>NC_085979.1:15107888-15796638 GCF_910591565.1 Cydia splendana | reverse complement strand
CCACCTCCACCTCCACCTCCACCTCCACCTCCACCTCCACCTCCACCTCCACCTCCACCTCCACCTCCACCTCCACCTCCACCTCCACCTCCACCTCCACCTCCACCTCCACCTCCACCTCCACCTCCACCTCCACCTCCACCTCCACCTCCACCTCCACCTCCACCTCCACCTCCACCTCCACCTCCACCTCCACCTCCACCTCCACCTCCACCTCCACCTCCACCTCCACCTCCACCTCCACCTCCACCTCCACCTCCACCTCCACCTCCACCTCCACCTCCACCTCCACCTCCACCTCCACCTCCACCTCCACCTCCACCTCCACCTCCACCACATAACTATTTCCACCACCACAAGAATGCATAGATTATCGAATAGTGCGTTATCTACGCCCGTCTCAAACAGGATAGATAGAGTTAGACCAAGAAAAATCTGCAGCGATTTTGATAGCCCACGCAGTGCAAGTGTTATTCTGCCTTCATAATCCCGATAATTCACAACAAACACCGATAACAAACTCTGCGAAACATGAAGTCCTAAATGTCATGTGAAAAATGTCGTTCTGACTTTTTGACTATTTAAAGGTTAGGCTACAGGGCAAACCCTTAACCCGATGGTCTTTGTTTTAGGCTCAAATTGTAGCTGACTAAATTGTCCAGAGCCGTTTTTCTCAAATTTTTGATATCATTCTTCGTTTCCAAATTATCGAGCACCAAATTCAAAAATTTGGAAAAAAATGAATTTAATTTTTACTATTTCGACCATAACTTTTTTTCGTTTTTGACTTTCTCGAATAATTATGTTTGCACCTTACAGCTCTCGTGATTATGCGTCTTTTGAGCCTATTTTTTAATATCATATCTTCACAACTTTCCGAGATATAAGGGGATCGCACTTTTTCGTGAAATCGGACCCTATACTGGAGCGAACGAAAAGACATTTCCAATGTCAAAATACAAAAAGTTATATCCCAGCATATAATTACTGGAGATCGAACCCAGACCTTCTGTGCAAACAAAAAAAGCGAACGTTTGCAAAATACGCTATGATGGTTCTTACTTAAGGTGACGAAATTTAGCTACTCATTCTCAAGGAAAAACTAAATATCTTAATACCTCCAAAACCAGCGAAATAAAATTTCTGAATTTTTGGCCATTTAATCTGTAAACATGTCTCAAAAAGAATACACTCTTATGATACCGATACAACTGATTGTTTAAGCGCGAGCTATCACAACTCTTCCATTTTGAAAAAATTCCAAAAACTGGCTCGACAAAAAAAAATATTGAGTCGTAGAATTCGGTTACAAAATTTCACGAGAATCTGTTAATAATTGCGACCTGTAGAGGAGAACATCCGGACATACAAACTAAAATATCTTAATACCTCCAAAACCAGCGAATTATTTTTTTTGAATTATTGGCCATTTAATTTGTAAACATGTCTCAAAAAGAATACACTCCTATGATACCGATACGACTATTTGCCATTTTAAAAAAATTACAAAAACCGGCTTGACATAATTTTTTTATTTAATCATAGAATTTGGTTACAAAATTTCACGAGAATCGGTTAAGAATAGCGACCCGTAGAGGAGAACATCCGGACATACAAAAGCAAAATGCCCGAGTCAAAACGTAGACCTTCTCTACGCTTCGGTCATAAATGCTATGTTATAAACATAACATTCCGTTCATATTTCGAAATGGAAATTATTTAAGGTAAATAATAATTTCGTTGCTTAACTTCAAACTCGGGTAAATCCATCTGTCAGATTATACGATTTTGGTATTAACAAAATGTAATAGGGTAGATATTTGCTGAGAGGGTCGATTAGATTTACCCGAGTTTGAAGTTACAGCGACACAATAATTAACGCCTGTAACAACAAACTATGATTTGACAATCATTTGCGAATTGTATACGTGTAAGACAATATTTACTTGTTTTGATTGCTGGCATCGGAAACACTCAACACAGTCACCATACTGATCTGCTTATTATCTGATAAGATTTCCGCTATAATATGTACCTATGTTAATTTAGGCGAATTTATGAAGATTTAGCGCATGAATACAAGTAGAAGAAGTCATACAGAATTTAAACTGCCGTATAACCGACTCATGAAAAATTAAAGCAAAACCCTGAAGACCAGGTTTCGCAACACCAAAAGTGAATCGCTCAGCATTCTCACGTCTCTCCACAGAGGAAGGGCTCTCGGTATATTGAAATACCTTCATATCTATTAGGGCCTAATATTTCCTAATTGAATTTCAGATCCTCCGCGGGCTCGAAGTGGCTCGATTTATGTTGACTCGATTACACGAGCGGCTTGAAAATTATAGAATAGAATAGTTTTTTATTCGTAAACACACAGACAACAGACATACATTGAAAAAACATAGTGAAAAATAAAGTGTCACGAAATGGTCCCATCTCAGCATGTTGCTGGCGACTTCCAGCGCCACTTTATACTTTATAAAGTGGTTTTCTAGACCAAACGAGTTCCAGTAAAGTGAGGGCTAGGCTAACGCTAAATTGTTATTTTTATAATGGATTTATATACACGTTTAAATCAAGGGCAAATGCCATAAAACCATTCACATGGGAATATAGATTGACTATATTTGCAAGGGCAGACTTCAACCAAAAATCTTAAAAGGTTAAAGTCGACTCGATAGAAAAAATAAAAATCGGCCAATGGCATGTCGGGCCATGCTCAGTGTAATGGTTTCGTAGTTACCATTTTGTCAGAACAGACTAAACGAGGGCTATAGTAAGTATCATGTTCATTACAAGCATAAGGGAGTTCCTTCGCAGCGCTTTGTACGTCTTTTTACTAGGAAGAGAAGATTTTTTGCTATAACTCAAAAACTTTACGAAAATATTAATTTTATCAAAAAAATATTTTTGGAGACCTTTTTCGTTTTGAAAGACCTCACTCCTCAGTTTCGCGAGGCGCGCCATATCTTTTGTCCATTTCTATTTTTTTGGCTTTATGCTCCTTCTTAAATCAAGCATTATTTCTTATAAGTTTTAAAGTAAACTACAATCTTTTACCTATTCCGTATACACCAGAAATGCACCGATTTGGTGAGGTAGATAAGTTCACTCTAATAACTTGACATTTCTTTTTGTCATTATGGAATAAACGTCCGTAATAGAATCAAACTGAGAGCAATCTAATCAAGGGAAATAATTATGTTAATATTGGGGATAGTTTGGCCGCGGTCAATATAATTAATGACTTCATTATCACCTCGCATTGGTTACCCATATTCGATTGAGTGGCTGAAATTTAGGAAGTCACATAATGTACAGCGAGCTGCAGTAGTGCTTACCCAAATATTATACAATTTTAACAAGTTTTTAGTTTAACAATGCGGTCGACCTAGGTATCGATGGGCGGATGTGGTGGACGCTGATCTGCGCGAGCTCCGGGTTGAAAACTGGCGAGAAAGGGCACAGGACCGGGATCAGTGGTGAGCAGTCGTGTTGGAGGCCAAAACACACTTTGAGTCGCTGCGCCAGAGAAGTAAGTAAGTAACGAGTTTTTTAACCCGTCGAAGGTCCACCATACAACAAATTGATGCAAAGCAATTTGACCCATATTGATTTGTAGTAACACACGTCTGATACTGAGTCGCTACGACCCAAATTGAGTTAGCATCACACGTGTGATGCTGGGACACCTGTTATGCCTGGTGGAACAGCGTTAGGTTATGTCACAAATCCTTTTCAAAAAACGCAACTAAATCGCTTGATCCGCTGTATAGATAATTGGAGAAGTTCGTTAGCGTGCACAAACACAATACAGCATATACAAGTATACACACATAATGTTATTATACCATCTCAATTCCATCGGCATTAGTTGTCAAAATAACATATATAGGTATATCATTATTGGTTCTGATTGAATGCTATTTCTTAGATAGAATGCCGATATCAATAGGAATTGATGAAATATATTGCGTCGCACAATGTTTCATCCGGTCATATCTCGGTTCAGGCCCGATGCATCATCATTATAATAACATCAGCCTCAGCTGCTTAATTCCCATCATACAGTAACCACGTCCTTAATATAACTAGACCTTTAGACCCTTCACTTTCATTGTGTAATCGCAGGTCACATTTATTCTGGTAATGAGATGGAAGCGAAAGCGTTGTGAACGCAGCCCAGCTGCGACCACAAGATTTATTGCTAATAGGCTTAGGTTCGAATTCTACTAATAACGATTTAATTTGCCAACATTTGTGAAAAAAAAATCCCGTTTTATTTTCGGTTTAGCCGTAGACGTTTAGGAACCGTAAAATTTGTCTGCTTTGCTCCCGCACTGAGTATGCTCCAATAGTTTTTATGTATATAAACTGTACCACAACCTCATTTAAGTGTTACAACATAATAGTGGTGATGGTCTATTTTAAATCGGCATATACATCAACGTACCTACTACCATGGATGTAAGTAAAAAGAGGTAGATATGGTACCAGGCGCACGATCGTGAGCCATCAAATATAGGTTCCGGAACCTATATTTAGTTAGTCGTATGGGTGACGGCAACATGTCAAGTTTTACCAAATTTTAGTTTTGTCAACTATGAACGTCACACGTCTACATAAATAAAAGGTCATTGCCTACTACCACCATTAATTTTAGAATTTGAATTAACTGAAACTTAAAGTTTCTCTTAGTTAAGAGTCTTTTACAAAATGACTTTAAATCATTTAACTAAAACAAAACCTATTATCTTTAAAATATTATCCTTCAGCTTTAATAATACACAAACGCAAACCTTTGTTAAAATTATCAACAAGATGCTTCAGTAAAAAAGTTTTCATCGTATTTTTCTATTGGGCCAGCCTGTATTGTATAATGAAAGAAGGTAGACATTTCAATTTCACATTCCCGTCAACACAATGGTCACAAATATAAGAGACTTGTCAAGTTAATCCCTTTATGTGTGGTTTGTCAACGCGTATCTGTCATGTCACATACGTACATTGTTGCGTAATGGTGTATTATAATATATCGTGAAAGCTTCGGTGAAATCCCTGCATGAATATAATGGCAATATCAAACAATATTATTATATAATCCCGTTTGACGCTGCTACATTAAAGCAATGTATATAAATGGCCCGTATACATGTACGAAAACAGGATGAAATGTTATCCAGTGCACAATTACTTAGTTGTTCTGCCTACTCGTAGCTTATTCAGACCATGGAAACTATTGATATAATAGAACGTTTGTTATCTCAAATTGCCTTGCTTCTAAAATCAATTATAGAAACCTGTAATATACCAAAGTCTACGAATTACAACTCAGGAGCTCTATATAGTACCTACCTACACATATTATGTAGAAAGTAGTTAGTGTAGTGGGTGGTAGTAGCTTATTCCGTCGGACTGGAATTCGAAGATCACTGTTTAAAGAGTCAGCGTCCGTTTCTATGGCAACCACCTACTGCCCACGGCAGATATAACCGTCACTGGCTCACGTGACTCGAAACTAGAGGAGACCACCGTCTCTTATGGCAGACATACGGGTTGAATGCGAATTTGTGTTAGGAATAGGAGATTTACTCCGGGTTTACTGAAAAAACATGTGACTTCATACAATACTAAGGTTGTGCCGAATGTTTTTATCTAAGCTACCTAACTATTGCGCACTATACAAGCAGTACTAGGCCAGGTGACGAAACTCCTCCTTTTGAGTAGCTCACGATCTATCTTAATTTTAGAAAAAGTATAAGTTTTTCTTACAAAATAGTGAACACGAAAAAAATACCTTAGGCTGGAGTTAGGCTCCCATTCCTTAGCTTTCCAGTTTTTTAGTCTGACGTAGATAAATGGAGCTGGAGAATTACTCTGCTCAAAAATCCGATACCTAAATTGGAATGTTCATGATTAATTTGAACAAGTTTTAAGCGAAATCATCCAATTTCCGTTTTTAAGTTTCTTGACCTCATAACATGAAAGAAATTGACCTAGGAAAATTGATTCTGTTAGAATATAATATACACGTGCTGAAAATTTATCGTTCAAAAAATATGAATTTATGCTAACCATTTTTCCGCAAAGTTAGATAGTTCTAGAGTTGACTTGCCTTGGGCTGTATGTGCTAGAGATAATAATATTAAAAAAACAACGGGTTGCACTCCGCGAGTGCCGGCAGAAGTGAAAACTCAATGACTAGTGCAAAATGTCTGCAGCACTATGTATAGATGAGGTTAACGCCATCTAGCGTTATTTCGTCGCATTACTTGAAACCCCTAAGCACATCACTGTTAGTACTCGAGTTATATTAGTACCAGTTAGAGGGAAACTTACTAGATGGCATTTAAATCAATAAAGAAAAACTCAATGACATTGTAACGTTTTTTCGATCAGGTCACGTGCCCGTCTTACGTCTTACGAATCTTACCCGTCGCGAGTTTAACATTTTTTCCCCATCACAAAAAGTGCACAGCGCCGCTAAAGAAGTTTTCACTTCAAAAATAATTAAAATGCAATACCTTATACACGGTTTGAATATTTTGCGAATATAAATAGATTGAAACTGCAAACTTAATGTAAATTTAATATAAATGTAAATACCATGGTTTACTAATGTGTTGCAGAAAGATTTTTGACATATTTTTGTATTGCATAATGTTACTTGGCAGAAATGTCGTTTGGCAGAATTACCTTTCCCATATATCATTTAGCATACAATCATTTCGCACAGTTTTAAAATCCATAACCATATTTTGACATACTGTTGATGATCATAATAGTCTTTTAAACGAGTATTAATTTCGCTGCAGACGATGGGCATTGAAGTCGGTGGCAAGAGGTTATCAAACCTGCGCTTTGCTGACGACATAATAGTCCTCTTCTCCCATACGTCATCACATCTGCAACAAATGCTGCAAGACCTCAGCGAGCCTTGAGGTTGGACTTACAATGAATAGAGCGAAAACTCAGTTGATGACCAATCAAGCTAAACATAGCATTGTGGTGGATGGGCAGGATATACAATATGTCGACGAGTACGTTTACTTGGGCCAGATAGCATCCTTCGAGAACAGGCGGTCTATCGAAATCGATAGACGTATCGAGAACGCCTGGAAGAGCTTCTGGTCCATGAAAGCGCTAATGAAGGGCGACCTTCCCTTGTGTCTTAAGCGCAAACTCCTTGACATGTGCATCCTACCCATCCTAACCTACGGTGCACAAACTTGGTCATTAACTGAGGCTCTAAAATCGAAACTCAAGGTTTGCCAGCGTGCGATGGAGCGTAGTATATTAGGTGTTCGCAGAACTGATCGGATCCGAAACACGGAACTACGCTCCAGAACTAGAGTTGTAGATGCAGGTGTCAAGACCGCTCGTTTTATACAGGAGGCCGCAGTTACAACCTAACATAATCTTCTTATCTGGCACAGGTTCAATTTTGTTTTGGGGGTCACACAGTTCTTACTTAACGTAATCCACTTTTCTGCAAGTAGAAAAACATTATGCCATAATGAAAGTATGCTGCAGGATGATTATGGTACATAAAATTATGCTAAACCAAAGTCTGCAAAGTAATATTTATGCCTAATTATCATTCTACTAAAAGTGTTTCTGCGATACATGTTATGCGAAGTGTATTTCTGACAAACAATATTATGCCAGAAGAGGGGAACCCAAATACCTAGTTAATATAAACCAACCAGATAGTTGCAGGCCACATTTTCCTAAGCAAAACATTATGACTCTGACATCCTTGTACATATTCGAACTATGTAAATTTTTAAGAAAGTATAATCAGTTTTTCCCAGCAGCAAAAAACCCTACCAATATTAACTTACGCCCTAGAGATAGAATTCCTATGCCGCCATCTAAACTAAAAATGCACGCCTCTAGCCCACATGCAATGTGTATAAAAGTGTACAATAAGCTTCCAAAAACAATTAGAGACGAAGAAAAAGATACTCTATTTAACAGAAAAATAACTAAATATTTATTAGACAGCTGTTTTTACTCAGTGCAAGAGTTCTTAGATAGTTAATTATAGTAATAGTGTTTAATATAGTAGTTTAGTTTAGATATCGCAAGTTAAAAAAAAAAAAAAAAACTGTAACTGTTTAAAAGATGTATATATATATGAATATAATATGATGCATGATCGTATGGTTATTTAAAAAAAAATGTATTAGAGATAGCCTTCAGCAATAGTTATTAAGTTAGATTTAAGTTATATTGCAGTGCCCTACAGGGTTTCATAGCTGAACCAATACAATGTACCAACCTGTATAACCTATGAAAGCAATAAATACACTGATTACTGATTACTGATTACCATTTTGTTGTATATTTGCATGTATAGGTACTTGTACACCTACAGCAAATGAATTATTTGACTTTGACATGAAGGAATTTTCGCATACAATTACTTGCCGGTTTCTAAAGTTAGTATTTGCCTAAATTGTAAGCACAACTAGGAACTCTTTTCCACATTTGAAAGTGAATCTATTCCCTAATGGAATGGGTAATAGGTACCCCAAAAGTTAGGAGAGACGATGTGGACGCGTCGTAAAGATTGTAGTAAACATACATCCAATAAAGATAAATGGCGGAAGAAAGAGAGAGCCTTTAGACTTTAGAGTATGTTTATGTTAGATTATAATTCGTATCTATACCTACTAGTATATAATTCGAGGTCTTGCGAAGTTTGATAATGCGTATTGAAAAAAAGTCGACATGGTACCCAATCAGCCGAACCTAGTCTCGCCAAAATTAGTCGCTCGTTGAGACTTAAAATTACGCGAGCAAAACTGTAAAATAATTACAGTGTCACCAAAATGTCTAATTCATTCCAATACCATCATGGCAAACATAGCTAGGTAACTATACAACACAGATTTATTGACCGGAGCGATAGCGAAAGTTTACGTTTTAACTCCGGCTAACTAGAGGTAATTTCGTATGTCCGGATGTTCTCTTCTACAGTACGTCTACCATCAGTTTTGACATTGACATATACGCTCACGTCTACGTAACTTACTTTCTATAGTTTCTATGCATCTCGCTCGTACTCGCATATGCGAGCAATAGTGCAAGCGAGAAGTAAATTACGTAGACGTGAGCGTTATGTCAATGTTAAAACTGATGGTAGAGGCTCTGGTCGCAGTTCTCAACTGATTCTTGTGAAATTTTGTGAGCACTGAGCACTTGAGCAGGTTCAGTAGTTAAAAAATTTCTGTCGTTTAGGGTTTTGGAAAATATTCAAGATAGTGAAAATTGGCATATAGGACTTAAGTGCCAATTGTGTATAGGACACTTAAGTGGTTTGTAAGCACGGTATGAAAATGACTCAACGAAGAAAGTATTTTTTGTAACATTTTATTAAGCTTATGAATCTTATCGCGAGGTACAGCTCACAGAGCCACTAGTATATTAAGTATATTATAAAAAAATGTAATTTCGAAAATACAAAAAAATCTTACACTGATCTGCTACAAACTACGTTGATCGGAAGTCTCCTGCGGAAGCTTCACTAGAATCGGAAACAATCAAAGTTCAGGGCTAGCTCTATTGCTCTTGAATGTACACATGAGTGATACAATTTTCATAAGAACAAGATAAACATGGCCGGTCGAGCTTACAATTCTTTTTCAAACTTACCTATTATTGGAATATCTAAAAAAGGTGACTGAAAATATCGTAGGTACTAAGCTATTTTTGTGAATGCTGAACAATGAACACACATGGTAGGTAAATATTTGCCATTCAGATTGATACAGGATGATTGAATTTATTTTTCTCAAAAATGGACGGCAAAGTCAACTTTGCCGTTTAAAAAATAGGTCGCGAAGCGCGTAGTTTATGGTCAGTCAAAAATTAAAAAGTCAAAAACATTGCAGTCTCGATTTTGGGACTGCAATGTTGCATACAAATTCCATTATTTGTCGAGTTCCAAACTTTTTAAAAGTTGAAATGGCCATATCAAATGAAGGCACAGGCCCATTAAACAGCCAAACAGATGATTAGTACCGCGACTATTTAGCTGTCTCAAATAGGTTGACGTATTTTCGGCAGAAAAATACACTTCTATTTTTTTATAAAAAAAATAAAAAGGCGGCAAAGCTAATTTTTTCAATTGTTTCTACTTTTTTCTGTGAAAATATATACGTAAGAACGTTGCTTTTGTAAAATATTCCTATTATATTTATATTTCTTGCACCATTTTTGAGAAAAGCACTATATATGACTCGGCTGGAAGGCTACTTGCTGGCTTCGGATTCAATTAAACGGACTCCCAAGGTCGTCCGTTTAAAACGAATCCTCAGCCTGCAAGTAGCTACTTCCGAGCCTCGACAATAATGTACTATTAAAGGTTAGACAAATGAAGGTCAAAATGTAAAGTTTTATGAAGGTACCAAACGTTGTTGTTTAACGGTGGTACTAAATTTTATTTAACTCACAAAGGATACATTTAACAATATGTACAAAAATGTAAAAATGGTTGTCTTATTTCTGTATTCCATAATGCTATTTGTCATAATGATCATTCATCCTAACGCCTATATAAACCCTAGTATTTTATTGTCTAAACATCGTATGCCGGTATACTCGTAGACGACTATTTATTCTAATATGTTATAGGTACCAATTTTGTCATACTTAGTAAATAGTTATTTTCCTAACGGGTTGAGGTTTTCAAGCATTGTCTAATTTTTAGACCAGGCATTTCTGTACTCTTATAAAATTTTATTTTCTCAGTTTAAAACGAATTTAAGCGAGCTGTTTGCAATCCTAAGTGCTTGCCAGCAGTCGCAGTGGGTCGAAGTTAATGGCCGTGTACGGTTTCACGTCCAGAACAGGCTCCTGTTTACATACTCCGGCTGCCTCGGCCACAGGCCATGACTAAATTACCAATATATAGCTGGTACAACTGTTTCGCTTGTGCCAATTTTATTGTTAACAAAATATCGAACCTAATCGAAAGAATATAGTAAGTACATAATATTAACTAAAACAACAGCCAGACTTAACTTACATTTATAGACGGGTCTAACGCGAAATTTATTCAATTACCTTTATTTACCGACGTTTCGACACAGGTTTCACTGGTCGTGGTCGCGGCTAACTAACACTACCAGTGAAACCTGTGTCGAAACGTCGGTAAATAAAGGTAGGTAATTGAATAAATTTCGCGTTAGACCCGTCTATAAGTAAATGTGAGTTAATATGTGTTCAAAACGCGAAAGTTTTAAATATTATAACAGCCAGACTATTTTACTCGTAAGTAAATTGAAGGCTAAAGTAAAGTTATTCATTGCGTTTATTTGATGATTTAATTACCTACTGTCCGAATTCTCGTTCTACTCGTAAAGGCAACGTGCACCATTTACTTTAATATCTAACTCCTGTGTACCGACATCCTACCTAATTATTTTCCTTCGTATTTTCACGGAAACGTACGAACGTCTCTTGCTATTTCAGTTAGTCTTGGTACAAAAAATACTGAGGTTGATTGAAGTAGCATGACAAATACGGACGTTTCTGAGAAAATACAAAGGAAAACAGTTACGCACTACATCTGTAAAACTATGTCATTAACATAAAGAAATGACTCGAGTTTGCTTCTTCTATGATTAACACAATTAAATTAAATGCACCATTTTCCCGCAGAACTTTGTAAAACTGCAAATTTGGAAGCGCAAGCAAAACCCGTATTTGAATGACAAATATGCACATTCCGTGCAATGCTATGAGCTCGGTTGAGAGCTTGCTGTTAAAAGTTAAAGCTGCCTCCACATTTGTAATATTTGAGCCATATTTTTCCAAACGGCTTTTTAGTCACTATGATCGGAATTGAACAGAATATGATGGGATGATTTTTTAAATGTCGTATGTCTAACATATAACATTGATGATAATCGGTATGTTTAGGTATTCTTGCAGCAATTTACAAATGATAATATAAAGCACGGACTTAATTTTGTTTGTCAAAATCCAGAACAACATTTGGCAATAATAGTCAATCAAAGGTCAATCACTATATAATCGTATCTGACTGTTCAGTGTACGAATTAGGTGAGGTACCAGTCATACCTAGCATAGCTAGATACCGAAATACTAAAGTTTTGCCGAAACATTAACGTAGAAATTTGGAAGCAACCCAGGTTGACAATAAATAACTAAATTCCAGAGCGCATGAAGGACTAACATTTCAAGCAGCTACGCCGAACAACATTTCATATAAGTAGCATACTAGTTGCTTCATAATTATGATGTATTTAATTACACGGTAGTGCTAACTACATAGCAGGCGATATTTCAAGGTAAATACACATAATATCATCTGTAAGGCAACACCGTCCACACGCTTAAAAGCTCTCGTGTTTCGCAGAAATTCCGTTGAAAAGAAAATGAGAAATAGATTTCGTAGCGATAGTAGTGGTTGTAAATAAGTAGTTTATAGGGCGCTCTGGCTACACCGTAGGACCAAGATTCTCCAAAAGTATTCCGCTTCCATAGACGGCGAGTTTAAGATAGTTGTCTCTGATGTTAAGTTGTAGACGTCTGGTCAGGATGGAGACATC
Source organism: Cydia splendana (assembly GCF_910591565.1). Lineage (NCBI taxonomy): Eukaryota > Metazoa > Arthropoda > Insecta > Lepidoptera > Tortricidae > Cydia > Cydia splendana. The sequence goes on along the minus strand of NC_085979.1, from coordinate 15,784,051 downwards.
TTGGAACCAGATGGTACGCTCGGTAAGTTAGGTTTTCCTAATTCAGCAGGGCCTCCGTTGGAATAAAGCATAAACAAGGAGTTATTATCTACGCCCTGTGATTACTAAGTCTTGCTTGAACTAGTTTTGTCTGAATAGAATATCTACTGTTAGCTATAGGAATAATAACGCTCATGTTTCGGATATTGTAAAATATTACAACGGCCGTATATGTACTTCAAGTCGTATCTGACTTGCTCATCCCGTTAACATTATACTTAGTCTAGCTAAAAAAATTGCAGAAGATTTAACTACCTACAATTCTGATACCTACCTACTGAACGTTTTAATGTTTTATAAATATGTAGGTACCTATTGTACCTACAACTTTGTTGAATACGTATGACCCCTTTCACTGTAAATATTTACATATAGGTAATTATATCGATAAATTTAAAATAAGTTAACATTTAAATAGTAGGTAAGTTTATTGAATTTGTATCCTCGCTTCGATATACGTGTATGTACGTGTTTGCAAGCAAGGATCGTAAAAACATACATAAAAAAACTTACCAGGGACGAACAACTCGAACCAGCAGACCCAATGGCGCAGTCACTCAGCTGCATTTACCTGTGGAAACGTAAATATAAATAGAACAATATTTCGATAGTAAACTAAAACTGTTAAGTAAATAGTTGCAAACTGAAATTCAGTAATCCCTACTATCCGTATTAATCCCTAATCCCTAATATATTTAATCCCTAACATCCGTAATCCCTAATATTGGGTATTAATGTTATAAATATGAAAGTAACTTTGTCTGTTACCTCTTCACGCCTAAACCGCTGAACCGATTAAAGATTAAATTCAGCACGGAACTAATTTGAGGCCCTGAGAAGGATACAGGATAGTTTTTATCAATCATCATCACCATTTCACGTAGAAAAAGTCACGGGCAGAAGCTAGTATTCACAAAGGCAAATGTAACTTTCTATTTCTATGTTTCTGTCTATTTGAATGTTTCCTTTTCATGCATAGGTAAACTACCGAACTGATTAAGGTAGATAAAGTTTGGTATGGCGTTTGATTGAGTCCCCGGGAAGGACATAAGGGTAGTTTTTACCCAGAATACCGTAATTCTACGCAGACAAAGTCGCAAGCAAAAGGTAGTAGGTATTAATGATTCACATCCTAGGTATATTGTCAACTATCTCCAACCGCCATATCGGAATGTCCGCAGCCATTTTAAGTGACTTACTCGTAAGTCGGAGTTTAACAAACATCACCTCTAACCTCAATAAAGGTTTTGTTTGCCATACCGCGCACGGTGACGTGCCGTTGACGTCGGCCTGATGAACTTGATCTCATAATAGCTATTATCGTGTTTCGTTTGCTGACTAAACTAGTGGCTCTGTGAGCTGTAGACCTCGCGAGCAGAGCTTTAAATAGCATGGTGCTAAGAGTTTTAAATATAGTAAATTAAAAAAAAAACAATACGAAATGTATGTGTAAAAAAATACAAAAAGTTATAATAATATCCCAGCATACAATTACTGGGGATCGAACCCAGACCCTCTGTGCAAACAGAAAAAGCGAACGTTTACAAACTGAGCCAAATAGTTCTTAGATGGGTTGACGAAATTTAGCTACTCCTTCTCAAATTAAAATTAGTTAAAATTAAATATCTCCATACCTTCGAAACCAGCGAAATAAATTTTCTGAATTTTTGGCCATTTAATCTATAAACATATCTCAAAAAGAAAACACTCGTATGGTACCGATACCACTATTTGTTTAGGCGCGAGCTATCACAACTCCGCCATTAAAAAAAAAATCAAAAAACCGGACGGACAAAAAAATTTTATTTAGACATAGAATCCAGTCACAAAATTTCACGAGATTCGGTTAAGAATTACGACCTGTAGAGGAGAACATCCGGACATACGAAAGCAAAATGCTCCAGTCGAAACGTAGACCTTCGCTACGCTCCGGTCAATTATAGACAGGCTACAATGTCAGTCAATTCAGCAGTTTCACTGATTGGTAAAAATTGAATAAACAGTTTACCTAATTATTAAGTAATTTAGTATTTCTTTTACCGCAAACCGAATAGATCGCACCCAAAGTTTATAATAATAATTATGGGTTCATAGTTCATGAGTAACTATCGCGGTAACCGAAGACAAAATTATGGTTTATTTATGAGAAATAATTAAAAATATCAGAGGTAAAACACGTGTAGTTATAGGTAGTATAAAAATAGTATGATATACAACTGATTGATGCAAGTAGCGGCAAGTATTTAGCAAGTATAAGGGCCGGTACCTACAGACGGACCGCAACTTGTATCGGCCCTAAAGCATAGCAATGTGTTTGTGTGGTGAGATCGCGATCACCGTCAAACGCTTTTTGAAGCGGAATCTGTGCATGGTTGATGACAAGTTTTTTAATGTTTCCTAGATTCCCGAAAACAGAAAGTCGAGAAATTCAGTAAAATGTATGGAATAGTTCACAAAAAGTAAAGAAAGTTATTAAGAGGTTTCCAAAATTCTTGCATGAGAAACACTTCGCAATTTAGAAAACTTTCGAGTAGTAAATCAGTGCCATCATCGGCATATCACTTGAAAGTACTTAGCTAACTTAAAAGCCAATATATTAGGACAAAGCTTTGTCGCCCCTATCACATGCTAATATAGTTAGCGATGGGAGCAAGTTCACACGAAGTAAAGTATAAATGTAATCAAACGCCCACGGGTGAGTACCCGCGGGTGTCTCCAGCTAAAACAATGAAGTTAGCCACAGGATTGAATAGCGCAAATTTAAACATTTCAACATTTTACCGTGATTAAAATTAACGAAATGAGTGTTAAAGTCTCTTGAACAGTTTGCAAAATGGTTAACTAGTTAAGTTAAATTAATTAATTTAGAATATAATGACACCATTAAAAGCTATCCTTTTAAACTAAAAATATTTTTTTAATTCCATATTAGATTAAATTCTTTTATTTATTATTAGTTTAGTAATTTTGTTAAATGCTTACCTATCGTGTCTGGGTTAAATGTTTACCTAGCGACACAACACAAATAGACATGAGCAAACCTCGCCTTAAGGAAGTTAACAAGTATACAAAATTACAAATAGCAAAAAAATTGTTTCGTAACCAGATTTTCCTCCGTGAATATGCATGCGGTTAAATGAAAGCGTTCGTTAGGGCGAAAAATATGATATTTTAGGCTTGAAAATGTCAAAAGTATTATATTACCGTATTCGTGGTTTCCATCCATAACTGCTCGTTAAGGCTTTTCAAATTTTAAATTGAAGTTAAATCAGCTTCTAATAATTTTAACCGTATTATTTTGTCATTGATTGTAAAACTGGTTTATTAAAGTTTTTATATTTATATCAGCCATAACGAAAACTGTACGTTGGTATGGTTTTCGAATTTAAACTGCCGTGAGTCGTACCAACACTAAGCCAATTATACAGTTTAACACACGTATTTTAGTCATTCGCGCGATATATTTCGGAGAGCCTAGGTCTCCATTTTCAAGGACTAACAGTGCATGAGTAGCCGTTCACGATACTACGATAGGTACGACACGGCAAGACACGGCGGATACGATACGGCTAGTCAGGTTCAGACATACGCTCTCCGTAAAATATCACGCGAGTGGCTAAAATACGGTAGTTAAACCGTATAATTTGCTTAGTGGTATAGTTTGTCTAAATGTTTGCCTGTCTATACTTTAGCTCTCAACAACCCTGTACAAGCAAGAATTCGAACCGACGACTAATTTCACTCGTCTAAATCATTCGAATACCGCCGTACAGTTTCATCAAAAAACATAGATCTATTCTGTAGATACCCGTACTGTCCGTATTTGAACTAGTTCAAGTATTGTATCAATGTTTACAATAGGTAAGTGCCTAGCCACTTGAATAAAAATAAATATATTGGCGAAACATTATATTTAAAGCTCTCAAAACCCCACTTTGTAATTAAAGCATTAAAATATAATTTTGATTGCTAATAAATACCACCTGCACAAATACTTTTAAATAAGTATTGCAAAAAACGTAGCATACTCCGTATGACCAAATTTACAAACATATTATACAAATATTTGTTGACAAAATGATGGCATTCACTGATTTTAGCGAAATGATGGAATAAAATGACGTAAGCTCTTATCAATAAAACCAACAAGACGAGTCATCACTATCGGCAGTTTCCGTACCTCAAAAGGAAATAATCGACCAAGAGAATGTCGGGCCTACTATACAGGGTGATCAATCCAAATGGGTCAATATGGAGAAGTCAGAAACTATGGGAGATAGCGAAATCTTTTCTTAGGAACCATGGCGTCGATTTTAGATTTAATAATAATGGCATTCAAACTTATTAGTTTTGAAAGACCTACACTACTACCTGTCAGACAGACAGACAGACAGACAGACATGGCAAAACTATAAGGGTTTCTAGGTGACTACGAAACCCTAAAAACGGTACCCTTAAAGGATCACTTTGTTGTCCGTTCATACTACAATACAACTTATATCCAGAAAACAAATCTTGGTGTTGGTTTGTGTGTTGTAATAAGTACTGGTTCTGCGATTTTAAATGATACAATTTCTTGTTTATTAAACGCAGCCACGTTTCGGTTTCGCCTTTCTTTGTTTACAGCTTAAAACTAGGGTTGTAACAACACATTGTTTCGTTAAAATTATTGTTGTTTGTTTTAATTTTCTGACAGTGACAGATGTTTTTGCCATTCCCATTATTGCTGTTGTTGTTCTGTGACTGCCACAAAGTTTGTCGCTTACAAGACCCTATTTGTAACCAAAATTCTACACCAAACGGGTGATTTTGATAAATGATACATGAGGCGTTTAGATGTTCATCTTGAATTTCTTCGTTTTTGTCGGTTTTCTACCTAGTTGACCGAAGCGAAGCGAAGGTCTACGTTTTGACTCGGGCATTTTGCTTTCGTATGTCCGGATGTTCTCCTCTACAGGTCGCAATTCTTAACCGATTCTCGTGAAATTTTGTGGCCGAATTTTATGACTAAATAATTTTTTTTTGTCAATCCGGTTTTTGGAAATTTTTAAAAATGGCGGAGTCGTGATACTTGGCGCCTAAACAAATAGTCGTATCGATATCATAAGAGTTTTTTCTTTTTGAGACATGTTTACAGAATTAATAGCAAAAAATGCAGAAAAAAATTATCGCTGGTTTAGGCGGTATTTAGATATTTAGTTTTGTATTTCCGGATGTTCTCCTCTACAGGTCGCAATTCTTAACCGATTCTCATGAAATTTTGTGACCAGATTCTATGACAAAATAATTTTTTTTTGTCAATCCGGTTTTTGGAAATTTTTAAAAATGGCGGAGTCGTGATACCTGGCGCCTAAACAAATAGTCGTATCGATATCATAAGAGTTTTTTCTTTTTGATATATGTTTATAGATTAAATGGCCAAAAATTCAGAAAATTTGTATCACTGGTTTCGGCGGTATTTAGATATTTAGTTTTTACTTGAGAATGAGTAGGTAAATTTCGTCAGCTTTAGTACTCGTAAGAACTATCATGGCGCATTTTGCAAACGTTCGCTTTTTTGTTTGCATAGGGAGGTCCCTGGTTCCATCCCCAGTAATTGTATGCTGCTAAGTACATAACTTTTTGTATTTTTTTATACTTAAATTTCGTATCAATTGTTGTTTTTTATTTTATTTTTTTATTTTGAAAAAAATGAAAAAAATCGTATTTTTTATTTATCAAGCGCGGGCTAAGCGCATTCGTTTATTTTTTGCAACAGATGATGGCTTTTTGCGCTTCAAAGAAAATTTGATTCTTGAATATACGGCGCCATACCTTTGGCCTATGCTTGTCTAGATGGCGACACCATTTTATATTTAACAATTTTTACTCATATCAGTTAAAGAACATGGGTCAAAATCATATGGCGTTCTAAAAATAAAAAAAATCATTTATCCATACATATATACATTTATTGATATTTTTTTTTCATTTTCATTTTAATCCTGTATCGAAAGATGGCAGTAAATTTACTGTGACTACAAAATTTAGTATGACAATAACCCTCTACTACATATAGGGACCGTGCGCGTTGGAGGGTCTGCCATCTTGTGGCCTGAATCGGAAACATGTACATTGCCAAAACAAGTTCTACCATCTACCGTTCTTGTAGGTACGTTTCCTTATGCATAGTAGGTTCTGTCATATTGTGGGCTACATCGGAAGCATAAACGTCACATTTACGCCTCACGCCAAAAATCTGACGGCTCCTATTTTACCCCCTATAGTTCACGCACGCCCACTATAGGGACCGTGCGCGTTGGAGGGCCTGCCATCTTGTGGCCTGAATCGGAAACATATGTGCACATGTACATTGCCAAAGCAAGTGCTACCATCTACCGTTCTCGTAAGTACGTTTCCTTGTGCATAGTAGGTTCTGCCATCTCGTGGGCTACATCGGAATCATAAACTACACATCTACGCTTCGCGCCAAAGATCTGACGGCTCCTGTGCTGCCCCCTATAGTTCATGCACGTCCCCTATACACTTTATTCTCTATAGATTAGATATTTAAATTCTTACTCGAGAATAAGTAACCAAATTTCGTCAGCTCATCTAAATGCTATCATAGCGCAGTTGGAAAGACGCTTACAAGCAAGGATATGGGAATAGGTTCCCGGTTCGATCCCCAATAAATGCAATTTTTTTTATTTTTTTTTTGCACTTAAACATCGTATTGCTGATTGATCAAGCGAGCGCGAAGCGCGAGGTAAGCGTATTCGTTTGAGTTTTTGTTTGAACATTTTTTTAGCGGTTTTAGTTCAAGGGCATGGCTGTTCCAGGAGTCAATTTCCACTTACGTTTATAGCATGGGCGGTCACCATCCATAAATCGCAGGGGTTAACATTGCCTAGGGTAGTGGTCGACCTTGGGCTCAGGGAACTAGCTGTAGGTTGCTCGTACGTTGCGCTTTCCCGGGCTCAAAGTCTAACTAACAATAATGTTAGTTAGACTTTGAGCCTTTTAATTTGGATCGCCTCGCTAAAATGACCCATAATTTCCGCAAATCATTTTTTCCTCGAGGCAATTACTCCGTTCTCATTTTTTCCCAGTGGAATTTCTTCGCTTTATTTAATTTTTCGTGTACATTTTTTCATAAACTAAATTTTCCTTTTCTCAATTTATTCCCTTTTCTTTTTAATCCCAGTAGTTAAAATAACCAGTAGGTTTTTTTTTCACTAACTAAATATTCTCTATCTCCACATTTTCTCTTTTTTTTAATGCTAGTGGTAAAAATAACCAGGTTTTTTTCAAATAGGTAGGTTAGGGTTATTTTTTTTGATGACCCTATAAACGAAACTGCTCCCAGAGATAGGTAGGTTAGGGTTATTTTTTTTTGATGACCCTAAAAACGAAACTGCTCCCAGAGATAGGTAGGTTAGGGTTATTTTTTTTTGATGACCCTAAAAACGAATCTGCTCCCAGAGATAGGTATGGTTAGAGTTCTTGGCTGGCAGCGTTTGGTTTTTTACTTGTAGTTTTTTAGATTATGTTTTAATTTTAGTGTTTTTGATATTTGTTGTATGTGAAATACCTACAAGTAACAAATATAATTACTACACTATTAACATACAGTAACAAGAAAATATTATCCTAGATATTTAAAAGAACGAAAACTATAAGGAAAAGATTAATTTAAAAATATTAAAAATAGGCGATTGCGGAAGAAAACCATTGGGAAAATATGGCAACGGAGTAATTGCTACCGAGAATGAATGATTTCGGGAAATTATGGGCAACGCAAAATATGAGAACGGAGTAATTGCCTTGAAGAAAAAATGATTTTCGGAAATTATGGCCCACACTCGCACACGAAGCTTCTTAGTTGCAGTTTACAGGTTAATTCAAAGGTAATGTTGGTTTCCTAACATAGGTAGAGTTAGACCAAGAAAAGTCTGCAGAGATTTTGACACTGGCACAAATAACATTGGCACTGCGTGTGCTGTCAAAATCTCTGCAGACTTTTCTTGGTCTAACTCTATCCACTTTTCTATACAATTAGTATGGCGACTTGTATACTTAAGGGGCATCGACCGTACACTGACATCGGGATGATATTTTTATCATGTTATTTAGTAGTCATCGTGCGTCTCGCTTGCGCCAGTACATGTACGGACAAGAACGAGTGAAATGCACTATAACTAAATGACATCAGTTAGATGTCTTTCTGATATCAGTGTAAGTTTGAATTGGCCTGTTAGCCAAAAATTGTTTCGTATGTCCATATGTTCTACTCTACAGGTCGCATATCTAAACCAATTCCCGAATTTTGTAAGCAATTGATAGTTAAGTTTTTATGGTCAAATTAGATTCTCTCAATTCTTCAAAACAACGGAACCATACATTTATTCAGTTTTAAACTCTGCTCGCGAGGTCTACAGCTCACAGAGCCACTAGTCTATCAGATCTAGTCAAAAGATTAACTTTTTCAATTGCATGATTTTGGCGAACTACTTAGTTTATTTACTCAGTTTGTCTTCATTTGAAACCAGGATATCAAGGTTAGTACAGATAGTCATATACAAAAACTATGTTTTGCTCTCGAATACCATGAATGCAAACTGAACATTGCTTGCCCAGTTCCAATTTCCACGAACACCTTCTCAATTCTTCTTCTCCAAATGCAGGGTTTGTTTTTCGAACACGTTGTCAAAAGGAAAAAGCTCGTAATACGTATTATCTCTAAAGCCACCAAAGCAGCGAGGAAAGTTTTTTCATTTAACGTATAGTCGCGACAGCCCTAACTGCGGTAGCTTTAATCATATAGAGGCTTGATATCACAATGTTAAGCTGCTCATATTACGGCTTGAAGTTCGAACAAAGGGCCTACAAAAAGAGGAGTTATGCTGCATAAACGCAATACCTAGCGAGATTAATAACGTCAGTAGACTTGCTAGGATTCATACGTCTCACATCGTCAAGCTATCAAAACTAAGTGTTATACATACCTACATATATGTACAGCGCCCAGTCATGGCAGGTACGTTGCATTAATGTATACTGAGCCTAGGAGGCTAATTCAGAAATATACCTGACATTAAAACGATATCTAAATAATGTATTTTTTTTTCTTATATGCCCGTCAGTCTTGCTCGCGCTAATGCATGTACGAACAAGTCCGAGTGAAATAGCATAATAAAACGCTCTAATAGAGCGCTTACCATTGTATGGTAAGCAGTAACCATTATACCATATAAACATCTGCAAGTCCATAGGTGTCACATTCAAATTGCCGACGATATCATCTCGTGTGTGTAAGTCCTTCGCAAAAATCACAGTAGGGAATTCATTTCATAGCCGGAACTTTCGTGGAATTTAAAGGAGGTATGTGGAAAGTAAATAATGATCAGGCCACTTCAAAATGGTTACTAAACCGCTTCTTCATTTGTAAGGACATGTCACATCAGTCACTTCAGGCTGCCAACTGTAGTTATAAACGAATAAGTTTCCCAATCTCAATTTCAAAACCACAAGACAGCAGACAACACCAGTCCTCAAGACATTACTGTCCAAAACCAGCTGCGAACTTTAAACAGTTTAAACTTGGAAATTGTTTTATGACAGCATTGACACCGCACACAGCAATTCTTCTAACTCACAAATGATGGTAGGTACAGACAACGTAAAAGATATATCATGTTTACACTTTTGCACCTTACTCCCTTTTAATAAGGCGAAAAATGTAAACAAATCTTTGACGTCGACTGTACTTTAAATCATTTCAATGCGGTTTAAGTTTAGTCAGTTGCACGAACGGTGATTAAAAACAAAAAGAATCTGGGTGTCAACGTATTTTACGTCTTGGGTCTACATATAATTGTAATTGTTATGAGATGCACTACTACTATTTGTGAAGAAGTTTTTTATTCTTATTAAGGTTAAACACAATTCGATACACCTACGTATAATGGCCATTTGGCCATATTGTCAATAGTTATGCCCCTTCGTTTAATTTTTTCAAAACAAGGAAAACTATGCAATTTTTTCGCTGCTGCTATCTCTTAGGAAAGTACCCTTGTTTTAGCTGCTGGAGTAAATATTGCTGTTTGTTATGAGACTAAGGCTATTTTATGACATAACATTTAAAAAATTAAAAAATAATGGTTCTAGGTTCCCCTTCGTACATATGTATTTAATTTTTGTTTTGTCTATTTTGTATAAACTTGTTTAAAATGCGCAAGTAACATACATATTATTAAATATACATGTATACAAATAAAGATACAGCTCTGCTGAGGTGTTCCCTTAATGTTTTCCATTACTGGCACTGGCACATGGGTACTAAATCATATGTTTTAGGGTACTCCTCAACTAATACGAACCTTGGGCGCTGCAAAAGCTTCTGCTCCTCAGCGACCGGTAGCGCGGCCTCGACGCGCGCGCCCAGGTCACGGTCTATGAGATACAAGATCTTCAGCCATCTCATCTGCACTTCTTCAACCGCGTTTACCATCACGCTGGCTAAGTTTGCTGCCATCCTGTTCCTCTTACCCTCCGTGTTAACGTACGTGTTATAGAAATAAGAAGACTCTCCAAGATCTATCGACTGTCTGAACTTAACCGATAGCGCCTCTTTAGGATTCGCTACGTCCACATACGGAACTGGGCCGTTGAACGAGTTCTGATAGTAATTCGGCACATCTTTCATATAGTTAGCAGTGGCGGTACGCCGTCTCGGTTGTAAGTCTTCCTATACTTCGGCTGATTGACTTCAATATTATTATGATTGATGCCTAATCGGTAAGCTTCAGCATCTCGGTAGGAGAATCTTCGCGCTTTAAAAACTTCGTCAACCGGACCTGGTATTCCGGGCACCACATTTCCGGGATTGAAGGCCGTTTGTTCGACATCCTTAAACTCATTCTCAGGGTTTCTGTTTAATACTAAGCGTCCAATAGTTACCGTATGGTATGTTCCATTCTTCCATAAAGCACCCATGTCGAAAGGATTGTAATTAAGCTTAGGAACGTGGGACTTGGGAATGATGTCCATATCTAGTCTCCAAGAGGGGTAGTTTCCTGCGGCTATTGCATCGTAAAGGTCTCTGGTGGAGTAGTCCGGGTCATTAGCTCTAAGAGCACCGGTAGCTCGATCGCTGAGTAGCTCCAGACCTTGTTCAGTTACGAAATTGAACCTCACAAAGTAGCTGTCGCCATGTTTGTTGACGATCTCGTATGCGTGAATAAGGAATGAGTTCATATGTCTGTAGCCATTAAAGATACCATAATCAGAGAACAACCACAATATCGTGTGGATAGTTTCAGGCGTAAGAGTGACGTGGTCCAAGCGAGATGTATCATCGATAATCGTGTGTCTTAGGGTTCCTGTGGAAAGTATGTATCAACGAACTGAATTCATGTGGAGAATTATAGAGGAAAACTGGGAACGACAAGCTGAGAAAGTCTAAATTGCCCTCGTTTGTGTAGAATTTGGTAACTAATGCTCCCGTCTCTCTAACCACATCTACTCCTCCACGACCTTGGATTTGGTAGGAGAATCGGACGACAACGGGGGTTCTCTTTCCAATGCCATTGAAGACATCAGCTTTGGTGTATTTGGAGACGTCGTTAGTAACTTCGAAGTAGCCGAAAGCGCCCGCGGCCCGCGCGTCACCGACCGCTCCGGGATGCGCTCATGTTCGGAGGCAGACTGCAGGTCCCAGAAATGCTGATTGTTGAAGAAATCTGTGTTGAGGGTAACTGTCTCTCGCACCTCCACCGGTTTGCCAGCCGAATTTGTCAGCACTCCAATAGGTTTCTGCAACGGATATACACTTTAGAGGATGCGGCCCATAGAATCTTGGAAATAACGTATCCGAACTAGACCGTATTTTGTCTCAAAGAGATTTAGATTATTTCTCATGCTTTACATACCCATAACTATTAAAAATTTTATTGCATTTGTTAATACTAATATTCTACATGTCGATGCGCAGGCAATATTATTAGTTAATCTTATACCTACCTTTCAACGAGCAATTCTTGTATATATTTTTATATAGATATACAAGAAACGACTCACGGGGATTCGGAAACGGCTCTAACGATTTCGATGAAATTTGCTATATGGGGGCGAATAATCGATCTAACTAGGTCTAGATGCATTTTGACGTTTTTTGGGGGTCTATTATAAACCATCAATATACCGTTGAATGCACGTTGAATGTCGTTTGAACTTTTTCGTCTTTCTTTTTGCTAACGGCGTGAAAGGGACAGAGAGAATAGAATCCAAGTATTTCGAGCTTGTATTAGGCCCCGCATGTTGAAATGACATTAGAATATAAAGGTCACTTGAATGTCATTTTGTCTCACTGTTTTTAAGCAGCAAAGTACCCTTGTTCGAGCTGGCGAGGTGAAAAAACGCTTTCCCCATTTTCTGCACTGGACGTTAACATTACAGAGTAGGAATTGTTAAAGAGGCTACAAAGTGACCAATAGATGGACGTGATGGGAATGAATGAATGAATGATTACCATAAAATAAATGATCTAAATAGCACTTTACACATTGGCAACTAAATAGCACTTTAACATACACATGTCGAACAGATCTTTTCCAACTATATGACGCTGCAATGGATAGTTAATAAACACATCCAACTAAACTAAAAGTCAACTAAATGAAGTGCCGTATTTAACGTGTTATATTCAAAATTATCCAAATCTCCAAATATTAAAACAAATAGTGAAGTGGTGCAAATGCTAACAACGATATCGGTAACAAGTGTAACAACAGTATATTATAATAACATAGTATGTGCTTGATAGATCAGATGACGACGTCATTGCAAAGAAAAAAAAAGTAAGGAATATCCATTGCTGAGTATAATTTATGAAAAATTTGTACTAGTTCGCCCTACTGCTCAAGAAATCGATGCAAATTATATTATGTCTGCTATACAATGCTTACCGGGTGTGTTATTTTGAACTCCTGCATCTGCCTTTGGACAGCGTCTAAGGAGACGTTAAGGTAGTGAATTCCATATGCATTATTTGCAATGGCAAGGCAGACTAACAGCTCGTTCACACAGGGTCTCCGTTTTACTGTTCCGTTTTATCGTATACGTTTTTTTTTTATTGATGGCGTATGGAGTTGTATGAGCGACTTCACATATGACACAGTATTCAGTATACAGTAAAAAATGTCGGTCCGTTAAATTATGACATTCCGTTTTGTCATCGAAATACTGGATGAACGGAATACGTATCCGTCATGTATCCGTACGTTTTTACTGGATATAAACTGTGTGTGGGGTGCGGGGCGGGGGGAGCTCTTTTGTTAAATATATTGTTGTTGTTGGTGTTGTTGTTTGTGCTGTTGTTGGTGCTGTAGTTTTTGTGTAGTACTTGGTTTTCCAGAGGGAAAAGGAAATGAAGTTGTACTTTTGCTAGAAAGAAAAGATCCGCATGCGAGCACTTCATTCCCGCAGCTCGGCCTTCGGCCTCGCATTTTTTTTTCAAAATGACCGACTCGTTTTTTTAAATTTTTTCAAGATAGCGCGCTGAAATTGTGGTCACGGAATCTCGGAGCCCCCTAGATCCCTAGGGGAAAAATTTTTTTAGAAAAATTCTACAATTGTGGGAAAACTGGCCACTTTTATTTTGTATGGCAACTTTTAAACGGTGCTATCATACAAAACAAACTGCATTAAAAAAAAACAAATCCAAAATGGCGGCGGACACGGGCCAAACTCAAATTTCCAAGTAGATTAAGCGAGCCCGAAGGGCGAGCATCAGCCTGGGAGGCCGAAGGACGACCCCGCGGAGGGCCGTTAGGCCCGGAGCTTCATCCCGAATGTCCAAGCGTGCCCCGCCCCCAGTAATTTTGGGCAAGGCCGAAGGCCGAGCTGCGGAAATGACGAACAAAGCAAAATCCTATACAAAAACTGTGTTAAGCGAGCCCGGACGGAGACTACATATGTGTGAACGGGCTCTCAGTTAATGCCGGATACGTTGAACGTTATACGGTGCCTATGTGTGAACAAAGCATAATTTTTTGTCGTATCCGTTAAAACGGGTACCGTAAATACGGAGACTCTGTGTGAACGGGCTGTAACGCAACTGGCCACTGCATGGCTCCAGATGATAGCGTGCGAAATACGGAATCTCTATATGTATTACTGGTTCTAATAATTGACTATATCCTTGCTCATTTATACGAAGGATAAACGTAATTTAGAAAATTAGCCTTGTGGAAATAAATAATTAACCTTTATTTTGTTTGTATGAATCTAATACAAATGTTATTTGCTGATTAATAACGAGGTACACACTTAATAATGTTTTGCACTAGCGGAAATGGGTGAGCGCGAATCAATACAATTCCAACATAATATCAGTAGGTACGTTTAGTTTAATTCCGTTCGTGTTAATTGTCAGTATTACTATAATTGTATGTTTATTTGTGAATAAAACAATTAATAATTGCACTGCGCATACATTTCAATAATGAGTACAAAGTGTTATTGGGGCTGCCTCAGTTTTCTAGTGCTTCAAGGATGTTTGCGGAAGCACGTATGGATAATTTCTATGCATGAATGTCAAAACGAGTAGCTTCCCGGATGCACCGACTTAGAGACAGCTCCAACAGTTATTTAGCCGAAACTTGCATGATTAATTTTATAATATTTTTTCACCTCAGCAGCTCGTACAAGGTTACTCCTCTGCTTAAAAACAGTGCGAAATTCTATTCTGCTCGCTGCGTGAGATAAAATGGCATTTACAATAAAATATCACTGCAACGTACGATTTTAAAGTAAATATATTTTAACAAAATTTTTCAAAAGGAAGGAAAAGGCTTCAGCAGGTTCACCTGTCATTGGTGGCTGACAGTCTACTGGTTTTCACATCGTCCTGTCAGTAGTGGGCCGCCATTCTACTGCTAACTCCACTTGAACGGATAAACCAATATACCAATACCTCGCGAGATTAAGAACATAATTAGACTTACTAGGTTTCATACGCATGACAACGCTTTTAATATCTCGGCAACAGGGCTTAAAGAGTTATTCTTAAGACTAATCACGAACTTATGTAATACAAATACAAATACAAAATTCTTTTTTTCATAAAAAACTGTACATATAATTTGAGGGATGGTGTCTCCCGGTAAGCAATATATGCCTGTGTTGGGAGGCACCGCTCTTCCGTTATTATTGAAATCTAACTAATACTAAGCTACACTATTTACAAGTCATAAAACATTTACTACGTATACTATTTACAAATAATAATAATAATTACAAGATAATAAGAGTAATGACAAGATTTAGAGAAAATAAATATTTGGGTGAAATTAATTTTATAAATCCCCCAATGGCATATTAATTCGCTAGATTAGAGATAAAAAGTTTGCAGTAACTTTTAATATCCAACACGAGAAATGAGGAGTGTTCTTTGTTTTCGTTTCTTTTTATTATTTCATCAGTGGGTGGCACGATGCCAACGATGTTAAAGTCATACCATGACACGGACACTTAGCTAGTTATTCAATTGCCGGCGGGTTTCATTGCGTTTTGCTGGTGTATTGTACCTACTTATTGTGCAGGGAAGATGAGGTTTTTTGAAGTTATAGGTCTTCATATATCCTCAAGAGGCTTGACGGATTAAAAAGTAGGTAGATATATAACCCACACGTCAAAAATCGATGTTATTAGTCGCCAAAGAGAGATATGCGGGCGCACAAAGGAAACGCAGATAAAGCGTTATTATTAAATAGGGCTCGACAAAAAAAGACTACTGTGTATGTAATTCATTAAAGGGTTCTCTCAAAGGAGTATTTATAGTAGTTATGGGGCTCAGTTAAAGGGATCAGCAATGTGAAAGTAGCAATCCTCAGGGGTCGTACTAATACAACGCGACTACGCGATTATCGACTCACGCGAGTCGCGCGAATGTCAATTAGGACACCTATTCCAGTTCAATATGATTGATCGGGCGTTTGCACAAGTAGAATTCGCGCAAACTTGCGATAATCGTGACGACCCCTCACGACTCGGCGTACAATCAAACGAGCCGCATGTTCATTTGTACACGAAGGTGGCATAAAAAGGGTTAGGTTCATCCCACACTGTCACCTCGTCTAACCCAAAAGTTTTAGATTGCCTGCCAATGTACGAACTTACTCCACTCACTTTCAGCTAGATTTAACTTCGATACAACAGCAATTAATTCTAATGGAATTGAGTATGAAACCGCACAAAGCAATTTGAATTTGATTACTGCACTGAACTTTGGGCACTTTGTACAGTGCTTTAACTTTCAATTACATTACTGACGCGGCAACTATGTTGTCGCGTCAGCTAGCGTCTAGTGATAAAACGCTGCGTACCGGAAACACGCTGATGAAGTTAAAATTTTCTTAATTTTTCTAAAAGTTTACAGGAAGTATAATAGAGAGGCATGTCATGGTAGACAAACGTAGTGACATTAGATGAAAATGTACTCTGCGATTACTTAAATGATCACCTGGAATTCATTATTTTTTAATTCCTGGTTATTTCTACTGGATATAATTTAGCTTCTAACTACAGCGTGGCCCAAATATACCAAGATACGGAGTTTTTAGGATATGTTTTCTTACTTACACATCTTTTGCAAAATTTCATTAAAAATTTAAACTACACTCACTTAACTAAAATAAAATATGTTCAAATTATCAACAATACGACGCAGTAAAAAAAACTGAATGTAGTCTATGTCACGTGATTTTAGTCACTGCCTGGGCGAGGTACCTAATCCCGGGAGATCCAATCAAATACATAATCTTTAATGAAAAGAAAAACGATGTCACAGACCAGTTTGAAATTTATACCATTTAAATTATTGACAAACATACCTATTGCATACGTTTAATAACAGTTACAGTTAGCCCCAAGACGTAAAATATTTCCATGGAGGAATTCCATTCTGGTCTTCATGAGCAGTTGCATTTTACCAAATAAGTACCACTGCTGAAATGCAAATGCTTGGTTTTAAGATACAAAAAAATCGCTGTAACAGTTGAGGAGTTTTGTCTTCCGGCTTTCTTTCGCTTTACAATTAATTTTTTTAATCGACTAGGTATTTCAAAAATCAATTTCTTCTACAATTCCCTCAGTCAATGTAAGGCTAAGTCCGCCCGAGGCAATAAGGACTTCCATTTTATCGTCAATAATAAAACAAATCCGATAGGCTGCGTCAATACGCGTTGCAAGGATCGAAGGATCCGTTTGGAAGATCCAAGAGATCCGTATTAGAGTGGTTTATTTACTGCGAGGGGCTATAAAGAGTTGGCGAGAGATTAATGTGATTTTAGGGCCGTAAACAGATTTTGGCTGGCTTTAATACAATAGTAATTGGGCAGTCTTGCGGATTAGTTTTGCTACAATAGCTTTATTATTGCTTAGCTGAGGTATAAATAAGACTACGATATAGGTATGATAAAATTTTCACTCAATCAGAAACCAAAAATTGGATCAATTTCAACTTGCAAGATACTATTATATAACAGAGACAAACACCAGAACAGTTGGGAACAGATAAATGCTTTAGACAAGGTTTACCTAGAAAACTTCTCGTGGTATTGGTAGTCACAATTAGCGTGACATGGTAAGGAAATCGGCACCCGTCTACACATGATATGTTTCTCGCGTAGACGCAAAGTTTTTTTTTATTCAGCCCCAAAAGAAAAATGGGATTGAAAATTCGGACTAACTCACGGGTGAGGGCTTGTAAACGTGTATAATATTATTTTGAGCGCCCATTTTGCCTAATGACTGTACGTACAATAAATGGAAAATGAGAAACGAATCATTTGAACTGTTAAAATAAACGAGGCTCATTTAAATCTCAACCGAATATAATAGTTCACATGTTACAGCTTATTTTCAATTCACGCAGGACATTTATGTTGTAAGGGATCCTTTCAGTAAAGAACCGAGGGTTCTATTCCCTTAAGGGACTGACTACAATCGGAGTCACAGGGCCTGAAAGGTTATAATAAAATTGATGTTGATTCCATTCTGGGAAGGGTTAGGCAATAAAAATGAGATTTTTATGTGACATCCGGAATGTTTTACAATCTTAACTCAGTTTACGATTTGGAAAGTTAACTATCGGGTTTCAACTTCTATTCGGAGATTTGAAAAAGCAAAAAAAAACGATATTCTACGAGGCGTGCTCGTCACTGTCATCTCACTCAGTCCAATAAAAATATCTTAATCCTATATATTTAAAGCTCCTAAGTTTTGACAGTTATAAATCCTTACGGAGCGAATTTTATTAAGGAATCGTTTTAGTTCGCACAAAACAAGCAAGTTAAGAACCTTCTTTTAATAAGGGTCTCAAGTCTTCTGACTTCGCTAAGCTTGCAAAGGGCCGATAAAAAACACTCAAAGTAAATTTTGGAAGTTATATTCAATTAAAAAGACATCCTGATAAAATTGTGCTTCCTCGGAACTTAAAAGTTAGAACTGCGACACCACACAGAAACGAACGGCTATCAAAGTCGGTTTAGGTTAGGTTAGAACTGTGACCCCACACAGAAATGAACGGCTATCAGAGTCGGTTTAGGTTAGGTTAGAACTGTGACCCCACACAGAAATGAACGGCTATCAAAGTCGGTTTAGGTTAGGTTAGAACTGTGACCCCACACAGGAATGAACGGCTATCAAAGTCGGTTTAGGTTAGGTTAGAACTGTGACCCCACACAGAAATGAACGGCTATCAGAGTCGGTTTAGGTTAGGTTAGAACTGTGACCCCACACAGAAATGAACGGCTATCAGAGTCGGTTTAGGTTAGGTTAGAACTGTGACCCCACACAGAAATGAACGGCTATCAAAGTCGGTTTAGGTTAGGTTAGAACTGTGACCCCACACAGGAATGAACGGCTATCAAAGTCGGTTTAGGTTAGGTTAGAACTGTGACCCCACACAGAAATGAACGGCTATCAAAGTCGGTTTAGGTTAGGTTAGAACTGTGACCCCACACAGAAATGAACGGCTATCAAAGTCGGTTTAGGTTAGGTTAGAACTGTGACCCCACACAGAAATGAACGGCTATCAAAGTCGGTTTAGGTTAGGTTAGAACTGTGACCCCACACAGAAATGAACGGCTATCAGAGTCGGTTTAGGTTAGGTTAGAACTGTGACCCCACACAGAAATGAACGGCTATCAAAGTCGGTTTAGGTTAGGTTAGAACTGTGACCCCACACAGGAATGAACGGCTATCAAAGTCGGTTTAGGTTAGGTTAGAACTGTGACCCCACACAGAAATGAACGGCTATCAAAGTCGGTTTAAGTTAGGTTAGAACTGTGACCCCACACAGAAATGAACGGCTATCAAAGTCGGTTTAGGTTAGGTTAGAACTGTGACCCCACACAGAAATGAACGGCTATCAAAGTCGGTTTAGGTTAGGTTAGAACTGCGACCCCACACAGAAATGAACGGCTATCAAAGTCGGTTTAGGTTAGGTTAGAACTGCGACACCACACAGAAATGAACGGCTATCAAAGTCGGTTTAGGTTAGGTTAGAACTGCGACCCCACACAGAAATGAACGGCTATCAAAGTCGGTTTAGGTTAGGTTAGAACTGCGACACCACACAGAAATGAACGGCTATCAAAGTCGGTTTAGGTTAGGTTAGAACTGCGACCCCACACAGAAATGAACGGCTATCAAAGTCGGTTTAGGTTAGGTTAGAACTGTGACCCCACACAGAAATGAACGGCTATCAAAGTCGGTTTAGGTTAGGTTAGAACTGCGACCCCACACAGAAATGAACGGCTATCAAAGTCGGTTTAGGTTAGGTTAGAACTGCGACACCACACAGAAATGAACGGCTATCAAAGTCGGTTTAGGTTAGGTTAGAACTGCGACCCCACACAGAAATGAACGGCTATCAAAGTCGGTTTAGGTTAGGTTAGAACTGCGACACCACACAGAAATGAACGGCTATCAAAGTCGGTTTAGGTTAGGTTAGAACTGCGACCCCACACAGAAACGAACGGCTTTCAAAGTAGGTTCGTTTTTGAGTTACATATGGAGCTTTTATTTACTTTCAGTAATTTCAATAATTAAATAAGAAATAACTTTGAAAGAACTTTGTTTGTGTAGCAACATTCGTGCGTAACCTGTATAGCAATTTTTGTATTTTCACCAACCATTTGCATTGAAAAAAGTGCCATTTGATAAGTGGGACTGCTGATAATGACTAGAACGGAACTTAATTTACGACGCGTAAAGATTTGGAGATCATTTTAAGTTAGGTAATACAAATGATAGTAGCACATTTCATAGCTTAGCAGTTCGCATTAAGAATGACGTGGCAAATAGTGCGAAATAAATGCGACAAAACTATGACTAACGACTTCGTAAGGTGAAATAAAGTCGTGCGACTTTTATGCCAACTTTGCAAGTTTGCATGCGTGAGAAACAGTCGTGAAAATGCGAGGATCGATTTATCCATAA
Source organism: Cydia splendana (assembly GCF_910591565.1). Classification (NCBI taxonomy): domain Eukaryota; kingdom Metazoa; phylum Arthropoda; class Insecta; order Lepidoptera; family Tortricidae; genus Cydia; species Cydia splendana. Next base: position 15,763,525 of record NC_085979.1, on the reverse strand, counting down.
CGACACGTGATGGTGAAATGTCACTTTTATATTTTTGTGCGTGTAAGCTGAAACCTGATTGACGTCTCTTGGGAGTCAGTCAACAAATTGCGAAGTGCTTGCTATCGCTAAAGTATTCGGATGTTGATACGCAAACTTCAAGATTTTTGAAAGGGTGCGCGGCGTGATCTGTACAAATTGGCTAAAGTAACTTTAACTTTTGTTGAACGATTTATCTAACTTTGGAAGTAGATATTTATCAAACAAAATACCTTGTTGTTGCTACAGAAATGATTGTGTAATTTAAATTGTCCACCCGATTACATCAATAATTTTTTTAAGGTAGGAATTTTCTTGTAAAATATTTTTGAACCAATTTATATGTATAGGTATTGATTGTATAATGACGAGATAAGTATCTAGACAAACCTATACTGTCTCAACGAAACTTATGTATTTAGTTTAGATAACATATATTGTTGTTATAATTACCTGAATAAATAAATAAAGTGTTTAAAGATCTACAATATGAATGCATGTTTGTGTGTCTATTCATTTGGCACGTTTTGTATTTCAAATAGGTACAATGAACGTTTATCACGTATTGTGTGAATGTACAAGTAAGTATTACGCTGTAATATTTTTTAATCAATTTATTTAACCAATTTGCAGTCGAAACTCTGGAACCGTGGTGCCCAGGCGCTCACAAATGAATCCGGTAGATCTCTACAAAAAATTTCGAGGTTTCCGGGGACAGTAGGGCTGGCTCGTTCCTCGCCTAGCGGATCGGCATAGCCATCCAAAGGGGGAACACAGCCAGCCTTATGGGAACCCTTCCACAGGCATCCAGCTTATGGGTGATAAATATGTAAATACATATTGGGTTAGGTCACCATGTTGTTTTATACACCGTGTTTTTTTTGATTTCCGTTAATTTCAAGGGTGCATTCCTGAGCTTAAATCAAGTAACTTTCTCAAAGACACCGATATTCTAATTAACTTCATTTCGGAGATAATCAATATTTTTTTCCTATAAGGCCTCTACAAGCGTGTACACTTGCCTTAGGGCCGGTTTACATATTGATTAGTGTTTAGAATGAGTTCATATATTTGCTACTAAACTTAAGTACAGTCTCGGTCGATCGATGTTCGAAATGACATTGATATGTTACAGATTTCAATTATTTGGTTGTGTTAAATGTAATGCCCGTGTTACAACAACGCTACATGCTACATTTAATTACTTTTTAAACTTAAATATTTTTTTAAGAAAAGCAAAGAAATATATATTTTTTTTAAATTAACTATGCCATTTAGTTCTCTTAAACGTACTTAACCATACCCCGAAGTTAACGGAATTCAATAAAAACACGGTGTATATTTATTAGGTATTAGTTTTAGTTTTGTAGGTACCTACCTAGTTTTAATGTTTATGGTTTAAAATAAAGTATATTAAATTAATTGAACTAACTTGAAATTTTACTTGTAACGATCATTTTCTCTTTTCGACTTCAAACTTGCATGTTTAAAAAACTTGGATTTCTATAAAATTCAACTAACTTAATAGAAAAGTTGCTACAGTCATCAATATTGTTGTAAAAACGTCAGAAAGTTACTTTTACACTATTCCGTCCTATATAAGTCAACACTATTCATACTGACAAATAACGGGTTTGTATGGTAACGCATTTAAAAATAAATATCTGGGAGACCGAGCTTTTCTCGGAAAATATATAAACACTCAAAAATGCGCGTTTTCCCAGAGATAAGACCTAGCATAATCGAATTATCGCCCCCAAAACCCCATATAGCAAATTTAAACGAATTCGTTAGAGCCGTTTCCGAGACCCCCGAAATATATATATAAATAAATACACAAGAATTGCTCGTTTAAAGGTATTAGATAGATTAAAGAACGTACTTGTAAAATTTGTTGATAAATTCTACATACGCCGTTATCATTATTTAACACTGACAAAATCAATCGAGAGAACGAGATACCTATTTAAATACCACTTAGTTTAATCTAAATAAATAATGTTATATGTTATAATAGTAAGAAATCCAAACAATACAACAACTATGTTTACATACAAGTCAGCAAAACGATTGCCAGCGCAAATACGCTGATTGAGTACTTTAGAGAACGTGTCAAAATACTCCCAGCGAGTAACTTTCTCAACGGCGTAACATATAAATCACCTGGAACTTATACTTTATCTGTTTACCGTATGGTTTAAAATGTTAGAACTCAAAATTTGGACGTATTAATATTTCAAGGGTATGATTATTGTGACGTGTGATCTAGTTAGGAGTAGACATAACATAACATATGGGTCAAACAGATCACTGTGTTATGTCTTTCCTGTAGACATACACAAGAGTTAAGGGCTATAAAGGTTAATTTTCTTATTTAACCCTTATCCACGTGAAAAGGTCCTCCTTTTATTTAGAGAACTATGATAAAATCATTGCTTACATGCCCACAAGCTGTTAACTATTGCCCACAGGAGAGAAAAATGTACTGTTCGCGCGAACACCCTAGTTTTCTCTTCTTGGGGTGAACCCTTGGTATATTGTAGTTGTCTAGATATTCTGACAGGGTAAGTAAGTGCGTTTACCTAGGTACTCTTAACACATTCACTGCCCCCGACGCACATGTGCGTCCACCGTCTTACAAGTTTGTTCCTTGGCCACGCCCCCTGGCAGGGAATGCGTTAAAACTTTTAAGGAGTTGGTCAAATTGGTTACAAAAATACTAGAGTTAGACCAAGACAAGTCTACAACACTTTTGATAGCACAGCGCAGTGCAAGTGTTATTTTAAACGTGAAACTTCTATGAAATTATGATGTATAATTAATAACTCTTGCACTGCGTATGCTATCAAAATCGTTGCAGACTTTTCTTGGTCTAACTCTAACTCTATCTGCAATAGTATAGAGTCGAGTGAAGATATTTTATTGAGTACACATTGCCAGTGCGAATATGTAGGCGTCAGATGAGTGCGCTCCCAATATGGTAAAGTGAATAGAAGCATTAATGTGACCGTATTTGAGCCCACTATCTGTTATTAAAATACTTAAAACTTGTATGTTACGCGTTAACCCTCAAACGTACATTCCCAAACTTGTGAAGACTAAATAACTATGAAAGATACCTAATCGATGTATTAGGCTCCAACATTTCAAAATTCTTCAGGCAGACTTCATGAATGCTTACATTCTTAATTACTTAGTTACGAAAATCGTTAATTTAATTGCTAGTAAGTCTAATTAATTATTTAGGCAGACTTACTAGTAATTAAATTAACTTTAAGAACGTTAAATTAACGGTAAGTCTGAAAAATTGTCTGTTTTACTTAACAATAGACAATAGGATTAGGCGTCGAGCTCTATTAGGAAGCTACGAACTATACCTATTATTTTGTTAGGTTGGACTGTGCGTACAACTCTGGTTCCTACGCTGCAGATGTACTGCAGTTTTCCTCTTAACCCCTAGTGAAAATTTTATTCGATAGTGTGACGGACGTACGCGTTTGCGTTAAGTCTCAATTTGTAGGTATGGGTTCTAGAACAACGCGCCAAGCGGGACGATTTGGAAACTCAAAATCCCATTCAAAATGAGAATTATCGCAAATGCGTACGTCACGTCGTTATCGAATGAAATTTACACTAGGGCCACTGTCAGCGATTTGTTTAAAAACGAAACATTTAATAGTTATATAATAAATAAGTTGCACTTTGCTATCAGTAATTCACATGTGAGGCAAAGTAATTAAATGCAAATTTTTAGTTGTTTTCTTATGTTTGCTGGTAGAATTGACTGATGATAAATATTTAATAACATTCATTTGAATTTGATTTGGTTTGATTTTGTTTTTAACAAGCTTTTATTAGGTCGACCTGTATGTAACTAACATGTAATGGAATCTAAGGTAACTAATTTAACCATCTTCAAAGGATCGTAGCGTCATGAAAATTGGCAGCTGTATGTAGTTCTGATGACAATACAATAATATGGTACTGTCGAACTGATCTGATGATGGAGACAGGAGGTGGCCATAGGAACTCTGTGATGAAACAACGCAACCTAATTGTGTTAGGGGTTTTTAGAATTGTCTCGATGAGTATTAGTTGTCTGTCGTATGAAAAGTACAGTCAGCGATAAAAGCTTGTACCAAAAATGTAATTTTTGCCAAAAACTTATTTACATTTAACATATGCTTCGGGTTGGTGTGGTGAAAAATTTTGTGTTTCACTCGGGGGCAAATTTTGTTTAACCCTCGTGCTTTGAAACCACACAAACAACAAATAACTATTGTTTTACAAGGGGGCGAAGTTGTTGTTTAACCGCTCGTGCTAATATTGATACCCGAGCAAGCGAAAGATTCCAAAGTTGAAAGGTTCGAAAAATGGAATCTTGAGCGTTGCGAGGGTTTCAAAGCACGAGGGTTTCAAATATGGCACTCTCCTCTTTGATAATACTATTATAGCCTATATAGGCCTATATTGATGTTACAGGCCAATGATGAGGCCTATAGGTATTTAAATACATTAATACCTACTGGTGGTGGCGCGTCACATGTTTTCATTTTAAAAGATTAGAATTCAATCCTAAAGGAATACGAGTATATGAGTCGGAACATCCGAACTTAAAACTCTGTACTTGATTTAACATTACTCGCAGTAAAACGCGCAGGCAGCAATAAATTCTAACTAAATCAATATAAAATTGAGTTTTTAACCCAACTACGAGAAGAGTTATTAACAGTCTGTGTAAAGACAGTCAAAGAATTTAATTTCCGTTGCCCATTTTGGTGAAAGAGGTGTCAAACGATTATTTTGTAGACAAAGGCTAACCTACTTTGAAAGAGAAGAAGCGTTTAGGAAAAACCGTAGTCGGCTAGAAGTTTTCAAAGCGTTTTGCTAGCTTTAGTTCTAATAAGGCTCTCGAAAGGGCCTACCGTCAACATCGAAAAATGTTATCTACCTCTATCGCTCTTGCTCTTTATTATCTGCCTCTATACATAGGTATTCGAGCGGTGTAGACGATATAAATGAAATTTTGAATTTATATTTTCGTGGTAGGAGCTCAGATTCCTAATCGGTAGATAAAGTTTATATCTTAACCTGCTGTAGAAATGGTTGTCTTTCTTTAAGGCGCCGTGAATTCAGGTACTTCCCTCACTATTCACTGAGCGTGAGTGGTACGGCTGTGCGTGTCCGGGATTGCGGATATTATTGTTTTGTATTGTTATTTTTAGTTCGTTTTAACAACAAAAAATCTATGAGTTCCATCAAAAATAAAATTGCGAATAAGCAATTATCATATTATTAGTTTTTGTGGCTGTTGTGTAAAAATAGCTATGTACTTACAATTTTTTTAATGGTGCCTTTGAGATGAGACCCGCCCAAGTAACACACAAGCAGGATAATAGAGTAAAATTATCATCTTATTCAAATTAAGATTGTATAAATTTTGTGTATAAGCGGTGGAAATTACTAAATTCGGAATAAGAAAATATGTGGGCCTAATGGGGCCTATATACCAATAAATGCTGAATAAATTTTGCATAGTACCGGTTTTGCATATTAAAGCTGAATAATACTTATTTCTTACACAGTTAGTCAGACATTATTCAGCTTAAAGCATTTGTGGTTACTAAAAGCTGCATAATAGCAGCATTAGCAGTAATTAGCTGTATATATTTTGTGTCGTGAGATTAAGAATAATGTGATAGTGGCTACTAAATGCTGAAAAGAAGCGTCGGTGAAGACTTTCAACTGTATAAAAGCGGTTGCAGTTTCTGTTTTAATGCTAGTTTTTGAATAAAGGTGGACGCTATTACTGGAAGCTGTAATGAAATCCACATATTATTTGTTATTCAGTAGCTGCATATATGGGTTAGTTATGGCTTTTATAGACATAACGTCTGAATAATAAATACTAAAACAACACTTATACTTAAGTTATAGCGATTTTAGTACACATATACTATCTTTTCTTGCTAAAAGCTGCAAAATGAACGCAATGAGCAGCGCTATTCAAACTACTGCTTAGTATCAACAAATGCGCGGTGGAGAGGGTTCCGTAGCTTTATAAGTTTATACACGGTCAACAGTGCTACTTGAGCCTGTTTGCTTTGAGCTTGAGCGTGTTTTTATTTTATTTTGAACGCATCTTGCGTATTTATTCTTTAATCTAACCATTATTTAAAAAATCGAGGTTTAGTTTTCTTAACAATTCTCTTCGATTTGTTATTTTACACAAGATGCATTGTCGTTTTAATGACGTAAAACAATTGCTAGCTACCATCGTAAACACTGTTAACTGACCATTTGCATACCTTACTGCAACGAGATAAAGTTTACCAATGGCCATTTGAGGTTGTTGCTAGTTGGCAAACAAGGTGGCAAATGCTAGTTATTGATATTGTTGCATTAAAAACTTGTAGACTCGACTGGGTATGAGAAAAATTAAATAATCACCCCCATTAAAATATAGCGAAATCGATTCTCCACAATCGATCAATCGATTTTGAACAGACTGTTTTTAGGTTTCAAGTGGGTCTACTCATACCCATCCCACACTACTCGTACTCATACCTAAATAATACTGCCCATACCAAACTATACTTGTACTCATACCCATGATACCCGCTACTAATATACCCGCACCTTCGCACCTATACCATATTCATATTCATACCATACTCGTAACCACACCATACTCATACTATACACATCTTCGTACTCACTTCGTACATCTTTGCGTATACCTTTACCTACTACATATTTGTCGGAACTGATAACGGAAAAAATAACTGTGTAGTCTGCCGTGCCCCCAGATTTATCATATTACTTAAATATTATATCGCGTTTATAATATTAGTAGGAAGTAGGATTGAATATTGCCCGTGTTACATACCTATAATGTTTCTCATCAAACTAGTGAGGATGTATGTGGTTTTTACCATTTGTGTATAGAACCCTACTATGCTTTAAGATTGCGAAAACAATTACTATTATACTGATGTTATTCAAAACTTGTTGTTCTAAAACCATTATTATCTAACATGTAGCTTAGTAACGCGAATAATGTGAATGCTTATTCAGAAATTTAGCACATAATAGCTGTGGCAGCAGCTTATATTCAGCACAGTCGGACGCCATTACGGTTGCTCATATTCTAACCTCTAAAATTAAATAGGAATTTAAAATGAACTGAAAAACCCATTTATATTCATTTATAAAACTAGTTTTATCGTAGCATAACTTGTTAAAGTACATTTTCTATCACTAAAACATCTAAACACCGCAATAAAATTACAAATTTAAAAGTGGAGTACTACATTTTCTATATTTACTTTCTAAACAGTGCATTATTTACGCGGCGCTTTAAAATTTTAAATAAAATGTATATATATATTAACAGTAAAGTCGCATGCGCAATGAAATTGATGTTATGTAAACATCAAATCAATATATGGGTAATGTCCTCCTTATTTTGTATTCACTTCAGACACTACACTTTGACACGAGTTCACAAATTAAAATGGAAGACAAATCATACACAAATAGCTGAATATATTTTCTGTAACAATGCACTTTTGAACCAAAAGCTGCATAACGTGTGACTAACTGAGTCATTCTATACAAAGCTGGATAACTTTGGTTTAAAAGCGGTATAGAAGCTTTTGACAGCCTCTATACAAGTGTTATTCAGCGATTCAATGTGTGGGCACATACTTATACAGCTATTACATTACTTTTATTCAGTAATAAGCGGCGTGGGCTAGCCCACTTTGCGCCCAAACCTTCTGTATAACGTCTGTATAAGCGCTTATACAGCTACCTTATTCAGAATACAGTACGGAATGCTCTATTATTCAAACAATATTCAGCTACTTTTGTGTTATTTGGGCGTGTTCGTGATTTTTTTTTTATCGAACGAAAGTTATTTAATCAGTTTCAAATTAATGAATTTACTAGATACATAAAGGCCTCAATATTTCTACTCACCAATATTGTGTTTTGGTAACCGTATGGTTACCAAAACACATGATTATGATCTAAATTAACGCCACAAATTTTCAAAAACTCTACTGGCTGAACCCACTGCACCTTAATAACCTACAATATATTCTGAAACCTGAAACACGTAACATTGCGTAATGGAAATATTTAATTTTACAGGACCTATTTAATAAATAGTATACAAACCATTAATATTACAAATAGAATCAATGAACACAATGCAGATAGGTACCTACATAACCAGAAAACTATCCACTAGATAATTAAGTCCGATAACCGATCAAGAGCAAGTATGTTACATATATTTTTTTAGAATCTTGATAATCTTTTACAGTTATTATTATGCATTTGTTCTAGCATACGATTTGTCGAGCATATAGGTATATTAGTTATGTACTTACGCGCCTTGCTTATCGCCTGGTTCCGTTTAATTAAAACCTTTTTAAGCCTTCATTTTCAGCATTACCATTTCAATTAAAACTCTTTCATTCAGTGTTAACAGTTTTCCGAGACTGCAAGGCAATGTCAATCCACTTTAAAATTAAGTAATCACCATCTCAAAGAGTTTCTTTAATTCCCGCCTTTTGTTTTGAGTTCTGCACCGACAATTTTTCTCACAAAATAAAACTTCCAACTTCCATTTTTCACCGCTTCTGTTTGTCCATAATATTTCAACTCGAATATTTGAGACTAAAACAAGATTATGATTAACGTTATTATTTACTTACTAGTTTTGGCAGCCATTCAAATATTTCAATTAAACTTCACAACACCCACTAAACAATTAGTAACTATTAACATAACATGAAATTATATGAACTTTTGGTATTTACAAAGCGTCACAGCACACAATGTTGAAGTTTTTAATTATTTCCTCATTACTGAGTCGGTTAACTTTTTAAAACTTTTTTTTTTTCGGAAAGTCCGCGCGGCACGGGTACGGCGGGAGGCGGGCAGGCGCGACAGTTAGCGGAGTTCGACTAACGCGCCTTCGATGGTGCCCGCTGTTGAACTAAACTGAATGCAGCAGTTTTTTCACGGTCTAGGGCAGATTCTAAATTAGAATTTTATTCTGATTATATTTACAATACTTAATAGACACCTTTTTTGGTGGCAGAATACTTAAGTACACACTACAAATCTTATACTAGTTTCTTAACAGTTTCATAATTGAAATCCTTAGACCGCTATAATTGTAAGTAAGCCAACTAAACGAAATTTAGGTACAGCTACTAAAAGGTTGATTTTAACACTAGGTGAGCGTTCTTTTTTGCTCAATTTTATGTAGAGAGAATCTGAAGAACCATTACCTATAGGTAATTACTAATGTAACAAAAGACAATGAAATAAGACAAAGGGTGTATCGTGGCGAATAAAAATAGCTAAGCAAACATAAAACTTACCTATGTCAATGATCAAGCCGTTTCGTGGTTACCATATTGTAAAAAGTTGTCGAGTCAACACATCTAGGGAAAGTAATTACTGTGATTAGGGACCATATCATATTTGGATTTGTGTTTTTAAGTAGTTAGGTAGTACACTCGTTCCTATAACCCCTTTTGGGATTACGGTATCTACAGCGAGAGATATGATGCTACCATTTATACAATATGGCTCTGTGAGCTGTAGACATCGCGATAATCTTCTTAAGGTTTAAAAATGTAAAAATTAAAAATACTTACGTCGTTGAGTCATTATCATAGCGAACTTACAATTGTCTTAAGTGCCAAGGTACTTAAGATCTTTCAGCAATTTTCTACCATTTTTAAGCATTTATATCTAACTACCGAACCTGTTCACAAAATTTCACGAGAATCGATTTAGAAATGCGACCTGCAGAGAAGAACTCTACGATACGAAAGCATATTTGTTCTCGCGAACGCTCGGTCAATTAATTTATTTTATGAAATATATCTTCGAGAAAAGTTTAAATGAATCCATGTTAAGTGAAATCAGCTTTAATCTCAAACCCATATTCACCGTTTGCCGAAAGTTTGTCTAAGAAAAGTTGTTGAGAAAATATCACGTATTTTCTGAGCTCTTCGCGATGTTTTCGGAGGCGCTTATTTACCATAATAAGTTTAAGTACTTAATCATCATCGGTTCTAAAGTTTTGAAGTTACAGGTTTTTACCCCCGTGGTAACGATATATGGGAGGTATAAGAAGTTTGTTCACATGAATTAATGTTACAATTTATCAACAGCCGAACGAGTTACATGCGCATTTCTGTAAAGAATTTATGATACACCAGCGATGCATCTTAGATACCCTACCTAGGTTGTTATAATTTTGTGGACGATATTTAAATTTTTAATTTAGAGTCATTGTTTAAATGTCAGCACTTCCATATTACCTGTGCACCTTAAGTAGTATTTTATCTATTCCAGCACTTCCATTTGTTAATTAAATGACTGCCAGTGATATCTAAATCAACTTCATTAGAACCACGGCGCGTGGGGTGAGCCGGCACTTGTCTATAGGATAGTGGTGCTATTATGTATACGGTATTACAACTGTTGATATTTTTTCTGATAACTTCTAGGTAAACATTTATAAACAAAACTATATATAGGGTGGAATGGAATGAGAAACTTTTATGCAAACGGGGAATTGTTTAGGCTACGTATTTAGTTTTTCACTTATTAATCACGTTAATAATACTTCTAACTGTTTTTGAGATACAATTTGTTAAACATTAGTGCAAAAAACCGTATGTTTCAACCCTACGAGAGATTTCAAGAAGATCATATGAATGACATGACATGACATGTGTCAATTTAAAATGTAAATAGCTTTGTAGGGTTGTCACTGATATAAAAATGTTTAAGTTTAATGATTTTGTTTTACTTTTTAATCCAGATTTACGATTATAATAACTCGATTGTAAATCACTTAAATAACACTATCCTTTCAGCTCAGTCTCTAGAAATGTTTGACTCTGTATATAGATATAGATGTATAGGTATTTACTATGATTATATTTATCATTCTGTGTTAGAAAAAAATATTGGTAGAGAATGCCATATGACATTAAGTCAGCCATTTGTACTTTCTTAAAAAATTAATAAATTGTGTGCAACGGTACATAATAAATAGTAAATCTGAAATAAATAAATAAATCTGACCTTATGACTCTATGTGTTGAACCATTATACTGTAACATACATATACTTTAGAACGCGAAATGTAGAAGTAAGTACTTATATGTCTATTTGGTTAATAATTACTTACGCTTGGCGCTACTATTCATGCACTCTCATGCGTTATGTACTCTCATATGAATTCCCTATAGGTATGCCCTTGTCCTTATTACAGTTATTACTGTAAAATAAATACGAAACACGTGTCGGTTCTTTGATATCTTCTCATTGGTTCTGATTTCTATTTTTATACATTAAATGTAACGTGTAAAACCAAAAATGCGTTGGTATGACGACATCAAAAGAACAGCTGGATCAAAACGGGTACACAGAGCACAAAATAGAACAAAATGGCAACATCTCAAAGATTGAAAGGGGCTAAAAAGAAGAAGAATGTAACGTTGCGTATTCGAATAAATAGATTCTTGAAATAAATTTAAAAAATGTAGTCCCATACCGGAAGAAAGCTTTATTTAAATTGAAAATCATAGTGCGTCTCATTAACAAATTATAATTAGCCTCAAGACATATACGTCTTCATGAGCAGTTCTATTTCGTCAAATATCACTATTTAAATGCAAATGCTTTTTTTAAAGATAAAAACTTTAACATAAAAAGATAACAGCCAGCCTTATGGGAACCCTTCCACAGGGTTCGGACCTGGGTGATCTAGCCTAATATACAGGGTGATTTCGGGGTCGTGATCCAGAACCACTTTTTCTGACTCTGTAAATGATCCACATTATCATATGGTAGTATTTGATTAAAAGATAATTACTTGAATTATTCTTATTTTTCAAGTAAAATTAATGTTATACTTAGTAATTATGGTCACCCTATGACTTTTGACATACGCTGTATGGAAAGCGACAAGACGTCACATTGAGTAGGGTCACCAAATTGTATGCAAAAATGTTTTTTCCTACTTGTCATCTGGAAAATAATCATCATTATTGGTGATAAACAATAATTAACAACATCATTAGGCTCATCTTTGGATTCTGTATGATGTCTGGCTCTCTTGCTCCACGACCCCGAAATCACCCTGTATACATATTGGTCACCCACATAATGTTTTTTTTTTTAGGTATTAGTTTTAGTTTTGTAGGTAGTTTTAAAACTAAAAAGAATCGCTATAAAATTGAAGGGGTTCCCTCGATTCCTCTGCGATACCATCATCAGAACAGAGTTTTGTCGAAAATATGATCAATCTATATAAGTACCTATGTATATTATCAAACTGCACAACGGGACTTAATCGCGTATTTAAGTTTTAAGATTTACCTCCGACGTTTCGAGGACGGCGTTGTCCCCGTGGTCTCGGAGAAGACTGGCTCAAGTTGACATCAACATCTTCTAGCCGCGCGAGTTTTTCGAACTACCCGCACTTGGTCTTGTTTATCAGTTTGAACGTTTTGCGCACTAGGGATGTCACTCTGTCGACACACAACACTAACGATATTCGATTTATCGACTGTCGATATTCGTTTCCGCTTACATTTACTAATGACTGGATTCCATGTGGATGAGATCTTAAAACCCTCGTCCCGATTAAAATTGCAATGTTTTTTGATTTCAATGGCTTCCCGCACTTTTCTACTGTAGAAATGGCGATCCGTGGAGAGGATTTTAGGGTTATGCAGCTCAATCCAGTGGTTTGGTCCTGACTCCAGCAAATGCTCAGCCACCGCAGACTTGTTGACCTGACGATTTTTGACAGCTGCGATATGTTCCTTAACTCTTTCTGCTATGGTGCGCTTAGTTTCTCCGATATAGGAACTACCACAACTGCAATCTATTTTATAAACGCCAGGTGACTGGAACGGAATAACGTCCTTCGGTGACCTTAGGCTCCCTGCTACTTTGGATAAAGGTGTGTACACCGTCTTTATAGAGTACTTTCCAAGTACTGTGCCAACTTTATCCGTTACCCCTTTTACATACGGCAAAAATGCCGGCTGTCTGGAGACATCAGGACGTTTCCGCGTTGCCTTTCGTCTGGGTTGCCACTTTTTTACCTTGTACCCGTTCCTCCTTAGTACCTCCTGAATATGCGACATCTCACTCTCTAAATATTCAGGGTCACACAGATCATGTGCTCTGTTTACTAGCGAGGTAACCACCGATTGTAAGTGACGAGGATGGTGGTGAGAAAGGGCGTTCAAATACCTGTCAGTGTGTGTAGGTTTCCTATAAACAGTATGAGTTAGGGTTCCATCCACTCGACCAATCACTTTCACGTCCAAAAACGGCAAACTGCGCTGTGATTCCAATTCATACGTGAACTTCGTCTTCGGATGAATTGAATTTAGATATCGGAGTAGTTGCTCCACCTCCTGCTTCCCACCCTTCATAATACAGAAAACATCATCCACATAGCGCTTCCACAACTTCACCGCCCAAGGCTGCAAGTTTATACTGGCTTCGATATGCTCCATCCAGATATTTGCCAAAACCGGTGCTACAGGGCTACCCATGGCTACCCCATCAATCTGGAGGTAATGCTTTCCACAATACAAAAAGTAGCTTCCTTCCAAGCAGTTCCTCAGCAACACCATTGCTGACTCCGATATACCCTCATCGCTCAGTTTCCTTCTGACTACTTCTAGACATTCTTTAACGGGAACATTGGTGAAGAGCGACTCAACGTCAAAGCAGTTGTGCAGTTTGATAATGTTTAATAATCGTGAAAGTTTAAATCAGTGTTTTACCTATGTATACTTTTAATAAATAAAATAATTTTTAAAATCGGTCGAGAAATGATGAAGAAAAACATACATCTGAATTGTACACCTCTTCCTTTTAAAATCTTGTAGTCGGTTATAATATACAATGTGGAAACAACGGCTCACTAAGTTTGTTTTTACCCTTTCCCATAAATTTAGAGTCCCAATTTGCCCGTTCGCAAAAATAATCAGACTTGAAAGGGTTTTTTTTTTCGTAAATACTATGGACAAAAAAGCAAGCTTCGTAAGCTTTTTAAGCAAAAATAATATCTAGTAACCCAGCACTTCCTTTCTTGATAATTTTTAATTAGAACTGGTTTATAATGAAGAATTTCCCGTACGATTATTTTTAAACATTTATTTACATACAATATATATACAGTGGTACTACTAAACGAAATTAATAACTAGCTTAAATCTAAAATAGGCCCTTGAGGCATTGTACCAAGGATGCTGGCGGCATTTCCTCGCTGTATCGCTGTACGATTATTGCTACAATAAAGTAAACATTTCCAGGCATATTGAAGAATAACAATATTTCGAAATTAGTCATCAGTACCCTTTTATACCCATGCAGAAGTGTCTTTTTTAGGGTTCCGTACCCAAAGGGTAAAAATGGTTCCCGTTTTTACTAAGACTCCACTGTCCGTCTGTCTGTCTGTCACCAGGCTGGTTCTAATGAACCGTGATAGCTAGACAGCTGGAATTTTCCCAGATGATGTATTTCTGTTTCCGTTATAACAACAAATACTAAAAAGTACGTAACCCTCGGTGGGCGAGTCCGACTCGCACTTGACCAGTTTTTAACCTCCAGGTCCTTAGGGTCGTACGTTTCGAAAATCGTTGTAAAATTTCGTCCCCTCCGCGTGTATCAATATTCATCACATATTCACTCGTTATTAATTGACTCAGTCAATAAGCTATGTCAGGTTCGTATATAGACTGGATTAAACTTGAGGTTTGTTAATGAACAATTAATATTAATTTAAGTTATAATCTCCACCGACCCTGTCCCTTCCTGGGGAATCCCTTTTAACGACCTCCAACCCGATACTTATAACATGCAGAAGGTTTTAAAGTAATATAATACTTATTATTTATTCATCGCACACAGGAAACTATTTAGGTGATCTCCGGTCTTGTTTGGGTTAAGCCAAACAAGTGTATTTTCACCACACCAGCTCGGAAAGGCTTACTTTGCACTTCAGAAACTGATAGCAAAGTTGCATTTTATTCACATGTGAGACAAAGTAATCAAATGCAAATTTTGAGTTGTTTTCTTATGTTTGCTGGTAAAATTGACTTTTAAATGATGATTTTGGATGATAATTATTTAATAACATTCATTTGGATTTGATTTGGTCTTATTTTGTTTGATATTTTACATTTAATATTAGGTTCGGGTTGGTGTGGTGAAAAATTTTGTGTTTCACTCGGGGGCAAATTTTGTTTAACCCTCGTGCTTTGAAACCCTCACAACGCTCAAGATTCCATTTTTTGAACCACTCGCTACGCTCGTGGTTCAATTTTGGAATCTTTCGCTTGCTCGGGTATCAATATTAGCACGAGCGGTTAAACAACAACTTTGCCCCCGAGTGAAACAAATAACTATTTTTTGAAGGTGTGAATGTTCTGAATTTGAGTTGTGACAGCAATGATGAGTTGTCGGCGACGCCGATTGAACGATAACGTCTGAGTTTTGTATGAAACGGAACGTCACAGAAACTACACGACTTTCAACATAAAACGTTACACTCATCTGGCCCTTAAAGTGAATAGGCAGAATTAGGTAACTAAGCGGGTGAGGTGTTTAAAATGATCTCCAAAACGCTCTTGTGTACTTACCTGTACCAACAAATAATTTTGAGACCAGTTTAGACAATTCGCCCACTTCGCTGGTCGCTTCTGTCGCTGACTAGCTGGACCTGCCAAGGTACGCAACCGCATCCAACGGAGAGCGACTCAAATTGTCGGCTTGACTCTTTACCGCTGCGTAGAGATGTAGCCTTCCTCTGCATTTTGTATCGCCTGTAAATCAGGGAGTCCCTGCCGCTTCTTTCCGACATCACTCTATGCGACAAAATTTCCATCTTCACCATTAGATAGTTGTCAGTCCTCAACTGTGCGTTCCTCTTGCGTAATTGCTTACCACCAGGCAATTTGTTTGCTCTTTACCTCATATATCATAAAAAAAAACTATCAAAATCCTCCGAATATTTTAGTCATATTTTATAAAAGGTCTATTTACAAGCGGTAAGGTTCCAGTAACCACACATTTTTCTGCACGCGTAGATACCTATTTATCACCACTCGATGAAAATCCATTGAAAACTTTTCATAAACCCTCGTCAATAACGCTCGAATTGAGATTTTCAATAATAGATAGGAATTTATTTATAGTTTCCATTTTATTCGTGGCTGGCTTACATCTCGCCGAGTAACGATAAAAGTGCCAATGTCTGTTACCTGCCTCTCCGTGTTGTTTATTTACACGCCATTTCTATGGGTTTTCCTATCGTGTTTTATCAATATGTGTCTTTTGCTGGTGTTTATTTCTCACTATTTTAACCTAGAACTTAAAGTTTTTTAACTGAATCTGGCGTTAGTTTGTAAAATTCTAAAATACAGTACGGAATATTTATTTTGATTGTTATTGATATATCGAATTCAGTTCGGCGCAGAACAAAACGTGGAAGTTACATATGTTTGAAGTGAAAACTTCTTTAGCTGTTAAACTCGTGACAGCGTAAGGCGTAAAGCGTAACCCTCTCTTTCTACCGCGCGGCGAAAATGTATGCCTGAGTCTGCTGTTTCGTTTAGGCGGCGCGTGGCGCTTGCGTGACGTCACGTGTGACGGACAATGTCATTGTGTTTTTTTTATTTAAATGCCATCTAGTGAGTTTCCCTCAAACTGCTATTAATATAACTGTAGGACTCACAGTGATGTGCTTAGGGGTTTCAAGTAATGCGACGATTTAACGCTAGATGGCGTTAACCTCAATTATACATAGTGCTGCAGACATTTTGAACTAGATGGCGCTGTTATTAATATTTTGAGTTACAATGTCGTTGAGTTTTCACTTCTGCCGGCACTCCCGGAGTGCAACCCGTTGTATTTTCTGTAAATACCTATTCGCATTATAAAAAAGTCATCGATGTTTGACCACATTTCTGAGGTGTTCGTAATTCGAAAGCGTTTTTAGACCCATTTATAGAATATTACGATATACTTAATAAAGCAATCGCATGGATAGTGTCCGGATGTTCTCTTTGTCCCATTTTTCAATCGACTCCCGTGAAATTTTGTGAGCAGATTTGGTAGTAAGATATTTTTTTTGTGATGTCGCTGTATTGACTCAACGTAAGTATTACTTTATTTTAATTTTTTTAAGCGTTTAAAGCTTAACGCAAAGTCACTCGTTTTATCGACATAAAACTTGACAACATTATTTTTTCTATTCCTATGGTATAATCTTATCTGTCAATTTAGACCTCAATATTATTATGGATTCTACTTTCGCACCTCCCTTTTTATTCCTGGTAAAAATAGTACATTATTCCAGACGCCGGGAAATGGCAATTTGTGTATGAGTTTCGACTTGGTGGACGTGATAGCTGATCGGGTCATATAGACGCGGCCCGCGGCTACAATAATTGGCTGAATTGAATTAATTTATCTTAGTGGTTATATGTTTTTAAAAAGTAAAAAAAAATAGTAATTTACTTCCGGTCCGCTAAAACAGGAAAATAATGGTTATATATTTTTTTATTTGAGTTTCCAATTTTAGTTTAGTTAGTTTAGTTAGTTTTTTAATTTTAGATAATTGATATGTTCGAGTAGAAAATTAGAACTTTATTAAATAAATAAATACACAAAATACTTTTGCATTCGATTTAAAAATAAATTAATACATGTTTGAATTATAAAAAAATAAAAAATAAAAAAGAACTTCCCGTAGTTTTTTTGCTACAATAAGGTGAACATTTCCGAGCATTCCTATTGGAGAAAAAGTAAAATAAGGGAGTTTCACTGTAAACAACAGAAATTATCGAATATTAAATATATTGAATCTATGTGAAATGAGTTGCTATATCACCAATATGTCCCAAATGGGTGTGATGTAATAAATGTATCTACCGTTTGCTATCTCTAATAATAAAATGTCTGACGTCTGTCTCAAATCTTATCTTTACCACGGATCGTTTGGGTTATGATTACTGCACAGACCACTTGGCTATTGAACGGAGCATCATCATAATACTCCGTGATTTACGGGTCGTGATCCCGAATGTCAAAAATGTATTAAGATGGTCATACTTAAAAAGGTACCCATGAAGCCATTATGAAAATTTAAAAAAAATGTCCCCTGGGCCCATACGATCGTCTACTTAACTTTACTAAGGTGTACATTAGATTTTATTTCGCAATTTTGTGGTTAGTTAGGGGAAATTTGTTTAGTATAGTATAGTCTTTAAGACATTTTTGACATTCAGGATCACGACCTCTAAGGGCCGTTTGCACCATTCACTAACCCGAGGTTAACCGGTTAAACCTGGAGTTACCATGGTTACCAGTACAATTTGATACTGGGTTAGTGGGATGGTGCAAGTGGGCCTAAGTAAAGTGGTACCTATTGTTAGGACATTTCGCGTTCACCACATTACCAAGTACTTATTACAGTCAAATATGAGATCAAAAGTATCAAAACGTCTTCAACTCCTAGCCTAGTTTAACGGCCTCCTAGTCTAGTTAGTAGTGACTGTCTTTGGATGTATCGGGTTTAATCCTGGTAGGGTTTTTATTTGCGTGTGTGTATCATATTCTGGGACTAGGTCGACTTGTAGAAGATTGCAGCTGCAGTTGCCATCCTAACGTCACCTATAAAATGTTATGCAACACGCGCTTTTAGTATAAAATCTCTGTGTGAACACGAGTCCATGCACTTTTTAATGTCAAATGCCAAGTCTATTTAAAGTAGTCTATGGACTAGGGTGATATCGAACCTACACAATTTATAATTGAAGGGCACGAGAGCTTTACTCTCTACTCATGGGTTAACGACTACTAAAGTTACACCCTACGCATTGTGGGGACGATACGTAGTAAGATTAATGTTTAGTAAAGTAAAGTACCTACTAAATGAAATTATGACGTATAAATAACACTTACACTGCTATCATCTATCGCAATAGTCAAAATAGTTGCAGACTTTTCTTGGTCTAACTCTAACTTTAATATGTTAGTTTCATTATTTCATTTTAAATTCGATATCAATTTGTAAGCGCAATTCAACGCGGTAACGCAGCGAGTGTGATGGGCACCTTAGCGCCGGGGGTAGCGCGGGGAGGCCTCTTTCAGTGGTTTTTATGTTTTGAGAGATTAGGTATACTGTCCTTACTGTAACGTAATCTCTCAAAACATAAAACGTGTGACTTTGTGACCTAACAAATCCTCATGGATCAGTCATTAAAAAAAACCGGTCAAGTGTGAGTTCGTTTAACTCGCGCACCGAGGGAACCCAAACAAACCGAACCCAGTCCAAACTTACAATTTTCTCATGTTAGTAATAATCAATTATTAATGAAAAACTTTTGACCTGACCTGAAGTATACTAAGCTTATTTGTGTACAGCGCCATCTATCGGCAAATTGGCTAACTAATTTGCGCGACCTGTATGTACCTATGGTTGGTTTTTCAGGATAACTCGATCTTTATCATGTGAACCGATTTCAACGATTTTTGTTTTATTTGAAATAAGGTGTTTTAGTAAAAACTAATAGATATTTCAAGTATAATAAACACCCGCAAAGGGGCTTAAATTGCAAATTAAATTAGAAAATGATTTTAATGACAAAAAACTTTTCAAGATAGAGGCGTGATTATATTATTCCTTTAATATTTTATGATAGTGTTATTATTATGTAAAAATTTCATAATTTTTCGTTAGTAAACTTTGGAGATAAGTGGGGGATTATTTTTGAATGGTCAAAAGTAAACAAGTGATGTAATAAGATATGTAATTATGTTTTCTGACAAAGCTGTCGTAGAAGTTCAGTCGCCTAAAAACGAAATCCCAAAATCTGGGAAGGTGCTAATAAATTACAGAAAGCCGAACCGTGAATAGAGAAAGACGGTGAATCTTCAGAAACACTATTAAGCATGATAGATATTACGGTTTTCCTTTTATTTGTTTGTTTGAGGGAAAGCTAATCACAGTTAATAATAACAATAGCATGCTAGAGATGAAAGATCGTAAGGCACTATGAAACAAGTGTGGCAATACGCCTTTTTGGATATCGTGCTTGTAGAATGACTTTCTCCTAAGCTTCAGCCTTCATTACTAAACTGAATCTCAACCATTGTTCAGATTCCTGTTATTGTATTCTTGTCGTTGTAATCTCATCTGAGAAATTGCCAAGGATTAGTACAAAGCGCGTTCCTACTCAGGGAAGGCAAGATTTGCCCTGAGGGCTTAAAACGTAACCACATTTTGAAGTAGGTTAAAAATTAAAAGAGGTACCCTTAATTTTTAATACGTAATTTTTATTTTACCTTCAATTTTATGCATCCATGCCTAATTGCAGCTCTCTAGCACTAACAATCATGGCCAAAGCCGAGGATGGACAGACAGTCGGACATGGGGAAACTATAAGGAACCCTAAGAGTTGACTACGGAACCCTAAAAAGGGTGTACCGGGTGTCCATGGGTGACGGTAATCGCTTACGCTCATTTACGCCCGAATACATATACTTATGCTTACGCAGCCTTACCAGTACTTTACTTTCTTATTTCTGTTGATGTTATACAATAAAATAAAGTTTTCATGCATTCTTAACACTAGTATTTTCGTAAGACCTTCGTTAAGCTCCTCCGGTACCAAAAAAACTATGAAATCACAGAACAGCAAATAAGCGGAACTCTTCAGTCCATCAATTAAGCCCGGGAGAGTTGCCAAATAAACGCTCGAAATTCGAGCTATTCACACAACGAACTATAGGTAACTATAGAAGTCCAACTAGAGGGCCTACCGCGAACACCGAAGTTCGTAAATGCGGCCATTTTTCTCTTTTACACTAATTAAGTCGTAATTAGAGAGACAGAGAAAAATGCCCGCAATTTGCGAACTTTGGTGTTCGCGGTTATAGCCTAGAGCTCAAAAATGACTGCTTGGAGTCAAACTGCGCGCTATACAGGTGATTGGCTGCTTGAATGTTGGTATTGTAGGTAAGTACCAAAACGTAAGGTTAGTGGACTGGAAACTACGTACGAAAATCTGCATTCAGGAGGTACAGTGGGTGATTATATCTTGGAGTATACCCACTGTTACAAAAGCAAGAATATGTTGGAATGATGTGAATAAGGTATTCGTATTTTTTTAGCACAGAAATTATATTAAATTACAGTTAGTTAAACCTAGAACCCTGGCCTGCAAGCGGTTCCGGGAATTCCCGCCATTTCTGGCATTAAAAGGCGAAGTGCCCTCAATGAAGTTACCGGGATTTCTCCCGTGCACATTCTACCGCTAATTCAATTTCCACGACAAAGGTGATCGCGCACCGTATCCACTTTGAGGAAATTAGTGATGGCTGAAAAATTACTGAAATAAATCGTCAAGAAATAAAACTATTGAAACGGATTATATCGCGTATATTGAATTCATACTACATCCCGAAGCTTCGAACCCTTTACAGCGTTCGTGGTCAACGGGTGAACGTCGAGATGTAGTATGAATTCAATATACGCGATATAATCCGTTTCAGTAGTTTTATTTGATGAGTAACTATCGCGGTATTCGAAGACAATATATTATAAATCGTAATTTTTTTATTTAAAGTTATTTACAGATTATCAAAAATAAACAATGAACTTAGTGCAGCAACAGAATGCTGGAAAACTTTGCGTGTCCTCCTACACAGAGTGCCGACAAGTATGTGTAGAACAAGTTATTAAAAGTTATCGTCATTTCGGTTGCCACTTTACGTCAGTTTTTTGTCCCATTAAACGTTTTAGTATGTATGTAATTATATTGTTTTTTTGAACAATTCAATCGATATCTCATGTTTATTGGCGTATCGCCGATCACTGGATATTATTCCTGACTGTACCTCATTTTACTACTGGCACCTGGGTACTAGATCATATGTTTTAGGGTTCTCCTCAACTAATACGAATCTTGGGCGCTGTAAAAGTTTCTGCTCCTCAGCGACCGGCAGCGCGGCCTCGACGCGCGCGCCCAGGTCACGGTCAATGAGATACAAGATCTTCAGCCATCTCATCTGCACTTCTTCAACCGCGTTCACCATCACGCTGGCTATATTTGCTGCCATCCTGTTCCTCTTACCCTCCGTGTTAACGTACGTGTTATAGAAATAAGAAGACTCTCCAAGATCCGTCGACTGTCTGAACTTAACCGATAGCGCCTCTTTAGGCTTCGCTACGTCCACATACGGAACTGGGCCGTTGAACGAGTTCTGATAGTAATTCGGCGCATCTTTCATATTATCTAGCAGTGGCGGTATGCCGTCTCGGTTGTAAGTCTTCCTATATTTCGGGTGATTGACTTCAATATTATTATGGTTGATGCCTAACCGGTAAGCCTGAGCATCTCGGTAAGAAAATCTTCGCGCTTTAAACATGTCGTCAACCGGTCCTGGTATTCCGGGCACCAAATTTCCGGGATTGAAGGCCGTTTGTTCAACATCCTTAAAGTTATTATCAGGGTTTCTGTTTAAGATTAAACGTCCGATAGTTACCGTATGGTATGTTCCATTCCTCCATAAAGTGCTCAAGTCAAAAGGATTGTAATTAAGCTTAGGAATGTGGGACTTCGGAATAATGTCAATGTCTAGTCTCCAAGAGGGGTAGTTTCCTGCGGCTATTGCATCGTAAAGGTCTCTGGTGGAGTAGTCCGGATCATCATTTCTAAGAGCACCGGCAGCTCGATCGGTGAGTAGCTCCAGGCCCTGTTCAGTTATGAAATTGAACCTCACAAAGTAGCTGTCGCCATGTTTGTTGACGAGCTCGTATGCGTGAATAGGAAACGCGTTCATATATCTGTAGCCATTAAAGATACCGTAATCAGAGAACAACCACAATATCTGGTGGATGATTTCAGGCGTAAGAGTGACTAGGTCTAAGCGGGATGTAGCATCGATAATGTTTGTCTTAGGGTTTCTTTTGAAAGCATGAGCCAACGGACTGAACAAATGTGGAGAATTATAGAGGAAAACTGGGAATGATAAGCCAAGAAAATCTAAATTGCCTTCGTTTGTGTAGAATTTGGATACTAATGCTCCCGTCTCTCTAACCACATCTACTCCTCCGCGACTTTGGATTAGATAGGAGAATCGGACGACGACGGGGGTTCTCTTTCCAATGCCATTGAAGACATCCGCTTTGGTGTATTTGGAGACGTCGTTTGTAACTTCAAAGTAGCCGTAGGCGCCCGTGCCTCGCGCGTGCACCGTGCGCTCAGGGATGCGCTCCTGATCGGATGCACTCTGAAGGTCCCAGAAATGCTGATTGTTGAAGAAATCTGTGTTGAGGGTAACTGTCTCCCGCACTTCCACCGGTTTGCCAGCCGTAGTTGTCAGTACTCCAATAGGTTTCTGCAATGGGTACACATTTTAGAATAATTACTTCCAGCTCCATTGTCCGTGTTTGGTCTCAAACAGATTAATATTCTTCTCAAGTCTGAAAAATATTATTGTAGTATTTATTTATTTCGCACTTCTATTATGGTTTATTAGTTTAGGGATTGGTTTATAAGGCAACTAGAGTGCTAAAACTCCTAAAGCCGCTCGAAAGCTTCCAACTTGACTTGAAATGGATAAACACCAGGATAAACTGTTATGAATGCCTCCTATCGTCTTTTCAAAAACACTGGATGCAGCTTCACGTTAGAATACTTATCCAGTTTAGCATGTAAGTCATGATTTTATTTTTTATTGTTTTCAGGGTTTCATACTCAACTACAGTATATCGACTAAGAAAAATCGGCCAGGTGCGAGTCGGACTCACCCACCGAGGGTTCCGTACAAATTTTAATAAGTATTTTTTTTTTACAAATTTACAGTTTCAGATTTTTGCCTGGTTTGTAGTACATGACAATATAAACGTAAATGGCATATATGTCGCCCATAGATGATTTGATCAAAATTAGTTTAGAGACGATTCTAAACATACAGCTAAGTGAGCCTTCCTGGTCTCAAGCGTCCCTCCCCATTCGGTTTGGAGGTTTAGGAATTCGCAAAATTTCCAGTGTGGCTTCCCCAGCCTTTTTGGCGTCCACTCATAGCACGTCTGGTCTCATAGGAAATATCTTAAGGGCTTTGCCCACAAACTGTGAGATTGCGGGCTTTGAGGATGCCAAAAATGCTTTTAAAATTGCTTGCCCAGGCAAACAATTTCCAGACAACCCAAATTCACAAAGGAGTTGGGATAATGTTTACTGTGATTTAACTTACAATACTCTCCTAAACAACTGTACAGGTCCAGACCGCGCGAGGCTTTTGGCGGTCGGAGCCCGGGAAGCCGGTTACTGGCTACATGCCCATCCTTCGCCCAATACTGGTACTTTCTTGGATCCGGCCTCCCTTAGACTGGCGACTGGTTTGCGACTCGGGGTTTCGGTGTGTACGCCACACATATGCTCTTGTGGCACGGACGTGGACCGACTGGGACACCACGGATTATCTTGTCAAAAAAGTGCAGGCCGTTTTTCGAGACATGCGTCGATTAATGACATAGTCCGTCGGTCTCTTGCCACCATCAATGTGCCTGCTCTTCTTGAGCCGACTGGCATTATCAGAGATGATGGCAAGAGGCCCGATGGAGTGTCCTTAGTTCCTTGGAGCTTGGGACGGATGTTGGTGTGGGATGCTACCTGCGTAGACACACTGGCACCGTCCCACCTCCAACGGACTACTGTAAAAGCGGGCGGAGCGGCGGAAAGCGCCGAAATTCTAAAACGTAACAAATATAAGAGCCTCGGTAGAGAGTACCATTTTGTACCATTTGGTGTTGAAACTCTAGGTCCATGGGGTCCCAGCGCGCATAAGTTGTTCGCAGAAATCGCGAAGCGTCTGGTTGACGTAACTGGTGACCGAAGAGCTGGCGGCTACCTCGCACAACGTATCAGCATTGCGATACAGCGAGGAAATGCCGCCAGCATCCTTGGTACAATGCCTCAAGGGCCTATTTTAGATTTAAGCTAGTTATTAATTTCGTTTAGTAGTACCACTGTATATATATTGTATGTAAATAAATGTTTTATTAACGTAAATTTCATAGTTCTGGGTCAACGGGAAGTAGGTACCCTATAAATTTTGATTCCCGTGACTCCCGTGAGAGTGTCCAAATTTACGTTTTTTGGGCATAAACGGCCGTATCCTTTTACTGCTTTAACTTAGAAATTAGATGTTTTCACAGCTTCTAATTTTAATTTCAACTAAAACCAAAATATTACTTTACTAATCCGCGAAAAGATCAGTGCACTATTCACTATTTAATTTCAATTTCTTTTTATCCTTTTGAGGTAGGTAGAGAACCCTAAAAGGTAATGAAATAGCCATTGATGAGTATAAATGGTGAAATTAAAGCACCAATTCGCCCTACACGTTGTTCAAGAGATTATATTTCGTGTATTATACAAATGCTTACCGGGTGTGTTATTTTGAACTCCTGCAACTGCCGTTGGACAGCGTCTAAGGAGACATTGAGGTAGCGGACTCCATATGCATCATTTGATATGGCAAGGCAGACTAACACAACTAGCCACTGCATGGCTCCAGATGATAGCGTGTAAACACAAAATCTCTATATATTACTGGTTCAATAATCGGTTACATCCTATACCACTTTGTATGAACGGATATCGTTAATTGTATTCTAATACAGTAATTTTATACATTTTGCGTTTGCGTCAAATCCGGTAGTTCTGATTTTTTGCTGACTTGTTTATGATGTTGGGCCAATGAATAATCCAATTTTGAGACCTCGAGCGCCGAACGCAACTAAGTCAAAAATAAAAAAGAACGCGAAAATTTCGGTTTTCTTTTAGATTTGGGCGATTATAAGCCTAAATGACTAGGTTTTGATAGTACCTTTTCAAGGACATTTTAAAGTAGACTAAATTTGCTACAATACGAGTACGACACTAGAACTGTCTCTATACATCTAATAGTTTCTGAGATAAAGCCTTTCAAAATTTGTAATTATTTCGAACTTGTATTCGTAGGCTACGTAAGTGTAGTGAGTATGCACTTTTGTCTCAAGCGATGCCGCTTGGCACAATTGTTACTAAGGTCAAACAAAGCTGATCTGGCCCGGTAGCCACGAGATCGTACCGTGCCTACCCCCCCAAAAAGGGGCGGAATGGGTCGGCTCCCCAGGTCCAATTTATGCTATATTTCTTCCTACTTTAGGCAACTAGGGCAAGCTATATATCATTTTCATATTATTTACTGGATTATTCCAGAAACAAATATTTGGCTTTAATCTAATGCAAATGGTTTTCCGCAACATCAGCTCGTAAAATGTACTTCAGAAACTGATGAGAATGTTTCATTTTATCCACAAGGGTGGCAAAGTAATCTGATGTAAATTTTGATATGTTTTTTTTTTCTTTTTTATGTAATAGTCAGGAAACGACCAGACGAGCCGCCTGATGGGAAGCGGTCATCGTCGCCCATGGACATAAGCAACATCACAGGAGCCACTTAAGCGTTGCCGACCCTTGAGAACCCTAAATACCCGCTTCTTGAAGAATCCCATGTAGTAGCGCAAAGGAAATACCTCAGGAGGCAAGTCATTCCACATTCTGCACGTTCTGGGGAGAAACGAGCGAGATGCCCGCTTATTCTTGGTGTGCCATGTAGGTATCTAAGAAGTGGGGATGAACTTTGCTCCTTTGGCGGATGTTTGTCATGTTGGCTGGTAGAATTGACTTTTAAGTGAAAATTTTGAATGATAAATGTTTATAAAGTTCATATTAATTTGTTTTGGAAAGTTTTAGAGTAAGTATTTTACCCGCGTTAGTGTGAAGAAAAATTTTGTGTTTTAATTTTGGAATTCGCTTACTCGGGTATCAATTTTAGCACGAGGGGTTAAACAACTACTTTGCCATCTCGTAAAATAATTAAGTATCTCTAATTATAAATGCATTACACTCGCAACCATTCGGTTTTACATTAGCGGAAATGGTTGAAGGCGAATCAATACAATTCCAAACTAATAGGTATTAATACGTCTGGTTTTGTTTTTAAACAAAACTTATCGGCAATATATTTTTATTTGGGTTTAAATTCCTTCGTTTACTGTATTTGTTTCATAATTATAGTTTGACTGAGTGCGTTTTGCGATACCTTGTATGTATATGCATCTATTTAAAGGTTTTTATTCGTGTAAGTAACTGATAATAAAAGTACATTTTAAGGATGACTCACGCTAGACCGGGCCGGGGCCGAGCTGGAGCTTCCGGCGCTTTGTTTTCTATGGAAAGCACCACGGCGTGATCACCTATCAGCCGTCATAGAAAATGTCATGTTGGATTTTATGTAAACTGTAATATGGTGAACTGGATGCTTAGGCAACATGCCAATCGTTAACGCTCCGTAGCGTAGTCATCTCTCTCTATCACTCTTCCATATTAGTGCGACTGTGACAGTTGTATTTAATTCGCTACGGAGCGTAAACGATTGGCATGTTGGCTAAGCATTCAGTGCAATACATTATTTTACATAAAATATCTACTTAACCTAAAATAAGTTTTTGGCAAAAAAATCATTTTTGGTACAAGCTTTTATCGCTTACTACTTTTCTTACGACAGACAACTAATACTCATCGAGACAATTCTAAAAACCCCTAACACAATTAGGTTGCGTTGTTTCATCTCAGAGTTCCTATGGCCACCTCCTGTCTCCATCATCAGATCAGCTCGATGGTACCATAATATTGCATTGTCATCCGATTTATACACGCATGCAAAATTTCAGCTCAATCGGAAACCGGGAAGTGGATCAAATTTAACTTGCAAGATTTGATTACACACAGACAGACAGACAGACAGACAGACAGACAGACAGACAACGGTCAGGTGAAACTAAATAAAAGCTTGTAAAAACATAACTCATATCATAGTGTCAAATCATTAATATAGTTGGACAAACCAATTTGTCAGTCAGTAAGAACCAGGAACACTATACTCATCCTTTTCTTTTGGGTGCTAGTACTAGTGTAAGACAAAGATAGTATGATTCTCTCTATCTGATTGAAATGAGACAGTCCCTTGAACAACTATATGTATCTAATAACACTGAACTTGAGCCTTTCGACTCGGCAGCTAGTGGCAGCAGCGAGGGCGGCCGGCGCCTGCGCAGCCTCTCCCGCGCCCCAACGACAGCATTTTTAAACTAACGGCCGAGACAACAGAGAAGCCGCGACATCTCATGCTGAATCACATGGGCTGACAAGGCGTGCAGCAAAGAATTAGAAGGTAGGTCCATTATTAGAATCTCTAAGTGGTGTGCATTTACTTTAAAGACACTGCACCTACCTGATCTTTCTGGTTTGGCCCATTAGTTGACTGGTAGAGAATGCCTTAAGATATTTAGTCCGCCATTTGTACCTTAATGTATTGTGCAATAAAGATTAAAATAAATAAATGTTATGCCTGCAAAATGAATTGTTTAAAATTTACGAAAATAAAATCTATTAAGCGACAACTGTTACAGACAACGACATTTTTAAGAGCATCTAAAGCATAGAAGGTAGCATCCTATATATAGAAGTGGTATATGCGTGCCTCCATGAGGGACAAAACATACGCAATGCGACACTATGATTGGTCGAATTTATTTGTTGCCCACCATAATCCACACTAAATTTACGGCGGGGAACAAAAAATATGTGAGACTGTGACAAGGACAAACAATAACAGCGCTTTCGCTGCTACTCCTACTGAAAGATACATAAGACTATCCCGTTCTGTCAGTTATCCCCACCACTCATGCCCAATCCAGTTTAATACTAGATTCATGATCTAAAGTGAAAAGTTGTAGTTGACCAGACAACGATCCACCTACCCTACCAATGTATTTAAACTATGGCCACTCATATTTTCTTGCAAAGGAGTTGACCAGAATAGCAAGACCACTCACAAATAGCTTTTGAGCCTTCTAGGCTCTTCTAGCTCCATAACCCCGTGATCGAGCCTGCTCATAATTTAATGACTAAAATACTAGTAGTTCGCCCCGAACTGAGAACTCGCGGTTCGCCAACGAGATCAATTGAATGCAGTGCTACTTAGTCGTCAAAGGATCGAAAACCGCGTGCGATTTATTGCAAGATCTGTGGAGCCGTGTGTGTGGTGTGTGGGTGTGTGGTGTGGATTGATAAATTTAAGTCACCATAGAGATTAAAATGAACTGTATCTGTGGTAAGCCGTAATCTTTCTTGTCAAATGCCAAATACTAATATTATGTTTTATTTCGTTTTTATCTTGCTAATTATTTTAAAATCTTAAATTAAAAAACAATATTATAAATGTGTAAACCGAGCACTTTCATTTGATACCAAACTCGACATACTTTCTTGCAATTAAAATTACCAGAACAGTAAGACCCCTCACAAATAGCTTTTTAGCATTTTAAGCTCTTCTAGACCAATAACCTCTTGATCGACCCTGCTCAAAATTTAATGACTAAAATATAATGCCCTCAACTATACGTTCAATTAATTTAATTTAAATTAGGACAAATTTACTTAAGTTATTGCGTATGAAACTATCCTCTGATAGATCAGCTTAAAAACATCGAAATGCCCGGACGTGCCCCTAGCCCTAGCCAGCCGAATGTTTCAAGTCGAATGTAAGAACTTCACTTCGCTTCGCTCGCTCGTTCGATAAAAATCAATCAATCAATCAAAATATACTTTATTCATGTAGGCCTAGCAACAAGCTCTTATGAATCGTAATTAATCTTAATCTAATTATCAGAGCAATTTATTGATGTTAATATTATTCCATAATAAAATTGGATTATTTTACATATCAAATTTAACACTAAGAATTTCACAAAAGGATCGTCAAACATTAAAAAGCCATATCCATGTGTTGGATGATGGAGCTCATGGGTAGCGTTTTAAAGTCCTTTGGTTCCAGGTATCCTGCTCCAAAGTCCTTCATTCTTTGTCTGGCGAGGGCGTGACATTCACATTAAGTGTTTCACTGTCTCTTGCTCTTCGACACACATACGACAATCGGTATTGTCAGAGTGTCCCATCTTGGATAGAATTCCTTTGACCCCGTAATGCCCGGTAAACACCCCCGTTATGATTTGGAGTTGTCTTTTGCTAAGTTTCCAAAGCTTTTTGCTCCAGCCGGAGTCTACTCCTTGCATAAAGAGCTTTGCATGCTTTAGACCCGTCAGACTGTCCCATTCTTCCTGATGTTTAGTCTTGGTATGGTCTTTAATAGCCGTTGTGATAGTTCCCTGTGAGAGCCCCACGAATGGTTCCGGACCTATAAGGTTACTT
Source organism: Cydia splendana (assembly GCF_910591565.1). Lineage (NCBI taxonomy): Eukaryota > Metazoa > Arthropoda > Insecta > Lepidoptera > Tortricidae > Cydia > Cydia splendana. Next base: position 15,733,106 of record NC_085979.1, on the reverse strand, counting down.
ACAGATCCGGCTCTGGCAAGTTCATCTGCATTTTCATTGCCTATGAATCCCTCGTGCCCTGGGATCCATACCAGTTGCACTCTGTTTTGCCTTCCAAGCTCGTTCAGAGCTTGGACGCCGTTATATACCAGTCTAGAGTCCACTCTGGGCGCTTCAAGCGCTTTGAGTGCAGCCTGACTGTCGCTGAGTATATAGATATTCTTCCCTTGGGTTTGCCTAACTATATTCTCATGCACACAGGCAATTATAGCGAATGTCTCGGCTTGGAAGACAGTGGCGTAATTGCCCATGCTTATACTACTACTAAAGTCATTTGCATAAATGCCTGTCCCCGTACCAGATTCAGTCTTAGACCCGTCTGTGTACCATATTATGATGTCGTTTTCATCAGAGGTTGGTGCTTCAAGACCTTCGGTTCAGCCCTTGTTGGAATTTTAACGTTAAAATTCTTATGGAATACAAACTTGGGTTGCATCTTATCGCAGCCCATATTCGTAATCCTTTTCATGAAATTGTCACATTCCATGTTTGTGTGTTTGGTCTTTGGCTTGCTATCGCTCCAGAGGCCTGTTAGGGCCAGCCTGTGTAACGATTTCCGCGCCTCAGATTGTGTCACTAGGTGTAGCGGCGGGAGGTCTAGTAGTACCTCCATCACCGCTGTTGGCGTCGTTCTAAACGCGCCAGTAATAACCATGCATGCCGTTCTTTGCATTTTCACAAGGGCAGTAGTATGGTACCTTTGGGTTTAGACCCCACCTTTTGCCATAAGCCGATCTACACATTCCAAACACTCTAAGTGCTTTGGTGACTGTAAGTTCGACATGCTTTCTCCAGTTCAGTTCTTTATCTAGTGTAACGCCTAGATATTTCACTTCATTGGACATGCCTGGGTTTATGGAGAGTTGATGACAGTTACACCATCTCTCCACTTGCTTCAGTGCTTTATTCATGATTTCCGATACTGTTGCCGGGAATTTCCCGTTTACAAGAATCACTAAATCATCTGCATACCATACTATATGTATTGGGCCTTTGTTGACCGAAGCGAAGCGAAGGTCTACGTTTTGACTCGGGCATTTTGCTTTCGTATGTCCGGATGTTCTCCTCTACAGGTCGCAATTCTTAACCGATTCTCGTGAAATTTTGTGACCGAATTTTATGACTAAATAATTTTTTTTTGTCAATCCGGATTTTGGAAATTTTTAAAAATGGCGGAGTCGTGATACCTGGCGCCTAAACAAATAGTCGTATCGATATCATAAGACTTTTTTCTTTTTGAAACATGTTTACAGAGTTAATAGCAAAAAATGCAGAAAAAAATTATCGCTGGTTTAGGCGGTATTTAGATATTTAATTTTAACTAATTTTAATTTGAGAAGGAGTAGCTAAATTTCGTCAACCCATCTAAGAACTATTTGGCTCAGTTTGTAAACGTTCGCTTTTTCTGCTGCACAGAGGGTCTGGGTTCGATCCCCAGTAATTGTATGCTGGGATATTATAACTTTTTGTATTTTTTTACACATAAATTTCGTATTGTTTTTCTTTAATTTACTATACACCGTGTTTTTATTGAATTCCGTTAACTTCGGGGTATAGTTAAGTACGTTTATAAGAACTAAATGGCATAGTTAATTTTCAAAAAAAAAAGTTTTTTTTGTTTTCTTTTTTGTTTTTTTTTTTTGTTTAAAAAGTAATTAAATGTAGCATATAGCGTTGTTGTAACACGGGCATTACATTTAACTCAACCAAACAATTGAAATCTGTGACATATCAATGTCATTTCGTACATCAATCGACCGAGATTGTACTTAAGTTTAGTAGCAAATGTATGAACTCATTCTAAACACTAATCAATATGTAAGCCGGCCCTAAGGCAAGTGTACACGCTTGTAGAGGCCTTATAGTAAAAAAATAAATTATGGATTATCTCCGAAATGGACTTAATTAGAACATCGGTGTCTTTGAGAAAGTTACTTGATTTAAGCTCAGGAATGCACCCTTGAAATTAACGGAAATCAAAAAAAACACGGTGTATTTAAAGCTCTTAGCACCATGTTATTTCAAGCTCTGCTCGCGAGGTCTACAGCTCACAGAGCCACTAGTTTAGTTCTTCCAACAGTGAGTTAACTATCAGACTCCAGAGAGTTGGTGAGAGAACCCCACCCTGTGGGCAACCTTTCGTGGCCGTAGCTAATATTTCATCTCCCATAAAGGAGGATTTTATTAGTCGGCTATTTAGCATATAGCAGGAGATCTAAGGTCCCGTTTTCAAGGGGACCTTGCATTTTGGAGACAAAGCAAACCGCTTGGAACAGGTGTTCCTGGGGGTGACCTGAGCTGATTAAGCCCGGTTGCCAAGAGGTTCCCCCCAGTAGGTGGGCAGGGGAGGGGGGGTAAAAGTGCCTCCGGCGCGCCTCACTCAAAGCTTTATATCTGCATACATCTCGCAACTATATCAAGTTTGGTGTCATTTTCGTATAATTCGAGGATGAAGAATTCATTTCTGTGACTTAATTTTCACTCACCCATACAAAAAATTCGAAAAATTCAAAATTCAAAAAAATCTTTAGATTTTTTTTTTCGAAAATCCTCTACAAAATGTATACTATGAGGATTTGCTTTAGAAAAAAAATACCTGTGAATAGCCCAGTTCTCCTACTATACAGAATAGTAAACTTGTCAAACATTTTTTTTCATAACTCTGTTAAAAAAAATGTTTTGTGTCGCGTGGCGTACTTGCATTGTAAGAGTGGTATGCAACGTTTAGGATTTTTAAGTATGTTTAGATGATGATGATGAAGTTGTTATTCTTCTGGTGGTAGATTACATTAATAAATTCCTTCTGGACGTGATAGGTTTTTTTTAACGCAGTTGCACCTCCCTGCGCATTTTATTTTGCAGCGGCAACGAATAAGCTCTAAACAAGCAGCAGCCGCCGCAGGTAGGCTTGTCCATATGGGCTCCCAATAACCTTGTTGTTTGGACCAGCCCCAGTCAGCAGGGCATGGTGGCTGTTGCTGAGGGGCTATAATCTGTCCCCAAACATAGACCAAATCGCGCCGTGCGCCAAAAACCGCCGTGTCGCCGAAATAATTTTCAACCAGGTTGACAAGGTGCAGAAAACCCTAGAGGCAAAGCAAACCAGGTATGAAATCAAAGGGAGTAGACGAAACCACCAGATGGGTACATAGCATGCTCTCAAACAGAGTAGCCACTCTGACCATCAATACTATATATAGAGCATGAATTTTATACCACTAAAGGGTGCCTACAAGGAGGCGTTTTATCACCACTATTATGGACCCTAGCAGTGGACCAACTTCTTGCAATCATGTCAGGCCAAGACTTTGATACACAAGGATATGCCGACGACCTTGTAGTCATCGTCAAAGGCCCTTGCCTCAACACAATATCCAACCTAATGCAAGGAGCTCTAAACACAATATTCAAATGGTGTAGAGAAAATGACTTGTCCATTAATCCGAGCAAGACTGTAATAGCCATTTAACCATTCACAAGGAAACGGAAGCTCGATAAACTCACAAAACCAAGACTTAATGGACAAATAATACCGTTCTCGGCAGAGGTCAAGTATCAAGGGGTCACCTTTGACCAAACGTTAACTTGGAACCCTCACCTGAGAAACATTATACAAAAAGTGAAAATGACCATGTGGTCATGCTGTCGAATGGCAGGAGCAAGATGGGGCTTAAGATCCAAATTGCTATGTGGTTATACACAGCGGCCTCCGCAGTCTGGTGTAACAAAACCAGCCAAAAGACAGCAATAGACACTCTAAACAGCTGGCAACGCACGGCTTGTTTAACAGTAACAGGCGCCTACTCCTCGACACCGGGAGCGGCCCTAGATGCACTGCTGGACATCATACTACTCCACTTGGAGGTGCAAAAGGAGGCCAAGCAGTGCGTCTACAGAATATGCACGCTAAACAGGCCAAAATGGCGCTCTCAGGCATTAACCAATCTAAAGGCCTGGGTTTTTGCGAATAGAGCCCTTAGCATGCCCACTGATGACGCTCACACCGAATGTCATCTCACCAAACTGTACACAGTAGAAATACCTCCTAGAGACAAATGGATCAACAACCAAATGTACGTCGAAGAGGGAAGCCACATCTGGTATACAGATGCTTCCAAGAAAGGCAATGATGTAGGATGTGGGATCTATGGTGAGAGATCTAAGCTCAGAGCTAGCGTCAGCATGGGCACATTGGCCTCAATCTTCCAGGCAGAAGTCTTCGCCGTCAACAAATGTGCGGAGATCAACCTGGATAGAAACCTAAGACACCAGCTTATCTACATCAACTCATACAGCCAGGCTGCTCCGCTGGCACTAGAATCCCTTGAGTCAAACTCAAAACTAGTCCAGAACTGTAAAACAAACCTAAATGCACTGGTTTACTCCAACAAAGTTACACTTAGATGGGTACCAGGGCACTCCGACATTAACGGAAACGAAAAAGCGGACGAACTTGCTAGAAAGGGCGCAGACACACCCCTGGTCGGCCCAGAACCCTTCTGTGGAAGCACAAAACGAGATGCATATTCTCTGCTCAGCAACTTAGAAAAAACGAGAGCAATCGATTGGTGGAAGTTCGTTAAAGGACAAGAACACTCGAAAGCTCTAATCAAAGGGTTCAACAGCAAAACTGCTAAGGAGCTTTTAAGACTCAAAAGGCACAAAACCTGCGCGGTGACCAGAATACTGACTGGACACTGCAAGTTGAACAAACATATATGTTTCAAATTGGCAAGAAACAAGATGCGACATGCAGGCTCTGTCAGGAATCAGAGGAGACTGCAATGCACATTCTCTGTTCTTGTGGACTACTAATGTCAATAAGAAGTACCTACCTAGGGCGACACGTAGTGCAACCCTATGAGGTACAAAACATTACGGCCCAAAGAATCTGGAACTTTCTGGATACAACGGGCATTAGTAATGAACTTAAAGGGCCGTCACAATAGAGCAATGCTGGTCAATGCGACACTCAAAGGCCCACAACACCACAATAATAATAATAATGTCCCGCGGGGGCAGCTTGTGGCGAGCTGACAGTGAGTGACGACACCGCGGACCCCTATTCCAGAGGGCCCTGTCATCTGGCCCTCGCCTCTGTGCTTGCCTTAATTGGCCGGCCAGAATGGAGTCGCAAGAGCGGGACCTATGCTCCAGGTTCGAAGTGTAAAATGTCATAACGCCGGCGGCCTGCTGAACGGATTACCGGGATCTGGCTACCGCAGACTCACCCCTCGACAACCTCACAGCCACTCCAAAGTGTTGCCCTGTTGTCGCACTGTGCGTGCGGCCATTGCGGGGCCCACTCAATGAGTTGGCGAGTCACCACCTGTCATTTACAATTTTGAGACTGATTGTCACGGCAGGTGTCCGCTAGTCTCTCCCATAGCCCATTATCCAGTCCATCCAACTTTCAAATCTATAGCCCATGACCTTAGTTCCCATCGCAGCACAAAAGTGCTGCACTGTAATAGTCTTTGCACCTGGCGGGGACCATCTCCGGATGTATCACATTGTGCGTTCGGGGATAGTATCCACCACATGTATCCCTTGCTTTTAGATTAACGTGCCTTAAAGGGACTCTGCGCTGTTGGCTTCGTCCCCACGTACGCCTCCCAAAGGTCCGGGACCCCATGGTCCCGAGATATGGAAAAGACATGCAAATAATAATGTTAATTTTATCACATTTATAATACTTAACTCTGTTGGCGAAAGTTTTCCCAACATCTTTATTTATATATTTAATTTATATTTGTAATTTTGTATATATATCACTTCCAGAAGTAATTTATTAATGTAATCTACAACCAAAAGAATAACAACTTATCAGAAATCATCTAAACATACTTAAAAATCCTAAACGCTGCATACCGCTCTTACAATGCAGGTAAGCCGCGCGACAAAAAACATTTTTTTTTAACAGAGTTATGAAAAAAAATGTTTGACAAGTTTACTATTCTGTATAGTAGGATAACTGGGCTATTCACAGGTATTTTTTTTCTAGAGCAAATCCTCATAGTTAAAATTTTTTAGAGGATTTACGAAAAAATAAATTAAAAGTTTTTTTTTTAATTTTGAATTTCTGGAATTTTTTGTATGGGTGAGTGAAAATTTAGTCACAGAACTGAATTCTTCATCCTCGAATTACACGAAAAAGACACCAAACTTGATATAGTTGCGAGATGTATGCAGATATAAACCTTAAGAGTGAGGCGCGCCGGAGGCACTTTTACCCCCCCTCCCCTGCCCACCTGCTGGGGGGAACCTCTGGCAACCGTGCTTAATCAGCTCAGATCACCCCCAGGAACACCTGTTCCAAGCGGTTTGCTTTGTCTCCAAAATGCAAGGTGGTGGACCTTAGATCTCCTGCTATTTAGATGCTGCAATACTGATTGCCTGATACGTGGTGCGGTCAAATGCCCCCTCCACGTCTATAAAAGTGGCCAGACATAGTTCTTTGATCTCTATAGCCTGTTCCGCTCTGGTTGTCACCAGGTGTAGTGCCGTTTCAGTCGATTTACCCGGCTGATACGCACACTGCAATTGGTGCAGCGGATGCCTCTTAAGAGGACCACAGCCACTTACTTTCAATCCCTTCGCTATGGATTAAGTTATAAGCCTGAATTTTCAATGATCACGAGGGCACAATAAAAGTTACGTACATTCTTAGTACTTTCTAATTACCTTTAATTTGAAGTTATACTTTAAGAAGACAAGGTATTTTAAGAAGGAATGTTATTAATTTTATCACACACACTCACAGTTCATCGATCATAACTAATCTAGCAGAGAGAAGTTTCAAATTTCAATTTTGGTTTATAAAATACTATAAAATCAAATTACACTAATCGTACTACCCCATGGGTGACGATAAATATAATAGACCTATTATATTTATCGTCGCCTAGTACCTATACAGGCTGATTCATGAGACGTGAGCAGGACTAATCCTGCACACTCAGTAACTGATAATTGATCGATCACCGTCGTATTTCGGAGAAACAACAATACTTTTTCCTATTTTTTAACTTTTTGGTGAGGGAAAATTTAATTCTCAACAATCATGGTCGCCCTACAGGACCTAATTAATAAACATAAAACCTCTTTAACCGTAATGACATTTTGAGTACGAAGAAAATAAACTGTCAAACTTGAGTGAGATACGAGTTTTCAAAAGTAACCAGACCGAGATGACAGTAATGACATTCAATTTGACACAGAATATCGGTAGTTTAGTATTCTAATTTTAGGGTGACCATGCATGTCGTAAAAAAATTAATAACTTTTTTTTTCAACACGACTAGAAAAAAATTACGTTAACCTCACTAATACTGATACAAAACAGTTGCTTATAATTAACGATATGCGCAGTGTTAGTCCTGCTCACGTCTCCTGAATCACCCTGTATAGATAAATATACTTCAAAACATAGATAGAGAAAAATCCCCATACAACACCCATAACTCAGGAACAAATATCTGTGCTAACACAGAAAAAACCACAGTCACATAAGATAAATATTATAATTACATTCAAGTATATAAAAACACAAAATGAAATAATTTATATATTGTATTTTACGATGTTTACCTACCTACCGATTAACAAAAATAAAAACAATAGACTTAGTACAAAACAGATCCCAAAGCTATGAATGGAAATGAATGCCGGAAACGTCCTACAAAAAGTGCTGACAGGCGACGGTAATAAGTAATAACTAGATTTTTAAACAATTTTATTATTAGGTACTAACTGTATTTCCTGTAACTATTGGCACATAGGTGCTAAATCATATGTTTTAGGATTCTCTTCAACTAATACGAGCTTTGGGAATCCCAAAAGCTTCTGCGCCTCAGCGATCGGCAGCGCGGCCGCGACGCGCGAGCCCAAGTCTCGGTCTACGAGGTACATGAGCTCGAGCCATTTCTTTTGCGTTTCTTCAATCGCATTCACCATTATGGTGGCTATGTATAATGCCATCCTGTTTCTCTTACCTTCTGTATTAATAAAAGTGTTGTAGAAATAAGAAGACTCTCCAAGATCTATCGACTGTTTGAACTTAGGCGATACCATCTCTTTAGGCTTCGCTACGTCCACATACGGAACTGGGCCATTGAAAGAGTTCTGATAGTAATTCGGCGCATCTTTCATATTATCTAGCACTGGCGGCAAGCCATCTCGGTTGTAGGTCTTCCTATACTTCGGATGATTGCGTTCAATATTATTATGGTTGATACCTAACCGGTAAGTTTGAGCATCTCGGTAGGAGAATCTTCGCACTTTGAACGCATCATCAACGGGTCCTGGTATTCCGGGCACCAAATTTCCGGGATTAAAGGCCATTTGTTCGACATCCTTAAAGTTGTTCTCAGGGTTTCTGTCTAAAACTAAGCGTCCGATAGTTACCGTATGGTATGTTCCATTCCTCCATAAAGCGCTCATGTCGAAAGGATTGTAATTAAGCCTAGGAATGTGGGACTTCGGAATGATGTCCATATCTAGTCTCCAAGAGGGGTAGTTTCCTGCGGCTATTGCATCATAAAGTTCTCTGGTGGCGTAGTCTGGGTCATAAGCTCTAAAAGCCATGGCAGCTCGATCGGTTAGTAGCTCCAGACCCTGTTCAGTTATGAAATTAAATCTCACGTAATAGCTGTCGCCGTGTTTGTTTACGATCTCGTATGCGTGGACAGGAAATGCGTTCATTTTCCTGTAGCCATAAAATATACCGAAATCTGATAACAGCCACAATATCTGGTGGAGGGTTTCAGGCGTAAGAGTGACGACGTCCAGACGAGCTGTAGAATCGACAATGTGTGTCTTAGGGTTTCTTTTGAAAGCATGAGCCACCGGACTAAATAAATGTGGAGAATTATAGAGGAAAACTGGGATCGATATGGCCAGAAAATCTAAATTGCCCTCGTTTGTGTAAAATTTGGATGTTAAAGCTCCCGTTTCTCTGACTATATCTAAGCCTCCGCGATTTTGGACTAGATAGGAGAATCGGACGACGACGGGGGTTCTCTTTCCAATGCCATTAAAGACATCCGCTTTGGTGTATTTGGAGACGTCGTTAGTAACTTCAAAGTAGCCGAAGGCGCCCGTGCCTCGCGCGTGCACCGAGCGCTCCGGGATACGCTCATGTTCGGAAGCAGACTGCAGGTCCCAGAAAAACTGATTGTTGAAGAAATCTGTGTTGAGAGTAACTGTCTCTCGCACCTCCACCGGTTTGCCAGCGGTAGTTGTCAGCACTCCAATAGGTTTCTGCAATGGATATACAGTTAAATTAAATATCATTCGGCAATTTTACGCAAATCGGCCTGTGAGCTCAGCAGGGCTTGAGTTTTGGGTACTAACGATAACCGCGAAAGCTTTCATGAATTTACTCTAAGCTTAAGTTCGTTGTGGCAACAGTTGGTCAGGTAGACACACTGAGTCAGTAGTTGTAGCATGTTGAGTGGAGAGATAAAAGCAATAGGTGCGTTTATCTCGATAGATCGACGAATGGGCAAACTTATTTGTGTTTGTCGGTGTCCATCTTAACCCCAAGGATTTTATCTAATGCACACAATATGAGTTCTAGAAAATATTAGCGCGTTCTGCGTATCAATCGCACAAGCTTATAAGAAAATAACAGTTTAAAAGTAACTAGGTACTACAACTACACCAACGACCTACTAGCCTAATAAGTAGGGACCCTTACTACGAAATGGGAGGCCCTGGGACTTTTCTCACCGAGACCGGGACCGTTCTCAAAGTTGTATAGGTGGCAGCACAATCTCTCTCGCTATATCGAATCCCGTAAGGGATTCGTATAGGAGGTGCAAGCACGTACTAGTCTTTCTGTGACACTAGGCCTAGGCTCGGCTTTTTCTGTAGCACACATTCAAAATCTTCGCAAAAAAAAAAAGAAAAAAAATTAACCGAAATTAAAATATTGACTAATTCGAAAAAGAATGTTTAACGCACCAGGCGAGACCTCCCCTTTACGTATTTTTTACCTCTAAAAATGTTTTGTAAGTACTTAAATTTAATTTTACCACTATTTCGCGATGGTTGATTTATGTATCCATGCCTAATTACAGCTTTCTAGCACTAAATCCATCACTAAGCAAAACCGCGGGCGGACAGACAGATTAACATGGCGAAACTATGTATAAAGGTTTCTTGTTGATTACGGAACCCTAAAAATATACAACTGAATTGAGAACTTTAAAATCTTGAAGTCGGTAAAAAATTCACAGATCTCGTGCCTGTCACAACCTTCGAGGACGCAGCGCGAGTCAGCTATGCGCGCGAAAGAGAGGATCGGGCGACCTCAGAAACCTCTCAAACCGGCCGGGTTATCAAAGCGCGTTGAGACAAATGCAGCGCAACCAAATAAAGATGACCCAGTGCAAATAACCTCCAATACCGCTAGCAACCAACTAAAAATTGCAACCGACGCAAACATCAGCGAACCCTCGCCTAGCCAAATTTTAAACACTGACACGGATGGGTCGTTAACAACACCCAACACACCCATCGCCGATGACAATGAAAAAGAAGAATGGAAACTTGTTCAAAACAAACGTCGACGACCATTTAAACCAAAAGTAATCAAAGGTACCGCAACAAATACTTCACTGGAAGGAGTTGACGTGCTAAAGTATCTACATGCATGTTTCTTCAGCAACGATTCATCAACAGCTGGCATAATAAAACACTTAAAGAGTGTACACAACGACTCTCAATATAATGTTGAAGAAATAAAGTCCAAACATGACACTTACAAGTCATACAAAATTGGTGTACCATCGTCAGTATATACCCACTTCCTGGATGCGTCAGCCTGGCCACTAAACATTGCTGTGTCAGAATGGATGCCCTTTCTCCGCCCCAAGCCCAACGGACCACCTGACAGACGTTAAACCTACAATTCCTACAAAAAGATCTGAAAAGGCAACCACTATCTCAGTACTGCACCAAAATATCAATAGACTGAACAACAAAACACATGAACTTGAAGCCGAACTTCAGCTACGAGAACAAGTCGACATTATCTGTCTAACAGAAATATGGCTGAGATCTGACGAGCTGAACTCCGTCAACCTAATAAATTACAGTCTACGTGCCCACTACTGCAGAACCCTGAGGATGGGCGGCGGGGCCTGTATCTACGTGCGACCTGATCTAATAACCATTGAACGTAAAGAGGTTACCGCATTATCCATCGAAATGCAGTTCGAGGTGTGTGCTATCGAATGTGTTGAACTGGACATCGTGATCGTTTGTATCTACAGACCACCAAAGGGTGATGTACCTCTATTTTTTACTAAATTGAGTGACCTACTAAACTTACCCGTGTTGCAAAATCACAAAGTTTTGGTTATGGGTGATATGAACTTAGATTATCTTAGTAAATGTAATAATATAAAAGAGCTCAATAATATATTATACCAATGTGGATTTAAGCAGATTGTAAAAACTCCTACTAGAATAACTGAACACTCAAAAACCTGTCTTTTGCAACCCGACGCCCTTTAAAAATATAGAAAACCCGACGGTGAAGTAAATTAAGTAAGAAATGTCAATACATAATGTACGGTCACGTGTCACGCTCGCCATGTAATAGGCTGAGCGCCGGGTGGAGGGGTTGATTCAACAAACACAGTATACAGATTAACAGATGTAATATCTCCCAGCTTGTACACTCTAATCCCCCCAATACTTGCTATTCTATCATTATATATAATTATTCTACGTGACAGAAGAGGAAATCCCTTATCGAGTGGAGGCGCAAGATCTACATTAAATGTGCTGATCACTCAATATGCACAGACGTGCCAATATGAGTGTCTGCCTATCGCACTACCTATGTACACGTAGGCATAAATACTAGCAAAATGCACGATATCTGTTTGACGTCATTTTAATGTCATTCTGATATCAGTATACCTTACGTTCGAATTGGGCTAGATGAGTAAATTGAGTAATATAAATGCTTACCGTATGTTCTGCTTTAAACACCTGTAACTGACGTGCAACAGCATCTAAGGTGACATTGAGGTAGTCAATTCCAAATACATTTTCTGCTATGGCAAAGCAAACTAACAATACTATCCGCTTCATGGCTCGAGATGACGGAGTACACGGAGTTCATAAGCACTATATATATAAGCACGAATGGATATCGCTAATTAACTACTAAATGCGCACCGGAACAAAGATTACCGGCCTGTATCCTGTTTGTATTAATCTAAACCTAATGCTAATGTAATTTATTCGTAACACCTATTACCAATATTTGGAGTTTGCATTAGCGAAAATGGGTGAGCACGAACCAATACAATTCCGACCTAATATCAATACGTCTTTTTTTAATTTCAGAATTAAAAGTTCCCTATTCAACTTTATTCAATTACATTTGATTAGAATTTAATTGTTTCTTCAATTAATAACTGAGAATAACACTAATAATTTTAACGAACGTATACCTATGTAACACGAAACCTTTTCATACTATTAGAAGTACCTATTACATTATTTTCAGGAAATATGTAAATTTGTTTTTTTTTATTTTAAGTAGAAACACTACTATATAAATTATAAACTGAAATAAATGTCATATACTAAGAAAAAGTGACCAAGGCCTCCAGTGCCCCAGGCTGGAATCGAACCAGCGTCCTCTGCTATCGCGGCAGGTGCCTTTTTGGCAGGCGAAACATTTTGTCTCAACTTATTTTAAATAAGTACCAATTCAATTTTATTGAATACAAATGCTTAATTCAAAGTCTTAAAAATCTTATAATTGTATTATTCTTTTATATACAGTTGTTTTTTTATATATATATATTTTAATAATATGTAATAAGTTTTAGCCACTTGATACAGTGTCAGGCTCGTAAAAGTCATCGACACGGCAAATACCTAAGTAGGTATTAGGGTTCTGTACATGAAAAAGGTCAACAAGCTTATACTCAAACACACATACTTTGTCACTACATAAAAAAGGCGCGAAATTTCATTCAAGCATTTATTCGTGGAAATTTTGATTTTCTATGGGAAGTCAACTCTTCGACGTTTTAGTAGAACCTCTCGACTGTAGTGTAATTGTCGAAGAAAATTACGGGCAATCACAATAACGAATCGAATTTCTGAACTACTTATTACAGAATGCGACGTCAAATATCTTAATAACATGTCTGAGCTGCTGCAATTAGTCGCATTTGATTGCAACGATCAGCAAGGTTTCACAGCAAAATTCTGTCACTTGAAAGAGAATTGGTATTGAGTCATCACGTGTGCTGTTTTAAAGCAAAATCAGCTGCGAATTAAATACAGGTTTGGGATGTTTGTTATCTATCCTATAGTTGCATTCTTCTCCCCCGTAACATTATGCCAATACCTATTAGGCATTGTTCTAACTAAAACAATGTATGCGACAACGCGATGCCGATGCCGATAGCGACAGTCATTCATCTTTTTTTGGAGCCTGTCGTGTCCCGCTGGCCAATGGCCTCGCCCCTCCACTGGATCTCGATCCAGGTGCTGTGTCTAGCCACTGTTTAAGGAAGAAGTCCAGTTCATCTCTCTGTCGCCGGCGGGGTTTGCGAGATCCCTGAGTCGAGTTTTCAGGCTCCCTCTCCACAGTGATTTGCCCCACAACTCAATCCACATTCGATTTGTCGCGTCATAGTATTAAGGACAACGGCTAGAGCGAGATTCGCAAGAACGCAACGGCAACAGTGATAACGAAATATCTATATCGTCGGCTAATATAGTAAACCTCGAAACATCATTTCAAGGACATTAGGGATTTGCTACTTTAGCCAACAATACCTAAAGTTGCAAGCCTCTTGTCTCCTTTCAGCAGAGATAAGAGATATGCAACTTTAGCCACAATATTTAAGTATTTGACTCTGTTATTACTTAGACTTTTTGTTACAATGGATGCCAATAAAAATAAGTCATAGTGAACATAATAAGTAATAACTCACGCCTGCAGCTCATCAGAAGGTCAGTCAAAGGAGTGCTGCCTGACCAGACGCTGGTGACCCCGACTGGATAGTTTCTGACCTAACCGTGCCGTATTAAATTGAACGCCTACTCTTCCGATCAAAATATATCTACTAATTAGAAAACTAATACCAAGTTTCCAACGAAATTGTGTAATTTGATTCGAATTAAAAACTTTTGAATTAAGGTATTAAACAAAACTTAGTTATAGGAACTTTTGCGGTATTAATAAAAACCAATCTTATTTAGCAGTGTAAGCAAAGACTTGGAATAGAGTGCACCACACTATGTATCAACAGATTTTTAATACGCTGGTCTACTTCTTTTCCTCTCATCCTGGGTAAGCGATAAGAAAATTATCAAAAGTATCAACTAGGGGGCCTAGTGGTTTTAAGCAGTAGACCTCGCGAATTCCCGTAGCTTGGCCATTTTGAAAAACTTCCAAATATACTGAACCGACAAAAATTATCTGAACCTGCCTGCGAAATACAACCTATAGAGGAGAACAGCCGGACATACCAATGCATTTTTGCCCAAGCTAGAACGGACAGCTTCGTTCTCGTCGGTAAAAGAGTAGTTTTTAATGTATCTTAGGTTATTAAAAGGCAGTAAAAGTAAGCCATACCTGGATTTTCCATGCGAGATGGAATTGGAAATCAATTTAACACAGCAGGTCTCGTGACGCGTCATCGGTTGTTCTAACTTCTAAAACAATGACAGCGGATCGTTCTCAAATGCAGGGATACTGCAATGAAGAATTCTGACTGCCTCGCGTCATCCATAGCCGTGATGAAGTACACGGGGGTGTGGATGCCGGACGACCTGACGCACGGCAGGAGAATGGCCTACATGGTGTTTAGATGCGTCACGCAAACTGTCTTATTCTTCTTCATCATTCTCGCTGAGATCGCCTATGTGTATAAGGTGAGTGTGTATGTACACTGGTCAATGTTTAGATGCATGCGAAGACGGCGGAGACATACTTTTTCCTCGTTCTCTCATAGCTGAGGATCGCGACCTAATTTGTCTCCATTTCGTGCGATCATAAGCAATGTGGACTGCATGGTGCATATTGCCGCTAGTCGACCACTATATAGTATTTGACCATCTCATACGACCCACCCCGAATACGTTTGCCATTTATTCACCCGAAAATGTGACCGCATAAAGGCATAGACATTATGATTTGTGTGAAACTTATTTTTATAATAAGATCTTAGTCTAGCACATAGTCCTCTCTTTTAACTCAAAGCCTCTCTTTTAACTAAGCTATATGTAAGAGCTAGTTAGTTTTTGTGGCCCTATATCCGTTATTTGACTTAACGGAACCCTAAAAATAGTGTTTTATTTAATATTGGCGTTCGAACAATCAAAAATATTTGCGTATGCTTATTCATGACCTCCATTTGCCGTCATAAGTGACCGTAATTAACACATATAAATCTTTCTAAATAAATATATAATCATTTCCGACTATTATGTAAATGCCTACTTATTAGGTCAAAGAGCCGATTCTGATTTAATAATGTGTTATTGTTTTACTTTTGTTTTGATACGACGTTGTCAATGGTCTTGTGGTGCGCATTTCAAGCACGACTTTTATTACATTTCGCATGCCAATCAATGTGAGCGATTTTTATCGTAGTGTTAAAACAAGAATAAATCGGCCTCCATCGTCAGAGTAGCTAGCGTAAAATCCTATTTAGACGGTTCAAGAACTTCATATACCTACAGCAAATTGGGTCAAAATATTTCCAATGTCCAGAGAGCAAAATGAGGACTACGTTTGTATGAAAAGGCAATTTCGCGCGGGTCCTCCAGTTTCGTCTTAATAATAAGTTGTCATCTAGCCATTGCGTAATCTGACAGGTTCCGTCCAATTCGTTTAATCATTTCATGTAGCACCGACACGACTCGGAGCGTATGGTCGACGCGGCAGTGTTGCTGCTGTCACATCTCGTGCAAGCCGTCAAGCTGATGACAATCATCGTTCGCCAGGAAAGGATCAAGCGTCTCATCGCCTTGGGAGACGGTAAAGTTCCTTACAACAATGTTTCTTAGTAAAACTGTTGTTCTTGTTGTTGTTGTTGTTTCGCCATTTTGAATGATTTCCAAAATCTGCCCGACAAAAAAAATATGCATACCTATCCAACCTGCTCCCAAATTTCACGAGAGTTGATTATTCGCTTCTAACATTCTGAAACACCTTGACGTTGCTCACCACTCGTAAAGTAACCTTTAGGTAGATACTCGTAGTAGCTGCTAGAAATTATAGTCGAAAAAGCTAGGAATAGGTAAGTTCATGTAGTAGTAGTAGTAATCACTTTATTGTACACAACACAAGTTTACAAAAATAAATCACAGTAAGTCATGTCTATCTCTTTGGTTTGTTTTACGAAAACGCCCAACATTTTCTTGGACATATAGGTATTTAACGAATTAGCCGTAGTATTCACAGTTATTTTGGAGACGTCTTGTCTTGTTGTTGTCTTGTTTGGAGGTACCTGGCAACGCTCCAAATAACCCTCTTTCACAGGCCCCGCCTTCACCCATACGGAGCCGAAACTCAAAGCGCAGCTCGAGCGAGCGGTGAAGCTGACCGGATTGATCGGCAACCTGGTGTTGTGGTCGGCCGGTGTTACCGCCATATTCTGGTTCGTGGTGCCGGCGCTGAAGGATGTGTTGACGCTGCCGCTGAAGATAACCTTCCCTTTCGACATTAGTGGGCAGTATATGTAACTACAAGTATTTAATACAGGGTTTTTAACCCTTTAAGTTATTTTATTTAGGTTCATCAACAGGTGCAATAGGTACAAAAATACTTGCGAACGATTGCATAAATAGCCATCCAATTACAGGAAAACGCGGCATGCATGTACCAGTTATTGCTTATATAAATCTTAGTCTAAGTGCTAAACAAGGTCACGTTCTGGCGATACAGCGCCTAGTGTTTGAATCACTGCAATGTTTCATATTTTAACTTAGCTTTACGTAAGAACTCGCTAATTTTATTTTAGAAGAAAACATGAATGACATTGCCCTATCTTGTACCTATTGTAGAGAAATCTAATTACACTTCTACAAAACTTGCCCTAAACTAAACCGAAATAGATGTGACCTACTAGATAACTAGATGATGATGAGATGTCATAATAGGAAAGTGACGAAGCCCTCTGGTGGCCGAGGCCGGAATTGAACCGGCGTTTTCAGCTTACGCGGCTAACATCCTGCCCTCTAGACCACCCGGTCACGACGGTACTTGTCCCAAATTCTCTAGTGTATGCAATCTTTGAAATACTAGGCGCCTTTGACCAAGTCCTTCCTTATAAATTGTCTAGTTATCAGTGATGTTATTTACAAACGTCAGTTGTAGTTTCGCAGTGATGTACGCGTATACGTCGCTGAGCGTCGTAACGTGCGGCGTGGGTGACGCCGCCGAGAACTTTCTCGTCTCCGGAGCGCTGACGCTAGCGTCTACACAGGTTGGCTTGCTGCACGAACAGCTGTTGGATATCAAGGATGACGGTAAGCAGGGCATGGTATCCCTAGGTATAAAGGGTGTCCAGCGGGAGATTTCTGATTATAAAAAAACTATATCAGAAAAGAAGATGAAAGCGGATTTTTTAAAATCACATTTATGTTGACCTTCGCTGTGTACTGACAATGCAATATTATGGTACCATTGAACTGATCTCATGATGAAGACAGGATCTGACAACGCAATCTATTCGTGTTTCGGGTTTTTAGAATTGTCTCGATGAGTATTAGTTGCCTGTGGTAAGACAAGTACAGTCAGGAAGAAAAGCTTGTACCGAATTACATTTTTGCCAAAAAACTTATTATCAGGTTTTTGATACCTATTTTAAAAATGCATAAGTACCTACTTATAGAATGTGTTTTCTTACAGGCAAAGATGGTTGTTACAAGAAAGCGGTACTCTGCGTTAAGTTCCATCAACGAATCATTGAGTTAGTTTAAATACATACGTATTTTTACACCCAGATACACTTAACTCATACGTGGGGTAGGGGGCTCGGGAGCTCCACAAGGCGCTGAGCAAACGCCTAAGGCAGGCTACAGGTGACCCTCGCGCAGGCAGCTTTCTCGCGCAAAGATTGGCCATAGCAATCCAGCGCGGGAACACTGCCTGCGTGATGGGCACCCTACCAAGGGCGCAAAATTTTGATAGGTATTTTTAATTTTTTAGCTTTAGATATCTTAACTGTAGTTAATTTTAGTTTTATATTCATTTTATAACACTTATTATACAATAAATGAGTTCTCTTTCTTGACTCATTTATAGGATAGTGGACGACCGCTTTTCCATACAAACGTAGTCCTCATTTTCTTCCATGGATATTGATATTGGAAAATATTATTGAACAATTTATTCAATATTTACCATTGTTGTGCCATACCCCTTCGTTTGACTTTTTTCGATTTTTGTATTAGTATGAGAATTAGAATCGTAAAACAAATTCCATACATATTTTTAAACTCTTATAATAATTAAAACCGGGGACAAGTGCGTATCGGACTCGCCCATCGTTCCGTACAAATTTAACTTTTTTTTTTACAAATTTATTAGACTATATTACTTGCCAAATTTCATAGTTCTAGGGTCAACAGGAAGTATTTAAATTTTTATACCCTTGAGAGTGTCGAAATATACGTTTTTTACGTCATGAATGGCGTAAAATAAATAATAAAATCAACGAAAAGGCATAGCTATGGTTATACACATCAAACTTCGTAAAAATATTATCTATAATGTAATGGGAAATGGTCGTTCCATGTTGTCTTAACACTGACACATTGACACTTGCAATTAATCGGTTAATCGCTTATACTAATTAAGTATACAGTAGTCAAACAATGGCTGTTCCAGGTACGTTGAAGAGATCGCGAAGATATTCAGCTTCCCGATATTCTGCCAGTGCGTCACGACCAGTATTGTCGTATGCATGACTGTTTACAAAATAACAATTGTAAGTATAACGGCACCAATCAATCATGAAACGTTTAGGACCAAATTTGAAGTATTTTTGTTATTTCACTGAACATTTCAACCGCTTTGCACGTTAAAGTCAAATCTCCTACTCGTCTTTTACGTTTTCGACGTGTTTAATGGAAGGCACTGCAATTGTTTACAACATAATTAACAAATAAATACTCGACACCATTTATTTTTAGACCGGACCGAAATTTATGAAACGTCAAACTTAAGCAGTTCTGTGACTCATGTTTATGGTGTTATGACTTATGTTATCAGTTTCTAAAAACTAACGTAAAACACATAAATGTTACAGGATTTGTAGTTTAGGTCAGACCGAGATAAGTCTGCAACTATTTTGATAGCACAGGCAGTGCAAGTGTTATTTTATTTAAACGTCTAACTTCAATGAAATTATGATGTTTAAATAACACTTGCACTGCGTGTGCTATCAAAATCGTCGCAGACTAACCTCGGACTAACTCTAGTAAATGTTTACCATGCCTTTTCTAAGAAATTACACCCTGGAGATAGGTACCAGTATTGAGCATTGAAAGAGAGAATTGAAATAGCTATTATGACTAAGTAGAAGTTTAAAAGCACGTTTGCGGTAATATATACTGACGCGGAAAATAACTTCTCTATGGTACCCCGGGCCCTATTTTATAAAACTACAAGCCAAAATCGACATCAATAATCTTCGTCTTTGATCGAGCAAGTTCTGAGTATTTTTGTTCCGTTTTAGACGTTTTAAACGGGACTTGATCGCGTATAATTAAGTTTAAAATTACTTCCGACGTGTTGAGGACAGCATTGTCCCCGTGATCTCGGAGACAATTACGCGATTCAGTCCCATTTTTAGGGTTCCGTACCCAAAGGGTAAAACGGGACCCTATTACTAAGACTTCGCTGTCCGTCCGTCCGTCCGTCCGTCAGTCCGTCCGTCCGTCCGTCCGTCCGTCCGTCCGTCCGTCCGTCCGTCCGTCCGTCCGTCTGTCTGTCACCAGGCTGTATCTCACGAACCGTGATAGCTAGACAGTTGAAATTTTCACAGATGATGTATTTCTGTTGCCGCTATAACAACAAATACTAAAAACAGAATAAAATAAAGATTTAAATGGGGCTCCCATACAACAAACGTGATTTTTGACCAAAGTTAAGCAACGTCGGGAGTGGTCAGTACTTGGATGGGTGACCGTTTTTTTTTTGCTTTACATTTTTTTTACATTATGGTACGGAACCCTTCGTGCGCGAGTACGATTTTACGTACGTACGTTTTTTTTGTCCCGTTTTTGTAGGTAATAACGCGTACAAATCGTGAAATTTTAAATCTGATTCGGTCAAGTTGTGTTCTAATGTATGGGGAAGACAAACAAATTATAGCCAGCATTCAATGAATGTAGTATGATACCTATGGGTATGGTGCTTTACGCACACTAGTGTCCCATGCCCTCCTCCTGCCGCAACCCCCCCTTTTAGCATGAAATATGTCCCGGGTGACGGTTTTTTTAAATTTTTGAGAAAAGTATTAGAGTTAGGAATAAAGTGTCAAGGTAAGGTAAGGTAAATAATCCTTAATAAATTTTAAACAAAAAAGGTTACATGCAACTTTTTGGTAAGAGTCGCCATATTCATGTATTAACTTGTTGAAGTTCAATATAACATAGTACGTGATAGTACTGAAAGAGATCTTATACGGAAAATAAGCTTGCAAAATTATTCTCCTTGTAAAATTTCTTTCGGTACTATCACGTACTATGTTATATTGATCTTCAACAAGTTTATCAACGGTAAAATTTTGTCGAAGTTCATTTAGCCATAACATCAATATAATGCGTCATATCAAAAAAAAAAAAATCCTTTTTTGTTAATAATTTAATAGCGATCATTTCTTTTATTGACACTTTTTTCCTATATTGTATACTATCCCCAAAACATAAAAAAACTGTCAACCGGGACATATTTCATGCTAAAAGGGGGGCTTGCGGCAGGGGGAGGGCATGGGACGCTAGTGTGCGTAAAGCACCATACCCAAAGGTATCATACAACATTCATCGAATGCTGGCTATAATTTGTTTTTCAAAAAACACAATTTGACCGAATCAATCAGTGTCGAGTTTATTTTGACAAAGAAATTCGAGTAGTTTCAAGAATATTAACCTTATATTTAGTGCTATTGTATTTCTCCCGGAGTGCCGGCAGAAGTGAAATCTCAATGACATTGTACTAATAACAGCGTGTGTTGTATTAATAACAGCGCCATCTAGTGCAACATGTCTGCAGCACTATGTATAATTGAGGTTAATGCCATCTAGCGTTATTTCGTCGCATTACTTGAAACCCCTAAGCACATCACTGTTAGTACTCAAGTTATATTAGTACCAGTTACTCACTAGATGGCATTTAAATCAATAAAGAAAAACTCATTGTAACAGTTTTTCGATCAGGTCACGTGTCCGTCTTACGTCTTACGGTCACGAGACACCTGTTACGAGTTTAACATTTTTTCCCTATCACAAAAAGTGCACAGCGCTGCTAAAGAAGTTTTCACTTCAAAAATTCCAGACAAAAGAGCCAGTAGAGATGGTCACCATGATATTCTACTTGATGTGCGTTATGATGGAGCTGATGATGTTTTGCTACCCTGCCGATGTACTTTTGAATAAGGTATGTGCTTACAGTTAATAATTAACAATTAGGTAAGTAATACAATTTAACACCGTATAATTGAGAAAATAAAATGATTAGAGTGTTATTTAATTTTAGTAATAGTATCAATTACGCCGATAACATGTTTTTGAAATAGTACATTACTACAGAGGCCGGGACGAAAGGGGTTGCCGGCCGAAGACATATAGACGCATAGGTCTGAGCGCGGGCAACCCCCTTTCCCGCCGAGGTATGTATAGTGCTTTTCTCAAACATGCAATGAAATAAACAAAATAAAAAATCCACGAAACCCAAGTTTTATTTATAGAAAAAACTAAAAATAAACTACACCCAAAATATAACCAACACGTACCTATATCATTATCACGCGTATGTTTTACACGAGTCGTGTATTTTTACTACCCGTATATTTTCATGTATCTTTGATTTTTTCGCCTTGTATCCGTCTGACTGTCGTTTTCGTCACATAAGTTTACATAGTCTTTCATGTTGATATCATATTTCACATACATCGTTGCTTTATGCACGGAGTAAATAAGTATAATTTCCACAGTGTTGACGAATTTGTAGTTACATTCATATTTTAAAATATGCCACAAAACTGTTTCTAATAAACTGTAAGCCATTTTTCTTAGTTTCTCAAATAATAAAATTGCCATAAGCAACCATATACATACTTCGTCTTTGACTTGGCGGCAGAGGCAGCAAGTTATTAAAATCAATTCTGCTTACGCTGCCAATTCCAACGCCTACGATTACAATTAATATTAATTTCATTATTTCGTCGGAACTCATATTAAAGTCAAAAAATTAACAACGCACCATAAATCCAATAAAATAGAATGAATATTTTTCAACTTTACCTCCATAACAATTTAAAAAATATAACTACGCGTGTTTGAGTAGACCTTTTTACCGCTAACGTTTAGATGAAATATTTTAAATGTTTTTATTTGTGTAGTTAAATTTATAATTTAAAATTATAAAATTATAGAATGTATTATTTATTAAGTTCATGTTGATTTTATACAAATAAAACTGCAAATTATAGCAAACATTGTTTTTTGTTTTTTTTTTTATAGGCGTAGTGGCAGAGTGTCATTACGAACCATAAAGCAAATACTGCCTCTAGTTTTTTTTAATGGATGAATGCCTCGATTCTGTGTCACAAATATCTGTGAAATGAAAATTAAAAAAGAGGACTTCGCCGGCCTAGGCCTGCAAGATGTGTATGAAATTCCATTAACGACCTTTTGTCCTAGCCGCACCTGAAACGTCATACTTCGCAGCCTATTATAAGGAACATAACATCAATATTTCATTGCATGTTTGAGAAAAGACATTTAAAAGCTCATCAAACAAGTTAAAATCAAGGATAATAATTCGCCAAGCATATATTTCGTGAGTTATGTGGATAACCTTGGCAGTATGTTGCTTAATCAAGCGATGTTTTTAAAAATCCTAATCCTAATGATATAAATAAATCCTAATCCGTGCTACGTGCCAAGCACATAGGGCACGTAATGTGTTCACACGATTTTTATTCAATCCAATCAAAAGAATTCAATATAACCAAACATAAAATCCACCGCGGACCGCCCCGAATGCTGAACTGCTCCACTTCGCCGTATTCCTTGTCCCTTCCAATATTCCTATAACATTAGATTAGGAGACCGTCGGTATTGTTAGGCGATTTGTACCCTATCAAACTGGAGTGTATAACATTGAGAGATTTGAGAGGGGTACCAAATGAATAGTCATAATTTTTAGGGTTCCGTACCCAAAGGGTAAAAATGTGACCCTATTACTAAAACTCCGCTGCCCGTCCGTCTGTCAGTCTGTCACCAGGCTGTAACTCATGAACCGTGATATCTGTCTGAGCAGTTGAAATTTTCACAGATGTAGTATTTCTGACATTTCAGAAATTTTATGTTGCCGCTATAACAACAAATTATACTAAAAACAGAATATAATAAATATTTCAGTGGGGCTCCCATATAATACAACAGACGTGATTATTTTGCAGTTTGTTTTTTTGCGTAATGGTTTTTTTGCGTCTAGGAACCCTTAGTGCGCGAGTCCAACTCGCACTTGACCGGTTTTTTAATAACTTTATTTATTAGGCATTTCTAAGGCCTTTAAAACTCTTGATTTAAGGAATACCAGGGATTTTCAAAATCAGGGTGGATTTTTGGGACCTTCAGTCCACCTTCATTTGGCAAATTTAAGCTTCCAAAAGGAATTCCGTAGCGAATTCCGTGTGTTCGGCCACTTCTGATGTCGGGAATCGTTGGCGTATCATACTATCGGCAGCACATCAGAACCTTCAATCGTGGATAACAAGGGCCTTCAATGAAATACGATATTCAACTCAAGTCTTTACTGGACAAGATTCATTACAAATCACAGCACACGTTACGTTTCTTATCTTAAGCAAACCAGTGGACCCAGAAACCGCCACGACGTCATGTTCTTCCGTTAGTTCTCATCGTGCTCTTCTGAAGAATTATTGACAGCATAACTTCAATTGTTCTCGACTTCAATCGTTTTGACAGCGCACTCTATGAGGCCTTGGCGGAACTGCGTCGAATGCCACTCAGATGTACGTAACACCCTAGTTTGCTCTATTTGTCAAAGGCTGCGCGATAAAAGGCTCTTGAAGGCGATATATGGCACATTTTAGCCATTCTCCGACATGTACTTTAAATTAAATTTGTGTATGGTATTTGTAGAGCTTGCAAGTATCGGACGCAGCGTACCCCGAATGGTCGGGCAACATAAAGACAGCTCGAGTGCTCCTGCTGACCGCGCTGCGCGCTCAGCGAGCCTTGGTTGTCAATGCTGGTGGCATGTTCAAGATCTCTCTACCTACTGCGGCAGCTGTACGTAAATAATAATTTGATTTATTAAGGTTCACTGGTAGAGAATGCCTCATGGCATTGAGTTCGCCTTTTGTACACTAAGTTTTATCTTTTGTGCAATAAAGTATAAATAAATAAATAAATTTATTTAGTTAAATTAGGTACTACTTTGGATATAATATAAGAAAGCATACGAGTAATAAGCAGGAAACTCACCAACAGGCAAGTGTTTGAATTCCACAATGCGTAAACACTTTTTCCCTCATGGATCTTTTTCAGGACTTATTGCGCTTTTCACGCTAGCCTCCTTTGCTGTAGAAGAGCATTTGAGGCTTAATCCCTTCCCTTTTATGGAATATTACTCAAATTGACGTAATTGTTTTTCATTCCAGGTAGTGCAAACTTCGTACACATATTACGCGCTATTGCAACAGAAGCTCAAGAAGGAATAAATTAGAACTTTACAGGTGTGTCAGTCAGGGCTGATTCACAAAGTAAATAGCAACGATCGTAAAACAAAGTACAACTTAATTAATTCGCTTCGCCGTAGACTGTAGACGAGACTAGCTGAATAAACTGCGTAGAAAAAACTAGGCCCATCTTTCTAAAACCTTTTTTTTTAATCCTTTATCACAGAATATTCTTTTCGTATAGTATTTTTAGGTATACCGCATTACACTGAGAAATCATGTTTTATTTCCCCGTGAACAGTGTGTTACACACTCAGAAAATTAAAGTAGTGAAGTAACTTTATGTCGGATAACTATTTCAACTAAAAGGTAAGGATTAGGCCCAGGACTGTTATAGCAGTACGCATTAATCCCTATTAACATCCAGCATAACTGAGAAACAGATGGACATACAAACGAGCACTTAAGTAATTGTAGGTAAATAAACAGATACATTAAAAAGCCTGACTTTAAAAGGGGGTTAGCCCAAAATTGCAGTTTTTACATTAAACGGCTACACATTTTAATCTTAGGGCAAATGTCATGAAAGAGATACACAGAAATAAAGATATAATCTTGAATATTCACAAGGGCAAACACTAACCAAAACGTTACTAAGAAGTTGGCTGGAACGAAAAAAAAAACACGAAATACATATCTCTAGTTTTCATTTAATTTCAGCTGTAGGTAGGTATATAGTATTTAGCAAAATACAAACAGAAGTATATTTTCAGAATAATTGAGGTAAAACGTTAAAACTCATTTAACTCCGCGCGACACCCCTATCCCCCGTCGCATAGCTCGTACGGCACGCCATGTCATGTTTTTTCCAGGTTTTACACCACCTCTTAATTTGCCAATTTCCGACAGTAGGATCAAAAGGGCTAGGATACATTTTTCATTTCATTTCATTAATATATGAAACTGTGCAACACAAGAGCAACGCAAAGTCAGCAGGAGCAAGCAATACGATTAACAAATCTTATCCATCCCATAGCGTGTTGTAGCTTATTTAGGTAGGTAAAATAAAAATGTTGTGTTATTATTCTTTTACCTCAGATTCATGCGTGCTAGCGAAAGCTGACAGCGGACACACCCACCAAATTATGCTGAAAACGGAAAAACTATTTAAAAATAAGTAGGAACAAATATGATGGACGCGGTTATCGCGTGATAATGTCATGAGGGTGCAAACGCTACTATTTAACTCCGTTCAAAAGAAAGAGACGAACGTGTTATCCTGTCATACTCGTAATATGCAAGATAAACGTGTTTTGAGTATTTACCCAAACAGGTATACCTACCTATTTAATAGGAATGTAGGTATACTTTGTGAACATTCAATCTCTAGAATTAACACATCAGGTTTATTTTAAAGGCAGGGTATTCGATTCAAAAATAAAATTGGAAAGGTAATCCGTCGGCTTTGAATGATCGGCGATCAGTCTGCCCTTTGATCTGCTGTTTTGATTCATTGCTGTCCCAAACCATATTTCTTGAGGTTTTTGGATAGCATTACATTACAATCAACATTGGCCACCCTGCCAAATATGGTTATTAAAACAGTGAGTCTCCACCAAACAGCTATCTATACCTTTCTTTATAAGCGTCGCACTGACCCATTCGCATACGCTTGTTTTTTACCCAAGTACGTCGTATAAAAATACATCTTTCTGTCCCTTTTATGCCATCGACATTGATTGAATTACTGAATGTGTCAATGTTAGGTAACATATTATATTACTAGGTCTTTAATTGATCTACTAACAATGTTCCCGAAAGGTTGTAGCTCTAGCTTCTACGCAGGCATGTTCTTGAAATCATGTTTTTATTCCACGAAACATTATATTATTGTTGCTGACAAGCAGGAAGCGAAAATATTGCCGAATCACTACAAATACAAAAGCAGTCTACTTCACTCCCAATCGTATCAGTCATAACTCAAAAATATTGTCATAGCAAAAAGAATTTAAAGATTAGCGATATAAAGTTCAAAGTTCAACGGGACGGGGAAAATAATTTTAAGGTTTAGAAAATAGTGGGTATCGAGTTAACCCGAAGGTATTGAAGGTGTGTTCCGGTCACGGTTTTATGAGACTTATGTCTATTGTAATTTGGGGTTACCTACTCTAAAATAGGGTTGGAAATAATGGACATGTGAATTCAATGGTTACGTGATTTTTTTTCAAAACCTGCTATAATGGTTCTGCTATTATTATTTTTCAGCACACCAGCTCGTAAAGGCTCTCTTGATTGTTCAAAAACTGATGAGAAAGTTGCATTTTATCCACAAGAGTGGTAAATCAATTTGATGCAAATTTTGAGTAGTTTCCTTATGTTTGCTGGTAGAATTGACGTTTAAAGTGCGTTTAAATGATGATTTTGAATGATAAATATTTTAAACGTCCACATGGATTTTAATTGATTTTGATTAGTTAGTATTTTCCTTGCATTGGTGTGGTCAAAAGTTTTGTGTTTCACTCGGTGGCAACATTTGTTTATCCCTCGTGCCTTTAAAACCCTCGCAACGCTCGAGATTCCACTTTTCTTATGGAAGTACTCGTACTTTCCCAGTTAGTCTGCACTAAGAGCAACGAATTCAAACCAATCTCGAATAAAAATGTGATATTTAAATTTTAATGCTACGTCAGCACGTAATGTAAACACCTTTACCTGAAGTTTCTATGTGAATGAGCATAATCTCCTTTATGTCTTTCAGAATAGACGTATTATTTCGAGAAATATCTGTTTTCGTGTTTACACTTTACATGCCCCGGTAGCCATACAGCTTATTCTTTCAACGTATAAATTTCTGAATTATTTTGAGAAAGAATTTAACTTTCCCAAAGAAATTCTCGGAGCTCAACGAGGTTGCGGTAGTGTTAGGATCGGCAACACGCATGAAACACCTCTAAAGTTGCAGGCGTCCATAGGTTACGGTGACGGCTTACCATCAGACGGGCCATATGCTTGTTTTGGCCACCGACGTATTATTAAAAAAAAGAATAAAAACCTATGACAAATATATAACGATTGGATGATTAACCGCCCCTGTCTTTCAGGCAAGCTTAATTGAAGTATGACGCAGATCCAATCCCCGTGTACGAGTATAAAATGTTATTAGGATTTCCTGGGAAATACGGGAAGACAAAACTAAACAATAAGAACCGAGTATCAATCATAAAGTATAGCTAAATGATTAATCTGTGGCTTGAGAATTCGATACACCTAGAGGCTGATTGTGATTTAACAATTTGTTAAGGATTTGATCTTGTTTTGATACGACTTCGACGATAGCGCTCGCAATAATGGTTGCAATAACCGCGACCATTATTGGTGGTTCGAGTCGTGTCAAATAACGAGACCAACACCTTACCAAATTGTTTTAACTATTATAGAATCGCTCTCCTGGTATAAACCATAATCATTTGGTTCATACGGCTAATCAAATAGTTATCGACTGTAAAAAAGTTGTAAAATCTAAAATAAATTCGTGTTTCGAATTTAACAGCCCATGTAGATGGCGCTGAACGGCTCCGTAATTTATGCGGTAACTCTGGTGGAGAGTATGTTTGACAATCGTTACCACAAAGTGCTTGACTTACCTACAATGCAATACAAATAGGCACCTACTCTTTATTGCACACCTCAATTAAAGAAAACAGCAATACAAGCAGAGTTAAACGAGAGGCGGTCTTATCGCTAACAAGCGACCTCTTTCAGACAACCTTTAGGTAGCGCAAATTAATAAATTTACACATGACTTAAATAATGTCCTATGTCCCCTAGATGGAGCAGAGGGCGTCCACAGTGCGTCGTCATCTGGATCGATCTAGTGCTTCGTGCTTGAGTTCACTCCAAGACTTCCCGATAGGCTTTCGCCTCTGCAATAATAGTCCGTTGCCTGGTCTGCTTCGCAAACTACAATTACAGCCCTACTTACCTTTTTCCGTAATCGCAAATACAAATGACGGCGAATTTCACTTCTTGCAATTTTTCCACTCAATTCCCGACTAAATTATAATATAAGAAAAACAACCGTAAGTACATCAATATGATAGGCACCTCAACGCTGTCATTTTCCCGACCCGAGACAATCAATTTTACATCCCACGCGATAAATATCACACAAAAGACAAATCTATTGTGAAAAAATCGTACAAAATCATTGATCACAAGTTAAGGATGACTCACGCTAGACCGGGCCATGCCCGGGCCGAGACATGTCAATTTCTATGGTGGTGCTTTCCATAGAAAACGAAGCGCCGGAAGCTCTGGCTTGGTTTAGCGTGAGTCATGCTTTATCCAGTTCACTCGACAAGACATCTCATTTTCAATTTATAGAAATGGTTGAAATGCAAAAAATAATTCTTATATTCCTAACAGATTGTAAGAGATAAAAACTGCGGTGTGCAATATATTGCCAAAGCCACAGCGCAGGAGAGACGAAGATAGTTCAATTATTTTGTTTGTGCCTATGGTACTTAAATTTTATCTATTACGGTTATGGAAAGTGTACGGATATATAACTCTCGAATCGGGTTTTGTTTTAATTCAACGCAATTTCCATTGAGAGTAATCTATAACTTTTCCATCCGACATGTTTAATAAATTGATGACAGAGGCTTCAAGTATTTTTAATATTTTCTTTAATTTACATTCTGAGCGTGTTGCCAGCTTCCTTGGGAGAGTCAGTTTAAATATTTTTTTTAAATAAATAGGTACATGAATCACAGAATAAAATCAACCCAGTTCCCAACCAAAATTCAACCCAAAATCACCCTCCAACTCATCAGTACAGTCACCTGCAATAATATGTTACACAACGAAGACCGCAAAAATATCTGACACGATCTTATGTGCAGAGCCATAAGAACGTGTTACATATTTTTGCGGCGTTCGAAAAGTAACATATTATTGCAGCTGACTGTACGCCTTACCAGAACTGCGATTGCTTAAAAGTCGTATATCTTCCGGCATTTAGTCTGTGCCGTTACTATTGGAAAACTGCGAACACGAGTAATGCTGGTCGTTCGTTTGTAACGACAGAAAATCTAATAACCGGCTGCGACACGATGTCATGCTTGTGTCCCTTATACGACTCTTACAAGAGTAAGACATTTTGTTCTTGTTTTCTTAGTGTAGTAATAGGTGATTGTAATGTAGTAAATATTTAGAGCGTGCAATGCCTTCAAAGTAAATATTTATCAAACAGAAAATTTTATGGAAATGTAAACTGTTTTGTGTAACATTCTGTATTAAACTTTGAATCCTATCTCGTAGATTCGTCTCGATTACAGAGTAAAATTTTTTTTTTG
The DNA here is from genome assembly GCF_910591565.1 of Cydia splendana. Taxonomy (NCBI): domain Eukaryota; kingdom Metazoa; phylum Arthropoda; class Insecta; order Lepidoptera; family Tortricidae; genus Cydia; species Cydia splendana. The sequence goes on along the minus strand of NC_085979.1, from coordinate 15,702,781 downwards.
ATCCAACTTCTATCCCACGGATCCCCTGCTCGTGGCCACCCTGCTGTAAAACGAACGAGGCTTTGGTGACCCCCCAACCCGCACTGGACCAGCGTGGTGGGCTTACGGTCCAATTCCCCGGATGAAGTCAATATTTTTGAATTTTTATTTTCGTCAATTGATAAATGTTTTCCTGTTTTCATCCAGTCGGTAAGTAGATATTTCCTTGTTTGTAGGTGTAGCGTTACCTTGCCTCTTAATTGGTTTAATTAATACGGCTTTTCTGGTTCAGGGTTGAGCCTTTTTCCAGTTCCCAAAGAAATATAAAATTCTTCTTTCCCGTTCCCCTGATTTCTGAGGATCGCGACCACATGTAATTTGTCTCCATTTTGTGCGGTCATAAACCACGTGGACTGCATGATGCAGACTATCGTGCCGCCAGCCGACCATTCATAGCTCATAGCGTTCGACCATCTCACCACCCCGAGCTCATTTGCCATTCATTCGGCTAAATCATGTTTCTCCACATCATGCGTTGAAGACCGCATAGAATAGGTATTATGTCCGAAGAATCTAAGGGCTCGCTCATGGCATATAAAATATAAAATGAGACTGTGGAATAATTTGAGAAACTGGAGATATTTATTTTTCTCGACAGATCTTATTGTAAATTATATACTTACTTAAAAAACAACTCAAAACTCAAAATTATAAGAGACAGCGGTAGCATTAAGGGTTATGTTAAGTCTGTTAAACATTTTAAGTGACAACCCTAAATAAGAATTAATTAGCAGAGGCGGCTGAAAATGTATTGTTTTAAATTGAATTTGATGCGATTTAGGAAAGTAGATAAATACCCGTATTTATTACACCCCCGGGCCAGTTTACTTGACTTGAAACATCGCAATTAAAAGAAACTCTTCATTCTTTGACAAAAGCTTGTTTTAATAATCGGAAATACCTACTTATAATGTTCTGTTTAGCTTCATTCTTTAAGTTTTTAAAATTTTACTAAAGAATATTCATTGTTCATTTGGCGAAACCATCTTGTCTTAGTTCGTAAAAGGTTCATTCTCTACTCTCCCGGGGTCAAACCAGGCTATCCAATCCACTAGAGACGAAACAAATGGCTACTTTCTAAAGCTCAAACATTCCTCGGACTACAAAATTTGTTTGATATTTTTACTATTCTTTCAAGAAGTTCAAGCACCGCTATAATAATGTTTACACTCAAAAATTGAGAACGGTGTAGATACCTTGAATTCTCTTTGTCTACCCAGCGCAGGCCAGTGTAATGCTGGCGATTACTATTGGGAGACTATAATCCTGGTTGATATTGAATTTTCTATTTAATTATATCTTCTTTATTCCACGAAACCTAGCATGCAGTCGTCGGTAAGCATTAACAATTTAAGCATTTATTTTAACAGAGTTTTTATGAATTCAATAGTTTTGTGCAGTTATTTTTAAAACGCTGATTGTTATGAACTACTCTTAAGTAACATTAGGACACTTTAAAGGCCCCCACTCATTAACAGCTCGCCGGATGATATTAGTCTGTCAGTTTGGACTGACGACTTATCAAACTGAGAGTGTGTGGCCGCTTGATGATTCCGGTCAGCGTCGACAGATATCGACCGGACATTCCGTGGTCTTGGGGCCAGTAAAACATACATTATGAGGTAGCTGGCCTGTGGACCCGACTCTGCGTACGGATTCGAATAGCTCCGCGTTCACTCAGGACTAGCTGATTTTAACTACTTTTAATTCCGACTCCAACATTTACTACTTTGAAATGCTAGAGCGTACTAAAATATGGAAATCGAACTACTTGTCTCTAAATTCGTGTAAAAGAATCAATAGACCACAACTGAATTCTAATACTCCGCTGGTTTAGTTTTTATAGAGTCTAACTAAATTATAGGTCCTCGTTTACGCTCCACTTGAGTGTAATATAGTACCTACCTAAGCACCTACTTCTGTTTTAAAAGAAGCAATTCTTCACAAGGTTTTATAGGAGGTTTACTCACAGTATTTGTTACGAGTACTTTGCTTGTTAGTTTCTATAGGACCACCAGTTTAAAATGTATAATAGAACTGAAATTCAGGATACCTACTTAGCTTCTGCGATCATGCAGCAATATCATAGTGTTCAAGCGAGTGAAATCATGGAATTTGGAGCATAATTTAAAAAATAACTATACGTCCTAGCAATATACTTCAAAGACAAGTTTTGTAAAGAATTTAATGAAACATACTCGTATATAGTTCACTGGTAGTTTTGTTGTAACTTCTACCGACAATTGGAGGGTGGGGGAAACACCCGCTTGACCAGTTGTTTTCACTTCTATTTTTCTTAACTACATAAGCTACATGCATGCCAATAAATGTCATGCTTTTTTCCGGTTAGAAATGTACTTTAAGTTAACAAGACTTTAACCCAAAGCGGTCACGCTTCTGCACGGTAGTACGGTATCACTTGTACCATAACTTATCTTGTATAGTGCACTACCTAAATATGGAATTTCCTACCGCATGGTCCCGTATTTCCGAGTAATTATGATCAGGAAATTAAATGCTGACTAGGTAAACAAATTATATCCAGCAGTGCGAAAGTAAATATCCCTCTTGAGATAAGGCGTTCTACATACATACATACATAAAAATATGCGATATTTATTATAACAAATTAAAATACCTACCTACATCAATTTTGCGGATATACTATAATCAAAATAACAATTTGACATTTTGACCTCGATCTACCTCACCTTAAGCAACCCTCCTTGTCTAATTACAATACTTTATCCATGGACTAAAAAACTAATCTCGATAAGAAAGGAGAAATATTGGATCCACAGGTAGGCACTTGACGGATTCTCGAAAGTATTATGATTAAATCAGAGGGGTCTGATTACAGCGAATAGCAATAAAAGCGGTTTGTAAGATCCAGCCTTTTTTTTTCTCTTTTCACCAAAACAATTCATTCATTCACATTACGAGTATAAATACATTTGACGTTACAAAGGTCTATCCAAAATTACATTCAGCTTGCAAATTGATGTCAATTCAATCTAATTTGGAGGTATATGTATGCAATGCAAGATATATTATGCTGCGACTAATAATATACTTATATATACAATTACCAATAGAAGAAATTGATATAAATAAATAAGATATAATAGATTTAGTTAGTTTTATGCCGCTCCTGATTTAAACAAACACGCTGACGTAAATACGTGACACGGGATCTATGAAAACCAAACGACCACAAATACAATCACTACATTGGTTATTATGTCTTACAAATCGTCTTCAAGCCTCATCATTACATCGTATCATTATTTATTGGCGAAGTTTACCGCTTGAACAAGTTCGTCGGCGACTCTGGCCGCCATAATATCGTAATAACCCGCCATAACCCGCTGTGAGGAATTACGGCGTAGTATTGCTGACGTGACGGGGAGACGAGAAAGTTCGGAAAATTCTGTTTATGAGGACGATGAATTTGGAGGTGGCATGGTGTTGGAATTATTAGTGTCTAAAGACTTAATGCCATTACATTTAAAGAATAGAATAGATGAAATGTATTCAGAAAACGCTTAAATTTCAAGTATTACATGATACAACAGAACTTTAACTAAAATTATACCTTGATCTACCTCTTTTGTAAAAAGTGACATCGACTGAATAAAACCATATGACTTTGTCATTCTGCCCATGATATGGTATATACATTAAAGGTGACATTCGGATAACGACTGAAGCAACGTTGCATCGAAAATGCGAGGCAGCCACCTCATGTATCGCAGTATTTCATATATAAGTGGCGATACCTCACAAGAATGCTCCCACTTCAGCCCCGCTAACTTTTGCCCCAACTTTGGGGTAGTTAGCGACATTGAGGGGTGACCGTGTGTGGCAAACTTTCAGGTCAATTTGAATGTACACTAATATCAGAATGACATCTAACTGATGTCATTCAGGTATCGTGCATTTCGCTCGTATTTGTTGGTACTGTATTAGCGCGAGCAGGACGCACGCTAGCTAAATAACATGATCCAAATATCATTCTGACGTCAGTGTACGTTCGAATTGGCCACTGTCTTGTCATTGCCGCATTGGACATGTACGATGAGCAATTTAACTGTTTCATGGCTGCTTCTATTGAACTTTATTAACATATGAAACCTGGAGGTCGAAAAATCTACTAGAATGTGTAGAATATATTTATGTCAAATGTGTGCATGATCAGATATGACAAAGAAGAACCTTTGGCTTCCTCCAAGAATGTATCTTAATTATAACAATATGTAGAGTAGAACATACAGTGGCCACGAGGTAATATCGGAGCAAAAGAGTACTCACGAATCTATTGACAGAGATTATAAATGAACATCCGGTATATTTTCTGATGTGCCGACAAAAAGTTTCCAAAATTGCGAAAATTTAAAATTATCACAATTTCCTGTGAATACCTATTTCATGTGAAATATTAAACTACTTTTAGGAAACTTTGTGTTAATTGCACATGTGTAATTGTGTATGTTTCGAGTTATTTTTAATGGCAATGATATCACGAAAACAGCAAGAAATATAGCACAAACAAAGGACCTTAAGGAAACTACAAATTTAATATTGTCTTCGGTTACCGCGATAGTTACTCATGAAATAAAACTATTGAAACGGATTATATCGCGTATATTGAACTACAAATTGACAAGCGTTCCCATATCGACTTAAAGCAAGACGCCACTCAATCAAATTTCAATACCTAGGTGATTTGCCCAAATTTGCTTTCACCTGATTACAGTGATTACGAAGTAATATCGTTGGGATGGCATTACCTGACAATCCGACACCTGATAAGGGTTTACAGTTACGAGACGCATTTGGCTTTGGCAGAGTTATTAACAACGTCGTAAAATCAAGAATTATGGCATCAAAATAATAGTCACTAGGTACTTTAAGTTAGGGTATCGATCAGTCAAGATAACTTTGCCAATATTATTAGCTGTGAAACAAGTCGAATTATGAAACACTTTTAACTCAAAGATACACAACTGTTTTGTCTTTATATACACAGCTGGGTTTTTGCTCCATGCTATTAATAGCATTAACCCAGCAGCTATTCTCTCGAGCAGGCTCTTGTCTTGAATAATGGAGATTATCCCCTAGAAATCATATAACGGGGTGTTAGGATGCACTAAAGGACGACCGCCGACACGGACAAACACTAAAAATGTCGACAGAAACGATTAGGTATAATTTTAACTACCTGAATATAATTAGGTATCATCGATAAGAACGCAACGCAGTTCTTTCCGTATGGATAATCCATTCAGTACCTGTGGCTTAAATTAATCGCAGCTGGCATTAACATACTACTCTTGAATTAATAATAGTATTCCAAAACGCTTCCCGAAGATAAGCCTCGGAGACGAACAGACTGTAAACTTAATACCCGAGCTGTTACAAATCCTATGCAAGTTCCAGCGTCTGCAATGAAGCGTCCGATTTCATATTCACTGAAATTTCTAGAGAGTGAAAGAGAGAGTTAAAGTGGCGTCACTTTCTTAAAATCGTGCCTCCCACCTTACAAAATTATAGCCCCGGAACTTTGTTTTTAATGAAGGTTATGTAATTCCATCGAACCTGAGTGTACATCCTAATGTACATATTTTTGAGTGGCACGAGATTAAGGCAGATTTCAAATGTATCCTTTAATTCAGATAACTACGTAGCAAAAGCTGTTATGCAACTTCGCTGCCCCTATATTACAGGGTCCTACGTTTCACTTTTATCGAACTGAAATTTGAACATTGTCATAGTGACATTAAGTCGAATTTCAACTATCTTTAAAATGTAACATAGAACCCTGTAATATTGCGGCATCGACTTGCTATGCTTGTTAGTGTGTTCATTTGTTTAGGTGTGTTCCTGCAATTAAAACTCATTTTTAGGGTTCCATACCGCAAAAAGAAAAAAAAACGTAAGTTTCGACATTCTTAAGGGAATCAAAATTGATAGGGACCTAGAACTATGAAATTTTGGAAGTACCTAATATCGTCTTACACTAAAAATATAGGGAATAATCTGAAAATTTCAATTCTGTATAAAATAAAATAATGATAATAATTTCAGCCTAATACGTCCCACTGCTGGGCACAGGCCTACTCTCATGCGCGAGAGGCTTGGGCTATAGTCCCCACGCTAGCCCAATGCGGATTGAGGACTTCACATACACCTTTGAATTTCTTCGCAGATGTATGCCGGTTTCCTCACGATGTTTTCCTTTATCAAAAACCTAGTGTTAAATATCAAAATTATACTTACATAAGTTCCGAAAAACTCATTGGTACGAGCCAGGATTTGAACCGGCGACCTCCGGATTGAAAGTCGGACGTCATATCCACTCGGCCATCACCGCTTCTTAATAAAATTTAGTAAAATTTGTACGGAACCCTCGCTGGGCGAGTCCGACTCGCACCTGGCCGCTTTTTTTGAATTGACAATGACCCATGGATACTTTATTGCAATTGTCGTTTCAGACTAATGATGGTGACGTAGGATAGTGGAAGGTTATAAATAAGTTGGTTAAAAATTATTTTGATAAGCTTTGAGAAAATACTATTTTAAGAAAATTCTATTGGATACAGTCGCCAATAAAACTTTGTATTGAAAATCTTCTTCTTCTTTGCTTTTCCCGGTACTGCTAATAAAATGTTTACATTTTGATATTTTGATATTTTCTTAGGCTAAATCAACTGTAAAAATTGACCAGCCTCGACAGGTAATGAGATTAAGTAGCGCAGCCTCCAGCTTACCTATCTAAAACCGATATGCCAATAACATTATCCGCACTACTTAATTACTCGCTAACTTTCGTAGCCAAGCAGTTTCCACCCACATCACCGAGCCAATTTCTGCTTTAGTACATTTTGATAAAATTGACATAGTTATTTCTCAGCTTAACCTTACGAAGTGTCGAGGGGTCTTGTTGTGATTGTCAGTGTATGACATGTTAAAGGTTTATGCTAGGGGGCTATTCATAAATTACGTCATTTCAAATTAGGGGGGGGGGGGGGTCTGGACATCGGATGACGGTAGCATGAAGTAGGAGGAAATGGGGTCATTTGATGCATGATTTTTGGATGATTATAGGGGGGGGGGGGGGTCCAAAATCGTCAAAAATCGATGACGTAATTTATGGACAGCCCCTAGGTTATAGTAGACATTCAACCGTTTAAAACGCAATTTCAGGGTGTGCCTTTATAGGCTTTATTTATATTTCCGCTTCCGCACATAATAAAACATTCTCGGTTTCCGTGTGCATATAATTATATCAATCAGTATATAATCTTATACTGAGTAATAGGTATGCATGTATTTAATCTAGTAGTTGGTGTAAAAACTTGCAAAACAATGAACGAAGTTCTGCTGATGAGGTTTAAACTATGACAGAGGCCTCATCCTGTGAAGAAAGCATTTAATCCTTCCAACGACCAACCAACTGGCAGTAAATTACATTTCGAATAACCCACAATACCTAATTTAAAATATAGGACAGATTTATTTAGCTATTGACATATTTAACAAAATTCCGTCAAGTAGAGTCACAGGGGCGTTTCGCGCCCCATATTTCGCGTGTTTCGTACTAATGTCGCTCTCAAATAAACCGTTTATTACCAATAACATGCTTTACGACACGCCAACGCAAGATGTGCGACTGAGACACGGCGTATCATATGCTATCATATGCTAGGCGCACTTTACTTCGAATATGAATATTGGATACTAACTTTTGCCATATCGTAAACACAGTAGTTACAATATATACGTTGACTCAGTTTGGCGTATCTTGCGAAGTTTTTAACCTAGTACATTTGCCTAGAATTAGCTATTTGTCTGACTCTTTGACTGTTGATCGTTGATGAGTAGGCTGTGTCCACTACTCATTAAAATAAGCCAGTTTTTTCAGTGGGTCTGAAATGATCCAACGTGCATATCGGTCAAAGCATTTGGCAGAAACTGGTCAACTGGTCCTCAAACAGAATTAAAGACTTAGGAAGAACATGGATCGAAAACAGAGTCCATAAAAGGCACAGTTTTTAAAATGCTCGATTTAAAAGCAGCCATGCAGTTTCTGCAAATTTATTAAAATAATAAATAAAACATTACAAATCAGGCAGATATGTCCAAAAACCTTGTGCTAAATAAACAAAAGTTTGAAATTATCATGCCTAAATTCCGGCAGTAGGTAGGTAGGTAAATGAATTGAATATCAATCGCGAAAAGTAGATGATCAGATCTCAAAACAAAATAAATGCGAACCGTTTCAATATAATTATGAATATTGAATGACCATAATAAATAGGGATGTCGACTTCGATTTTACCGTAACGAAAACAAACAAATAAATAAACTATCTAATTATTATATTTCCCTACCTGACTATCTTAAAATTCATGAATAGTGATACATAATAGTGATAGTAAATTCATGAATATAAATATGACCTATACTGACGATAAACGATGACTCACGCTAGAACGGTCCGGGTCCGGGCCGTCATAGCGTAGGCGTCCGAAACTTCGATTCCTATAAATCATCACATGATCACCGATAAACCGTCATAGAAAACATAGTGTCGGACGCCTTGGCCCGGACCCGGACCATCATGCGTCAGTCACCCTGAGTTATCCGGTGGTATACATATATTACTATGATAGAGTTTTGTTACTGTTAATATTTAGTAAAGATTCGCCGATTAAGTGAGCGTATTCACTATGTCTAAGACCATTGCAATGTAGCTTTGTAGAAGTCATTGTATACCTACGTCAAGGTTCAAGTTTCCATATTTTTTTTATTTGGTATTACCTAACATAGTTGATAGTTGGTATTAACATATTTAAATAAGTAAATTCATATAAATAAGTCGGAACTTCAAAGCATGACGTTTACTGGCTGGAGAACCTTAAGCGGAAAAGTCTTCGTTGTGCTCTACCACTTCCTGCGGACTCGCGTTTTATGTGCGATTAGAGATGGGTAGGGGTGAGTAAATACTGAGTATTTACTCGGTATTTACTCAAAGTACCCGATAAATACCCGTATTTACTCATTTAGGTGGGTAAAAACGATTGCTTATAAAATATTCAAAAAGTGAGATTTAAGAACTAGATTGTCTTTTATTGAAGAGTGCTAACGTGTATTAACAATATCTATAAAATAAAAAGCATAAAGGACGCTTAATTTTGGAAAAAAAGGTAATTATCAGTGAGAGGCAAATTGTGATAATGCATAGTTAATAATTATGTTTTAGATAAGAAGGTATTTACTTTAAAAATATTGTACTTAAATTCTATCGATGGTATAGATAACTGCATGTCGCGCAAAAGTGCGTATTTACGCGGCACTTACGACCTTTTATTAAGGGTTTTTTAAAGATAACTCAAAAATGGCTCAACTGATGATGTTCCAAATATTGTTTTTTGTACACTATTATACGGCTTATCTCTCGATATGTTTTCATAATTTTTTTCTGAACTTTGGTTCTAAAGTTATAGAGAGATAAACATTATTTTGGCCTTTCGAAACGGTTATTTCCCAAAAATATTCAATTAATCCAAAAATGTTCTTAGAAACATTCCAGTTATTTTTAAAAACCCGTTTAATGATGTGCAACACGTTGGTGGTTTCTGAATATTTTTTTTGTGACAATTAGTTACATGTATGGAGTGCCCCTTTTAAAAATATATTTCTTACAATTTTGAGTACTTAATCCAGTAGAGGCTTACAAAATACACCTATATTTTAAATTTGTATGCCCCTTTCAGCACTCTAAATAGTTTATACCCACCAATTTGGGTATAAACGAGTAAATACGGGTAAATTGAGTAAATACTGAGTATTTACTCGGTATTTACCCGTGAGTATTTACTCACTACCCATCTCTATGTGCGATCGATGTGGCAAGAAATGCAGCGCTGCTATAGGACGTTATAGCCATCAACGGCGATGCGGAACCCCATAAACCCACAAGCGCAACAAGCATCTACAACAGATGATGTGGCCAATGATGATGATATAAACATATGCGCAGTAAAAAATAAAACAAACATTTAATCCACATCAGCAACCCTATATTCATGGCTGAATAACCACAATAATTGTGCGAATCAATCGGACAACCAATCAATCCCCCGCTATGAAATGAAATCGTCGCTTACAGCACCGTTATTCAGGTCAAACATATTGTCGGCACTCCTCCAATTATTTGGGCGCTTTACCTTATTGACAATTCTGGAAAAAGTGGACTCCATTGTCTAATATTTTAGGGACGCGTTTGGACGTGAACCGTAGTCACCCGTAGTATATTAATTCATTGTGCGCGTATGAATCAATTTAAATCTGTGACAGCTATGTAAATAACTAAATATAATAAACTAACTGAGGCAGTCAATAGGCAGTTATAATGGTCAGCCAGGTCAGCTATGGAGTGGTTGAAGGCTTGGCTGCATGAAGCTGATTTATGTTAGCTTAAGTAAGAAAAAATGTTATACATAAACTACATTTAGCCCCAACATTTTTTACTGGAACATCACCTGGCAACTTCCTTACCAATCGGCTGAAATGAAAATCTATGACAGCTATGTATAATCAATTAATCAACTCAGTATAGTTTGGTTAAAAACTCGCAGTACGCGAAGCAAGTGAAAAAGAGACAGGACGCCACCCGCAGCAGGTAGGAGTGACAGAGCACACTCGTGCAGCGAGTGTTTGACTCAACTTACTCAACTATAGTGCTCTTACACAGGTTCTCTCAAGAGTCAAATTTGCCCGTATTGTTAAAATGATTTGAATAATGCCTGATCAGATCCACAATTAATAGGACAAACCTCTCAATCTGTATCCCCATTGTTAGGAAACAAGTAAATTAGGAATTCGAGTGTTCCAAAGTTCATCTTGAATGACCCGGTGCTTTCCGGGATCCTTAATCATGTGAATGTTCCCGGAGACCACAGACAATTGTACTTTGGAGAACTTAATTTGGGATACTCGTATCTCCTCGGTTCTCCCTTAAGTATATCTTGTTTTGTAGGTAGGTACTTTAACTATTTGTTCACTTGTTGATAAAACTATTTGTTGATGGACTGGTATGGTATAAGCCATTTTGTCGCCTAAATAGTGTTTAATTTTTAAGTTTATAAAACTCATGTATGTATATGTTAGTCTATAAGGTATTTGTAATATGGGCCTTGTTGCCACAATTTTTTTTTCATAAATCAATCAATATGTTGATTTTTAATTAATTATTTTTGGGAAGTAACAATACCTACATATTATCTTAAACGCTTTATTTCAAATAAAATATAACCTTAACAAAGTTGAATTTGGGTCTTAAACAACTGTTAGTAACAATGGATACAATTTTCTATACCACGACTTAGTGTAGTACAGTCATCTGGAGAAGAATGATACAAAATCTTATTAAATAGTAGAACCATGTTTTTGCGCTTCGTTGTGTAAAGTATTATTGTAAACAATATTAGATCAAAAATCAAATAGTCATACGATTCTCGACACTCGAATCAATATTAATACTTAACTGGAGTACGGCAGCTCACTTGACTGCAGTCTATTAATACATTCTTCAATTCAACAGCTGAGAGTACATGTCAATAATGAGATGAGAGTGAAGATTTTTTTATTTATATGCTGCAAGAATCTCCTATTATAGTGAATTCGGTAAAATGATCAGTTATTTAATTTTCAATTTTACAGCTACTCACATATCAAAAAGCCCGTTTAAATTAATACGTAAGTCTCTAATCCACCTCGCTGTTGTCAGTTTCAAGATCCAACATTCAAGCTTTGGTAATCGTGGAGTACATATTTCATGCCTTAAGTTTAAGCCTCGGGGTTTTTGTGTAAGATCCTGGCCATTTATATTAGCCTCCTTATGAATACGGGCTGGAGCCTTTTTCATTCTTTTATGCACACCTCATGTAATTTAGACCGCGGGAACGTTAATGCCGTGTGTAAACGTAGTTTAAGCCAGCTTACAAAGAAGTATAAAAATTCAGGCAGCTTAAGAGTTGAAGAGCAAACAGAATGAATATTTTTATTTTACTAAGAATGTAGTCGCCAAAGTAAAACTGGATTGCTGTAGATAACTGAAGTATGGGTGTTTGTTATTATTGCGCATTAAACCGTAGAATTAGCTTAATATTAGTACCTATGTCTCACGATAGTTTAAATTCGATGAGTACTTTTATCCTACTAAATAGTGTCTGTGAGCTGTAGAGCTCACGATATGATTCATAAACTCAAAAAATGTAAAACCAGAAAATACCTCGTTGAGTTATTATCACAGCGTACTTGCAATGGTCTTAAGTGCCTTAGAGCCTAAGTCCTTTTAGTAAATATCCACCATTTTGAACTTTCTCTCAAAAAATTAAAAGACTGAAAAATTATATCTAACTATTGAACCTGCTCATAAAATTTCACGAGAATCGGTTGAGAATTACGACCTGTAGAGGAGAACTTCCGCTCATATGAAAACAAATATGCCCGAGTCAAAACGGAGATCTTCGCTAACGCTTCGGTCAATAAAGCAGACCTCTATAACTCCCATATATTATGGCAATACTGTAATTGAAAATAAGAAACCAGGCGCATGCTCCGTATTGAAGGCCACATTTCTAGCAATATCAGGGGACCGGTATGAAATATTTATTAGATTAAGACGTTTCCGCAGACCGCTCTAGTGATGTCCATATTTGGCCGAGTGTTGGTACCAGTTAGGTTAGGTTATGTACAGCCAGCACTGAAAGTCGCGAAAAAATAATCTGCACACGCTTTTATTTAAACAATAAAGTTGTCTAGAACATGTGTGAGTAGCTAATGTACTGTGTTACATTTTCTAGAGACTTATGGCGTTATTCATAAACGCGTTACTGGTCTGAATTAGCTATGAATCGTTTGTCTTTCTCTGACATTTTGATTTATGTATTTGTAAGAAAGAGATAATACATAAGCCCGTAAAGTTTTATGAATAAGGGAGTTATTCGTTATAAGCGAAACTAGGAGAGCCATTTTCGCTTAAATTAATACTATTCGTCTTAACTCGTGCTCGAGAAACATTTTAATATTTCTCTTACTATTTGATGGTAAAGGGCGGCTGTAGCATATGGACCCTTGCGAATTTATGTAGATATGTTACAAGCGCGTTGCTAAATTTTGGCAAAAATCAAAACGTGAAATGAAAATTTCGGTTTCGGCTAAAACGCTCAGCGTTCCGGTCTGATAGACTCAAATTATACCAAATCATTACAACAAGAATATTTTAGCATCTGTTTCGCTCTTAATGAAAATGTTAATTTTCTGACAATCTTAAGCGCCACTTGCACCATCCCACAAACCGGTTAAACGGTTCACTCAGTGTCAAATTGTACTGGTAACCATGGTAACTCCAGGTTTAACCGGTTTACCCCGGGTTACTGGGATGGTGCAAGTGGCCCAGTAGATTAAAATATCGACTGTAGATTTATGTCATGTAATTTTTAATGAAGTTTGATTTTTTAATTTTTTTTTCTTTTCATCTATTTACAGCAATATTGTTTATCGAGGAATACTCGTAAAGTTGAAAGTGACATATTTAGACTTTAGGGCCGAAAAGTGGTGTAAATCAGAATTACTTTATCCGAATGTGACGGGGTTTGACGACCGGTCTGGCCTAGTGGGTAGTGACCCTGCCTATGAAGCCGATGGTCCCGGGTTCGAATCCTGGTAAGGGCATTTATTTGTATGATGATACAGATATTTGTTCCTGAGTCATGGTTGTTTTCTATGTATTTAAGTATTTATATATTATATATATCGTTGCCTGAGTACCCACAACACAAGCTTTCTTGAGCTTACCGTGGGGCTTAGTCAATTTGTGTGAAAATGTCCTTAATATTTATTTATTTATTTATAATGTACACGAAACGAACCAGTGAGAGTTTGGTACCTATTAAACTACCTAATAGGATCCCTATGGCAATTTTCTGGTATAGAATCTTTAAAACAAGGACGCAATTAAAAACCTCAACATTCATGGGCGTTGGTCCTATTCACATCGCATTAAAGAACAGATAATTAAAGTAAGTAACTGGGGTAAAGAACTACCTAATCACAAATTTAATTACTGTCACTACTTTTCCGTCATGAATTTGTCCATAGTATGACTTGATCTCAGAACATATAATATATTGTTAGAGATCAGACTATTCTGGTTGCCCTCTAAAGAAACACTTGGCGATGGGAACAGCCCAGAAAAAGCGAAACAAACCGAGACAGAGTCGACGAGACTTGCATTAGTTATGAGCGTGTATTTACAGTTGGACCGCTTTAAGCGTGGATAAACCAGGACTTGGTGTGTACTTTTAATTTCCTATTTCATCAACATTTTGATTAATCCAAACTGGACCAAAATTTAGGTTTAGGTGCCTTGGTTTTATACTGTAATGCTGTTTTACTTATTTGTTCAATAAATAAATAATATCCAGAAAGTGTCGTTAGGAGTGATATTATTAATTATGCAATACATTTTTTATGAATGACATCATTATTAAGCGTTTTAAATATAAGAAATAAGACATTTTTTTTACTTATTTTGCACTTCAGATTATTTTCTATGTTGAAATAATGTATATATCCTAACATTTGGACTCAGTTGCCATTTTAACAACTTAATCATACCTATAACTACATAACTATTGTTGCGAACGCAACCCTTTATTTGTATAAAATCCTAATGCAGTAGCTAAACGCAGCCGTCGGGCTCGGCTAGTATTTGGAAGCTTTTTCTAAAGCACCAATAGGGAGCGCTCCACATACCCTGTATCGCGGCCAATTAGATGCACCTAAATCTAAACCACCATTCTGTACTTTCAAATTATGCAAATCACTCTTTCATCAGCCTCCATACAATAACCACACCACTTCTACATCTAACCGTTTAGTCAAGGAACCCTTGTAAACCAGTAACTTTGGAAAGATTATAATAGTTCACTTCAAATCGAAGCTTTTTATTTGAGTCGTCGAGATCCTGACCTGCACGGCGGCTACAACTATTATTTGCTTTTTTTTGTATAATCATTTATTTACATACAAATTAGTAGTACCACTGTATATATATTGTTATTTGCTTAGTCCCAGTCATTATACTATCTCCATTATTGACTAATTGTTGATATTAACTAATTTTGTCCGCCAGGTGTGCCATACGTCGGACCACTCGGACCTATGATGACAATGACACTAAAATGATGTCTGGTATTTCTGTGTGAAAATTTCAACCGGCTCTGACGTTTTTATGCGTTACGCAGTAGCCTTTCACATGTAGCAAAAACCAAAAGTCCATTTAAAATTGACGATGCTGAAATATTAAGTGGCTACATGAATTTCCTACCCACATGTACATCTCGATCCCAAATAGACTTTTGATTTCGAAATAAAAGCTAAATTGACTTTTACTCCCATCTAACCTACGTTCCTTTTTAGACTGACATGCCTCAATATCCTATTTGCATCCCTAAAACAGGCCAGAAAAGGAAATCTCACAGTACGCTCGGCTGCCCCCGTCTGTTCCCCCGGATGCCCGGACACGAGTAAGTCCGGTTCATCCGGGCTGATCGGATCACGCCCACGCGCCGGTGCGTCGGTCGGCTCCCTTATTTACTCATTACGGGTGTACTTCAAATGAGGGTGCATTACTCTTTATTTTTGGTCTACTTTTGAAGAGTTTAATTTGACCCTTTTTGACTCGATTACCGTATAAAGGGGGTAATTAATTTTGAGTGTATGCAAAGCAATGTACATTGTACATTAGGTAGATTCTTTCTCAGTATGACCCTGCATTGAAGTAAGTACTTATGTAGAAGCTCGACTACTTTGGTGATTTTTCAATTATTATTTACGATCTTAATCTTTAAGGAAAACCGGCCAAGTGCGATTCGGACTCGCACACACACGAAGGGTTCCGTACCATTATCTATAAAAAATAAAACCGGGCAAGTGCGAGTCGGACTCGCGCACGAAGGGTTCCGTACCATAATGCAAAAAAAAAACGAAAAAAAAGCAAAAAAAAAAACGGTCACCCATCCAAGTACTGACCACTCCCGACGTTGCTTAACTTTGGTCAAAAATCACGTTTGTTGTATGGGAGCCCCGCTTAAATCTTTATTTTATTCTGTTTTTAGTATTTGTTGTTATAGCGGCAACAGAAATACATCATCTGTGAAAATTTCAACTGTCTAGCTATCACGATTCGTGAGATACAGCCTGGTGACAGACGGACGGACGGACGGACGGACGGACGGACGGACGGACGGACGGACAGCGAAGTCTTAGTAATAGGGTCCCGTTTTACCCTTTGGGTACGGAACCCTAAAAACGGTCACCCATCCAAGTACTGACCCCGCCCGACGTTGCTTAACTTCGATCAAAAATCACGTTTGTTGTATGGGAGCCCCACTTAAATCTTTATTTTATTCTGTTTTTAGTATTTGTTGTTATAGCGGCAACAGAAATACATCACCTGTGAAAATTTCAGCTGTCTAGCTATCACAGATCACGAGATACAGCTATGACAGACGGACGGACGGACGGACGGACGGACAGCGGAGCCTTAGTAATAGATGACAGACGGACGGACAGCGGAGCCTTAGTAATAGGGTCCCGTTTTACCCTTTGGGTACGGAACCCTAAATAACAACAAAGAGAAACTGCTTCCAGTGTGTTATAAAGGTATTTCACTAAAGACGTTGTACGTGCCTGCCCAGGGATTAAGAGCAAATAACACTGTTATTAGAAAATAAAAGAACCTCACTCGAATCTGCTATTAGTTGAATGGAGGCTTATGGGGCACTTAAATATTTATTTTATTGTTTTTAGTACATATTTGTTGTAGAAACGCTGGTGGCCTAGCGGTAAGAGCGTGCGACTTGCAATCCGGAGGTCGCGGGTTCAAACCCCGGGTCGTACCAATGAGTTTTTCGGAACTTATGTACGAAATATCATTTGATATTTACCAGTCGCTTTTCGGTGAAGGAAAACATCGTGAGGAAACCGGACTAATCCCAATAAAGCCTAGTTTACCCTCTGGGTTGGAAGGTCAGATGGCAGTCGCTTTCGTAAAAACTAGTGCCTACGTCAAAACATGGGATTAGTTGTCAAGCGGACCCCAGGCTCTCATGAGCCGTGGCGAAATGCCGGGATAACGCGAGGAAGAAGAAGGAGTACGGTTAAGATACGTCAATTAATAGATCTAGAAACAATATATAAATTGTAAATACAGATGTCAATCACAATGAAAAAATCAACGATAAAACAACAATACAATACAATTTATAGATTGTAATAATGTGGTACATCCCACAAGAAAAAAGGAAAAATATATTAAGATCTAGAAACGATATGGATTAGATGTGTCAGTGTTAAAAGTGACGTTTTTGTTTGAAGAAACGTCACATCTGACACTGACACATCTAATCCATATCGTTTGTAGATCTATTAATTGACGTATTTTAAAGTTCGAATCGGGCAGATGGTTCATGAGATACAGCCTGGTGACAGACAGACAGACGGACAGCGAAGTCTTAGTAATAGGGTCCCGTTTTTAGGGTTTCGTAGTCACCTAGAAACTCTTATAGTTTCGCCATGTCTCTCTGTCTGTCTGTCTGCCTGTCCGAGGCTTTGCTCCGTGATCGTTAGTGCTAGAAAGCTGCAATTTGACATGGATACATAAATCATGCATTGCGACAGAACGGTAAAATAAAAAGTATAAAAAAAGTTTTTTTTAGGGTACCTCCCATACAAAAATATTTTTATTGTAAATTGTATTGCTTTTTCCCAATAGTGTGGGGTATCGTTGGATAGGTCCTTAAAACGAATAAGGGTCTCCTAAAACCATTTTTTTAATATAGATAATATTTTCAGAAATATGCGCTCCGAAAGAAAAAAAAATACGTATACCCCCCTCTAACTTTTGAACCACGGGTCCAAAAAATATGAAAAAAATCGTGGAATAATAGCTTAATAAATACTTTCAACGAAAACTATAGTGAACATGATCGGTCTAGTCGTTTTTGAGTTATTGCAAAAAATCTTCTTTTCTTAGTAAAAAGCCGTAAGTACAAAGCGCTGCAAAGGTACTCCCTTATGATATTTACTAATAGCCCCCGTTTGGCCTATTTTGACGGAATGGTAATTACGAAACCCTACACTGAGCATGGCCCGACATGCTCTTGGCCGATTTTTATCCTTTGGGTACGGAACCCTAATAAAATAATATAACCTAAGTGTGCACGTTAGGTATGAGCGGATGAACATTGTAAATACGTATAAAGGCGAAGTACGGTACGAAGCACCGAGCACCCTACACGAAGTGGCAAGCAATTTCAAAGCTTCATTGATTGCTAGGCTTCGTGAATGCTAATGAATACCCTAGGGTAGTTACACTAGGCTTACCTTTCGCGCAAAATAGGCACAATGGGCGGTGACTTGCGGAAAATGTTCAGAGGAGCTAATTAATTACCCTTAAAATAAAAGCGTGCGTAATATGAAATATCTACTAGGTAAAATACACTTTGTGGAATGTAAGAAAATTAAAATGGTAAAACATTGCAATTAATTTATTAGGTATTTATAAGTATTTTTTTAATTTAGATATGCTATAAACATTTATACAACCTTTATATTCATGTCATGTCACATTACTAGTTTAACAATGCACCATGCTTATTAGTTTAACCAAGTTAAGTCCATTACTTTGTAGATACGTTAACTGTTTTAAGCATACAACATAGATTTAACTTATTCTTAACTTTCTAAGCAAAAATTTACTATTTACATCTAAACGATTCACATCTTCATTGCGATAGTTTTTGCATTAAACCATTCAACAACTTGATGTGAGTCTTTCCGTATAAAAAAGGACCTGGGGCCTTACCATGATGTCCTTATTGCGATTCTGTTTAGGACCTAAACTGAATAAGTCATATAACTCCGTCCTTTAGGGAATCAGTTTAGGTCCATGGTCTAATAAAACATGGTCTTCTCATCCCAGAGTGACACAGGTCTACGTCACAATAACATTGCCACTTTATTTCAACATAACATGTTACATGGGTACATTATACCTATGGTTAATAAGTTAAAATATTTATTTATAATTTTATAATTTACATCTATATTTATTTTATCTTAAATTTTACAATAACACGTCATTTTTAATTATTCGTTAGCAATATCTTCCGCTTCACGAAAGAAATTTCAAATTTCGGGTAATTCTCTTTACACTACTGGCAATGCAGGATACCGCTGTCACATTTGACAATTCGGATCTAGATAACTTCATGCCCTGACCGTCATCCTTGTCGATCGCGTGTTAATTGTTATTTCCTTCTCGCTCAGTGTCAGCAGTCGCAGTGTTTTCCAAACTTTTCACGTCGTAAGCTTGGTAATTAATGTGTAACTGTGAATTAGTTTTTCAAACGTTTGTCTTGTATAGATAAATAAAGTTTAATGTAATACATTAGATTTGTCTTATTTTACTATGTTTCTACATGAATAACTTAAAATTAATGCCGTTAAAATAATTTTCACCGTTGGTTAAAATTCTCCCACAAAGTTTGAGAACCTGTAAACAGCATTATGACGTAGGCCTGTGTCAGTTAGGTCATTCGCGAATCTCGGAAGAGAGTACCAGGCGGAGTATATTATTATACCATGGTTTAGGTCCTAAACAGAATCGCAAAAAGGACATCATAGTAAGGCCCCAGAACAGAATATGATTGGTAGAGTCGGACCAAGCTAACTCTGCATTTCCAATGACAAAATATGGGGACTCCCTCGGTCGCATAACAACTTTTGTCATATTTTAAATTGTCATAACACTTTATGCATAAAATTGTAAGTCATAAAAATCTTTACTCAGAATTATTCCTGAGCATAACTGGGTTTTTGTCATAAATGAGTTATGTCATATTTTTTATAGTCATTAATTTAATTCGCATAAAATTTTAAGTCATCTGCTTGATATCCATAATTGTTTTTCTTTCGAAGTATTGCAGTGCATAGTATTAATATAGACATAAAAAGTTAAGTCATATATTTATAGTGGTCATATGTTTTTTTCATAAAGTTTCAAAATTTTTGTAACCAAAGCATGAATAATAAATATGTATGGTTGTGAGCAACCTATGAAGCAAATATTACGTTAGTTATAAATGTCATAATAATAATCACACAAAGACCGTATAAAAGAGCAGATCGAAGGAGAGGAGCCCCCTCCAGTAGGAGAAACGGTTTTATAAAAGAAAGTAATCATAATAAGTAGGTTAGGTTCGTTAGGTTTCTTTAGATGCCCGAAGGGCAAACTACGCAGAAATAGGAGCCCCGCGTCAGCGGGGCTCCGTCGAATTAAGTGTTTTTTTCGAGGAGTTGTTGAGAGGCTAAAATTAGTTACTTAAATTATTTATGTAAACCATTATGGTTGAAAATTATTATGCTACAAAACGTTATACGTAGAAACATTATAAGTATCGATAACTATGCTTTTAGCTGGTATGACATTTATTTTGATTCATTATAATCAAAACCTATATGCACAAAAAATATATGACAACTGCTGAGTATGTCATCAAATATTATGGCTAAAAATGTATGACGCATAATAATATGACTTTTAATTTGTATGCGCAATGATGATTATGACACAAGTTGTTATGCGCATCAAAGATATGACCTAAACTTGTATGCAACCCAATATGGACCCCAAAATATGGCAGTATTATCAATAATATCAAATTTGTATGACGTTTAATAATACACTTTGTCCTGTTCAAGTCGCAAGTCGGTGCAAAGTTAGGTTAGACCAGTGGTGGGCAAACTTTCTTCATGGGGGGCCAGAAAGTGGTTGAGCCAGACTGCGTTAGGCGGCAGTCTCTTTTAAGATTACATTCTAATCGCGACTGCAACAGTATTACTACTGCAGCATTGCAGCAGCGAGAAACTGGCGATTTTACTGTCACTCTCTTTGACAAAATTAGTGGCGCATTGAGCTCTAATCACTGCAGGGATGCAGCAACGACAATCGCAATCTCAAACAAATCGGTAGTGACATCTGGAGGCCTACCGTGAAGCACGAAACCCAAAATTTCGTTGTCGCTCGAATAAGAGGATAGAGTAGCAGATAACGAAATTTCGAGTTTCGCGTTTCGCGGTAGGCCCTCTCACGTGACAGTGACGTATGCCGCTACACCTGCAACGCTGCAGTAAAGGTGTCAGTCCATTTCCAACGACAGCAGCACTACCATTCACTTTACTATGGAAATTGACAATAACACCGACGCGTTTCGTACTAGTAGTGCAGCTGCGATCAGAAATGGAATGTTACCCTTATGGTGAAATTTGGATGGTAACTGTAGCTGCATTACTGTGGCAGCATCACTGCTGTGGCGTGAAAACGGCCGCTATATATGTGAGTTTTCTTGACGTTCGCCGCCGCATTACTGCCGCGACTATGACGTGAAATCCGTCACTAATTTTATCGAGGACATTGACAGATACAACGTTATCGCCGTGGCAGTAATGTTTCAACAGTAATGCAGCTGCAGTTGCCATCCATCACCTTAACACCACTGTACAAATCAGATTCGCATATTACTAGTTTACATCTTCAAAAGCGGTACTCTCTTCAGTTGCCTTTCGATCTGTCTATTTGTCTTGTTCTTAAGCTGCGGTATATGGAACAAACAGTACACTGCCCCGAACAGGTTGACGCCGACGAACATATAGAACATGGTGTACACGCCCATGTATGCCTCAATGTGGGGGAAGGAGTACACGTGCGCCAGTTTTATGAGCTGTGAGTACACGTAGAGGAGGGCTAGCTGGTGCGATCGGATCTGGAATAAGTAGACAATTATATTACATTGACGTAACTTGCAACTTGCTGCCGTAACTTTCAAACGCAAGATACCAGAGGACGCTTTATTCGACACTAGCGACCAGCCCCGGTTTCACAAGGGTAAACCTTAACAAATGATATACCTAAACTTTCCTCAAGAATCACTCTATTGATAGGTGAAAACCGCATGAATATTCGTTCTCGTTTTAGAGCTTATCACAAACACTGACGAGGGGGGACGGGTGGACTTTTTTATAAGGTGTAGTCACTGGTGTAGTGATAGACAAGACTACCATATCACGAAAATTAAAAATGCATGACTATCACATATAATTTAACCATTACGTTTTTATTGCTACAATTTCACAAAAAAGGCCATAATTTCCTTAAAAAGTAGGGGTATATTAGTCAAAACCTTTAGGCGAAAGTTCAAGCTGATATTAATAGGTACCTATTTTGGATTTAATTTCTTATCGACCTAGCTACTATTAATAACTAGAAAATAGCAACTAATATAGCGTAGAAATTCGAACCTAATATAACGCAAATCAGCCGGGACAAATACTCCACCTAAGAAACCTAAGACAACAAAGCTATTTCTTGAAGTCCCCTCTGCGAACTCACGACTAAATTGAGTAACCAACACGAATTTATTTACGCTATAGAACCCACTATTACCCAATTTTCCAACGCATGAAATATCTGCCAATCCCATACGACATCGCTCAATCGAGAGCAACATAAACGTAATCGGTTTTAGCCCACGGCGTCAACATCAATCTTTCTGTCCACGGCCCGCGATACATTCTTACTGAGTCGTGTACTCGTATTGTGCTATTCAATATACCTACAGCGGCAGCACTTTATCACCCTGAAAATTTGAGTGCGACTATTCATCCCTATCCCTGCTAATATTATACATGCGTCAGTAACTTTGTCTGTCAGTTATATCTTCATGCATTATCCGCTGAGCAGACTTAGATGTATGCATATAGTTTGAGGCCCGGGAAAGCACATAATTATCACATAAGATACGTTTTATCAATCATCATCGTCATCAGTCCACGCAGCTAGTACTAGTAGGAAATATAATATACCTTACCTATTATGTCTGCGGTTTGACTAGTGTAAAGCTACACCCATCATACTCAATGCTTGATACTAGTGGTAATGAAGATTTTAGAGTTACCTATATACAGTTGAATTGCCAGTTTTAGTTGTTTCTTCCAATATTTTAAGCTATATTTCATAATTTTATAACACTTGATTAAATAATTGTGGCCAGACTGTGTAAATTTACTCTAGCAATGCTATTCAGTTATCTCGCTGCCATGTACGTAAACCCCAAGATATTATAACGATTATTTAACGCAAATTTAATTACCTCTCTAACAGCTCTTAAATTACTACATTGAACATAATATTCAGGGGGCTAGCTTTAACTACGAGTGAAATGTGCACTTTCAAAATGTTGATATTTACATAGATAATAATTTAATGGCTACCGAATGTTGTTTGCAAATATATCACGGCTGAGTGAAACGAGCCGAAAGAAGACCAGTTAGCCAGTAGGCCAGGTAGGTAAGAATAAGTACTTACATAGTCTTTTGATTCTTATGACCATCAAATTTATCCAGTTGGAAATTGGGCCGTGTCCAGGCCAGAGCTTCCGGCGCTTACTTTTTTATGACATGACAGGCGATCACGTGATGCTTTCCATAGAAAACGATGCGCCGGAAGCTCCGGCCCGGACACGGCCCGGTCTGTGAGTTATCCTTTACTCACCTCACAGTTAAACAGCTCCGTTATCACCAGCACGGGTAGCCCCCAAACCACGCCGTACGCTGCTAAGAGTACGCCGAGAGCGGCCACGGGTACCCAACGGAACGTGTACACCGTCAGGTCGGCCTGCGTGTACACCGCCAGTATGCCCATTGACACGGCCATCACGAAGAATGCGCTGGTTAGGAGGTACTAAAACCAAAGTTGAAAATGTAGGAAGAAATAAAGACTTATAATCATAATAATATAAAATTAAAGTGACAGAGTTGAAAGATAGAAGGAATACTCGCTACGACAAACAGATTTCATAACACGCCGATCTCCTGGTGCGTTACGTGTGATACGCACACATTCACAACTCGAGGGCTGAGCGGGGAATGGCTCAAACCCGATAGATAAGTATGATATGTGTGTGCGTGAGAAATCGCCTTGCCGTGAAGTAACCGTAGTAAAATTAAATTAAATGGATTTAAAATAAAATTCCATACTATAACTCGTCTATCTGTCAACTCAAAAAGAGAAAGAGATATAGAGAGATGAGTGCTTCGTCAAAACATGCTGAGTTTCGCGTATTAAAACTATACAAATAGATACTTACATTTCTTTCCATAACTCGTATGACGGCTGTACATAGCAAACTGCCAGCGCAGAAGCAAGCGAGCGTGAGCACCCTGTCAGGGTCTGCCGGCGACCCCAGCTGAACCAGAGTCCTGTGCTGGTCCAAGAAGATGACACTGCCACTCAGGATCATGGTGCTGTGGAGGACCAGGCCGATTTTGGTGGCGTCGCGCCATATCGGGTTTTTAACTGCGAAAAATTGAATGAGACTAAATCAATATACCAGACTAAATAATTGGTGACAGACATCAGGTTGAAGCAAGCTGTGAAACTGCATGGACACATTATGAATGGAATTGGCTATACACTTTTGCAGCTACATCTCCATGAAATTCGTAAATCGGTGGTAGGCAACCTTTTAACTAACCACAATAGAAATCATGACATGAATGATTGAGTGTCGTGGAATTAATTGATGAAACTCAAAAGCCTTCGTTTGATTTAGTTGATCTAAATGCTTAATTTAGGTAAACTGCCAGCAAAACTGTGTATTTTTTATCTCGCAGACGGCGACTCGCCCTGTACAGAAGGGTCTACATAAAAATTGACGTGTAAGATAACTTAAGAACGATTTAGTACGGTTAGAACTTACTTATTGTTATCGTTTGCAATTTTCCCGCAGCTCTCGCTCTGTCACTTTCGTCCTTCAAGCTGGCGACTTCTTGTATCACGGTCGGATGTTCAGGCGACAGGCATTTCAATCTAGACACTGTTAGTTTTGCTCGCTGAAAGAAAAAAACACATAAATATGGGTGATGTTTATGGTACTAAGGGCTTCTTAGAACGTAATTTCCAACCAATTGCTTTATGAGAGCACTGAGACTCTTAAGCAGCTTATTCCACAGATTTCTAAGACTAAAATAGGAAACATTTGATCCGGCTTATGCTTGGCATATTTGACTTACCGCCACTACGTCTTGCGCAACTATTCAGGTTAACTCAGTGAACATGGCGCTAGCAATTGTGCCCGTTAGTCTATTTTTGACTTCAAAAAACGGTACCTATACATGACTAACACCTATCTCACATGTAAAGCTTTGAATATTACCCTAAACACAATTTCCCGTTACTAGTAGTTCGCCCCGAACTGAGAACTCGCGGTTCGCCAAAAAGTTAGATCAATTGAAGGCTCGCGGCACAATACCTACACGGTGTCAATTTTGAGCTCTAGTGAGACTTAAATAAGTAGCTACTCTAGTTTCTTGGATTCATCAGAACAAAACATGGTATATCTCACATAATTTACTGTAAGTAGATTAACTTGACTCACCTCATGATTCCCTTTCATGACCAAGTAACTCGGGGATTCCACCAGACAGAACACCGTGATCATTTGAAATAATACAAGAGCCACCATCAAGAACATCAGCGCGTCTAAATCTGTAACCAGTCTCATCAGATACCCTGCTGCCGTCATTGGTATGAACAGAGAGAGAGCAAACCCTCTGTTTTGTATGGAACTGATCTCACGAATGTATATCGGGAAGATGGTATACAAGCCACCTGATGATATGCCAGCCAGTATGTGTAGAGCTATGATGTTGAGTTCGTTGACGTCCAGAAGAAGGGGTATGCAGGATACCTGTAAAAATGTATTGGGTTTAAAGTAGCGAATTTAAAAGTGCAAGCTGTTGAGTATATTGAGAACTGGTCACGGGTATATTTAATATGTCTGTGTCTCACGGAAGTTTTGTTATTAAATTGCAAGCTGTTGCTTTGCCAAAAAGACAACCAGAGTCAAAACGTTCAGGAAAACTGCAATGGCGTCTTACGAAAGGTAGCGATTAATTCGGTATATTTACTGTGATATTAACCATACAGCTTTTAAGAAGTAGAAAGTTGGAATACCCATTTATTTTATAATGTCCACAGGTAAAATGTAAAACATTAACTCGCGCTGATAAAGTTTTTGACCCTTTTATCTAACTATGATGCCATAACGGGTGAACGTGCCTCGAGCGTTACGAGAATATCATTGTAGAGTTCCCCAGAAAGTTGAGTGCATTCTTCATTTCTAAAGTGTTTACATTATTTTATTTTTAGTTGAGTTTATAAGTAAGAACCAGGAGCGAATACTTTTATATGGTATTATTACTTGTATGATGATAAAGTGTTACATTCGATCTATAAGAATAAGTGACTAGCAATAACAGTTTGCCACACATTTCTAATTCGTACAAGTACCTCAGAACGGTATCTTGGAACTTCATCTAAAACCTGGTCATATCAGATGACATTTATCAATTTATAGTAACAGGAGTCAGGTAAGGCGGAAACAACGATGATATATAACTAATCGATGCCTCAAGTTCTGACGCGCAATCATGTCACGACTCTGAACCCATTACAGTACAATATTCAAGACAACAGACCGTTAATTGAGATTGACGAGGTGGATTGTGTTAGTGTTTCAATTCAAATCCTATTCTATTGTACAATCAATATATATTATGTAGTTTAATTTGGAATCGTGTTAACTTTAACTGATTATTATTTATTTATCGGGGCGTAAAATCGATCTAATATAGCCTTATTTTTGGGAAAAAAAAAGAATTTTCTGAGTAGAGCAGAGCCGAGCGTACAGCGTACCAATATAAATAAGTAAATGTTGCCAACAACTTCGTTCGCGTGGATTTTTACCCATCAAAAACATAAATGTGAAGTGAGAGCCAAGTTCAATATTAAGAATATGCGTCATGCGTCGTTGTTGACTTAAAAGAATTGAGATCTATATGGGTGCCCTCAGTGGGTATGTTTTAACCCTATTAGGGTATGATTAGGCTGAAAAGCACTGGATATTTTTTTGGTTTTCTAATATGGTTTCTTTCTACGAATTTCCAGTTCCTTACATATACTCAAAATGTTAGCCCTTTTAGCCCCCTTAGGGGAACTATTTTTGAATACGCTAAAATTACTTTTATGTAGCGTGCTTCCAGTCCGCGGCCGAAACCAGTTCTTGTTAATTGACCCAATAAAATACCTAGGACTCACCCCTTGCACTAAACTGACGATGAATATCCCGACTTTCCGCCCAAACCTCTCTATCACGCAACACAGCACCGGTGCCGCCGCCGCAGCCGCCAGCACGTGCGCCGTGGTCCCCCATGTCACCTGGGTGCCGGGCACGTGGGCGCCAGGCGCTTGGGACCCGAAGTTGCCAGCGTGCACGGTCGATGTTAGCGCGTCAGTTTCGATTCCTTGTGTGAAGAAGGGAATGCTGGCTGGAAAGAAGCTTTGAATTACTGAAATGTTACACTGCTGCATCATGATATGTAACATTGTTTTCAATTCGCGCTAAATAGATCTCCCTAATAAGACCTAGAAAATGAGGACCATTTCCATAACCTCAAGTCCTGTGTGAAAAAATCATGATAGGTATCTTAGTTACAAAACGTCTGGACCGTTGTTAGTGTTGGTGTCAGAAAAAAAAAATCTGCGGAATCCTACGCCACAACAGAAAACTGTGTCGCCAACATGATTCATTTCATTTATTTAACATGATTTTAGCTTATAAGATTTTTATTGTATATATGTTTGTAAGGCATGTATCTATGGGCCTAAGTCGAGGCCTGAAAATAAATGATATAAGTTTTGATTTAAAAAAAATTGCGAGTTTTGAACAACCCAAAAAATTTGCAAAATAATGAAATAACTTGAAATTGAGATTACACTTAAGTATTTGTAAAACGTACCTAGTCATTCATCTACATGAAGTTTCAGTTTAAGTACTTCTACGTGGACAATGGACATACAGGCCTATTCGGATTTCGAGATAATCACAAGATCTTGAGACGATTTAGAAATCAACTAGATCTACATTAGATATCGACTAGATGTGACTTGGATATCTAAGTCATAACTTGTCGAAATCGTTAAAGAGGACCTCCAGAATCGCGGAAACGTCAAATTTGACATATCTATCTTTCAAATATCTTTAAATTATCCGTATCGTAACTTGTTGAAGTCTAGTAGAAATCTAATTCATTTTCCGAATCGAGCCGATAGTCACAGGAAGAGGCTAGTATTAGGTAACAAAAATGGTCAGATGTTTATGAGCAGTTGCCTTGCACAGGTAGTAGAATTGGACGGCCTCTGTGTGTCATTCAGAACGAATGCCGCCTAATTCTGCGGTCGACGCAAATTGACAGCCTCCTGGTGTAATCTGGGGCAATTGCTGGCACTTAACAAACCGCCGCCATGCTTCATTCAATTCTATTCTTAAACAGATCTTGACTTGTTATATTTTTCAATAACGTAACCCAGAGTAACGGTATAGTTGTAATTACTAATAATAACCAAAAAGCATTGGAAGACACACGTGTTAACACGCCATACCCGCTCAGCTACTAGTGCTTCGTTAGCCATGGGTTTTGAGTAGCAATAGGGGTCTCGGTATTTATGTATAAAATAGAAAAGTTGTTAATTCTATAAAGCACACATACACAGGACAAGAAGATTAAACAACACACAAAAATATTATATTATACACACAAACAGAAAATTACACATTCGGTCCAGCAATATGTGCAGTAAGTAGAAGGCTCAGCATTTAGTTAGTATTCGGTGAAATAAAAAAATATGGATAAGCATGTTACCTATATAAACATACCTAAAACATGATGATATGGCAAAGAGTGGACACGGAAGACAATTAATTGGAAAAAACTCTACACCATCAATCTACCGTTCAACGCGAGTTGATTCTTGTATTGCAATCAATACCGACAAGTTAATTAAACTAGGATTACATGGTCTACTTTTAATTTATTTTTGCCTATTTAGTTACAAAAGCCAGCGCCGCATTTTTTATAGCAAATGACTTTCATTCTAATTTAAATTTTACTACCCTTTCAGTATCGCTAGTCTAATTTACACGAAAAACAATTATGAAACTCGTAAACGATACAAAGTCACTTGAAAACAACGACTAAGTTAAGACACAACAGTATTTATTAAGAGGGCAGATAAGATCCCCAATGTCATTCTAAGAAGGTAGAGGTAAAAGATTAGAGTTTAAACTAAACAAACGAGTAAAATACTTCTTTATAAATAGAATAAACTAGTGGCTTGATAAGCCGTATCTAGACATCGCTATAAGCTTAAAAACTTAAAAATAAATAATTGTGGCACTGGCGGTTGAGACTTTTGGGCCTTGGTCGTCAGACACCAACGACTTAATAAAGGATATTTCCCGAAAACTTGTCGGGGTGTCTGGCGACCTACGAGCAGGGTCATATTTTGCCCAAAGGCTCAGCTTAACTGAAATGCGGCCAGTGTCCTGGGGACTATGCCCCAGGTGACATTAGGGTTCGTCGAAAATTGATTAAGTACCTATGTAAATATTGTAAATATATATTGTAATTAACTTTAGATAAATAAAAATAAATAATATTTACCTACTCCTTAAGCCCTTTATATTTTAAGTCTTTTATGCCAATTTCCCCTACCTATTTTGAACGTTCCAAAAAACGAAACGACAAAACAATTACATATATCTAAATACCGAACCTGCTCACAAAATTACACGAAAACCGGTTGAGAAATGCAACCTGCAGAAGAGAACACCATCCGGATATAAGAAAGCATTTTTGATTTTATGCCTATCTGACACGGAGACCTTCGCTAACGCTCGGTCAATAAATAATACGTTCAAGGTACTACCTTTGTAAATGTTGTGATTATAGTTTTGTTTTCACTTATATGATTATGCATTTAGTTTATAGATGCACGTAAATACGTAGGGGAGACCGAGGTGAGTTGTGACAGAGGAGAGTTGTGACAATGTCGATTTTTTGGAATATATTAACTAAAAACTAGATCGCAATAGCGCGCGTTTGTTAGTTCAAGTTGCGAGCTTACAAACGCACACTGTTGCGAGCTCACTAACAGTTATTAGATTCCAAAAAATCGACAATGTCACAACTCTCCTCTGTCACAACTCACCTCGGTCTCCCCTACCTAATATTGTATTGATAGTAAGGTAGGTATTCCCCGATCATCATCATCACCCCGAGTAGGTACATATATTAAATGGAACTATGCTAAATCCCTTGACGAACTAGCATCCCCATTTCAATCCCATAAGACGAAGGATTCTCAGCGAGAGCCCTGTTTTGAATTACCATAAACTTAGATAATTCTGCCCTCCTAAGCTAAAAAGCCGTATTTGCAGTCAATTTGTATGAAAACTGAATGCAAATACGGCTTTTTAGCTTAAGAGGGCAGAATTGTGGTCCACACTAGCTTACAACTATATCCCTAGCTTGTTGTATAATGTATATTTGAAGGACAATTTTGATTTCAAGCGCATATGGGTATAATTCTTTGACAAGTCCTATAGTTTACACAGCGGATTTTGGCGCCTAACTCTCTGAACTTATCGAATAATTTAAGGTAGGTTCCCAAACAAAGGTTTAAAATGAAGATAACAGAAAGAGAAAAGAGAAAACAAGCGTAAAATCAAAACATACCTATAAAAGCAAACAGTAGTTCTTTCCAAACACTTCCTTTGCTAACATCCTTATTTATTTCCACACTATGACTTCCTATTGTATACACCATTTTAAATAATATCACAGCACTTATCTATAAAATAACAAAAAGAGGTATCTCTTTCCATTCACTACTTTTATAGCAATATTCACAGCACTATTTACCTATCATCTACAAACGAATAACGACTTAAAGTCAGTGCACTAAGGCTTTAATTCCAACGATACTGAATAGCTTCTTATTTACACTGGAAAACAAGCTCTAATCAGCAGGAAATAAATTCTAAACCGCTCGTCGCTATCTAGAGTTAAAGGATTCTCTTGTTCCAGCGTTGTTTTGACGTTATTTTGAACTCTGTGTCTTGGTAATAAGAGAACACGTCCGTCGCAGGCGAGATTGTGAAGCAATCTGTGTCAATAGTGCTGTGAACGTGAGGCAGGCGGCGTGAGTGATAACGGTCTAGAAGTCTTTCAGGCGCTGTTTATCTTCGCGGTTAAGATTAAGGCCAGCGCACACTACACGGTGCGAGGCTTTTTTAACCTATGGAGATGCGAGATAGAGATCTCCGGACTTCCGGCGCTTACTTTTCTATGACATGACAGGCGATCACGTGATGCTTTCAATAGAAAACGATGGGCTGGACACGGTCCGGTCTAACGTGAGTCATCCTTATACCAGCTACGATAACCTACAGAAATATCTATTATATACCGTCAAAGTATTATTGATTGTGATAGATACGAAACAGCGCCATCTACATCGCATGTCAAATTAAAATCACGAAATCGCCTTCAACTTTACTCGTCTTACACAACGAGTATTAATGGATCTTTGGTACCGTTGAATTGCCCCTTAAGGGGCCCACTGATTAACAGTCCGCCGGACGGTATTGGCCTGTCAGTTGTTCGGAACTGTCAAAATTTTGTTCTAACTGACAGGCCGATACCGTCCGGCGGACTGTTAATCAGTGGGCCCCTTTACATATTTTCAAGCTCCGTTGCCTCTAAGGTTGAACTTCTTATTTGCATCTTTATAAGTAAGCATGGGCTGCGTGTAAAGTTCGTGGTGGAAAAACTAAAGGGCCCACAGATTACCAGTTCGCGAGACGATATCAGCCTGTCAGTTATCCGCCTTTTGCGAGTAACCTTTTGGACGCCAATGACCGATATATCCGTACCGCAGGTCCAACGCCAAAGACTGATTAATCGGGCACATACCACAGAGCAACATAGACCTACGTGCATATGCATAAAGTTCAATTTCAGTTTTGACACTTCGGTGACGTGGCGTCCGAGTGACAGTTTTTGTGTTTGACACGGCGTCAAAAAGGTTAAAACCGATGACAGCGAACGCCATCCCTATAGGTTAAGTCGGGAGCGTTGAAAGGATTTCAGGGCACGAGGGATAAATAAACAAATATATTAAGCCTTTACAAACTGGTGCAGTGAAAAATTATGACTTACAGTATTAAGTCTTAGATGCGAGTTAGAATGTGAAGCAACAGTGTGCCCATACCTTACGCATAAAAATTATAAATAAACGGTATAATTGATATTGTTTAACATCGAAGTTTCCTCCACACTACAAATACCTCAAACATCCTGTAATAAATAACATCGAAATACGCTCGAAACTAAATATAGGATATAATGTGTTTTTATCGTGGCTTCTCTCACTTCGTTTCGATTTATACTGTTGCGAGTTTTAGGAGAATATTATAGGTTTCTAATGACATCTGGATATTTCCAGGCAGTGGCTGAATGGTTAAGCGTATGAAGTCTAAATATCTGCTTTTTACCTTAAAACATCTAATAAACTTTACATAGGAAATCCCTAACTCGGGAACAAATATCAGTGATAAACACAGAAAAGCATGACACAACTAAAATTATAAATATAAATGTCGGGGGTTAAAAATAACTGATGTTTCATCACTATGTCAAAAGTCTAAAGACAATGATTATAATGAAGACAATGGTCCAAAGTGGTCCATTACAAATCCTGTTGGATATTTACAGAATATTTTCTTTACAACCTATTTCTTTGCCACGTCACATAAAAGGAGACTATTTGCCTTGTCAGCCATTTAACGACCTATTTTCTACAAAGCAAATTAAATTCAACAACAATGCATATAAAGTTTACTATCCAACGCAATAAAATAGTTTCCATATCAGCAACGAAAGACACGCTTAAACAACCAATTATGAACTCTATCGTATTGATATAAAGTCCACAAATGTTTGTACAGCTTTATCGTAAAACAACAGGTAACTAATTGTTTCGTTTTCTGAATCACGTTTATATCATTGTACCATAAAAGTGGTGAGTGGGATAATATTATCGGCGTCTACGTGACTAATATCACAGTTTCATGATACTAAAGCTGTGTCCACGGTTCTGGCTGCGTGGATTTGGTCATCTCTCTCCGCAGAGAGTGAATTTTAAAGAAACTTACGTTCAATACGTCCATCCCCAGAATTTAAATATTCTATTTTTTTTAATCGGTTTGCTGTAATATCATCATAGGCCTTTTCGTCTATTGCAGACGATTTATGGTGTAACACCGGATAAACACCGTTTTTGGTGACTGAATAGGCCGATGCGAGACCGACATGGTCTACCACAGGTCTGACAAGAGAAGTTTGCGGAAACCGGTACCGAGACACCTTGTCGTCGTTTTTGCCTCTTGTCAGCGAGTGCGGCAAACCAGGTCTCATCACAAAACTTGCGACCCTCCACATATACCTAATGTGTGTGTGCGTGTGTACATTTGTGTGTATACGTAATATATTACCTAATATATATACATGCCTATTCTCGCGTCTCTGGCCGCATGAAATTCAGTCTATGTCACGCCCTTTTCCTTATTTTAAGTAGAAAAATACCATATTCTATTTTTTTTCTATAGTTCATAAATTCTATTCCTTGACTCACTAAATTGCCTGTTCAAGGACTCACGAAAGATTTATTCTTCTCGTCATATGACGAGGCAACCACCTTATTGAATTCGGTGGAAATGAAATAAACTATTTTCAAACACAGCCAAGTTTTTAAAAGTTTTCAGTCGCCGCCGCGCAAATGCATTAAGAAACATGGGCGCCAAATGCGTTCTTAAGACCGTTTCAATTTGTCGCAAAATCAATTCGCTTCACTAAATTATTTAACACGTAGCGATTTCAATCTGATTAAAGCTATAAATTGTTATTGCTTTTAATAGGCTTTTATAACTTCACTTGTAAACAAATACCCACGGCCCAACCCACTTTATTTAAAAGAAACAAAAAAAATGTTAGTATGATATAGCCCCAAAACTAGTCCAATGGGGAGGCCTTCAGATAAAGGCCAAGACAGACAGATACTATAAGTAGTTGGCATGCTGTTATCAAACTCACAGATCACCTCAACTCCTAGATAAAACAATTAAAATACACCACACAATGGGTGTCCTTGTACCAGTGAACGGAAATAAAACACCTTGTACTAACTTCGCATATGACGTAAATTAAAAAACCGGCCAAGTGCGAGTCGGAATCGCATTCCAAGGGTTCCGTACATTACACAATATTTAACAATGTATTTTTTGATGTGAAACGTGAGTGATATGTCTTTAAAAAACCCGTAAGGTTCGGATCAAAAACTAAGTAATTAAGTCCGACTCACGCTTGACTGCACATTTCTAATAGGTTTTCCTTTGATCTATAGCTAGGTAAAGACCTATTTTGTGTATTTATTTCAAAATTTAGACCCAGTAGTTTCGGAGATAAAGGGGGGAGAATGGCCATTTTTTGCCTATTTTCTTAAATTACTTCTAAACTATTTATCTTAAATTATAAAAATATATATTTGTGATTCTCACAACGAGCTCTTTCATTTGACGATATAGTTTGCAAAACTTTGTTTTTTTTTTAAATTGTCTCATTTACCCCCCAAAAGTGCCCTCTATGTTTAAAATTCATTACGTTTACATTTACGTTGCATGTCCGTCTTTGGGTCACAGACTTATGTGTACCAAATTTCAACTTAATTGGTTCAGTAGTTTCGGAGAAAATAGGCCGTGACAGACGGGCAGCCAGACACACGAGTGATCCTATAAGGGTTCCGGTTTTTCCTTTTGAGGTACGGAACCCTAAAACTACAATAATTTTGTATAGGATTGAACATAGAATGACAACTAATTCTGCGTAGCATTATACAAGTAAAGTCACAGCTAAATACGTGCGGTGACCTGGCACCCTTCGTAAAACCTTCATAATGCAGTACAGACCAGGGGCGGGAACAGTGGCTCAGCTCGAACAGTGGCACACTCAACCTAATTTCAATACGAAAGAGGCTCTTTGCTTCCCTGGTAATATAGAAGAAATATTCAGTAATCGAACAAATTCAAATGGACGAGCAATAGTTATTGTAATGTAACACGCGAGGGTGCTACAATATAGAGCCATATTTGGGCGACTGAGCCACTGTTCGAGCTGAGCCACTGTTCGAGCTGAGCCACTGTTCGAGCTGAGCCACTGTTCGAGCTGAGCCACTGTTCGAGCTGAGCCACTGTTTCCGCCTTGGCCGTACAAGGTGGTTCAACTCTGAAGAAGTAGAGTTGGCGAATCGGGGTCGTGACAAACGGAGCATCGCCGCGACTTCAATGGCTGGAAACTTATTACCAACGATTTTCTGTCACGAAATCTTTCATTGAACATTTTACAGAACGGAGTTGAGCGTTATTTCAGTGGATTTAGACCTGGTTGAGGAAAAATGCAGTTTTTGAACCGACCTCAATAACACGTTAACATTTCTGTTGTAGGTACCCGCCTATTTATTGTAAGTATAATATTCCGAGGTATGTTATTCTTGTTGTTGTGTTTCGAGGTGTATGTGAAGCTCTTACGAAAATTAAATAGAATGTAAGAGGTAGGTACATCGATCGGATATATACCACTCATCACGTCACATCTATTTGCATAAAGCGCATATGTCATGAAGCGCGCGCAGAGACAGCACCCGGCATGGAATGGTGTAAAGACTATTGAGACCTAATGGAATCTAAAACGTACTAGGCTATTGGGTGAAAACGATAGACTAACTACTGAGCAATGTAAAAACCGGACGCCTGTCTTCTTGGCAGAGGGTGATTTCCTATGACTAAATATGTTTTATTAATAACTAAAACGGCACATGCGACACGATAGATTTTTGAGATCTTATGATCTCATATCATATCTATTATGATTATTTTACTGGGTACACTACATAATTCCGAAATATTTTATGCCGAATTTTATAATATCGAATTTTATTATTCTGATTTTTAAATGCTCGACCCATCAAAATTCCGATTGTCGTAATTACCGAACGATGAAAATCACGAAGTTTTATATTTCCGAATAGTAAAACCGACGATTTTTTAAATTCCGAATATAACAATTCCGATAGGGAGAAACACCGAATTTAACATTTACGATTTTTGATTTACATGACATTTAGATTTGACGTGATTCCTATTTTTTAAATTCCGAATAACGATATTCCGAATTTGTTGTTAATAAATAAAGGTACAGTGCACAAAAAAACTATTGGGTAAAGGGAACTATAATAGATCAGATAGGTAAAAGTTTGTACACGATCAAGTTAAGTGACTCTGACAGCATTATTAAAAGACATGCTAATCAGCTGTTAACACTAAAAGGGGAGGAAGTATCGCGTGATGATTTGGCGACTCACCCAAGTACCTCTAGCATGGACCAGACCGTAACAGAAATGCCTGCAATTATTTTGCCACCAGTTCAGCGAAACGACGTGACTCCAACTCAGCACGCTAATGCACCAGTTACAGTGGTACCTACTGAGGAGGAACAGGTACTGGCTCCTATGATAGATGCGACTCCAATTGAGCAAGACAGCGACATATCTACGCAACACACTGAGCAGCAAATCGGAACCAGTTTAGGCGAGGGGTCTGTGCCCCCGCGCTCTGAGCAAACTGAGGGTTACCAGGCGGGACCAACATCAGACTCGGCTGGAGAAACCGCCGATCAGTTTGAGTCACCTGATTCTTCTCCGGTGGCTGAGCCACCTCCCCCACGGAGAAACGTCGTTAACTACAAACAATATTTTTAGGCTAAGGGTGGAGGGATGTTAGTAATAAGCAGTACGGCTGCGACCGTATGCAAATCAGTCGAATAGATGCACCTACGCGAGACGCACGTCTTTCATTTCCTTGCCCCGCCCCGCACCCCCGACTAACAGGTACCTACCTACGTTTCTACGGGGGCTAGCAGTTCTAACGTAACCTAAACCTACTTTTTTTAAAACAGTTATTTACTGTAGGGGTCGCAGTTCTAACCTAACCTATACCTACTTTTCTGTAAGCAGTAAGTTTCTAGGGGAGGGAGGGTCGCAGTTCTAACCTAACCTACACCTACTTTTCTAGTAGCAGTTGGTTTCTGTAAAGGTCCCAGTTCTAACCTAACCCACTTTTCTAGTAGCAGTTGGTTTCTGTGAAGGTCGCAGTTCTAACCTAACCTAACCCACTTCGCTAGTAGCAGTTGGTTTCTATAAAGGTTGCAGTTCTAACCTAACCTACTTTTCTAGTAGCAGTTGGCTTCTGTGAAGGTCGCAGTTCTAACCTAACCTAACCCACTTTTCTAGTAGCAGTTGGTTTCTGTAAAGGACGCAGTTCTAACCTAACCCACTTTTCTGGTAGCAGTTGGTTTCTGTGAAGGTCGCAGTTCTAACCTAACCTAACCCATTTTTCTAGTAGGAGTTGGTTTCTGTGAAGGTCGCAGTTCTAACCTAACTTAACCCACTTTTCTAGTAGCAGTTGGTTTCCATAAAGGTCGCAGTTCTAACCTAAGCCACTTTTCTAGTAGCAGTTGGCTGCTGTGAAGGTTGAAGTTCTATCCTAACCCACTTTTCTAGTAGCAGTTGGTTTCTGTAAAGGTAGCAGTTCTAGCATGTCCAAATGATTTAAATGCATTTTTTTTTCAGATCAATTTTAAAAACGGCTGACCATTTAATTACTTCCCTTTTGAAAATCACGTATTTCATTATTCCGAGTTTACAAAAGATCGAATTTCTGAATTCCGAATTATTTTATTTCCGATCGGTCAATGATTTTTCGGAATAGACAAATACGGAAAAAAAAAATTCGGATTAAAAAAAAATCGGCATTTTAAGCTTTCGTTCATATGACAATCGGATTTTAAGTATTCGGAAATAGCGCAGTCGTGATTTTCTTCTTTCGTGATTTTCAAAGTCGTGATTTCGATATTTCGAACGTATAATAAATCGTGATTATGAAAATCGAGGTTATGAAAGTCGGAAAAACATATTTCGGAATATTTGGGTGTTCCCTATTTTACTTAATATAAAATAATCTACTACAAAACTATGACGTCTATGACACAAGGCACAACGGGGTGTTAAAAGTCGGCAAAGTCATGAAACTTCCATGAGGTCAGTGGGGGTTTATGTACCTACTTTCAAAAAGAAATATCTCAAATATAGTTAGATGTGGCTGCGGGTAATATACCGCCGTGGGATTATTTTTTGAGTTATATACAGCTTTTGAATTTACTGTTATTGACCGAGTGTTAGCAAAGATATGTTTTAGTTTGGGCAAAAATGCATTCGTATATCGGGATGTTCTCCTCTACAGGTCGCAATTTTCAACCGATTCACATGAAATTTTGCGAGTAGGTTCCATGATTAAATATATTTTTTTTTATTCAGTTTTTGGAAAGTTTTCAAAGTTGCGGAGCCATAAGTACATTGATTCACTTTAAAGCTATCTTTAGGTCTGCAGCTCACAGAGCCACTAGTCTATCTGACGCGTCATTTCACAGCAATACCAGATTATATATATTCAGAATCCGTATCAAAATAAATAGCAGAGGGATCTTTCAGTAAAAATTTTTTTTTACTTATGAATGATCAGTTTCCTTGCCTTACTTTTACTAGGAGAAGAGAATGACAATAATAAATCTTATATATGTTCATTCTATACCTACATTCGCATCTTTAGC
The DNA here is from genome assembly GCF_910591565.1 of Cydia splendana. Lineage (NCBI taxonomy): Eukaryota > Metazoa > Arthropoda > Insecta > Lepidoptera > Tortricidae > Cydia > Cydia splendana. Next base: position 15,663,928 of record NC_085979.1, on the reverse strand, counting down.
AACAACGGTAGACGGGCAACAGCGAAGCGATAAAATAAATAAGTGACAAATAAAATCTAAGAGGGAAACGCATCTACCGACCGTCGGTTCTTTAACCATAAATATGCCTCCGACCGAAAGTGCGTATTTCACGGGTCCAGCAAATATTAGCATGGGGTCCGATCGACGGGTGTTTGCGATACTCACTAGACGAAGGGTGCTGTAAATCTTATTCCGCGCCACTATATTTTACCCGAGGCGAGCAAAGGTTAAAAGTAGGTACTTGCTTAGTTATATTTTTGTCTGTTTCAGCCTACCTTGTTGGTTTTCATAGCTATGATTGAATTTATCAAGTTATAGCATATTTTCTTTTTTATATATTTCTCATTTATATTTATTTTGTTGCTTCTCCCTTTTCAATAACTGTTTTTTGCCTGTGATTCAAATTAAAGCAAGAATATCATAATTAAATAAAAATAGGAACAAATAGTATACAGAGAAAATGTATTTAATTATAGGCTTAATTAATTTGAGGGTTTAATCACAATGTAAAAATAAACACCCAATATATGTATATATTGAAGTCAAAAGTGTGAACTGGTCAAAAGAACTTTTAACCGACAAAAACAGGCAAAACTGCTTTGACTGAGCATGTTGGTCAAAAGTAATTTTACCTGAAAATCATACCTATTTCTGGCAGCAGTTTCGTTTTTGGGCGTAGCAAAAAAAAATAACCTAACCTACCTATCTCTGCGAGTACTTTTGACTGATAGTAACAGCCACAATTACTATTAACAATGATTTTCAGGTAAAACTACTTTTGACCAACATGCTCAGTCAAAAACAGTTTTGCCTGTTTTTGTCGGTTAAAAGTTCTTTTGACCAGTTCACACTTTTGACTGCGACATATACATTTCTTAATTATAATTGTTTCGAGCACAGTGAACACCAGCGCATGTATGTACTTATATGTTTACTTGTTAACCAGCTATATCTTTGGTGTATTTGTTTCTAATAGCTTAACAAAAATATATAAATTATGTAAACCATAAGGCTGGTTTGTATTTTTGACATTACAAAGATTTTATAGTTGGTCAAACCAAATTTGTCAATAAATGTTTATTGTTAAAACATTAGGCTGGTACTTTAGAATACGAACTGTACAGATATATCTCTATTTGGAAAATAATTCCAAGGTGGCAAGGTGCGTTGTTTCATGCTATTGATGCTGTCTGTACATACTCTTTGATATGAAGTATAATGTTAACTGTGGCAGTATTATACTCTCATCAGCGGACTAATCACTAGGATTAAGGGTCGACACTTGGACTAAGGCTTAATACCCTTTACATAGCGTATCTTTGACGTATCCAGCACCATTCTATTCAGACCTTCGACTGCATACAGTCGCCACAAATCTCGAGGTCAGGTCAGATGAGATCTCCCTTGAGACGAAATGTTTCGAGAGTTGATAATGATAAGCAAATCAAGTTCGCTAGTTCGCAGAGTGGACTCTGAGATAAGCACATTTTGAATGACAGATTGAGGTTCGAAAACTTAACACTGGTCTACCAAAACTTATCTTACAGACTTTAAGATTTGCTGACATTGAAGTTGCAGCAAGTTAAAGAGCATTTGAAACTTTTTTCAATCCATCTACCGAATCTACTTTAATTTTGAAAGACGACATAAAATTACTTATACCGAATGCATAATAAGTAGATAAATAAGTAAATATTCTTTTCTCAAACATGCAATGAAATATTGATGTTATGTTCCTTATAATAGGCTGCGAAGTATGACGTTTCAGGTGCGGCTAGGACAAAAGGTCGTTAATGGAATTTCATACACATCTTGCAGGCCTAGGCCGGCAAAGTCCTCTTTTTTAATTTTCATTTCACAGATATTTGTGACACAGCATCGTGGCATTCATCCATTAAAAAAAATTAGAGGCAGTATTTGCTTTATGGTTCGTAATGACACTCTGCCACTACGCCTATAAAAAAAAAACAAAAAACAATGTTTGCTATAATTTGCAGTTTTATTTGTATAAAATCAACATGAACTTAATTGACCGAAGCGAAGCGAAGGTCTACGTTTTGACTCGGGCATTTTGCTTTCGTATGTCCGGATGTTCTCCTCTACAGGTCGCAATTCTTAACCGATTCTCGTGAAATTTTGTCACCGAATTTTATGCCTAAATAATTTTTTTTTGTCAATCCGGTTTTTGGAAATTTTTAAAAATGGCGGAGTCGTGATACCTGGCCCCTAAACAAATAGTCGTATCGATATCATAAGAGTTTTTTCTTTTTGAGACATGTTTACAGAGTTAATAGCAAAAAATTCAGAAAATTTATTTCGCTGGTTTCGGAGGTATTGAGATATTTAATTTTAACTAATTTTAATATCAGAAGGAGTAGCTAAATTTCGTCAACCCATCTAAGAACAATTTGGCTCAGTTTGTAAACGTTCGCTTTTCTGTTTGCACAGAGGGTCTGGGTTCGATCCCCAGTAATTGTATGCTGTGATATTATAACTTTTTGTATTTTTTTACACATAAATTTCGTATTGTTTTTTTTTTTAATTTACTATATTTAAAGCTCTTAGCACCATGTTATTTAAAGCTCTGCTCGCGAGGTCTACAGCTCACAGAGCCACTAGTAAATAATACATTCTATAATTTTAAATTATAAATTTAACTACCTACACAAATAAAAACATTTAAAATATTTCATCTACACGTTAGCGGTAAAAAGGTCTACTCAAACACGCGTAGTTATATTTTTTAAATTGTTATGGAGGTAAAGTTGAAAAATATTCATTCTGTTTTATTGGATTTATGGTGCGTTGTTGATTTTTTGACTTTAATATGAGTTCCGACGAAATAATGAAATTAATATTAATTGTAATCGTAGGCGTTGGAATTGGCAGCGTAAGCAGAATTGATTTTAATAACTTGCTGCCTCTGCCGCCAAGTCAAAGACGAAGTATGTATATGGTTGCTTATGGCAATTTTATTATTTGAGAAACTAAGAAAAATAGCTTACAGTTTATTAGAAACAGTTTTGTGGCATATTTTAAATGGATGTAACTACAAATTCGTCAACACTGTGGAAATTATACTTATTTACTCCATGCATAAAGCAACGATGTATGTGAAACATGATATCAACATGAAAGACTATGTAAACTTATGTGACGAAAACGACAGTCAGACGGATACAAGGCGGAAAAATCAAAGATACATGAAAATATACGGGTAGTAAAAATACACGACTCGTGTAAAACATACGCGTGATAATGATATAGGTACGTGTTGGTTATATTTTGGGTGTACTTTACTTTTAGTTTTTTCTATAAATAAAACTTGGGTTTCGTGGATTTTTTATTTTATTTATTTCATTGCATGTTTGAGAAAAGCACTATACATACCTCGGCGGGAAATGGGGTTGCCCGCGCTCAGACATATCCGGCCTCGCTTCGCTCGGCCGGCAACCCCTTTCGTCCCGGCCTCTGTAGTAATGTACTATTATTGCTCCAATAACAATACATTTTACATGTAAATTAGCTAGAAAAATTTAAGATTTAAGATTTGACCCTGACATTTTAACATTTCACAACGTAAAGATATCGTAGCCACATAGCTATAATGCGATGACTCCGTCATCTTACGTCATTCATCACTTTGTTGTGTCGAATGGGGCGTCTCGGCTTAATGTGTACTTATGTTGGGTTCTTGATTGATACTGTAGTTGACGGTGACATTGCGATGATCTGAACCTACTCTTTGGCACAGAGGATAAATGTGATTTTTTTCTCCCAAAAGTCTCGATGATATTTTGTGGATTGAAATAAAAAACTATAGCTTGCAAAAAAACTTACAGAATCGGAAATTAATATAATTGTGTGTACGTATGTTCGCGATTAACTCAAAAACTACTGAACGGATTTTCATGAGGTTTTCACCTATCAATAGTGATTCTTGAGGAAGGTTTTAGTGTATAATTTGTTACCCTGTGCCAAGCCTGGGCGGGTCGCTAGTGGCGTATAAGATTATGTGCCAAATGTATCTACTACCATAATGTATAGCTTAACAAAAAGTGATGTGTATCTATATGTATAACAATCAAACGGTTGTAGATACTATCCCCCTTATTCATTAAACTAAATAATGTTTAGTTTTAAGGTTTTAAAAATACATATGTATGTTAGTCTACAAGGTATTTGTAATATGGGCCTTGTTGCCTGATTTAAATTTCTAAATAAATAAAATAAATTTTACGGGCCTGATTTAAATAAATTATGTTTCATTCCTTTCTTACAAATACACAAGTCAAAATGACAGATAAAGACAAACGATTATTAGCTAACCGGGGTTTGTAGCGTTTATGAATAATGGGGTCATCATCATCACCTCAGCCATAAGACGTCCACTGCTGAACCATTTGGGGGGGTGAATGCCATAATCGCCACGCTTGGCAGGCGGGTTGGCAATCGCAGTCGAGTACACCGAATTTGAGGGACGCTGCTGCCCGCTAATAATAATGGGGTATATATATTTAAATCATATTTAATAACCGGGTCTATCGCGAATTTACTGTGTTACCTTTATAACCACGACCAGTGAAACCTGTGTCGAAGCGTCGGAAATAAAAGTAGAGTCTGTGCGGAAAGAGAAAAGTAGCGGAATGTATGGGGCCCAATACATTCCACACCTCTTCTCTTTCCGAACATACTCTAACAAAATAAATCCTGATTTATTATGTGTTCAAAACGCGAAACTTATATCTCTATGTATTTGATGGTGGCAGATACTTTCCATCAATCAATCAATACTTTATTTCCCAGAAAATGTTGTTTTGGGGCGTTGTTTCATACAACACTTTTGATGCTGACTCTATACTGCTTGGAAATTTAATACGGACACCTAAATATACCTATTTTTCGAATTCCATTACTATAAACGAATATATAATAATTCTGCGTAGGTAGAGCTTAGAATAAATATTAATAAATAGCAACAAAGATAGAACAAATGATTTATATAGGTACTGCTTCCTATATTTGCTATTGTGTTTCAAGAAACTCCTCAGGTAGAATTCTGTTTTTATTTACACCTCGGTATGTGAAACAAAACATTTGCACTAGACACGAACCGTTATTATATCACATTACTTTGTATTTATATGGAACAAAATACAAAATTCTATGATGCAAAAATATAATAAAGAGTTGATATTACCGTATGTCCTTTACTCACGTATCGGCCTTACGAGTTATCAAAGAGAGTGTAGCCGCCCGGCCTTTTATGAGTGGATATAAGAAGGCCTACGAGTGGCTGGCCGTGTGGTGGCCGGCTTTAAAATAGCGCACCCTCACATAGGATAAGGGTGTCGTACGAGGCGACTAAGTCCACAAACGAAGCAAGAAGCTATTTCGTCACAGGGGAGATGGTCCTCTTAGCATTGGTTTGCAATCCATCTAGGAAAAGGATACTACCCTAATAAAACCCGGAATGGAGTTTCCGTAAGGCGCGAGTAGGGTCCAACCTGAAATAAGCGGCAGATTCCTGCCCGTCTAGGCCCGGCCTGGTCTAGCGTAAGTCATCCTTAATGCCAGTGCGCTTAATGTATTTTGCTGAAATACCGTAAAACGGGGTCAACAGAAATCGCGGGGTGAATAGAGAAATTTTGAACTTTTTCTTTCAAGTTAACTCTAAAGTAAGGCTTCGCCGAGGTAAGAAATGAAGCCTGTCTGAACTTTGGTCTAGCGGTAAATGTAGTGACATTAACAAAGTAAAAATTAGCTAACCTGGTAATATAGTATCTGTAGTACCTAAATAATAAATAATATCACCAATTTTCTCTATAATGAAGCATTTTCTTACAAAAAACTATCAACAAGCAATTTTACATCATAAAGGGGTCAGTGGACACGCATATGGGGTGATTAATTACGCCATAGGGGGTGATTAGATACCACAAAGGGGTGAAAAAACACGCCTTGGGGGTTAAAAGACACGAAAAACTATTTTGTATCAAATAACTGTTTAACAGATATATTTACTATTTGCCAATAAAGTATCAACATAATAATGACCAAATTCGATGCCTATGACTACTGAAACTTAATTTTTCTATTCACCCCTATCTTGTGTCTATCGACCCCGTTTTAAGGATATGGCGAAAATAGGTAGTTTTCTTTGATTTTCTCTGAATTGGGTGGGTAAAAATTGATTTCACAAATGCAAAATTGAAGAACTAACCAAGACTCAAAAAATGATATCAAAATTTTTACTTTTATCATTTGATTTATTGGCGACAATCGTCCTTGAAGTTGAGAATTGTGTGTTTTCACCCCGTTTTACGGTACGGTAAAATATTTTCTACTTCTATCTTAATTTTTACCTACGCCGGTTATATCACCTCTATGTATGAGGTATCCACCATTCTTATCCACTGAAAGCGTCGTAACGACTCTGGGCTACAAATTCCCGCAACTGAAAATAACGGAACATGAAATTCTGTATTCGATAAGAAATTCGAATTTCAAACGAGTTGATATTTGATAACATAGCGGAAATAGTCACTTTGGCTCGAAGTAGGAATACGAGCCAACCAATTTTAACTGGATAGCAAAGTTGACACTTAGATTCCACTTTTTTCACATTGACGATTTTATTTAACGGTATCAAAACATTTTGAGAGGATTTTTTTTTTAATACCACATCGGTGGCAAATAAGCATACGGCCCGCCTGATGGTAAGCAGTCACCGTAGCCTATGGACGCCTGCAAGTCCAGAGGTGTTACATGCGCGTTGCCGACCTTTTAAAAACCTAGCTGTACACTCCTTTTTTGAAGAACCCCATACTGTAGACCCTCGGGAAAACCTCGGAAGGGTTCCACAGCCGGAGCGTCCGCGGGAGGAAATTCCTCTTAAATCGCACAGTACGCGACCATTTAGGTTCTAGGGTGTGAGGATGAACACCCTGCCGATGGCGAGCGGTGCGGTGATAGAAAGCGGCCGTTGGCATCATGTCAAATAGTTCCTCAGAGCACAGCCCATTGTACAAGCGGTAGAACACACACAAGGAGGCAAAGTCTCTCCTTAGATTTAAAGGTTCAATACCGCTTGTGAGTTTGGGATCATCGACGATTCGCACAGCGCGCCTTTGGACTGAGTCGAAGGGTCCAAGCTGGCATCCAGGTGCTATTATATTTCTACGTGCTTGTTTTACTTATCTACAAGACGTTACCTACCCAAATTCAAAACGGGTTAATTGCATCTGGGTTAACCACATCGAGTTTTGGCTCATTAGAAAGGTCTCGAGGAGGATTTGGAAAAGACTTGAGATACAGTCATCAAATAAAGCAGGGGTCTCCAAACTTTTTTAGTTGAGGACCATATTGCGCCTTAGAAACTTTCGCGCGGGCCACCGTCGATTTTTGCGCCGGGGGAGGGTATCTGGTTGCTGCTGTTGGGAACAGTTCCACTCTCAATGAATGCTGAACCCCTGGAGCCTGGCTCCCGCGGGGCGGACAGTGGGCACTCGCTTTGGGGGTCCGCGGGCCTGATTAGAACGCGTCGCGGGCCGGATTTGGCCCGCAGGCCGGGGTTTGGAGACCTCTGAAATAAAGGATGACTCACGCTAAACCAGGCCGTGTCCGGGCCGGAGCTTTCGTCGTATCGTTTTCTATGGAAAGCATCACGTGATCGCCTATCATGTCATAGAAAAGTAAGCGCCGCAAGCTCCGGCCCGGACACGGCCCATACTAAAGTGAGTTATCCTTAAAAGCGTATATTAATAGTCAGTTACTTGTTATTTTTTTATGTTTTTATCTAATAATTCCATAACGTTGTAATGTAACATAACACTCTATGCTTTTTTGTGATCCATTTTCACCAAAGTAAGTTTATTAGTGAATATAATCGAACGAGCGAGCGAAGTGAAGCGAAGTCCTTACATTCGACTTGGATAACGCGGCTCTCTAGCGGCACGTCCCGGCATTTCGATGTTTTTAAGCTCAACTGTCAGAAGATAGTTTGATACTCAAGAACTTAAGTAAATTTGTTCTAATTTAAATGAAATTGGGTAAACGTGTAGTGAGGGCATTATATTTTAGTCATTAAATTATGAGCGGGCTCGACCAAGGGATTATTGAGGTAGAAGAGCTTAGAAGGCCAAAAAGCTGTTTGTGAGAGGCCTTGCTATTCTGGTCATTTTATTTGCAAAAAACTTGAATTTAGTATCAAATGAGAGTGCTCGGTTTGCACTTTTATAATATCGTTTTTAAATTTACCATTTTGAAATAATTAGCAAGATAAAAATAAAATAATATAAACATAATATAGGTATTTGACATTTGACAGGAAATATTTCGGCTTAGCACAGATACAGTTTATTTTAATCTCTATGATTTCTATGATGACTTTAATCCAGGGAGGGACAGTCGTATATGTATAAAGCACTTTATTCGAAAAAATAGCGACATCTATATTACTTAACGCTAAACTTTTTTTTAATATGGCTTTACTTTATTCCGTCAGAGCGTCTTAAAACTCTTGTATCCAGGGCATGGATCAAACAAAAAAACATCTGTTAGAACAGATTATTTATGGCCATCTTTGCCATGGAGGCGATTGTCACAAAATAACAACTTTGTCGAACGAGCGAGCGAAGCGAAGCGAAGTTCTTACATTCGACTTTGAACACGCGGCTGGCTAGCGGCACGTCTCGGCCTATCGATGTTTTTAAGCTGAACTGTCAGAAGATAGTTTGATACTCAATAACTTAAGTAAATTTGTTCTAATTTAAATGAAATTGGGTAAACGTGTAGTCGAGGGCATTATATTTTAGTTATTAAATTATGAGCAGGCCCGATCAAGAGGTTATTGAGCTAGAAGAGCTTAGAAGGCCAAAAAGCTGTTTGTGAGAGGTCTTGTTATTCTGGTCATTTTTTTGCAAGAAACATGGTCGAGTTTAGTATCAAATGAAAGTGCTCGACTTACACTTTTATAATATCGTTTTTAAATTTACCATTTTGAAATAATTAGCAAGATAAAAATAAAATAGAATAAACATAATATATGTATATGACATTTGACAGGAAATAATTCGGCTTAGCACAGATACAGTTTATTTTAATCTCTATGGTGGTGACTTAAATCCAGGGGAGGGACAGCCGTATACGAAGCCCTTTATTCGAAAAAATAGCGCCATCTATATTACTTAACGCTAAACTTGTAAATGGCGCTTCACAATTGATGCAAAAAAGTAAATCTTGTCAGTAGAAAAAGGCGCGAAACTCAAATTTTCTATGAGACCCTTCGCGCCTAAATTTTTTCTACTGACAAGATCTGCTTGGCCAACTATATTATACATACTACTCTTTGCTTAAATCAATCAATTAAGGGCTCCACAGACCTTGCAATAAATCCACGCGATCTTTGATCTATTGCCGCCTATAGAGCGACATAAAATAGTAGAAATAAATAAAATGGAACTCAAAAATGTCCATACTAAATTGTTGCCATGTGTAAGCATTTTACGTCAAAAATGTGACAGTTACGTATAAAGTGGCGCCCTCATTTATTTTCTATTATTTTATGTCGCACTATACGAGTACCTAAGTAGGTGCAACAAAGTCAATCGCTATATAATTTTTGGTTAACCGCGAGTTCTCAGTTCGGGGCGAACTACTAGTCAAATAAATTCAAAATATTATATCATAACACCCCATTTATTGTCTGTACTACGACATAATTCAGATAAATAAAAATACATTCAGTTTTACAATGTTAAAACAAACAAAGTTTTCATACGCCATCAGTGCCGTAACAGTTGCTGAGAACTTTATTACCAAAAAATTTAGAAAAATGATGGCGGGTAGATTCACAACCTGCTGCGTGTAATTGTGTTTCGTGGTCAATTGTATGTTATTCCAGCCGTGTACGTTAGGTAATTTATTTACATCAACAGTCAAGTTAAAAGTACCTAATTAAATATGTTTTCGTGTATAAATAAATATCCTGAAGCCTTTCTTCAAAGTCAAAGTTTTTTACGTTCGCACCATACTTAGATGCTATTTATGCCCCTCCCACCTGATATTGACGTTGATATGGATGCAAAAAAGTTCCACGAGAGGGCTCTCTTTGTCCTATATATTATACATACTACTCTTTGCTTAAATCTATCAGTCAAGGGTTCCACAGACCTTGCAATAAATCTAGGCGATAATTTGATCCATTGCCGCCTATAGTGCGACACAAAATAGTAGAAGTTAAATAAAATGCAACTCAAAAATGTCCATACTAAATTGTTGCCATGTGTAAACATTTTACGTCAAAAATGTGACAGTTAGGTACGTAGAAAGTGGTGCCCCCATTTATTTTTTACTATTTTATGTCGCACTATACGAGTACCTAAGTAGGTGCAACAAAGTCAATCGCTCTACATATAATCATTTTTGTTAACTGCGAGTTCTCAGTTCGGGGTGAAGCATACTAGTTATAAGCACCGACCCCAACCGCAGAACAGTATTAAAGCTCTCAGTTCATAGAGAGTTAATCCCTTCTTTGTGGGCCGCACGTGTCCTGTAGAAATATAGCCGTAATCACATATGGTGGACCCACGGAGAGGAAGCGTCCAATTACGTACTACGAGCTATTCCAGTCTTATTCTAGACGCCGGTCGAGCGCAGCCTAACGATCGCCTCATGCTAAGTTGGTGACAAATTCAGGAACGTAAAATGTTGTATCAATTCTATCTCTGTGGTAATGTGTCCAGAAACTCAAGGTTACACAAAGACTTTCGGCATTCCTTAGCTACTTCGGTCACGTTACGCGAAGGGAAGACGCCATGGAGAGGCTTGTTGTTCAGGGCAGAGTGGATGGCACAAGACCCAGATTTCGGCCCTCAATGCGATGGACCGACCAAATGGAAGCTCTCACCGGGTCACCTTTAAATCTGTGAGTAACTAAAGAGTAGGTAATTTACACGATTGAGTCGTAGGTTTAAGAAGGACTCAGGCTATAACAGTCCAGGTCCGGGTGCTCAACGATCACCCGTCATAGGAAAACGAAGTGTCGGAAGCCTCGGCCCCAACCCTTACCGTTCTAACATGAGTCATCCTTTAAACAGCTGGTACTACCTACGAGTTTCTTGGAATTTATAGACTAAATATCATTTGACAATAATTTTCAGGTAGCTCTTCTGTGAAGGAATACATTAATCCCTACATTTCCATGCTGAACTTAAACGTGGATAAAACCCCCTCGTAAAAAAAACCCGGTGCATACTCGTACATGGGTCAAACAGAAAACTGTGTTACGTCTTTCCTGTAGACATACACAAGAGTTAAGGGCTATAAAGGTTAATTTTCTTATTTAACCCTTATCCACGAGAAAAGGTCCTCCTTTTATTTAGAGAACTATGATAAAATCATTACTTACATGCCCACAAGCTGTTAACTATTGCCCACAGGAGAGAAAACTAGTGTGTTCGCGCGAACTGTACATTTTTCTCTCCTATAAGCAATTAACCTTTATAGCCCTTAACTCTTGTGTATGTCTACAGGAAAGACGTAACACAGTTTCTGTTTGACCCACGTATATCCCATTGGAGCGCTAATTTGACATAGCATTTGGCATGAAGACTTAACGTGGTCGGACTATACAGATAAGCTTTGAGTTCTTGCTATGGATTGAAATTACATGCCATCAACACTTAGAGTAAGAACAGCTCAACTAACGGGATTTTCTTTGCGAAACTCTGTTTTTTACAAACTAGAAAAGAGGCAATATATAATTAATGATTAGTGCAGCCGTCTTGATTAAGTACATCGTTTGTGCAATCCAGGTTCATAATCACATACAGCGTTACGGGTTCAAGTGAGTTCATAAAATAACTACGTAGGATTAATGGTTCAGTTGTTCAGCGACTATTTATGTTTCTTTAGATATAAACAAGCACGGGATTTTTAAGAAGAAAGGAAACAATTAATAGATCCGGTGAAGTAACCAATTAGGTGGGTTTCATGATTTTGTTTTCGTTTTCCTCTTGGCTTGTTAAGGTCCTCGAGCCACATTTTATTTCATTTTAGTGTTTCGTACCTTAACAATAATCAGGAACATAAATATATTCTATCAATATATGTAACAAGTTTCAGATCTAACAATCTTCGAAATAATTCCTTAGGTACTCTTAGGCCTTCAAGGTCTCCTTAGTACTATTATTAGCCTGTGTAATGTGCCACATCCCATAAAATTACCGCCAGACAACCTCATTATCCAGACACATGTTCAATTATTCGGGCCAAAAGACGTCGAATCATAAAATTATGGCTCTAGCGTCGATGACAAAGGGTTGAAATCTTAATAACGTCTTTGGCACGCCACAATATAGCCTTGTAATCTAATTTCTATAATAATTGACCTAGTCACTTAAGGGCCTGAACCAGTGTTTAATAATTTATTTATGAAACCAATGGTTAGGTACTTGCAAATACAAGTGACCAGGAAAGTTGGCGAGTATTTAACGCATTTAAGTACATCAGAAATCTCTATGTGACGCTGTTCTTAATAGGTCTAAGTATACAAAAGTGAAATTCTATACAACGCTTATAATTATTTTTTCAACAATATCCTTCACTTAGTTAAGCACACACTAATGATCGAACGGGTATAGGCTTTCAACCGAACATTAAGCAAAGCGTTTACTAATATAAAACAATTAAGAGCGTTGTGAATACAACGCAACAACGCACGGGCCACGAACGTGGTATGGATGGGATGGATAAATTTAATACACCCTCAATGGTGCTTAATTATAACCAAAACAAAAGTTCATTACACACGGTACGGTTTTGTTACACACGGTGAAATTGTGTGCGTGTATAACGTGCGATTCAGTACGTAGTAACGTGTTTCATAGAACAGATTGGGCTTCAAATAAAGGCATTACATGAATTAGATTTTGGAAACGTTCAAAATGATTAACAGGTGAAACTGAAAGAAAAGTGTGTACAAAAACCCTTCAAGGTGCGTTCAAAAAGTGCAAATTCGTATTTTGCACTGCGTTATAAAAGTCGTCTTATATAACGTAGTGTAGTGACTGCTACACAATTAAACGTGCGAGTCACATTCCATTATATAGCAGTCACTTAGACAACTATTAAGTATGCGGAGTGAAATTTGGACAAAGTTCAATATTGTTTTAAATAAAAAAACACCATTCTTTTTTAAAATAATTATGTTCTTATAATAATGTATACATCAAGGCTTAATGTAAAAAATAGTTTACTCCCATGCGAGATGCTTTACGGCAGTTCTGTGGTACTTTGTCCATCGCTATCGAAAACACAGATGTCGGCATTTTATTCAGCTCCGATTTTATTTTTCGAATCAAACTCTGTACATTTTTGGGACGAAAATTATTGCAATATACTCGCCTCTTTAGATTTGCCCAAAAATCTTCTATTGGGCGAAGTTGCGGAACATTATATAGGTGGATTTGATGTCTTCGGTACGTATGGGATGTTTAACTCCGCCATTTTGCTAAGGGTTTTTTTGGAATAATGGCTTGAGGCTAAGTCTGGCCAAAACACTACATTTTCTCCTCTATGACTCGTATTTATGAAATCTCGCACTAATGGCAAACAACGCTCTATGTAGCGGTCGGCATTCACAGCTAAACCTGACTCAAAGAATACAGGCTTAGACATTCCGCGTCGACTGATGGCAAGCCATAGCAAAACTTTTTTAGGAAATTTTATATGTTCAACATATTTCACGTTCTCATCGGTTGGACCATTGGTGTTCTCAAAATAGTAATTGCCTTGCCACTCGTTTCCATCTAACGTGAAATATGACTCGTCATCCATAACGCAAGTGACATTGTTTTTAGCCTAAAATATTTCTGTGACTAATTTACGCAGCCGTACTTTCTGAGTGATTTCTTGGTTTTCAGAGACAGTGGGCTTACCTTTTCTACATCGCTTATCGATGCCCATGTCTTTAAGATATTTTTTAACAGTTTTGCCGTCAGTTTTAAATTTTCTTCCGAGCTCTCTATAAGATTTTGCGACACGGCCGGCCGTAATTTTCTTTAATCGAGCTCTCTCAGAAACCTTGCTCAAGCTGGAATAGTTTCCAGAACCAGGCTTTCTAGCAGTGGTTTTCTTCAAGGCAAAGGACGCCTGAATATTGTAAATAGTGCTTCGACTCTCACCCATTTGCAAAAAATGTTCCACCACCTTTGATTTCGGCCATAGGGGATGGCTACTATAGAAATTACATACTGTTTGACGACGGCGTTCTTGTTGATTTACCATAATTACAAAATTAAACACCCAATCTTTATGAGACTTACCAAACTGATTGACAGATATATTGACTTTACATTGACAACACATATTTTTTATTTAGATTTTTGTGTTTTTATATTTTATATATACAAATTTCACTCCGCATACTTAGAACCGTACTTTTTCACTGCATATCTCATTCGGCCCCTTAACAAAGCCTTAGGCGACATTCAAGAGTTCAAAATCACCTCATAATTTGATAAAGCAAGTCAATTTCTTGTTAGCGACGTCAAAGACTTTGAGATTAGTTATCTCGGCGTAAATAGGAAATCGAGTCGTTAGCCCTATCGATCGACCGAACAATTAAGGTCTTAGGGTCAACGAGGGCGTACTTTTCATAATTGTAATTTTCATGGTTGTCAGACGATATCATGAGTAATTATTTAACGAACATTCACGAGAGGCCTGCTTAAAACGATCCTGATCGCACTTCACATAAATACAATTTTTATTTTAAATAAGAGGAGGATCGGCTGAGCTATTGAGTAGTTAGAGGGCTCAAAGTATGTGTTGTGTTGTGTGACGAGGTTTCTGTTCGGCGCAAACTATTAGTTATCGTATGCTCAAGCCATCTAATTTGTCGTATTGTTGATTTGATACATAACCATATACATAGTTAGTTGCTATTTAGCAAGTACAGTCAGCGTCATATAGTAGGTAGCATCCAAAGTATTCAAATAGTTCGGTACATCATATTATTTGTATGGTGTACCGAACTATTTGAATACTTTGGATGCTACCTACTATACTACGCTGACTGTACCTACCTAGTTAAATTTCCAAACCTAAAACTTACGCCATTAAACGATTAGAATAAATTCGTTCGTAAATATCATCAAAATACCACAAATGGTTTATTTAAGACAAAAACAGAGAGAAATTAAATAATATAAAGACGAAACAATTTTTGTTAACAGAAAATCAAACATTTAAAATATCTCTGAAAGGAAGAAACCAAATTAAATCAGAGGAGCTTATTAAGGTCTGCTTAACAACAGCCTTGAACAGAATAAGCTTTTATACCTGCGTAGCAAAGAAATGGAGACTTGAAATGTATGAAAATAAAATGACAATTCGAATCGGAAATTTGACCATCGCCACTCGCCAAAGTAGTCATATAGTAGCCACGTCATCTTCTATCACATTGTCGAGTCAAATAGAACCGCTGGCCTGTCAACATCGTAAATTTTATTCTGTGTAACTTACTTAGTTCATTTTTGCAGCTGTTGTTATTTAGAATAAGAAAAATATTTATTTGAAAAGAACCTTGTTAACAAATATCAATATCCTGTGGCCCCACACTAGGCTATGCCTGTGACGTGGCAGCCGGATTCGCAATTCGTAGGCTAAAGGTTAAGAAAAAATTAATCTAATAGGTAATGTTATGTTAAGGAAATTATGAAATTGAAATTTGTGGTGTGTTATATTATTATATTGTTGTACAGTCAAGTGTAAAAAAGTGCACACATCATACTCAAAAATATATCCCATAGCTCTTATGTCAGTGAATTAAGAACTAAGTATGGGACATACTTTTAAGTAAGGTATATGCACCCATATATTTACACTGGACTGTAACGTAATGCCGTACAATAATAGTCAAGCCTTTACAGATAAAGAGGGATATTAATGAGATAACTTTTTCCAACAGCTCGGCAAAAAAAGTGAAGATAAATTATTTTTTAAGGAAAAATAAAATACCTATAACTTCCCGGAACAATATTTAATTTTGTATTCATTTCCTGCGCGTGTCGAGAGATCCACGGTGAAAAACGGCCGATTTGTCGACGCTAATAAATTTTATTAGGGCTATCATTTTTGTACTCCTTTTAAAACGTAATAAAGGAGGAAAAAGATAAAAGATACTCGTAGTACGCGTTGAAGAGAAATAATTTGTGTGTAATTTACAAGGGTACAGCGTATAGCGATAATCTAATACCTTTAAACGAGCATTCTTGTTTATTTATATATTAATACATTTCGGGGATCTCGGAAACGGCTCTAACGATTTCGATGAAATTTGCTATATGGGTTTTCGGGGGGCGATAAATCGATCTAGCTAGGTCTTATCTCTGGGAAAACGCGCATTTATGAGTTTTTATATATTTTCCGAGCAAAGCTCGGTCTCCCAGATATTGATTTATTAAACAGAAGTAAATTAACATTTATTACTTGAACGAGACAGGTACCTACTGAATTGTATGATCATTTTAGTTAGGCCACATCTCTCTGACTCGGCGAACTTAGTTAAGGTGTACAGCCAGCAGAGTTTTGGAAAAATTGTAGCGCTCTTTAGATCATAATACGGTTGCAAAAAACATACATATAAGTAATATAAGTAAGTAGCAATCTTAACGCTTTTCTTTGGTAATTTCAACATTTGATGTATCTAAAGCGCTAATATCTCGTGACTCGGGCCGCTCGGAGAGTTATGGTCCAAGTGGCCGCAGTTGGCGCGCCGCACATTAATAAGGACTTATCTGCTCTACGCCCGTTCTTATTTATTTCAGTTACATCTTTATTGCGCTAAACAGTTTAACAATTATTTGTAGTGTGCTTCTGTTGCTAGATTTTATTTTCTGTTTCCCTTTAGCTTTGAAAATTGTGTGTAGTAGCAATGGCAACTACACACAATTTGTCAGGGAAAGTTTGCTTTTTAAGGCATTAAATGTACAGTAAGAAAAACTGGACAAGTGCGAGCCGGACTCGCCCACCGAGGGTTTCGTACTTCTTAGTATTTGTTGTTATAGCGGCAACAGAAATACATCATCAGTGAAAATTTCAACTGTTTGGCTATCACGGTTCATGAGATACAGCCTGGCGACAGACAGATGGACAGCACGTGGTGTCTAAGTAATAGGGTCCCGTTTTTACCCTTTGGGTACGGAACCCTAAAAACCTGAACTAAACTGTACTAAAATGTACAGTAAAAACTAAAAGAAAATATGAATAATATAATGTACAGTCGCCATCAGATATATCGGAGCGGCCAAGGTGCTCACAAATATCGGAACACCCCTCTATTGTCAGGGCGTTAGAGCGCGTGTTCAGATATTGTGAACACCTTGGCCGCTCCGATATATCTGATGGCGACTGTACTTAGAGCTAAGTATACATAATAATATGTATAATGAGTCTAGGGACGCATCTTTAGTTATCCCTAGAGCTCTCAACCGATATTGATATTCAGCCATCTTAGATGTCACTTTTTGTGAAAGCTCATCTTGTAAGAGAGAGCTATCTTATGCTGGAAACACAGACAAAACATCCTCCAGACTTAGCATAGTCGCGCTACCCCCTCTGCCCTCGGAGTAATTAACAATGGAGCCGCCATTAACAGGCGTTCCCCTCTGTCGAAAATAGGCGGCCAATGGTCAACCACATGTCAACCATACGTATGGACTGACGTTTATCTGACATGACGTACCTATACTTTTGATGTGCCCCACCCCCGCAAAAAACGGCAGACTATTTTGTACCGAAAATTTTAGACATGGCGTCTCCGTTGGTTATATCCTCTAAGCCTCTGCCACGCATACGGTAATTTTACTCCATGTTCGAGTCGAAAGTGTCTTTGTGTGACGTCCGTGAACTCGTTCGTCGTTTGAACGGACCAATCACGGCACGGGACTTCGCTCACCTCGTCCCGCGCACCCCCGCATTTTTGGCATCATCGGTTGCATGAAATAATTGCTCTAAACTCAGTCTAAAGGATTCCTAGTGTATGGCTGGAAATAAAGTTGGTTACCGTTTTATTAAGCAGGTGTGCGTAGGGTTCCGCAGTCAACTAGAAACCCTTATAGTTTCGCCATGTCAGTCTGTCTATCTGTCTGTCGGCGTCTTTGCTCCGTGATCGTTAGTGCTAGAAAGCTGAAATTTGGCACGAATATGTAACTCAGTTACACTGAGAGTGGCCCGACATGTTCTTGGGCGGTTTTATTGTTTAACACTTTTCACAAGTAAACAAAAGAAGTCCCTGAACGAACGTTTTTGAAGATTCAAGATGAGGTTACTTAAAGATTTAGCACTCATAAATTTTGAAGCTGCTCACATCTAATTGGCTATTTATTCTAACTCCGTCGTATTATACCCAAAGAGACTCGCGAATATTCAATCAAAATTCCTTTTTGAATTTCTACACCAACTTCCAATTCACACCAATTCAGTAGAAGGGTCAAACAGATCACTGTGTTATGTCTTTCGTGTAGACATACACAAGAGTTAAGGGCTTTAAAGGTTAATTTTCTTATTTAACCCTTATCCACGTGAAAAGGTCCTCCTTTTATTTAGAGAACTATGATAAAATCATTGCTTACATGCCCAGTGATCTGTTTGACCAGAAGTAGGTAAGCGGGCCAAGTGAGATAAATCGTACGATTCCCAAACCGGACTAACCCGTGAGTTCGAACTAATCCCGAACCGTACCAATTGGAATTTATGCATAGAATAACATAAGGATATTTACCAAAATAATCCCAATAAGAGCGTTTTCACATCGTCCGTTCCGATATCGGATGTCGGATAACCCTTGGAGGAAGATAACTGCCAGAAAGTGCCCTATGGCAGCAAATCATTTTATTTTTGCATAACTTTTTTATTTTGCCAATAATCATTAATTAAATAAAAATGAAACGGCACTTTTTTTAATTTTATTCCTTTGAGGTCGTATCCACCACATCGGATCGGACAATCTGAAAACACTTTATGCTCGACTATGGCGGTTAATTTCCAATTTCCATATGGTCATTGGCAGGCTTTGATGAGCATTAAAATAACTTTTGATTACTTTAGGGAAAGGAAGTTAATGTATATGCTCCTTTACGGTTATATTTAATAACGTAAGTGCCTAAAAAATCTTTACAAACAATAAATAAGAATAAGCAATAAATAGTGGTTCACTTTGCTTGCGATTGTTGTTATAAAATGCCTCATTTTAATTTGCAAAGAAACTCAAATAGTATCCTTAGTCCTCACACTTTAAGTTCTAAAATCACTAGAAGGAGAAGTATGATACGAGCTATGTGAAGTAAAGTAAGCAGCTGAGACGTGGAATCTATCAGTCAAGCACAGGCAGCTATAAATTCATCGTGTAGCCGATATTTCATCCGAACGATCGGCCGATAAATTGTTGAGTGGCTTCGAGCACGTATACACTGGTGGGGTTTTTGATCAGCTCTCAAAGAATTGTTTAATGAGACAGGCGGATGCTTCAAAATTGGTCTTGCTGGGAGAGATATTATGTCCGTAGCTGTAACGTTTTTAAACATGACATAGGTAAGTATAACAGACGTTGTCGATGATGATGATGATGATAACGTGTGAGTGTGCTGCGATTCAGCGGCAGTCGAGCCAGCTCAGCCTAGTCAGAGTGAATCATACCGTTTCGTGAATAGAGTCAAATCAAGCTGACTCTGCACAATGTAGTGACCTAGTGTGGAAATGTTACCATTAAAGTAAAAATTTACGTCAAAGCCAGTGCTACTGCACATCTAAATAACAATAAGGGGTAAGCTAAAAAGCTTAGACAGATGGACTCTATTGGTCAAAAGAAACTTCGCATCTGGGGCATTCCACGAGACTGTCGTTTACATAACGCAATTCTTCTAATACTTCTGGAAATGCTGCGATATTGGGTCAGGTAATATTTCATGACTTGGCTAACAAATTGGCAGTATATTCTCGAGATTCACGTATTTTATTGAGGTAGCTGCCATACAAGGCAAACGCGTTATGTAAGCGACAGTCTCGTGGAATGCCCCATCTGCTAAAGTCAAGCGCAAGGCGAAATTACCTACGCAACACAAACTCTAAAGTAAATCTTTTAAAACCCAACAAAATCAACAATTGTCAAACCCAAGTGGATTTTAGAAATTAACGTTGTAAAATTAACTTTGTACTCATCGGGATAAGACTTAATGCTTCTTAGCGTATTTCAATTTAACTTTGGAAACATTAGGTACCTACCTACTTCCAAGGATGGGGTGTGGGCAGTTCCTTCAAAAGTTTGTGTTAACTTTGTCAGATTCGTTGAATCAGTTGAATCTAAATTAGGTTCCTAACGAAATGTTTTTGTTTAAAACTTTAACTCTTCTACTGTTGTTTGGTAAAATAAGCTCTCAGTAAATTGATTTTAAGTTTAATATAGATTTGTTTTGATAAGGTATTATAGTGCAACATAATTAAATTCGATCCTTTAATTTAATCGAACATGATAAGTTTAAATTTCAAAATCGCCCACTAAACAACATCCCACAGCATTGGATTGTGGCAACAGAATTATTTTCACTTTCTTTCATATACATTTATAAAGACTATGTACATATAGGCTATACTACGTTTAAACGTTACTAAGAATCAATGAAGTAGAACGAACATGACGATACTATAATTTTATTATTCCTTGTTGAATACGAAATGAACATAACGAAAATAAGCTAAAAAGTATGTTCAAACGTATAAAATATACCAACCGTAATGTCTTTTGATGTCTTTCTTAATGATTTATAACGTAGCGTTTGTAACATTCTCTCGCTTCATTGAAAAATACTCGAACACTGAGCATGAAACCACTTAATGAAAACATGTCCATTTGAAATTGATTTTTCACACTTTCACAATCCAAAGGCTCAGTAGTATTCGTCTTATGGTGATAATAGCCACCATGATTATGAAGTATTCAATTATATTCTTATTAATGTTTCAATACATTTCATGTAAAGGCTACAAAGGTGAAAGTTTTCCAGAGAAATATCTAAAGCCGGAAGATGTGGTCCCTGATAGTGCGGACGCGAATTATTACTTGCGGAGTCTAGATAAGATGCTCGGATATTTCGCGAAGTTCGCGAACAGAACTGA
Source organism: Cydia splendana (assembly GCF_910591565.1). NCBI lineage: Eukaryota > Metazoa > Arthropoda > Insecta > Lepidoptera > Tortricidae > Cydia > Cydia splendana. The sequence goes on along the minus strand of NC_085979.1, from coordinate 15,642,730 downwards.
TATCAATAGGGCTTTGGGAATGTTTTATATGAAAGGTAGGCATGTGTTCAAACGATAAGTGCAAAAAGACAAGCTCGTATTCTGGAAGTGACATTATGTACCTACTTATACTAGTGGCTCTGTGAGCTGTAGACCTCGCGAGCAGAGCTTTAAATTACATGGTGCTAAGAGCTTTAAATATAGTAAATTAAAAAAAAACAATACGAAATTTAAGTGTAAAAAAATACAAAAAGTTATAATATCCCAGCATACAATTACTGGGGATCGAACCCAGACCCTCTGTGCAAACAGAAAAAGCGAACGTTAACAAACTGAGCCAAATAGTTCTTGGATGGGTTGACGAAATTTAGCTACTCCTTCTCAAATTAAAATAATCTATAAACATATCTCAAAAAGAAAACACTCGTATGGTACCGATACCACTATTTGTTTAGGCGCGAGCTATAACAACTCCGCCATTTAAAAAAAAATCAAAAAACCGGACGGCCAAAAAATGTTTATTTAGACATAGAATCCAGTCACAAAATTTCACGAGATTCGGTTAAGAATTGCGACCTGTAGAGGAGAACATCCGGACATACAAAAGCAAAATGCTCCAGTCGAAACGTAGACCTTCGCTATGCTCCGGTCAATTATAATACGAAATTGAAAAGCTACAAATTAAGAAAATTGCTGGTAATAACTATGACCTTTTTAGCTATTCTCAAGAGAACTATGATCGAAAACAAGAACAAAATCCAGGAGGACCAAGAAAAGTTAATAAAGAGTGTAATATTGCAAGCGGATAATATTATGTCACACTATTTTGTCAACAACATTAAGCCCCTGGACTGGGGGCATATCCTGAAAAGGGGTAAGTAGTCAAATAAGCCACAGAAATCTAATTATAGATAGGCCTCCACGTGTTGTTCCTGATACAGTAAGGGCGATTGTGCACTACAATGAATTTTACTGTCCGGCAGTCTGAGTTTTCATGGTCCGATATGGCATGAAAAAAACGGATGATTGGCTTGTGCACTTATCCGTCTTTTTACTCGCAGGTGCGGCGCAGTGGCATGAAAAAAACGGATGATTGGCTTGTGCACTTGTCCGTCTTTTTACTTGCAGGTGCGGCGCAGTGGCATGAAACACACACCCCCCCTAGTCCGCCCCCCCGCCCGGCCAAGTCATGAATAATACTAATTCCAGACGCAGTGCACAAGCATAAACACGATTTTCATAGCTTTCATCTCGGACCGGAAAAAAACGGTCCGGAATGGGGAAAAGTAAAATGTCGGACGGTAAAATTACGTGCAGTGCACAAGCTACTATATACATTTAATGGCGTGCCATGTCGGACCGTAAAAACTCGGACTGCCGGACAGTAAAATTCATTGTAGTGCACAATCGCCCTAACTGCCATAAAATACGGCAATTTCGTGCATTCTGATGAAAAACACGGTATACGGCAGCAGAGTTGTATTTATTTATTATATTTTAGAAACATTCAGTCGTTTACAAACAGTACTTATACAATATTGCTAAAGTTTAGACCTAGAGTTTCATTTGTTAGGTACATAAAATCAGTCTGTTTTTTTTTTAGATTACAATTTCAAATGTTACCCACTGTATTGCCGTATCTCTCATAAATACATTTTTCCCGCGTGTTTGCGTATTTTTTTATCTCTTTGAGTATTTAAGACTATACGCGGTAACCCCAAAATTCGACTGGTACAACTCTGAGGCTCCCTCATTGAGGGTTACAAAGTGCAGTCCTGTACAGACCCGATGAAATCACATCGTTTACCTTGCAATGCGTTTTCCTGTCACTGGTCACAATTCTGTTGAAGGACGCTTTCGCACTGGATGGTTTGCTCCATTCGACAGTGGAGCACCTTGTATTAGATTAAAAGTACTAAAATACCTACCGGAGAGTGAGTACATAAAAGTACAAGAAAGGCAATTCGACTATCAAAGCGGTTGACCCAAAGTAAAATAAGCATTGCCTGAAGTGTGACTTTGGCATCCTTTGCGAGCCATAAGAGTTGTAAATGTGACGCTTTTTCAGCTAGTCATCTTCTTAAAGAAGATGATCTCCAAGAAGAAGCCATTGGTGAATTTAAAGGAAATCTTTTAAAAAAATGGATTCTGAGCGATGTGTCCCTCAACGAATTTGAACAAGATATGGATGAAGTTAAATTTCCGAAAGAGACTTATTTAAAGTATACTGAGGAGGTGATAGAGTCTCAGACATTCACTATTAATATTGATGATTCAGGTAATGTTAAAGCATATTTAAACTACCCTTGACTATTGACAGAACCATGCAATTTCGCATAACTAGTCAGACTGATACTTACATACAGCTCTTGAATCAGCAAACTCATAAGGAAATAGCCTACTTCAGCGCAACCAATAAGAGCAACCATTTATAAATATTAATATTTTTAGATAACTATTCTATGCCAGTAGTGGGACACACTAATAGGCTAATTTAAAAACAATCTAGTGCTGTTTGCTGGAAAATGCAGGTATAGATGATGTAAGCAATGTAATAGGGAATATTAGGCAAAGCTCTGCGTAGGTGGCACCTTTGTGGCACATACAGTAAACAAACCACATTGACACATTACACGTCACGTCAATCACATGGCCTACCGCGAAACAAGAAAATCGAAATTTCGTTATCTAATCTCTCCATCAGTTTTGCATATTCGAGCGATAAAGAGGTAGATAACTAAATTTCGATTTCACGTTTACCGGTAGGTCCTTGTTAACAAACCGCCTTGATGCATCAATGTCATATTTTATTGTCTGTGAAAACTTGTCAAAAAACAGTTTAAGGCACAGTATGTATAGGTTAGTCTATGAATTTATAGAGTCGGTAGTGCTGCACTCTGGGGGCAGAACATTGCAGTAATATCCCCTTCTGACGCCAGTTTTCGCAAACTATGTTTCAATGTATTTCTCCAGATTACTGCATGGGTGAAATAGTCTACAACCCCACGCCGTTGGAAGACACGCAGACCTTAAGGCCGTGCGTTTACGACCAGTTTTGCCCGCAGATCCTGTATGCGCGCGCACCTTCCTTCTCCTACAGTCTCAGTCACAGGTTAGTCTTAAGAGGAAAGGGGACAACCAGATCACCATACAAATGTCCTCATTTCCTCTTTAGATATTAACACGATATAAACTATGTTTACACAATGGAAAGCTATAGGTGTGCCCCTTTTGAAATTTTTTCGAAAAAACGGAACGGTCTGTAAAGTAAAGATTTTCTCATGTTAACAGAATGTTGAATGTTATGATGCCTCGCCACATCCGCCGCTGTTACATCAAAGACCCAGACGACGACGAACAGCTGATGGAGGCGTTATGTGCCGGCATGTACCGCGAGGCGGTGTACCTCGCGCGCCGCGGGTACTTCAACAGGGACATCTTTATGGAGCACAGTAAGGGTTCACACTAGCGTTTTCTGAGCGTCGGCTTCTATTCAGCGCTATAGAAAGCGAGCAACAGCCACAAAGTGGACTAGACGCCGACGCTCGGGAGATGCTAGTTTGGGGTGGCCCTAAGATTGTCTTTTGTCCGGATCCGAAAACCGTTTGTAGCGTACTGTTTGCTTATAGGCTATTTTTCGGCTACAAACAGAGGAGAACTTGCCTAGGGGTCGCTGGCTTCAGACGTACTCTAAGAACGGGAATTATTGAGAGAAATGAAAATCACGTCGTTAAATATCAGCTTCATTTGATAACTTTTTTATAACTCCCGTATATCTACCTACTCATAGCGCAATGTGTTCGAATATTTTTATTTTAGTATCTCCACAGAGTTATGTTCTTCGGGGCATAAAAAGCTCTATGAAGCTGAAGATGAGCTTTCTAGGTTACCTAGTTTCTTCACGCCATATTTTTTTTATTTGTTACTTTATGATTCTGCTGATACTAAACTCAGTGAAGTACCCCAATCGTGTTTGTAACGTCAGCCAAAATAATTAATTCGTGCTACTCTATAACCAATGTACCTATCAGAATGTGTCCAAAGTTCCTATGTAAGTTCAAATAAGTTATTCTATTTGTGAGTATATGTCAAACTGATTATTGTGGCGGTAAATCAATATTTAAATCACAACGGTTATACTCGCTTGTATTTTTAGTCGCTATTGGCGACCTGTTTCGGGCCCGTCGGGGGTCTTTGGCTCGAGTGCTCGCGGCGGCTGCACTCCGTGCACTGCGCGCGCCGCCCGTTTCATCACTCGTTGCGCGCGCGCTGACACTCCAGCCTGAGGAAGAACCCCCGACGGGCCCGAAACAGGTCGCCAATAGTGACTAAAAATAAAAGTGAGTGTAACCGTTGTGATCTTAAGATTTGTAAATATGTCTCATTAAAGTTGAATTTCAAATAAATTGTTGTAGTACTAGTCACTGCCATGTCCCTACATCTCTGATCCTCATTTCGACTCTCGCCAACTTTTCATATGCTTGTTGCTCACTCGTGTTTAAAAATTTGTTTCAGTCGTTCTGTGTGGCATGCTGGGCTACCAGGAGTTCTTCCGTCGTCACTGGTTCCGGAAAGTCGTCTCGTGGATCGACGAGCGAGGCTGCATCGCAGAGAACTTCAACTACGAAGCCAATCGCACTAGGTAAGGAATTATATGATTATGTTCTGAAAACTATAACTATAATTATAATAATTCATAAGGTCGATTCTTAGGGTTCCGTACCCAAAGGGTAAAAACGGGACCCTATTACTAAGACTCTGTTGTCCGCCTGTCCGTCCGTCTGTCTGTCACCAGGCTACAGCCACATCTCATGAGATACATCTCATGAACCGTGATAGCTAGGCAGTTGAAATTTTCACAGATGAGGTATTTTTGTTGCCGCTAAAACGTCAAACACTAAAAACAGAATATAAGTCCGACTCGCACTTGGCCGGTTTTTAAAGACAGACAACGCATAATCTCAGGTCTAATAGCAGCCCCAGCTTCAATCGGTTTACCATTGTTTAATTAGGTTCTTATTTAGTCTATTTACACCGCCCAACTTGTTGGGAACCGAGACTTGTCATCATCATTATCACCAACCTTTTTGTTGGATGCAAGCCTCTAAGAGGGTGAAATCCCTACGCGTATCCCATTGTGCGATAGACGCTTCTCAAACTTCTTTAAATTTATTTTCAAATATTCAAATAGTCCACTACTGGACATAGGCCTCTCCCAAGGTACGCCACAGAGCTCGGTCTGTCGCTTTATGCATCCAGTCGCTGCCGGCCCTCATGTGCAAGTCATCCCGCCATCTGGCCAGAGGGCGTCCCACGCTACGTTTGCCCAGACGCGGTCTCCACTCCAGAACACGCTTATGTGGCCAGCCCATTGCCACTTCAACGTACTAACTTTCGAAGCTATGTCGGTCACCTAGGTTCTGTGGCGGATCACTTTCGTGCCGAAAATCGAGAAACTTATTTGTACTAGCCTCTAATTTAGGCACTGTGTTTAAAGTTAGAAAAAAAATTGTTTTCTTTCAGATACCTGCTAGAAAAGGAGCCAGAAAGAGCAAAGAGCATCCTAGCACTGTCGCAGATTGTACTGAAGGACCCGTGCAGTTGGCACCCGATGGCGCTGAGCTTGGCGGTGCTGGCGCATGGGGTCAGACACGCCGTGCACTTTAGTGAGGTGGATAAAGTGAAAGATGAGCTGTAGAAACATTGACTTTTTTTAATTGCGACTTTTACATTTTACACCTTAAATCCTTATAGCTTGTGAAGAGAATGGTCTAAAATAATGTATTCGTCAAAATTATTTTACAATTAGTAGAACCTTACAAGGTTATTTTTAGGTCCAATCCTGCAATGTTCTAAGAACACTTTTCAGGATCGCATTTTTTAACAGGTTTGTATCGCAACCTAGACCTATGCAATACCACTTTAAGATAGCTCTTTCCCTAAATACCACTAATTTTGTGTCACAACGAAAATTAGCATTTTATTTTATCCCATTATTTGTACCCTTTACCCTTTCATAGTATAGCAAACAATGATATAAATCAATTATCTCCAACATGACTCTTCACAGGACTGTGACCTTAAACGTAATGCAATAAAGGCCACCCTTATATGTCATGCTCGGCCTAGACTTCACTAACAAGGGCCACACGTGGCATCAGCTTACTTAGAATTAATATCTGTTACTATGTACCTAACCCTAGTTAATAGCTTTGGAAGTGAGACAGCTTGTTTCTAGGAAACATTATCTTGACTGTTACATAGAGGCTAATTCAGTCTAATTATAAAATCTATAATTGTAATGTGCCATCAAAGTATTTAGACTTCTAGAACCATTTGACTTACCTACGATAAGTTAGCCAAACATAATAAAATCAATTACCCAATTTAGGTCCGTTCAATTAATGGTGGATTGATTTCACAAATAATCCATATTTTAGAAGAATAAGTAGTTATATGTAGGTAAGTATACCTAGGTATTTGAAACGTTTATAATTACAATTAATACTACAAGTGATCCAAACGAATGAGGTAAGTAAGTACCTACCTACTAGAGTAATTTATTTAAGTGAAAAAGACACCGTTTAATTGTTTTAAACCTATCATTACGCGTCCCATTAGTAAGTGATTTAATGAAGTGATGCTCTCAAGTGGATCAGCTCATTAAACCGTCTCGATGATTATACGTACAGTCAGGAAAACTAGTAGCTCAGCACCCCTAGGTACATACATATTTCTATCCAGGAGTGCTAGGTTTTTTAAAGATTTAGGTCCAGGTTAACGACTTTCAACTATGTCGGCGGTGCATAATTCCCAAAATATAATTCTAGGGCAGTTAAAATCGCGAGAGAGTAAGAAACAAGCGGTCTATTTTACATCCATGGACAACAAGCAGATAATCTGATGATTAGCATAGCGTATAGATAAATGCTTAAAACACTTGCAAACTCGAGGGTTATCAACATATTTGCATTACTGACCCTGTAAGCGTGTAGGTAAAAGGCTACTGCTCTTTTGAAGAACCCCAGTTTCTCGAGAAAATTTCGTCAGGTAGATATAGCAATGCACGCACGAGAACTTTCCAAAGTTGCGAAACTTTCCACATGAGAATTTCTCGGTAACTTCTGAGAATGTTCTCGAGAACGAGAATTTATTTATTTATCGTAGTTTATACCATGAATATTCACGATAGTTTAGGTGTAGTATCCTTACCCCCAGAAAATTCCGACTTTTGGTCTACCGCTTCCGGTCAGAAAAATGTATGACGGCCCGGCCAAACGGTCAGACCTAGGTGGGGGGTGCTCGACCAAATGTCATAGAGGGACCCTGGCAGTTTTTGACGCGGCCATGTTTTTTTCAATATGGCCGACTTTTTTTTAAATTTTTTCAAGTTTGTCCTAGCGCGCTTTGGAAAAATGCTACAATTGCGTGAAAACTGGCCACTTCTATTTTGTATGGCAACTTTTAAACGGTGCGTGATAGGTGGGGGTTGCTCGACGTAATGTCATAGAGGGCCACGAAACAAAACAAACTGCATTAAAAAAAAATCAAAATGGCCGACTTTTTCTTTTTATTTTTTCAAGTTGGTCCGAGCGCGCTGAGATTTGGCATGGCGGGAGATAGAGGCCTCTAGATTCCTATGACAAAAAAAAATATTTGGTAAAAATCCAAGATGGCGGAACAATAAATTTCCATGTTGCAGAATGTTCTGAGAACATTCTCGAGAACGTTTCCGCTTTTTGGGAATGTTCTGCAATTTGTACATTGCTAGGTAGATATAACATTGCAGGTAAGACTCCTTTAAATCCGTAATTCTGTTCCTAAACAGGAAAATATCGCTAACAGACACTATAAAAATGTCTAAGAAAATTTACTATCACAGATACTAACCTTGTTTTCCTCCATGGCTTGGCTGGTCTGCTATCGAGTTAACGTTACCCCAACTCAATTTATCCTTAACTCTGTTTATAGCAAGTCGCCGCTAAGGGAAGGTTTTAACGGCAGTTTATTAGAATTAGAACCCAAGCGAGGTCGCTAGTGAACAGGGGTCGCTAGGTTTCTAGTTGACCGAGCGAAAGCGAGGTCTCCATTTTCAGAGCAGGCTTCAGCCGGCAGGAAATTTGAAGGCGAAAATTCTTTCGTATGAATAGGTACACCTTTTCTCAACTCAACGTGGTATAAAATAGCGATTAATCAAAGTTGACTGAAAATTAAATAGTTGCAGGGTATTCAAATTATCTCCAACAGCAAAGTTCAGTAATACCGAAATACTTATTACAATCTGCCCGATTCGAACTTTAAGATACGTCAATTATTAATGTATCTAGAAACGATATGGATTAGATGTGTGTGTCAAAAGTGACGTTTTTGTTTGAAGAAACGTCATATTTGACACTGATATATCTAATCCGTATCGTTTCTAGATCTATTAATTGACGTATCTTAAAGTTCGAATCGGGCCTATCTTCAACAGCAAAGTTCATTTAAATAAGTTTTCTTTCGCATTTTTATTCATATCTGTGGTATTATATGTGACCATATTTAATTATACAAACGGGTCTACCGCGATATAATTTCATTGTTTTTACCTTAAATTCCGACGTTTCAGCTGAGTTGCACCAGCTGTGGTCAGCTGTGGTGGTGTGTGTGTGATCGGAATTTAAGAGTCCTTACTCCTACAGACGAGCGTATTTTGCAAAATGCTTCCTTTTTCATTTAAGATTACGACGTAACTATTAGTATTTATTCAAAAATTGATAACGTACTTAAATAATCATTTCTTAAACTAGGGGCTGAAAACGTTCAAATTTTCATTTTCTCTTTTTGAACCTAAAATAAATGAGTTTTCTTAGGAGTCTTTTTCAAATTTTGCAGTGAGAAGGGTCGTTTCGGTTCTCAATTTTGCAGTAAACAAGAATCATTTGGTACATGAATGATTACAATTCAACTCACCATATCTTGTACGAGGGGCTGACATGCTTGAAAATCGAAGATTCATTTTAAAAAATTGATAAAAAACCTTCCGAGTTTTCTTCATTTTTTTGGTGAAAACAGGGTTACATTACATTTTTTTATCGCAAATTGGACTTATATTTTGCCCCAAAAATAATATTTTATCAAATTGTAACTTTATGTCTACTCATAAAAAAAAAATCATAACTATAGGACCTACCTAGCCGTAAATCTATATTTTTTTAAAGACGTACAAATCACGCTGCACCGACACCGCGCGCTCAGTCTCCGCCGAGTGCGCTTAGGGGACGGACCTGTGCTCGACCGTCAGGCGTTCGTTGCTTTCGTAACCATCGAGAGAGTTCCGAGAAGTGCTGTATACTATGATTAGAAAATCTTGATCCAAGGGTGTACATTTTTTACACCATATTTAATTTTAACAACCGACTCTCGCTTATGTGATAGATTTTCAGTGTTACTTGAATTCTGGTTAGGGTTTGCATTTTTATTATACCCGGACGACCTGGATGATGTCCAGGTTCTCATGATGGAGTCAGGAATGGTCACCGAACTCCTAATCTACTCATCATAACTCCATCGTGTTTGGGCTCAATAGATTTTCCTTGACGAACACCATCGATCTAGATGAGGTCCAGGTTCTCATGATGGAGTCAGGAGTTGGTCACCAGAACTCCTAATCTACTCATTAACACTCCATCGTGTTTGGGTTCAAATGATTTGCCCTGACGAGCACCATCTATCTAGATAAGGTCCAGGGTCATGAGACCCTTCTGGTGACCAACTTCTGACTCCATCATGAGATGGTCACCAGAAGTCCTAATTTACTCATCATAAGTCCATCGTGTTTGGGCTCAATCGATTTGCCTCGACGAGCACCATCTATCTAGATGAGGTCCAGGGTCATGAGACCCTTCTGGTGACCAACTCCTGACTCCATCATGAGATGGTCACCAGATGTTCTAATCTACTCATAATAACTCCATCGTGTTTGGGCTCAATAGATTTGCCCCGACGAGCACCATCGATCTAGATGAAGTCCAGGTTCTCATGATGGAGTCAGTAATGGTCACCGAACTCCTAATCTACTCATCATAACTCCATCTTGTTTGGGCTCAATAGATTTTCCTTGACGAACACCATCGATCTAGATGAGGTCCAGGTTCTCATGATGGAGTCAGGAGTTGGTCACCAGAACTCCTAATCTACTCATTATCACTCCATCGTGTTTGGGCTCAATCGATTTGCCTCGACGAGCACCATCTATCTAGATGAGGTCCAGGGTCATGAGACCCTTCTGGTGACCAGCTCCTGACTCCATCATGAGATGGTCACCAGATGTTCTAATCTACTCATCATAACTCCATCGTGTTTGGGCTCAATAGATTTGCCCCGACGAGCACCATCGATCTAGATGAAGTCCAGGTTCTCATGATGGAGTCAGGAGTTGGTCACCAGAAATCCTAATCTACTCATTATCACTCTATCGTGATTGGGCTCATTAGATTTGCCCTGACGAGCACCATCTATCTAGATGAGGTCCAGAGTCATGAGACTCTTCTGGTGACCAACTCCTGACTCCATTACGAGATGGGGTCAGGAGTTGGTCCCCAGAAGTCCTAATCTATTCATCATAACTCCATCGTGTTTGGGATCAATAGATTTGCCCCGACAAGCACCATCGATCTAGAATCTAGATGAAGTCCAGGTTTTCATGATGGAGTCAGGAGTTGGTCACCAGAACTCCTAATCTACTCATCATAACTCCATCGTGTTTGGGCTCAATAGATTTTCCTTGACGAGCACTATCGATCTAGATGCGGTTGATAGATTATTAATATTATTTTATTTTACATACATACTTACAAATAAAGCTTCATTTGCTTCCCACAAGGATCAAGTAAACCTTATAAATCAACTTCGTTCTAAATAAAAACCGGCCAAGTGCGAGTCGGACTCGCACACGAAGGGTTCCGTACCATTATCTATAAAAACGGTCACCCATCCAAGTACTGACCCCGCCCGAGCCCGACGTTGCTTAACTTCTGTCAAAAATCACGTTTACAACAGTATGGGAGCCCCACTTAAATCTTTATTTTATTCTGTTTTAGTATTTGTTGTTATAGCGGCAACAGAAATACATCATCTGTGAAAATTTCAACTGTCTAGCTATCTCGATTCGTGAGATACAGCCTGGTGATTGACGGACGGACGGACGGACGGACGGACAGCGGAGTCTTAGTAATAGGGTCCCGTTTTACCCTTTGGGTACGGAACCCTAAAAACGGAGATACTTCTGTTTTAGACATAAAATCGAACTTCAGAGAGTTCAGTAGTTGTTACTTGCAGGTACTCTCGAATTTATTGTCATTATACAGGGTGGCCATAAAATAAGTGCTTTTCCGCTGCTGGCAAGAAAATGGTTGCTGGAAAAAAAATTACCCTCCCATAGAAAATGGACTAGACAAAATGTATGAAACAGCCAAATTTTTTTTTCGCGATTTCGGGGTTGGTCCCATCGCGGTTCGCGGTTGCTTAGTTCAGTATAATCCCTAAACCTCCCTGGCAACGGGAATGCACTTATTTTTGGCCACCCTGTATATATTATTATTTAATATAACCTTATCTTTAAAACATTTAATTATTCAACTTCCTTGGTGAACTGACTTGAATAAGTTACTTGACTTCGTGGATGAACTTGTCACAATAATTCCATGACATACAGAGGTAAACAATCATTATTTTTTACTCGTCGTTGGTTATATATTATCTCATCACATATACTCTATTGACTACTACCATGCTTATAAAATAAAATACAGAGTGCCAATATAACGTTAAAATAAATTTACTTGCAAATTAAATTGAAAAGTATCAAAATTATTCTTGTCTGCGTTGAAACGCGCTTAGCTTTGCCGGCGCTCGCGTACCGAGCGCTAACGCCATCTATCGAGTGTTATTTCGCAAAATCGGTGAACGCTCTAAGGAATAAGGGCTCTTAAGGTAAAAACCGGGCAAGTGCGAGCCGGACTAGCGCACGAAGGGTTCCGTACCATAATGCAAAAAACGGCAAAAAAAAAAAAGGGTCACCCATCCAAGTACTGACCCCGCCCGACGTTGCTTAACTTCGGTCAAAAATCACGTTTGTTGTATGGGAACCCCACTTAAATCTTTATTTTATTCTGTTTTTAGTATTTGTTGTTATAGCGGCAACAGAAATACATCATCTGTGAAAATTTCAACTATCTAGCTATCACGGTTCGTGAGTTACAGCCTGGTGACAGACAGACGGACGGACGGACAGCGGAGTCTTAGTAATAGGGTCCCGTTTTACCCATTGGGTACGGAACCCTAAAAACAATGAAAGTATGTCGCGGTAGACCCGTTTGTGAAATGAAATATGTATACAAAACGCGAGAGTTTATAAAGTGTAAGTATATGTGACCAATCTGGAAGGTATACAAGTGGCATGTCGATCGCTAGCAAAGGGTCAGAGCCCTGTTTGACGTTGAAAGCTTCCGTTCTCACTTAAGCAGGGTGACCGGCAGGAAATTGAGCACCTTTACACATAATCAGTTTCTTGATACAAAATTATGAGTTGGCAAACGTGACTTTTCGTAATACACGGTGTTTTTTAGGGTTCCGCACACAAATTAAGGGTAAAAACGAGACCCTATTACTAAGATTTCTCTGTCCGTCTGTCTGTCACCAGGCTGTATCTCAAGAACCGTGATAGCTAAACAGTTGAAATTTTCACACATGATGTATTTCTGTTGGCGCTATAACAACAAATACTAAAAACTGAATAAAATTAATATTTAAGTGGGGCTTCCATCTTCTTCTCACTTCACTCCGTTAATTTCGGCCTAAGAGCCAAATTTATATAACCCGGTCTATGCCTTTGAAGCACCCTGTACAATTTTGGAGGCCCCTGGATCCTGCACTTGCCGCTAGATCTATCCTTTGAAAGTATAAATTATTGAAGGTTTCTGAACATTCCAATGTTATTATCGAAAGTACCAACATACACTGTATATAACTAATAGCTGATGATTTAAACATATTGATGCGGAGCATCAAGAAATCTAGATCAAACTTTATTCAGTGTAGGGAGCGTGCATGAAGGGGGTTGGCCGGTCGAAGTATTTAGCAGATGGCGCCATCATAGCTTGCCCTGTCAAATTTTTGTTTTTTTAATGCCCTGGGTGCCAGGCCTTTAAGCCAAATCTCATAGAAAAAGGGGCAAGCTATGATGGCGCCATCTATGCACACCTTTGACAGTTGCCAACCCCATTGTAGGGGGGAGCACAGGAACCCCCGGTTTATTGGCGCGAAGTATAAATGGCTAGTTTTAAGCTTCCAATGTCGGACACAAGATGGCAGAACCTACAATGCACAAGAAAACGTACGTGCGCTGTAGAGGGCAGCACCTGCTTTGTCGTGAAATATTAATGTAAAGTTTAAGTTTAGTAAATAAAACAAAAGTTTAGTAATGCTGTTAAATGCAGTTTATTCAGTTAAACAGAAAAAAATGCCGCTCCGCGTGGAGCTCCGTCCCACCACCCCCTCTTATAATATACAATAAACTGGAAATTAACTTAATTAGTGTCTTTTGACGCATGCTATACCTCTATTAAAGATTCATTGATTGGACAGTCGCCACCAGGTATATCGGAGCGACTGAGGTGCTCAAAAATGTCTGGACATGCACTTTAACGCCTTGACAATATGTAGAGGCGTGTTCAGATATTATGAGCGTAGCCGCTCCGATATGTCTGATGGCGTGTAGGAGATGTGTAGTCTAAATATAAAATATCTGGGAGACCGAGCTTTGCTCGGAAAACATATAAAAACACAAAAATGCGCGTTTTCCCAGAGATAAGACCTAGCTAGATCGATTTTTCGCCCCCGAAAACCCCCATATAGCAAATTTCATCGAAATCGTTAGAGCCGTTTCCGAGATCCCGAAATATTTATATAAATAAACAAGAATTGCTCGTTAGGTATTAGATTCGTGCTTCGAATTTGACAGCTAATGAAGATGGCGCCGTGCGGACATTATGCGGTAACATTGTCAAAACTTTACGTTTGTCAATTCAGTTATACTCGTATATATAATTATGTTAGCGAAATGGCACTCTCTAGGGCCTTTACCAAAGTCAAAGCCATTTCAACAAAATTCATTACAAGTACACATATCAAGAAAATTCATTATACATTATTAGCGAGAGAAAATGTGTACTCTCATAGGTAGGCCATCATCAGCTGTCAAACTAGAAAGCACGCTTTAGACTTTAGTCTACTACAATCCACTTTTTGCTCTATCATATAAACACTTTACTCCACAGTACTAACATAGAGTGCTACTAGGCTAGCCACAAGGTGCCTTGACCGATCCGTCCAGATCGTACAGTCGCTATCAGATATATCGGAGCGGCCAAAGTGTTCACAAATATTTGAACACGTATCTATTGTCAAGGCGTTAGAGTGCGTAGTTCGAGGTATAGCGCGCGTGCGGTGCGCAAATGATTCGCGAACTTTTACCAGATCTGGACGCACCTTTACGTTACTCGATATATAAATGCATGGACCTGCCCATGTGCAAGTCGCTATAACAAATATCGGGCCGGCCTTATGCCCTTTGTGTCGATGTATATGAATTTTATTCAATACAATATGCTAACATGATTTGTCTTGACAGAAACGATTTCAAATCAGAGTACAGTCAGCGTCAAATAGAATATTGACAGACAAAGTGACACATTTTTTTTTGTTTTTGATATGCTTCAACACATAATCTTACTTACATAATGTTTTTATGCCATAGGCCCCTAGTGGCTATTCTATAACGATGATCAATCGACAATTCCATAATATACAATACATTTTGTGAAAACGTGATCCCTATACTTTGAAATTAAAATAAATATAATTCATTGGTCTTTTAAAACGAATGTAATCTATGATAGGACGTTTAAAATAGTACTACAAACGTGAACAACACCCAGAGGTACTAGCACGCAAATTCTTATGCGACAAATACGACAGTGGAAACCGGTACTTAATAAAAATTGTAAACATAGCGAAGCCATGTACATGAGACCGGATTTACACGATACATAGGCGTCTGACGCGTGTATAATATACGTAGGTAATATATAGCTACGCGCACACTAATTTCTAACGAATTTGCAAACGCGTGAGGACATTTCCCGAAAAAAAGTGTATATTTTTGAGGTTTTTCTTACTCGGCTTTCTTACTATTGGTACCAGATTGCGTATATAAAATATCGGGCAAAAAATGCATATAAAAACGTGTCGATATGGAATGGATACTTATATTTCATATTAAAATCACGAGAAGAAAAATCACACAAAATTAAATTCTTGATATTTATGTACACTTTTTTTGGGAATCGCCCATAAAGGCTTCGTCTCGCGAATAATTTTGAGGTAGAGTTTCACTAAGTCGGAATCACAATAAATTATTCTAAAACATTAATAATACGGGTGCCCCTCATTTCATAGTATCATCTTTTCGCATAATTATTTACCAGTCTAAAATATTCCTGAAAATATAAACACGTATTTCATTGGCCAAGTGATAATATTAGACATGGAAAGTTGAATAAAACTTATATCGACCGGGATATGGACCGTGATTACCTTTTGTATTGTTTTCGTTACATGCATCTTATTCACGGGTTCGAAAACAATACAAAAGGTAATCACGGTCCATATCCCGGTCGATATAAGTCTAGTGAAACTAACCTAAAATCATTCAAAACTGTTAAGTTCAATAAAAAGTTTAAACATCATTACGTTTTAAACGTTTTACTAAATGGCACGGACACTGTGCCATATATTTAGCTGTATATGGCAATCGCTGGAGCTTCAACGAATTCACGTCTATTAGAAAAGTTGCCTGTGAAATACAGCAGAAGATCTATCATTTTAAAAAAATATGCGAAATGAAAGATACTTTAAAACGACCGCAGACAACGAGTTACCATACACAGAATCAAAGATTTCGTGGCCGTTGTTAAAAACCTCAACAAGATGTTCAAGTCGCCAAAATTGATAAGATCGAATTCGATTTCATATCTTGTCGGATAATGTTTCATTGTTTATAAATAGGGATAATCCAGGTTTATGGACGTCTCAAACAGCAATTATAAAACAAATATGACGACTTTAGTTCAGCTGTCGCAACATCCACGAAATCTTCGCATCATACAATAACTCAGTTGTCTATGGTATGAAGGGGGTCCTAATAATACTCATTGCTTGATGCTGAAGCGTGTTTTTGCGTCGTCGCCTTCACTCGTTACTGCAGTGAGAAGGACGACACGATGGCTAGTTATGCGCGGTCGCTTCGTTCTGAAAAAAAAAAGACGAGTAAGTACATCGTTAGTCTGGACGCCATGATTATTTAAATTAAATCTAATCCTCCCTTTTTCTTTCCTCTGCATTACGTGAGCTATATTTAACTACCTGTCCGTGTTCCTCTGGCCGGTCGGCCCCGCTTAGCGGGTGCTGCTCGCTGAGCGCGCGGTATACGGGCGGCGGCGACTCGCTAGGCGGGCTCGGCTCACTCAGGGTGCGCGCCACCTGTGGTGAGTAATTATGTTATTAAAATAAAATTATACTTTGTTACCAGTCGATATAGAGGCTGAAAAGTGAATGGTCAAAATTAACACATTCATTGCCACTAAGTGCTACGGGTTACGCTCGTAGCGCGTAGCCACGTATTCGCCGTATGGAGCGCGTAGTCGCTACGAACAGTGTACCCGACAGTCGGGTTCTTGGCGCTGAATGTGTTAAAATCCTACAAGTTAATTTGATGGGCCCAGGAGGACTAGCGTGTTTGTCGCGATGCTTTTAACAGGCGCAATATTTTCGGCATTTTTGAACACCTTTGTTTAAAAATTCTATAGTTTTCAGTCAGGATGGTATTCCATTTGTCCAATATTTTAGTTTAACGTGTATTTGGTCTCACGTTTTGCTTAATGAGAGTGAGACGCAATGCACATTGGACAAAGAAATTTGACAGGTGGAATATTACCTTTAGACGCTGGTGGAATACTAGCTTAGTAAATATATCTTAGTATTTTTTTTCCATGACTACAGTATTTTTCAAACAGGAAGGGTACGGTGATAGATGTCATCTCCATACAATAGGGAATATTAGGCAAAGCTCTGCGTAGGTGGCACCCACTAGCACATACAGTAAACAAACCTCATTGACATCATCAATGACACATCATGCGTCACTAGGTCAATCACATGGCTTACCGTGAAACACGATAATCGAAAGTTCGGTATCTGCCTCTTTATCACTCTTGCTTATTTGATCAATAGAGAGGGAGATAAAAATAAATCGATTTTCGCGTTTCGCGGTAGGCCACCTGTAAACAAACCGCCTTGGTGCAATGTCATAGTGAAAACTAGTCAAAAAACTGTTTAAGGCGTAGTATTATGTATAAGTTACTATACAGTTTACTAAACAAATTAGTGCTGCACTCTGGCGGCAGAACATTGCAGTAATAATCCCTAATTATAACCTAAAAACGCCAAATCTCATCAGATCAGATCATGGTATAATAATATACTCCGCCTGGTACTCCATTCCCGTCTTTTCTAGGTCACCTAACTGACACGGGCTACGTCATCATGCGACAGCGCTATATGATAATATGCGATAGCGCTATATATAGCGGCCATGTTGTTGTGACGTAGGCCCGTGGCACTCTGGGAATGGAAGACCATGTTTTATTAGACTATGGATCAGATGAAATCTATCAGCGTACCCTTCCTGTTTGAAAAATACTATAACGCCTCCATGACATATGGAAGCCAAATATAATCAATGAAGTCATAATATGGGACTAGTTAACTATAGTCTGTCGATTTGTAACTGGCCCCGAGCCGCTAATCCTTTGTCTATTTTAAGTAAAACCGCACGTGCCTCTTACTACCTGTAAAAAAAGAGTCGTGTAATTCTCTACAGTTACCGAGTGCTGGCGAGTCGAACCAGTCTAAAATGTGTCATCCAGATGCGTAACAAAGGCGCGTTATCGGAGACCGCACCTACACTGGTTTTTTGAGCGTTGGACTAGCCCGCGCTCAGGTGCCAATTAGAATAATTAAGATCCTTTTTTGCAGGTTAAGTAGCACGTGCGGTTTTACTTAACAATAGACAAAGGATTAGCAGTTCGGGGCCAGCTACGAATCGACAGACTATACCAAAGGAATGAAGTAGTAATATTTAGTAGCATCAATGTTTCGGGGGCTTCAGGTAAGGGGTAATACATACTAGGGGCGGGTCGGCCAGCATGGTCCACTCGGCGTCGGGCGCCGGCAGCCACTCGACGCAGGCCAGGAACTCGCGGCCCGAGAACCCGCCGGCCGCGTACAGCGCGCCGCCCAGCTCCGCCACGCCCAGCCCGGCGCGAGCGCGACGCAGCGGCGGGCCCGCCTGCCAGGTGCCTCCTGTATGCAAATACATGTTAGATGTAGGGTCAATGCGCTAGTTTTCGTCCACTTGACGGAAGAGCAAATAATATATTTCATTTTTAATTTGCTACTTGCGATATATCATTTTTATGTAGATAGATATATTGTTTAAACATTAAGGATTGCAACAAATCCAAATTTGTGTGGGAATGTAGGTTTATATTCAAATTTCATCAAGTGGAAGAAACCTAGATTTGGACAAAAACTAGCGTAATGACCCTACATTGAAACGAGTAAATACGAGTGTAAACGTAAAAGTTGCCCGTTGTAAATCCGACAAAATTACAAAACAAACTAGTGCAAAGCTGAAATTAATAGATTCCCTCTCCTAGGATTTTCTCTCCAAAAAATAAATGGTCACCGTCATGGTATAATAATATACTCCGCCTGGTACTCTATTCCGAGATTCGCGTATGACCTAACTGACACGGGCCTACGTCATCATGCTGTTTACAGGTTCTCAAACTTTAAAATGTGGGAGAATTTTAAGTGAAAATTATTTTAACGGCATTAATTTTAAGTTATTCATGTAGAAACATAGTAAAATAAAACAAATCTAATGTATTAAATTAAACTTTATTTATTTATACAAGACAAACGTTTGAAAAACTAATTCACAGTTACACATTAATTACCAAGCTTACGACGTGAAAAGTTTGGAAAACACTGCGACTGCTGACACTGAGCGAGAATAACAATTAACACGCGTTCGACAAGTCAGGGCATGAAGTTATCTAGATCCGAATTGTCAAATGTGACAGCGCTATCCTTAGGGTGTTTCATTTTTCCGAATTTTCGATTTTCATCTGACTTTGCTCGAATTCTTGTTCTAACTGATAAAAAACTATTATACGTTAAAAAAAATTAAAATCGGTCAACATTTAGAGGTTGCACAACATCAACAAAGATTTTTCAAATAACCAACGATTCTACATCGGAGGGTAGAAAATGGTTTAAGCGGCTACCATCAAAGCGGAGAGTAGTGTGATACTGAACCTTCTACATATAAATAAATTTTAAAATTAGTAGTAAACTTGGATTTTGGTTACTCGATAAATGTTCTAATTAAGATTTTTCAGTTTTTCCACCTGTTTCCAAAGGAAAAGTGCTTTTATCGTGTTTTAGACGCAAAATTCAGTTTTCTCATTCGATTTTAGTATCAGTTCATTATATTTTGTCATTTTAGAACATAGTTCATTTTCACGCAATGTATGGGGTTCTCACTCTACCTTTTCAACTTGTGCAACCTCTAAACGTTATTCGATTCTTTTGAAAATTGAAATAGATAGTTTTTAGTGTGGGGAGACTCCATTGGTGAGCAAAGTCAGGAAAAATATTACAACTTTTTTTTCTCCATACAAAAGTGAATCACCCTAGCTATCCTGTGTTGCCAGTAATGTAAACAGAATTACCCGAACGTCTGAAATTTCTTTCGTGAATCGGAAGATATTGCTAACGAATAATTAAAAATGACGTGTTATTGTAAAATTTAAGATAAAAAACATATAAATGAAAATTATAAAATTATAAAGAAATATTTTAACTTATTAACCAAAGGTATAATGTACCCATGTAACATGTTATGTTGCAATAAAGTGGCAATGTTATTGTGACGTAGGCCCGTGTCACTCTGGGAATAGAAGACCATGTTTTATTAGACCATGGTCACCGTATTCCAGATATGTTACCTGCAGGCTCGGCGCCTGGCAATAACCAATCCACGCATCGTAAGGAGGCCGCGCCGTCGGACCCTCCTGCTACTACTAGTCGGCCTCTACACAAACGATACCTAAAGACAGTAGGCCTCCGTATATGTTACCTGCAGGCTCGACGCCCGGCAGTAACCAATCCACGCGTCGTAAGGAGGCCGCGCCGTCGGACCCTCCTGCTACTACTAGTCGGTCTCTACACAAACGACACCTAAAGACAGTAGGCCTCCGTATATGTTACCTGCAGGCTCGACGCCCGGCAGTAACCAATCCACGCGTCGTAAGGAGGCCGCGCCGTTGGACCCTCCTGCTACTACTAGTCGGCCTCTACACAAACGACACCTAAAGACAGTAGGCCTCCGTATATGTTACCTGCAGGCTCGACGCCCGGCAGTAACCAATCCACGCGTCGTAAGGAGGCCGCGCCGTCGGACCCTCCTGCTACTACTAGTCGGCCTCTACACAAACGACACCTAAAGACAGTAGGCCTCCGTATATGTTACCTGCAGGCTCGACGCCCGGCAGTAACCAATCCACGCGTCGTAAGGAGGCCGCGCCGTCGGACCCTCCTGCTACTACAAGTCGGCCTCTACACAAACGACACCTAAAGACAGTAGGCCTCCGTATATGTTACCTGCAGGCTCGACGCCCGGCAGTAACCAATCCACGCGTCGTAAGGAGGCCGCGCCGTCGGACCCTCCGGCGACTACTAGTCGGCCTCGCCAGGCACAGCCGCCCATCGAACGTCGCGCTGAAGGCAGCAGCGGGCCAGAAGTCCAACCAGCCTGTCAAAGAAAGAAACAAATCAGTATAATACACGGCATAATAAGATGAACTGAAATATTAAGTGAAAGAAGGCTAACAAAGAGAGTTTATAAGGGAGAAGTAGAAGCGGGAGTTGGAAGAGGTAGACCTCGACGGACTTTCTCTGATCAGATCAGGGAAATCCTGAAGAAAGGCCAGGTCAAGAGCACCCTAAACCGGCGAGCGTGTATGAGGAATGTAATGAAAGTGAAGGAAGCGAAAGAGGTATGTCAGGATCGTAGCAAGTGAAAATTCGTGGTCTCTGCCTACCCCTCCGGGAAATAGGCGTGATTATGTATTGTGATTATAGCGTACAGTCACCTGCAATAATATGGTACTCTGCGAAGGCCGCAAAACTATGTGACACGCTCTTATGGCTCTACAAATAAGATCGTGTCAGATATTTTTGCGGCCTTCCTTGTGTAACATATTATTGCAGGTGACTGGTACACCATCGATACTGCACCGACCGAGGTTATTTGGAAGATATGTACCAGTAACATACCTCGGGGTCCTCGAGAGACAGTAGTTCTGTAGAAGCCAGACAGCGCCAGGCGTCGCAGCCGCCGAGCGCCCAGAGCGAGCCGCGCCACGGCACGGCGCAGCACTGCGACCGCCCAGTGGTCAGGGGACGGGCGTCTGACCACGAGTCCGTAGCTGGGTCGTATCTGAACAGAGAATAAATATGTAAGGAATCAGAGGAAATTATTAAAAGTAAATGAGACTATATGTCGGTTAGTTGCTGCCCGCAACAGTTTGCGTGGCGGATTATAATTTCGATAAACGACCGAATGAAAAAGACAAAGGAAGTCGTATTGACAATCAAAAGAAGGAAAACAGCATATTTTGGACATATCTACAGGAACACCAAATATGCGTTACTAAAAAATATTATTGAGGGAAAAATTGATGGAAAAAGAGGTAGAGGAAGACCCAGAACATCATGGTGCAATAATATAAGGAGTTGGACCGGTATTACGGACGCTACCACTCTGGGCAGAGTGGCGGAACATAGAGAGGACTTTCGCATGGTGATCGCCGACATCCGTTAGGATATGGCACGTTGAAGAAGAAAACGACCCTGTCTAAAGCTCTGTTTTCCTAAGATAGCCGTGCCGTCATATAGCGGCCGTCTCCATACAAAATAATACGGCCAAATATGGATGTCGTAGTATTTTGTATGGAGAAGGCCGCTATATGACGGATCCGGTATCTTAGGAAACCAGAGCTTTATTTCTCGGCATTTTTTCGTCCAAAATAACAGTATAAGAACATGCGTTCCGATGGTATTTAGTTTTTAGTCTTAATAGTGGTTGCATTAGAAGTAATCTAGTTAGGGATTAATTACCCGATGTGTCGCTTTTGATCTTAACTTGTACTATAAGCCACAAAGTATCAGAGCCGCGAGAAATGTAGTGTAGGGTAATGAGTGTAATGACGTGCCACACGGTGCATAGTGATGGCGTCCTCACAAACCAAGCAACGATTTCCTCCTGGCATGTTCTGTGTAGACCTGCCAAATGCTCTTTGGGTAACGTAAACTACATGTTCACAGCCTTGAAGCTCCGTCCGCGGGCTCACCCGCCCACGACGTACATAATACCATGCCCCTCGTCTACCAAGGCTCGGAACCGGTTTTTTCGTCATACAAAAAATACCGGTATTATTACGTTATTTTTCGTTCTTTGGTTTATTATTTAATTTTTACTGGGACAATCCAATAATACGAAGTTGTTGACTAAATACATGATTCAGTCCTACGTAAAGACCATAAAATAATTAAAAATATTGAGCTATTTCGGGTTTTACGAAAAAACCGGTTCCGAGCCCTGTCGTCTGCCACTCACTTGCCGAGCCCTCCGCCCTGGGATACAAACACTCCTCATACGTAAGCTACCTGTGCACAGCCTTGAGGCTCCGGCCGCCGGCCCAGCCGCCCACGAGGTACAGGATGCCGCGCTCGTGGTCGGCCGCGGCCGCCGCGTGCGAGCGAGCACCGGGTAGCCGAGCGCGCGGTACCCACTTGCCTAAACCAGTCTCTCCGCCCTGCCAACAAATACGGGTAATAACATACATTCTTAAAAACACGTCAAATATTCGCACAAGTTTAACCCTTTACCTACGGGTGTCAGCCAGAGTTGCCAGTAAGGCAACACCGCTGCAGTACGGGTCTCAACTATAGTTGATCGAAGTAATGGTCGTGTTAAACATTTTTTTTAATCAAAACGAGACCTTGTTGCTTGGTGATAGCGGTCACATTATGCACTGGGATTAGTATAGATACAAAGAAAAAAATATCATAATATTTCGGTAGATGGCTCTGACATAAACATAATTTTAAAATTACCGCTTTTTTGCTGGCAACTGGGGTTGACACCCATACTGCAGAGGTGCTAATAATTGAACTCAATATGGCGGACAATAGTGTAGTTTTAAATTTCATCGACTTGTTGTCGATATGAGAGTACGGCGTGGGAGTGTTTGGAGTGTTATTTTTAGTGTTTTTTACCGTTATTGGTTCAAATATTGGAATTTACCATGTTATGAAATCATAGCTTGTTATTTCAGTTTTACATTTACTAGGATATCGATATATCGACAAATGTGTCGATAGACTCACATCACTATTTTTCATAAGTGGCAAATTGTTTTTATGCAACGTTTTAAGTGATTGATATTTACGCATTATTTTCATAATTATCGTTATTTAAGTGTTTATTTGTGTTAAGTATACTATAAACTAATGTTCTTAAACTGAAACTTGTGAAATCCGCGAGTAGTAACTTAAAAATCTTCAATTTCTTGGTGACTGATATATTGCTTGAAAGCAGAAAAAATAGTGAATATTATTACTCCAAGTGATTATTTATTGATTAAACACATTATACTTATTGTGTGTGTGAAGTTTCAAGTGTGTAGCTGTAATACTTCAAAAGTTACAAGTAAGTGAAATTATGCCTAACCGCTGTCTCTCGCCAAAACATGCCCGTATTGGGCGGTGACGGAGTGATTCAAGGGCCCGTAGGTAAAGAGTTAACACGGCAGGTATTTTTAATCAGTAAAAAATTAAAAACACCCTGGACACAAAAACGAATCAATTGACAGGTCAGTTATCAAAATTGAATGAATAGTTTTTACTCTAAGAGGTTTCATCTTTACAAACACGTTACAGACTATAATAAACTGCTAAAATCTTATCCTATTTGGCTTTGCAATGGTCGTATAAAACTCAGGTCGCGCCGCGCATGTCGGCCAGCGGTGACCACGCATTCGTGACTTCGCAGTTGCCAACCCGTGGATTACAATAACAAAACGAACCTCTTCAAAGGCGTCCACCGAGTCCAACTCGTTATGTCCATCAGAGCCGCCCAGCGCGTACACTTTCCCTCCCAGCGCCGCTGCGGGGAAGCGTGCGCGCGCGCCGCGCATGTCGGCCAGCGGTGACCACGCGTTGGTGGCCGGGCAGTACGCCTCGCAGTTGCGGAGGACGCGGGCGCGGTCGTAACTACCGAAATAAGAAGATTAGACATTTTAAAATGACATGAAACTTGGCATGAACAATTCAGAAACATATTATGGTGTTCTTCTTTGTTAGAACTTAAACAAAAAAAAACAACGGGTTGCACTCCGGGAGTGCCGGCAGAAGTGAAAACTCAACGACATTGTAACTCAAAATATTAATAACAGGGCCATATAGTGCAAAATGTCTGCAGCACTATGTATAATTGAGGTTAACGCCATCTAGCATTGTATCGTCGCATTACTTGAAACCCCTAAGCACATCACTGTGAGTACTACTGGTACTACCGTTATATTAATACCAGTTTGAGGGAAACTCACTAGATGGCATTTAAATCAAAAAACAATGACGTTGTCTGTCACACATAAGTCACGCAAGCGCCCTGCGCTGCCTACATGAAACAGCAGGCTCAGGCATACATTTTCGCCTTGCGGTAGAAAGAGAGGAGAGACGCCTTACGCGTTACGCCTTACGCTGTCTCGAATTTATTATTTTTTCTCCACCTCAAAAAGTGCACAGCGCCGCTAAAGAAGTTTTCACTTCAAAAGTTTTGCATGTAAACTAACGTGCATTTCAGCGCCGAGGCATAAGACAGTTACTCATGAAGTAACAAAGACGCTTACCCGCCACAAACTATCAATCGCTGGCCGAGCGCGGCCGCGCCGTGCGCGCAGCGACCACCCGCCAGCTCCGCTCGCTTCTCGCCATCCGGTTCCGGTGGGGCGTCCTGCAACACGATCGACATTAGTACAATACTAAGGGCCAGTTGCACCAACCACATTTGACAGACTGATCAACGTCAGCCGGCGCGCCCCGGCACTTTACTATGAAACTTTCCATACATAAAAATTTTGCGAACTCTTTAACGATACGAACAGTTTGGTGCAACCGACCCTAATACTACTACTTATACTGGTACTTGCTGTTCCATTTGTGCACAAAAACCTTAGACCGCGAAATACAAATCTGCTCACTGTCCCGAGAACGCGTACAGTCTCGTACAGGAACTCTCCCACCATCACGCTTAACGTCTTAAACTCATTTCTGTCATGGGCACCAGAAAGTGGTCTGTTTGCAAGTCAGTGGACGGATGTGTGTCGTATGTGCTTGAGGTACTGTGAGGTGACGGATGGAAGTTGAATATTTTCTTTTTTCTTTAATTATATTTTTGAATTGTACAGTGCTTTAGTTTATAACGGCTGCTATTTAACTGATCACCAGATTTAGTAAAATTTAATACCAAAAAAATCTATTTTACCACCCTAAAATCATGAATGATCACCAAAATTATAACACCATTTTAATGTGAAATGATTACCAATTTTATTACATTTTACTATCCTTTTAAAGGAAATGACACCAAAATAATCATTATTAACCCAAAAATAGTCAATGATTACCAAATTTCAATCCCCATTTTAATGTGAAATGATAACCAAATTTTTACATCCTGCTATCCTATTAAAGAAAATGATACCAAAATAATCATTGTAAACCCAAAAATAGTAAATGAACACCAAAAGTAGAACTCCATTTTAAAGTAAAATGATAACCAAATTTTTAAATCTTGCTATCCTATTAAAGCAAATGGCTCTAAAATAATCATTGTAAACGCAAAAATAGTAAATGATCACAAAATTGTAACCACATTTTAATTAAAAATGTGCATTGTGCAATCATTTAATATATCGTTATCCTATTAAATTAATTAATCCACTTCGTCACCTTTTTCTAGTAGCATTTTATTACTGTAACAGTCGCAGTTCTAACCTAACCTAACCCACTTTTCTAGTAGCATTTTGTTTCTGTAAGGGTCGCAGTTCAAACCTAACCTAACCCACTTTTCTAGTAGCATTTCTTTTCTGCAAGGGTCGCAGTTCAAACCTAACCTAACCCACTTTTCTAGTAGCATTTCGTTTCTGTATGGGTCGCAGTTCAAACCTAACCTAACCCACTTTTCTAGTAGCATTTCTTTTCTGTAAGGGTCGCAGTTCAAACCTAACCTAACCCACTTTTCTAGTAGCGTTTCGTATCTGTATGGGTAGCAGTTGAAACTTAACCTAACCTACTTTTCTAGTACCATTTCGTTTCTGTAAGGGTCGCAGTGCTAACCTAACCTAACCACTTAACTGATAGCAGTTCAACTTACTTTTCTAGTAGCATAACGAAATGCTACTAGAAAAGTAGATTAGGTTAGGTAGGTATGCGGTGCGGGCTACGGGGGGTTGAGCGGGAGGGGCTAGTAATTTTGGCATCAGTTTACTTTATTTGGTAATATGTATAAATTTTTTGGTAATCATACTGGTTTATTTAGGTGAAAATATCGCATTAATTTGGTCTTCAAGATTTGGTGATCATTAATGATTTTTGGTGATCATTCAATATATTTGGTATTTGAATACAATTTGAAGTGCAGTCGTAATTAAAGTGGTGGTACTTTTGTATTTTTAGGCCTTATTTTTTTGGTGTTCAGTTATTTTTTTTGGTAAGCATGATTTTTTTATTTAGGGTACCAAAGTATTTTTTGGTGGTCATTATATTTGTAGCCGTTTATAACTGTTATGCTGTATAACTTTTTTGTAATAAATAATAATGAATAAATAAATAGTCCCTCTGATACAGCTAGGTGGTGTGTGATCTGTGAGTGAAGTAAAGCCAACCTGTGTGTGTCCAAGCTTCCCTCCGCGCGCGACCGGCCCGCCCGCCGGTCTCCAAGCAACTCTGGCCGCGACCAGCCTTCCATGTACCGCCAGCAACGCTTGTGTAGCCCTCGGGCCGAGCGACCTCGCGGCCAGTACGGCGCAGTCGCCGCCGGCGCCCCGGGCGCGCTCGCGGGCGCCCAGCTCGCCCCCGGCGAGCGGTTTGGGCGTTGTGGCGCCGATGCCGGGCTCGCGGCGTCGACGCTCGACGGCCTGCGGAAGAAATATTTGATACGATTAAGTTAAATCTGTATTTTACTGTACAATTTTTTACTTATTTTGATGGCGGAGGAGAATATACAACGACATAAATACATACTTCGACAAATTTTAGTTTTATAGTAAGATTTGCCCACCTCCCACCCTATAGGCAGTTCTCCAGCGTTCATTAATTCAGAGCTCAAAATGCACGGACAATAGTTCAGTCTGCTCGCCGTCTAGCAATTGTAACCACACTAGTCTCAAAATACATCGCCCATTCCTATATATTTTCTGGCGCCGATACTCTTGTAGCTCAGGCGCATCAGTCCTAGCAACAGGCAGCTCCCACAATCGCTATACTCTCCTCTTCCGTGCACAAACAACAAATGTGTCCAACACAGCTCATCAACCTATCACTCAGTGTTTTGGGTTAATACAGCACCTATTCTTATTTCAATAGCATCAGCTTACACACTCACCTCACGCCGATACTCCTGTAGCTCGGGCCCATCAGTCCTCGCGGCCGGCAGCTCCCCGCAATCCTTCAGCTCTCCCCCTCCGTCCACAAACAATAGATGTGTCCTGGAGTATAACTCCTCATCTAATGATCGGTCCCTCAGCCACACGAGCGCCGCGTCAGCGACCGCACGCGGAGCCTCGCCGCCATCTTCGGCTGAAGACTCGCGGAGAAGCTCTGCGGTTACTGAAGGGAGGGCCGCTAGCGCGCCTGAGGCGCAAATCTCGTCGAACTGGATGGACAAATAAATGGATTAGTTTAGCGGACCCACCGTATCGAAAAAATTGGATTGCTAAAAGTGTCCCTAATGACATATTTTCTGATAAACGGAGGCTTACCGCGAACCGCTCGTTCGTTCGTTCGTCTCTTTGCGTGTATCGTTCGAATATGCAAGAGCCATAGAAAGGCAGTTCGAATTTGAGATTTTCGCGGTAGGCCCTCAGATTTTTTCAAGTGTTGTAAATATCGTCGGGTGACAAGCAAAAGTCACTAAGTACTATCAAAAAATTAAAGTAACAATGCACTTTATTACACTTGTAACACGGTTTATTGTCTAATAATTTCAATGGTGTTAGTTAGTGACTTTTGCTTGTCACCCGACGATATGTAGAGTCTGTTTGGTTTATTAACGACAATCCTAAAGAAATATAGCTCCATGAAATATGAATTTAAAATTAATGGTGATCATTGCAAAAGTCACTTGCTCCTCGTGTTAAATTAAATCCTCGAAAACAATACTAAAACGGTTTTAGAGCGTTTCTGGCAACTTTTGCACCCATAACTCCTTAGCTATAAACGTTGTACAGACACCAATTTTAACGTGAGTATTCATTAAAATATGCTTTTAGAAATGAAATATGACTCAAGCTTATATATACTTACATGTGCCGCAATAAACGTGTCAAGATGATGCCTGTGCTGCGGCGGTAAATCCGGCAGCGCTCGTGTTAAATTAAATTCTCGAAAACAATACTAAAACGGTTTTAGAGCGTTTCTGGCAACTTTTGCACCCATAACTCCTTAGCTATAAACGTTGTACAGACACCAATTTTAACGTGAGTATTCATTAAAATATGCTTTTAGAAATGAAATATGACTCAAGCTTATATATACTTACATGTGCCGCAATAAACGTGTCAAGATGATGCCTGTGCTGCGGCGGTAAATCCGGCAGCGCTCGTGTTAAATTAAATTCTCGAAAACAATACTAAAACGGTTTTAGAGCGTTTCTGGCAACTTTTGCACCCATAACTCCTTAGCTATAAACGTTGTACAGACACCAATTTTAACGTGAGTATTCATTAAAATATGCTTTTAGAAATGAAATATGACTCAAGCTTATATATACTTACATGTGCCGCAATAAACGTGTCAAGATGATGCCTGTGCTGCGGCGGTAAATCCGGCAGCGCTCGTGTTAAATTAAATTCTCGAAAACAATACTAAAACGGTTTTAGAGCGTTTCTGGCAACTTTTGCACCCATAACTCCTTAGCTATAAACGTTGTACAGACACCAATTTTAACGTGAGTATTCATTAAAATATGCTTTTAGAAATGAAATATGACTCAAGCTTATATATACTTACATGTGCCGCAATAAACGTGTCAAGATGATGCCTGTGCTGCGGCGGTAAATCCGGCAGCGCTCGCAGCTCTAGCGCATCCTGCGGCGTCGCTCGCCGCACAAGCCTCTCCGCTAACGCCAATCTCGCTCCTTCTACTCTTAGCCGCCATGCAGCTTCGTATAGTTTCCGCGCTGGAGCGCCAGCAGATGCTACTAATCTTCCAGTATACGCCCATTCGGCTAACGCACGTAGCGACGCCGCGTCAACCCCCGCTACGCGATGTAATGGCTCCGCTAAAGTTTCTAATAAATACGGTGACGCAGCAGCCAGTACTGCCTTGTGTGCGGGCGTTTCTTCGCCCCCAGCAACGAGTAGGACGTCGAAGTGTTGTCGCGACTTGCGTAGCGCGTTGAGCGAGGCGAGGGCGCGCGCTGGTAGTTCCAAGTCCTCGGCAAGGAGTTCTACGGTTCCTTCGCCGCCGGAGCCGGCGCTCGCCTCCTCGCCTTCGCTGTCGCTGGCTGACGCGTGTTCAGGTGACGCGCCGCCTGACAACAGAGAATACATATTAGAAAGTGCTTTATTCGTAACAAACGAAGAAGAAAATTATAAAATGCATAAAACGACAAAGTGCCACGAAATGGTCTAATCTCAGCATAATACAGTCACCAGCATTATGTTGAGATTACACCATTTCGTGGCACTTCCAGCGCTGATCTTTCGATGAGACCGTGTGGTGAATATATAAGCTGCATTTGAACTGTGAGCTATATGGAATATCTTAGCCTACGTTCATATTTACCCCTTATTACGGAATGCATACATAGCAAAAGCATTTATATGAGGGGCTATATGTTTGTGTGTTTTTGCATTCCATAAATGTCCCCATGTATCTCCAAAGAACTTGGCAGAATTGGTTAAATCTTTGGGTAAAGCTTATGTGTTACACCACAGCAACTATGGTTACCGCACTAGATGGCGTTTAAATAATTTTATCTACACACATATCATAAACTCTCTATGACGCCTTCAAAATCCGTAAATAATGGCCCACATTACGATAAACTGTTTTGTTACAGCAAATTTCTTATCTGTGAAAATGTGGTAATAACTTCATTACTATATCAAAATCGATTTGGTAATGCATTTTAAATTTCGAACATCTCTGAATAAAAAAAGCAATTTGATTTGACCCCTATTCTAATATCAGTCGTCATGACGTTTTATTCGAAATCAAATGACAATTGCATACAATATTGACAAATCCCGTATGTAAGTTGGTATCGGACGATATGGTAATCGACCCCGACTCTAGTTTGTCTCTGAATTAAAAAAAACTACGGATGCGTGACATACGTGAAAAAAGTTTTCCTTTGCCGCCATTTGACGTACAGTTTATATTTTAATTAATTTGTAAGTAAAAAATAATTTGTTTTGTTGTTTTTAAAGTAACTATAACAAAAGTTTCGTGTAAATTGTGCGATAAAGATATTTCGGAGACGCCAGCTCATATCCGCGAGTTCCGCCAGAGAGGAAAGTGCCCCAATGTCGGTTGTAATATGAGGTTAGTGAATATATCATAGAAAGTTTATAATATGTGTGTAGATAAAGCAGTGTATGTAACTGTACATAATTAGGCATTAAAACACTCGTGTGATACTATTATGAAACTCATTTCATTCGTTTCATAAACCCACACTCGTATTTTAATGCCTTTCATTATGTAGCAGTCACATAAACTACTATTGCATTGTCCTTTCAAACTTAATTGGCATGGAAATGGAAACGTCAATGTACAGGGCTCCACAGAGATTGCAACAAAAAACATGCCATTTTCGATACATATATAACTAAGCACAAGAAACAAATTCAACCGGTCGATCAAATGTCGCAATGTATCAAAAATCGCATGCGTTGCTAAGTAAACAGATCCCTTATGGTAGGCGCAATCTTATAATCTATCTATCTAATCTAATACCTTTAAACGAGCAATTCTTGTTTATTTATTTATATATAACTCTAACGACTCTAAAAAATTCTAACGATTTAGAATTTAGATGAAATTTGTTATATGGGGGTATTCGAGGGCGATAAATCGATCTAGCTAGGTCTTATGTCTGGGAAAACGCGCATTTTTTAGCTTTTATATGTTTTCAAGCAAAGCTCGGTCTCCCAGATATTATTCTATCTAAGTATTCAGTCAGAGGCACGTGTCCAAGGCACGCGCGGCTGAGTGCCTTATATTCGCAAGTCTCAACCCACGTGACGACCTCGATAAGATATCCATAGCTTCGTTGGCACGGTTGACTGACGGCCAACCTTACTGTGAGAAGATACGGTCTAAAATGGTCAAAAAAGTGTGTTGTTATTTTTGTAGCCTCCAAAATATGAAATAAACAAACAAATATACGAAGAGAGGCCAAAAAAGAGCGTGAAATAAATGAGAAATTCAGTCTAAGATGACAATCTCAATAATCTCATGCCAACTACCCACTTAAATAGTTATAGGTAGGACTTTTATACATATAAATTGGTATTTTGTATAGAGCTTGTTGACCGACCGTTAGCGAAGGTCTCCGATTCAGTCTGGGCGAAAACGATTTCGTATGTCTGATGTTCTCCTCGGCAAGATAGCATTTCTTTTTCGTGAAATTTTGTGAGCAGGTTCGGTAGTTAGATAGATTTTCTCGTTTCGTTTTTTGGGAAATATTGATAATGGCTGAAATTGGCGGACTTAAGCCCCAGTAGGATCAATGGCACAAGACTATTGTGAGTTCGCTGTGATAATTACCTAAGGAAATAAGTAGGTATTTTGCTTATCGCAAGATCTACAGTCTACAGATCACAGAGCTACTAGTAAATAAGTACTCTTTGACAACGAAGCCCACATTGTTCAGATATATGTGACCACCTTGTCCACTTCGATATACATATCTGATAGCAACTGCACGGTGTAAGCACGGTGGATCAATACGCACAATAAACGTCGTCCATTGTACCTTGACATTGCAAAAACTGCCTACTAATCGCAAAACAACGTCTCAAATGCGTGCAAATCCCTTATGAACTCTGTATCTCTAACTACTTAAGCTGGACAGAGACCAACATATATCGGTCAGTCTGGTTATAATCCCGCGCTGTCTACCCCAGTAAAAACCGAAAGAAAGCTGTTTCGCTCGCTCTTACAGCTGATAATGAAACAGGTAGCTTTACGTCTATCAGCGGTCAAGGGCGTCCCAATTGAACTCATTTCTTACGCGAGGCTAAATGTAAATAAACATGCTATTGTGAACTTTATTTTCGGGGCCATAAGTTTCAAGATAAGCGGTTTATGTTTAATGACGCAGGCTTGAGGCTACTGACAATTTATCTATCACGGAAAAGTTTTAGCTCATAAGCAAATAACATGTTGTAATGACTGTTTATTTACACCTTGAATGTATAAACTACTTAATCATTAAATACACACAAGATTCATCTAATGCCAAATATATGACTATTGAAATAACTGCTATGAATAGACCAGTGTGTTTTCACTGTTACAGATGGGTTAGGATTTCAAAAATAACCTTATCGCTACATCTTATCACCTCACCATCTCTTCACAAGTTTTTATAAAAGCTACTAATTAAAATTAGCATGCCTTACCGCTAGGCCACCAGTACCCAAAATAACCTAATTATCATTTCGTTACATGTTCGCCTCTTTCGTATGTTTCCTATCTTTTACGTAATAAATAACAATGAGTTATAGAACTATAACTATGTACTACTTTATGTAATGTAGGTACATACAGTCAGCTGCAGTAATACCAGATGAGTATGATCA
This sequence comes from Cydia splendana, assembly GCF_910591565.1. NCBI lineage: Eukaryota > Metazoa > Arthropoda > Insecta > Lepidoptera > Tortricidae > Cydia > Cydia splendana. The sequence continues at coordinate 15,609,424 of NC_085979.1, read as the reverse complement.
AGTAAACCTATAATGTATTATCAAATCATAATGTTTATTTATGTTATCATTTTCATAAGACCAAGACGCCATCTCAACGGCGTTATTCAATTCACCTACCAAACTCCGGTGACTCTATCCAATATAAGAGGCATAAGAGCCCACTTTAATTGCACATATTTGCTATTGATCTAGAGGCCACATTACGCTGGTTTTTTCTCGCAACTATCAATGGTTATCATTGACTATCATTTACAGACTCCACTTTATGAAATACGTACATACATATATATAATCACGCCTATTTCCCGGAGGGGTAGGCAGAGACCACGGGTTTCCACTTGCTACGATCCTGACATACCTCTTTCGCTTCCTTCACTTTCATAACATTCCTCATACACGCTCGCCGGTTTAGGATGCTCTTGACCTGGCCTTTCTTCAAGATTTCCCCGATCTGATCAGAGAAAGTCCGCCGAGGTGTACCCCTTCCAACTCCCACTTCCACTTCTTTCTTATACACTCTCTTTGACTTTATGAAATGTTTACTAAAAACGTGAAACCACACAGTCATAATATATCATAGTTCATAATAGCAAAAAGAATAGATAGTATAGAGGGGTCCTGTCATTGTCAATTTTGTAGTCACGGTACATTTACTGCCATCTATCGACACACGATTAAAACTTAAAATAAAATTGAAAATGTATAAAATAATCAAAATATGTTTACGGATAAATGATTCTTAATTTTTATTGTTCGATACTGACCCATGTTCTTTCACTGATATGTGTTTAAATTGTTAAATACCAAACGGTGTCGTTAACGCCATCTAGCCGAGAATAGGCCAAAGGTAATGGCGCCATCTATTCGAGAATGACTTTTCCGTGGCCGTCCGAGGCACGTTTTTTTCTTAGACTTTATTTATCTTATACGGAGTTATATGACTTATATGTATCTCTGATAATAGTTTGTGCCCGATGTCTGATAAATTTTGAGGTGGAAAGGTAGGGCGAACAAAAACCGCGAAAGCCTAAAATTTAATTTTTTTACCTGCCTCTCTACCGTTCTTGCGTATACCTACCTATCGTTATATGTATAAATGACAGCAACGCTCATAACTGTACATCGGTGGACCTTATTACAAAAGGCATAAGATCCACCGATGTAAAGTTAACAGTGTGAGCGATGGTTCCTATATTCAAGCGATGGAGAGGTAGATAGAATTTCGATTTTCTAATTTTATCGAACTTCGATGACGTATGTAAACTGTTCAGTTCAACAGACCCCAAATGAAGAATGGGTGTTCCAATTTGTGATATCCAAGTCTATCTACCAGGCACGGGTACCATTTCGTAGGTTGTTACGAGTACAGTGACAATCATATTAGACATCGGCCTTCGTATTGATTGCCAATGTGACAAGGTGCGAAATGGTACATAAATTGACTGCCCCTAAGTGATCTGTGAAGACGACAATACGCGTCACGGACTCACGGAAGACTATAGTGACGTCACGTGGCCTCACTCGACACGTGTTTTTCTGCTGTCAACGGGCGCTCGACCGAATCACAACAATCTTACTCAAGGACCTTTCTAACAGGTAGCAATGACGAACGAACTTAATTAAATTCCTACCTTCCTTCCGTTTTTACTGTATTCCGTAAATTAACGAATAGTTCGAAACTCGAAATGTAAGATTACTTATCTTATCTTTCTAATAAATAAATGACCCGTTTACACTTTTTACCCAACATAGCATAGCAAAGCAAAAGGGTTATATTGGGTAATCCATCTAGCAGCAAAATCACTGAGCAGATATTGATAAATGGGATGTCAAAGGAAGGGTATGATTATATCGGGTGTTCTATCCTAGCAGCAAAAGTATCGGTTCCGAACCTTAAGGTAATCGTCTAATCACCGTCGAAGGGGCTGAAATATTGAAAATTACCAATATTGGAATGCTTAAAAACAACTACTACGAAGGACACCGTAGCCGGGTCAAAGTGCTTCAAACATTCTACCTGTGGTTACGTAAGTAATAGTATCTACCTATTTTATTCTATGTCTATCGAAGCCTACATAGTTAATTACATAGTAGCTCGCCTAACCTAGCTCTTACACTAATTGAATGTTAGTATACATATATGTATAACTAGAATACCTACGCCTAGGTTGCAAAAAGCGTACCGGCCGTTTCCACGCAGAAAGCAAAATTATAAACAAGTCTGATTTTTATCAACGTATAGTTATTACTTCAGACTTCGCTGGTTCAGTCACCTATTAAGAATGGGAGAGGACCGGGCTGCCAAGAGGGCGTACCTGGGAAGACCGACTGGTGGCCGCCCGGTAGGTCGGCCCAGATACCGCTGGGGAGATCTGCGTCAGCTTCAAGCCGATAATTGGCAGGAAACGGCGCAGGATCGGGAAAAGCGGCGTGATCTCGTTTCGGAGGCCAAGACTCTCTTTGGGTCGCCGAGCCATATTAAGTTAGTTAGATAGTTATTACGCATATCGAGAGCAATTTATAGGTATTAGGAAAAAGTTGTGAGACGCACTATAGGTACAGTCGCCATCATATATATTGGAGCGGCCGAGGTGCTCAAAAATATCTGAACACGCACTCTAACGTCTTGACAATACGCGTATCAAATAAGTTTAGTATACCTACTGATATCGCGCCGTAGAGATATAGAGTTGCCACAGGACGTCCTTTATAAACATGAAACAATACTTCTTTTACCTGTGTGTTATACCATTCATTCATTCATCTCTTCTTGAATGCACGATCTTAATTTAGAAATAACCGGCCTTTATACTAGCGGACAGGGCATAACCCTACTCGTAATCATACTCTGTCGATACAGACTAGGGTCGCCAAGACAAAACTATGACTTGATGACAAGCTGATTTCGTAGGCACAAATACTTCATGTATATGTGTGCGTATCGCGTATAAACAAACACGAGGAAATCGGCGTTTTATGAAAGTATTGTTTAAGCAACACTACCTCTGACGGTCTAGCATGAGTTGCGTTCTCGCGCGCGACTCCATCATACATCGAGCGCGACTTCAAGTATGAACTCGCGCGCGAGACCGCAACTTATGCTAGACGCCCTGCTCTGCTCGTAGATAATAGTTTGTGCCTGTCAGGCGATAACCGCGATGTGGTCGCGAACGGCAAATATCGAATGTCTCTGGCAACACAATTGTTTATTTAGCTACAGTCAGCCGGAATGATTTTAACAGTCGCTATCAGATATATCGGAGATCGGAGCGGCCATGGTGCTCACAAATATCTGAACAGGCCTCTATTGTCAAGGCGCTAGAGTGCGTGGATATTTTTGAGCACCCCGGACGCCCCGATATATCTGGGCGCGTAGCCAACGTGCCAATCGTTAACGCTACGTATAGCGTATCGTAGTCATCTCTCTCTATCACTCTTCCAAACTAGTGCGCAAGTAACAGTTGCGTTTCGTACGCTACAGTGTAATTTAATATATTCGTCCCCATGCCACAGAATAAATAATAGTACTATGTACAGAAGACCCACTCTCTAACAAAACGCGTCTGTTACGATCAGGACAGATATGGCCGCTAGGTGGCGACAGCGCCACGCGCGGCTTATGGCTAGCCACCAAAATTGGTGTGGAACGGATGTACTTTTAGCTACCTGTTGCAAAGCGACGAAATCGCGGAGTGAGCCACGCCTGCCTAATGCCTATGCCCTAATCAATAACTGACCTTGACTGTCACTATAAAGCGGCCGTCGAACCTGACTATCTAATCTCAGACCAATTTGGTCTCGATTGTGCTCCTTTGATCGTACCTATAATCATTTTGCCCTCTAGAAGTCTAGATCCTGTGTCAGTATCAGCTTGATAGGGTCAGATTGAATCAATAAATTGAGAGTAGAGTTAGGTATAAGGGGTCACATTTTCCCTGTGGACATTAGGTAACAGGCTAGTGTAGATAAATGCAAAAGTGTGGCTGTTTAAAACCTCTTCACGCTTAAACCGCTGAACCGATTTAGATGTAATTTGGTGTGGAGATAGTTTGAGACTCGAGGAATGACAATAATGACAGGGCAGTATATATCAATCATCAATATCATCATCTCACGCAGACGAAGTCGCGGGCAGAAGATAGTGACCCATAACCGCCAAGCGGTTACCACAGTCATGAACACAGCTAATAGGTTTCGCTGAAGAGTCGAAGGCCCACGGCATTCCAGTCCGTAGTAGGTACTAAACTGGCGCAAGGCATTTGAAAAGCATCTCTATATGTATAGGAACAGGGACTAGATTTGATATCAGAGCAGACCTGTCGAAGTAACGGATACTATGGCTGATCCGGTATGTTAAAGGCTAATAGGTTCTAGAAACAAAAAGCTTGCCTTTAATAAATAAGGGAATCATTGAAAATGCTGAATGGTGCTGGATGCAGCACCTGCTTAATTAACCGAGCGTTAGCAAGGGTCTACGTTTCTGCTTGGGCAAAATTTGGGCCATTTTGGACATTTCCAAACGTTTTTTGGAAATGTCCAAAATGGCGAAAATTGAGAAAAGACGTAAGGAGAGTCTATGGCACTTGTGTTTTTACAATTTTTAAGCTTATAGCTCGTGATATAGCTCTTACACTCTACACCACACAGAGTCAATAGTTAAGAATATTCAAAGTATTAAATAATATCCCTAGCTACTTATACTTATTGCTGAAAACCTATAGCCTACGCTACACGCAAACTATAGGTGCATATTCTCAAATTTATGATAATTGACCGAAGCGAAGCGAAGGTCTACGTTTTGACTCGGGCATTTTGCTTTCGTATGTCCGGATGTTCTCCTCTACAGGTCGCAATTCTTAACCGATTCTCGTGAAATTTTGTGACCGAATTTTATGACTAAATAAATTTTTTTTGTCAATCCGGTTTTTGGAAATTTTTAAAAATGGCGGAGTCGTGATACCTGGCGCCTAAACAAATAGTCGTATCGATATCATAAGACTTTTTTCTTTTTGAAACATGTTTACAGAGTTAATAGCAAAAAATGCAGAAAAAAATTATCGCTGGTTTAGGCGGTATTTAGATATTTAATTTTAACTAATTTTAATTTGAGAAGGAGTAGCTAAATTTCGTCAACTCGTCTAAGAACTATTTGGCTCAGTTTGTAAACGTTCGCTTTTTCTGTTTGCACAGAGGGTCTGGGTTCGATCCCCAGTAATTGTATGCTGGGATATTATAACTTTTTGTATTTTTTTACACATAAATTTCGTATTGTTTTTCTTTAATTTACTATACACCGTGTTTTTATTGAATTCCGTTAACTTCGGGGTATAGTTAAGTACGTTTATAAGAACTAAATGGCATAGTTAATTTTCAAAAAAAAAAATTTTTTTTTGTTTTCTTTTTTGTTTTTTTTTGTTTAAAAAGTAATTAAATGTAGCATATAGCGTTGTTGTAACACGGGCATTACATTTAACTCAACCAAACAATTGAAATCTGTGACATATCAATGTCATTTCGTACATCAATCGACCGAGATTGTACTTAAGTTTAGTAGCAAATGTATGAACTCATTCTAAACACTAATCAATATGTAAGCCGGCCCTAAGGCAAGTGTACACGCTTGTAGAGGCCTTATAGTAAAAAAATAAATTATGGATTATCTCCGAAATGGACTTAATTAGAACATCTGTGTCTTTGAGAAAGTTACTTGATTTAAGCTCAGGAATGCACCCTTGAAATTAACGGAAATAAAAAAAAACACGGTGTATTTAAAGCTCTTAGCACCATGTTATTTCAAGCTCTGCTCGCGAGGTCTACAGCTCACAGAGCCACTAGTGATATTCTTACCATGTTCTTAATCTAATAAAGTAAACTATCCTAACCCTCATTTACGATACCTATTATGATTAGATATATTAGTTTGCACAATACGTGCGTAATACCATTAAGGTGCAGTGGGTTCAGAAAACGAAGTTTTTAAAAAGCCGTAGCTCTTTTTTGGATCACAATACGGCTGCCATACATTCAATTAACAATCTTGAGGGCTTTTTCTAGTGACTTCCGCGATTCGAATCCTAAATTTTTGACTTTTGCTCGATAGAAAACGATCACGAACATAGGTCTAAAACGGACTTTAAACATTCGTAACAATTTGTGCACAAAAGATAAAAATATGAAAACTGCTTCTAATAACGCGCAATTTTATGCTTGAGCGAATTCCGCGATTACTTTTTTTTTTAATTTAACATTAAATAAATAAGTTCAAAAACATGATATCAGCGGTCCCGTGCACGCAACTTCTTTGATCAGATGCCCGCTGGGCTTGAACGAAGGCGGTCCTATCGCGGGGCGCACTAAACTGACAGTTGGGTTTTGCAATTATTTTGACATTAAATCATATACGTATACGAAAAAGTATACCAGTAGACAAATTGTATTTAAAAAAATAGGGTAAATTAATTATCATCACATAGAGCTCGGGTCTCATCTTAAATTTGATTTGTTGTTGTTTACGGGGGATAATTATTGAAAAACGCAGTAAACTCTCAAAACAATACGGTTCTAAAATCATTTAAGTAATTTGCTCCTTCAAACCCCGCTTAAAATGAAAAAAGTTTGAAGACTCATACTTACTGATTGGAGTTAATTTTCATTATGCTGGTATTACCTAATATTGCGTAATTTTAAAAAGGTACCCATGTGACTTCTGTACGTCAACGTCAATGAACTGATTGTGATGACAATTTTGTGATCTTGTATTTATGTTAGAGAACTTTTGATCTTCAAATATTACCTATTAATACGGAACGATATGTAAATATTTCGTGTACTACTTGAAAATCTTGAAGCGGTACACCTATCTTGTTGCTGTGAGGTCCGCCCAGATATATAATGCGGTGACGTGCTGTTCTGCAAACCTTCATGAAATCAAGAATAAATAAACGACTATGGTCTAGCCTCAGTCCTAGTGAGTTTTTGCGGCTCGTGAGGCCGGGATATACTTGCCTACGAGGCTTACAGGCCAATACCGTTGCGGACTGGTTTACTGTGATTGTCTATGTATCGATTGTTATCCAAATTTACTATAAAATAAAACAAAGTTTCTAGTTCAATTATATTCTGTGCATATTTAATTTTATTTTTTATACCTCGTCGATGACAAACAAGCATACGGCCCGTCTGATGGTAAGCAGTCTCCGTAGCCTATGGACGCCTGCAACTCCAGAGGTGTTAGGTACATGCGCGTTGCCGTGCCTAACCCTCCGCACCCTCGTTGATAACTGGCAACCATACTCACCGGCAGGAACAATACTATGAGTAGGATCTAGTGTTATTTGGCTGCAGATTTCTGTAAGGTTGAGCTCTGCTCTAGATCTGGAATGACATCCGCTGTGCTGTGTCCTACCACACAAAGCGAGATGTAATTCACAGTGCCCATACCTCTCTTTTGGACGTAGTTCAAGGACCAGAGGAATGTCCATATATCTTAAGTATTTCCGTACTAAATAACTACACAGATTCAGATTCTGAACATATAACCGTAAGTTTACCAAAAATTTGGCGTAGCTGTACAGTCAGATGCAGAGAAAAACAATCCGCCAAAATTAAATTTCCACCCTGCCAGGACTTTATTTATTGATAAAGATAACGATATGTTTGCAAAAATGTAGTGATGAACATAGGTGGACAGTAATTTTGGATGCGTAGGGGAGAGCGGGGAGAAACGCAACACTTTGTACTTTGAACTTAGTTTCTGGCTAACCGTTATTATTTTGATGAAATTAATGTAGTCATATATAACTTCATTGCATGTTCTGTACATTAACATCTTGATTAACCTTATAATTGTGTATTTTGTATGTAAGTACCAGAGTGACTAAAAAATCGTCTTTTGTTACTCATGACCCGTTGGCGTGCAGAAAGTAACACGTGTGGGTCAAAAGTAACAAGACACAGTGGGCTGTAATTCATATAATATGATAGGTATATCAAATCAAAAAAGTACTAATTAAATATGTAAATTATTATTGATCACACACTTTAATATTTGCATTTTAACTACATAAACATTAGCATTTTAAGAAAACAAATCAATATTAAGTCCTCGTTAGAAATTGTTTTTATTTCAAGTGATGAGGTCAATTATTCTGTTATAAACATGTTTTCTACTCAGATAATTCAGGGTCAGAGTTTTTTCACTCACAAATATGGCATACATCGTTTAAATCAGGTTTCGCGCGGGCCACCGTCGGCGCCGAGGGGGGGGGGGGAGGGTGTATCTGGTTGCTGCTGAACTGATACTGATAGGGCTGAACACCTGGAGCCTGCCTCCCGCGGGCCGGATTGGACCGCTGTCGGCGGGCCGGATTGGAACGCTTCGCGGGCCGGATTTGGCCCGCGGGCCGGGGTTTGGCGAGCCCTGGTTTAAATCATCATTGACGCATTAAGCATGTGACACCATATTAGATTCAATAGGTACCTATATATTGTATGGGATGTAAATGTTACTTTTGTACCTATACGGCTTTGTTACTTTTGTACCCGACCGCATTTTTCTGAAAATATGAAAGATATCTTTGAAACGGAACGTGGTCGAGAAAATAAATTGCAATCAATCTAATCAATATCCCTTCGGGTGGCAGGGCCTCCGGTTGAAGGGTAGGAGAAATGGCGCGGCCATTTTTTAAAATATGCCCCTGCGTGGCAGAGGGCGGGAGCCGGACACTTCCCTAATTGGCGGCGAACCGGGAGACGGTTCCGTCATAACAAGCCCGTGAGTGGCAGAGACCGTCTCCCGGCCTCTGTGCGACATCGTATTTCGCGCCTAAAATAAAACCGTTAAAACTATGCCTTGCTTGTTCACTCTTGCAAGATGCATTCGTCAATAAACAAGGATGGTATTCCTTAACGGTCGAATTCCCGCGTAAAATAAAGTTTGTTAGAACTGTGTGAATCATATTAAATGTATTGTTTTGTCATAAAAACTGCTTTTTCTACAGTCAATTGTTTTATTTCCTAATTATACGTATTTTTATACATGAAAGTAGAAAAAAATTGGTAATAATATGAGATTTGATCAAGTCCAGCATAATTCACATAAAATAGAATGTAATTCATTGGTATACAATCAAATAAACCACTTTATGCTGAATTCAATAATACATAGTTAATATATATCCTTCATACATATTTTTTGAGAAACGGTCATATTTCTAACACGCGCCAAATTCGCGATGACCATCCTGGAGGCCCCGCCACTTGACGTATATTTTTCCAAAATGGCCGCGCCACTCAACCTCAACCCACCGTTAAATCTGAGGCGCCGCCATTCAACGGCTTGTTATGTCTGTCCGTCTGCCGGCTCCCCGCCACTTACCGTAGAGACCGGGAGCCGGACAATGCCACTCTAGGGGATATGCAAATATTCAGAAACTGTATGTATTTTAATACAACGTAAACATCAAATAACTAAAAGTCGAAAAACGTACTTTTGATTCGAAAAATCACGTTGGGTCCTCTCACACAACCTAATAGCACGTGGCGCCCGTTTCGACTGAATGCAAGTGAAGGGGGCGCCACTGTCTATCACCTAATAGCAGCGGAGTGGTGTTTTGACTATTAGATACACCTACAGAGCAATAGTTACTTTCCTTTCCACCCGCCGTTACGTTTGTCCCCGCTCTCCCCTACATTTCACTTGAAAAAGCATGCAAAATTTTCTTATTAGCTAGGTACTACAATTAAATATATACAGATTGAAGCTAAGCTAAGGTAAGTAAGTTATACAATAATAACATCATCGGAATACACATATGATTTCAATGAAATTGTCATTGAATTGATTTTGCGCCTTATCGAAAGCCCTATTGAATAGAGTAGTACCTAAATAACGTTTTTCATTTGACGACTTCTGTATTTATTCGGTTTATTTAGTACGCGTATCTAATGAATTCGATTTTAGTTAATTTACATTTAAATACGTCACATGTGACATGAACAGACAAGGAGAGTAAGATAAAATATATTGTTTCTCTTCCTTCTTTCAATGGAACTTTTTTAGAGTTTCTCTTCCTCAAAGGAGGCTAGTGGTTAACACGAAACTCAAAATACTCTCATTTGCATCTTAAAAAAAACAGGATGGGTCACTGACCTGTCCCAGTAAAGTGAGGTAGTGTACGTCAAGTGTGCTTGTGTGTGAAATGGGGTAATTTGACAGAATCTGAAAATTTTCCTCGGGCATACCTCGCCTTAATTAGACGAGATTAGTTCCCCCGCCATAAATATATCGACGGCGCACGCGGCCTTCCACTTCATAAATAAACTATGCTCGTTAAATTTTACAATATCGAGTTTTTATCTAGGTATAACCGCAGAGTAAAGTGGCTCAAATGACACAATTGGGACGACAATCGCTTTCGAATGGTTTTTCATTCGATGCGAGTCTGGCGTCGTATTTTAAAGCAGTTAGGCTGGTCTCATCGAGGGACAACTCGGAATAAGGATTTTTTCATTGCAGTGAAGGATGTTATTAGATTTAGGTAGCCTAATTAGTTCCATCTCAATAGGGCTAGCCGCTTGCCAACTAGGAATAGGATTATTCAGGGCAGCCGATTAGAATTATAACATAACGTAATCCGCATTATCATAAGACTGTAAGACTATATTCTTAAAGATAAGACCGAAATACGAAAGGCTGAACGTCGTAAAGATGCAAGGCAGGTCAGGTCACCTAATTCGGTCTCTGACAAATCAAGGAATATATGGGGTTGCGTTGCCAAGAAACTGACATGACATTGTTCGATCCGGCGATAGACCCAGAATCAGCGCAGGGTGTAATCGCGCCATAAGCCCGCAGCGCAGGGCTTTAAAAATAGCAGAGAATCATTACTTCATTAGTGATCAATCCATCGCTATGGAAACGTAGCAGTGCAGTATAAACGACATGTTTACATGTTAAAGATGCTCATCATTAAGAATGTCGTAAGTTGAGCAACAACTCAAGCAGCTAAGCGGGCGAGCTACCCATTAAATACACAGACGGCAATCAAAAAATTGTTGCTAAGAGAATTATGTACACAACATTATGGACACATGGCTACAATTAGAGTCTACAGCTACTATAGAATGGTACTATAGATACGTTACGAAACATTATACAATCGAATTCATAATAATCTATTAAGTAGTTAAGTTCCACTGTGTTCATTAAAATCCTAAAATGTAATTCTATTATAAGTTTTACGTACGTATGGAAAAATCCTGATTGCCTATAAGTACTTATCTTATCAGTGACAATGTGCTAACTACTTATTATTGTACATAATGCTTTAGTGATAAGTTCGCCTTTATTATTAAACATTAAGTATAATTACCTAAAGAAACACCTAGGTGTGTATTTATTGACATGTTTCTTGCAAGATTTTTTGGTTTTGTAGCAGGTCATCCCTAGGTTATCGAATTTATGACTAAAATGCTCAAGTCTGGCAAGCTAATGTTTACATCCTTCAATGAAATATGTTTTAATTTATAACAAGTGAAAATGATGAATTATAAACTAAAATAAATATCATACACTAAAGAAAAAGTATCCAAGTCCACTGGTGGCCATTTTCATAAAAATAATTTGATTTGGTCCCTAGTTGAAAATTATTAAATTTTAAATCTATATTTTCTAGCAAAATACTTATTTTTGTTAGTAAGTTTATAGCTAAATAATATTACTAGATATTTATTTAAACCCTCTAAGCTCTTATGGGCTGCAGAATATTCGAAACAAATGTAGATGCATACATTTATACATGAATTAAAAACAACTACTTGGCTAATCAGGTAAAAACTAGAATGCATAAATAACTTGTTCACTGTAATCTTGCAAAACAATCTGTATACATTTTGTCATAATACAATTTGCCATGCCTCACTAAATTTATGAATGGGTGGCCACTGGCTGCCCGAGACAATTCCTTCAATTGGATCTGCTTCACTCAATCAAACCAACACATACACACACTTCAGCGTATCAAATTACTGTTACACTTTCAATGCTGTATTTAGCTATAAACTAGTAAATAACAGTAATAAGCACATTCAATAACATGTAAAAATTGTCAGTGTTGAAATTTATGGTATTATTCATTGCATTTATTAAGTGCTTGTTGCTAGGCCTACATGAATATAGTATATTTGAACTTTGCTCGAACTCAGTTCTTGTCCATTAACAATACAATTTATTTTAAATAGGAAACCTCATTTTAAGAATATTTTAAGTAGCTTATGTTTGTCATAAGTCAAACAGCTACTCATAAAGATAACTAATGTAATGACCCTAAACTATATAGGTTTAGTTTGTTTTTGTTACAGAGTTCCAATGGTCACCTTCCCGCTCCTTCATCTAACATAACTTTGCAATATTTTAAATCAATCTAAATCCAGGATGATAATGAGATGGACTAGAATGCTACACTCAGATTCTTAAATCAATATTACAGTAGTGTGTGACATAGAATTGGTATTATTTACTCCACCTACATCCCACAAATCATACCTGTGATCAATATTTTGGTGTGCATATGTTAATAGTTTCCTGAGCCTGATTTTAAGTACTTGTGACGAGGCTGTTATCTAACCAGAAATATGAGGTTTTCCTCATAATACATATTATGTTTACCTAACAAAGCATGTGTTATTGTTAAAGCATCACAGCTATAATAATCATCAATCACTCCATTTTACTCTGTTACTCATTGATTCTAATAGTTATTCATTTAAATTTCAATTACGCAGAATATTTGAATAAAATTTGGTCACCTAGGTACCTTATTAAGAAATCTAACATTTATATTTATATTAAATATGACATTTGAAGTAAATATCATATTGTTTTGCATTGTTTGAAACCAAAACAAGTACAGTCACATAGCCACAGGAAAATATGTAACACAATGTGTTACAGAAAGTATTGTCAGACTACAATGGCCATCTGAGACGCTAACAGGCTTGCTTTCCATGAATACCTTGACTTTGAGCTCATAACTCAATTACACTGATCTGTGGCTCAAACTTAATACTGTTTAGTAAAGGTCAGGTCTATTAGGCACCTATTATTTATCGATAAACTGCCTAAATCCTACGTGTCGCGTGTTTCATCGTATAAATATACAAAACTTGTTGAGTTCTTAAGAGCGCCCAATGTTTCAATACAAGAAACGTAAACGCGGTCAAAATAAACTGTGTCGCCTGGGGTCGAGAAACATCTAGCAACTTCGCAACAAAGAGAGAGTACAGAATATCGGACTTACCATATCCGTTGGTGCACTCCGCTCCTCGCATGGTGCAGGATCCTGCAACAGAGAGAACGTCAGTGCGATCCACCGGCCTCAAACTGGATTAAACCGCGCGAAGGCCGCGGCGCAGTTCAGTCACATGGCTGACGTAAACAAACCCACCTGATGCTTGTGATGCCGTCGCGAGCCTCGCCCGCGAGAGAGACTCCACTGTCACGCGTTACTCATGCCGTGCCTCAGCCGTGCCGCCTCGGTGTGGTGTGCTCTCGTTACGCCAACGCCATCAGCCATCAACCGCACCTCGCGACTTGTTTTGACAGCTGACGCGAGTATGACAGGTTCGCTTTTTAAATCCGGCCGCCATTAATTTCCGCTTTTCAACGCTATTCAAGTCATGTAAAAAACACGCGAGTTTATGCGAGGACAAATGTTGAGACGACGTGGGTTTTTTATGTTGATATATATTTTATTTTATTTTTAAGTAATTTTTATTTATAATCAATAATTACATTTACTTTATTTGCTCGCGATAAGGATTTGCTTCATGTTTTTCCTTTGGTTACTGCGTAGTTAACAAATACCGACAAGTATTATACCGATATTTATGTGAAGTTATAAAGGTCCTGAGAGTGGTATTCCACCTGTCCAATGTCAGTGCGTCTCACTCTCTCATTAAAGCAAAATGTGAGACGCAATACACATTAGACAAAGACATTGGATAGGTGGAATACCACCCTTAGTAAGAGAGGAGACAGAGCGAGAGTAAAGGAGGGGTAAAAGGAGGAAACTAATAAAACGCCGTCGAAAGTATAAAAAGTAATTTATTTCATATTATTGTCACATTATTATTATAACGGTATTATCACGGTAAATGCATTATTTAGTTAGCTATCTAGGTTCTTGTCTTCACGCAGTTAAATAAAAGTTACTTCAAATACATGTTTTCTTTTCTTTCTTAGCTTTCGCATTCGCCGACGAGCCTATAACAGGGTGATGTTTTAGACTCAAAATTGGTAAATTAAATCTGTCATAGTTTGGGTTCTGTTCAGGGAAAAGCGTATTAAGGCAGCTTTTAGACCTGCAGCGAAAAAGCGAGTAGCGATCAACTATTTCCTCGAGCAAGAAATGTACACACGTGTCGATAGAGGTCCCATATGTATGAATATTAATCTCTGGTCTGGTGTCGGGCTGTTCACACAGCCGACGAGTATTCAGAAAACACTTGCACATCGCTACTCGCTGAACACCGTTTGTTGGACAACTGCCTTACAACTTTTGTGACGTTTGTCGCTAAATAACTAAACTAGTGAATATTGGTCGTTTGCTATTTAAATATACATGTTTCTAAACTACTGATGAACTACAAGAACCACATTTGATCGTATAAAGATGAATTAAATCTAAGCTACTAAACAAAGTAGAAACTTCTGCTGCTGATTGTACTGCGCTACGCTACAGTTGTAGCGCATAATTGTTTTCTCGGAAACGTTCGTATTTCTCAGGGTACTTATTTGTAACCTCAGAAGTTTTTGTACCGAGACTGACTGAAATAGGAAGACACGTTCGTACGTTTCTTCCTATTTCAGTCTACTACATCTTTACACTACGCTACACTGATGTGATGACATAATGAGCGTATCACTCGAGTTCGGCTTTCACCTCGAGTTCTAGTTTGGCGAGCGCGTGCTTCGCTCCCAACTCGAGTAGCTCGAACTCTCCAGCTTCGCGCAACTTTGATAAGCATGAGCCGCGGTCCTGTAACAGACGACAGAAACAATATAAGTATTATAAAACGATAGAGGAAGAGATCTCTTTGTAAATTTATGGCATTTTAGGTTAAGTAGTTAAATTTCGAACTTGAAATAAATAATTACAATCTAATTTAATCTAACAATCTGGCGAGTATTGGCTGCAGGTCTCGCTTCTGTAGACGTTCCTCGAGACTGATTATGACATTGCGAGGGATAATCGATTTCTGCAGCACGAGGCCGTGAGAATAGAGTCCAAGGCCGATTCCGACTGTGAATAACTCTGTAGTCTGGTTATCTATGACTATACCTCGCTGTATCGGCAGGGAGGGGCCGATGGCTGTAAGACGAGGCCGGGCTCGGGAGCTCGTAAAGCTCGCAGCCGCGAGGCCGCGAGGATGAAGGCCGCTGAAGCAGACTCGGAGCCGCCGCTGGCGCGCCATTCGGATACGGCTGTGAACGAACATAACACATTATTGAACATACTTAACAAATGATGGACCAGAGTGTCACCGTAAGATAAGACAAAATACAGCAATGTATCTTGGTATTGTTTACTATAGGCCATTTTAAGCAAAACAAAACCAAACGTGAGTTTAACGTTTCAATAAAGTCCCTTGGGGGGAAAGCTCCATGTATTGTCTTAAAATAGGTAAAATGCTAAAATTCATGAGTTTTCCGTAACTTATGTACGAAATATAATTTGATATTTACCAGTTACTTTTCGGTAAAGGAAAACATCGTGAGGAAACCGGACTGATCCCAATAAGGCCTAGTTTCCCCTCTGGGTTGGAAGGTCAGACGGCAGTCGCTTTCGTAAAAACTGGTGTTTACGTCAATTCTTGGGATTACTTGCCAAGCGGACCCCAAGCTTCCACGAGCCGTGGCAAAATGCCGGGATAGCGCGAGGAAGAAGCTAAAATTCCCGTAGTTACCTAGCATATAGTCTTGTTTATACACGGCCAGCACGGGGTCCCTGGGCGTAAAGCGGCCCGTGTGGTGCTGCGGCCGCGAGCCGTCGGGCGCCACCACCTTCGGGTGCGTGTACGTGTTGTAGCGCGCGAAGGCGGACGGCAGGAACCACTGCACGCCCGATATACTGTTCATACGCGCCTGGAATATCAATATTGTTTCACACTTTATGTCATAGACAAAATATTACAAAGAAGTGTCAATTGGGGAATATTTCAGACGCAGTTTTGATTATGAAATTAGATGGCGCTGTACAGCTCCGTATATTATGAGTTACCTACATTTTTAAGCGCTAACGTTCGACAGAACATATAGCAATCTACTTCAATTTTCAGAGCTAAAGCTCTGGTTTCCTAGGATAGCGGTGCCGTCATATAGCGGCCATCTCCATATAAAATACTACTCCATCCGTATATTTTGTATAAAGACGGCCGCTATTTGACGGCATTGCTATCCTAGGAAAACGGACCTTTAGGCTATAATATATTGATATTTAAGTTTTGAAAACTAAGCAAAGCTCTGACAATGGCCACCAATCTACCTCATAATATTACCCAGATCCGAAATAAGCATAACCTTACCCGGTTGAGAAATTCCTCGTTGAACTCCATGGCGACGTCAGCGAGCAGGACCAGTGCGTCGCGCGACAGTCGCGCCAGCCCCGCCTGTTTACAAATTTTATGTTATTTTAGTAGAGAAACTAAGACAATACAGGGATAACACAATAACAAGACAATATCAGGCTATGATATGAAGGGTTCCCCCGCATGTCGACGCGGAATCCGCAAAATCCGATGCGAAAAAGCTTTATGTCCGCGCAATAGTCATCGTTCGGCTGGGCTCGCATCGGCCGGCGCATGCCGACGCATCGACAGCTTTTTCGTTCTTGTTGTGCGGATATAAAGCTTTTCCCTATCGGATTTTGCCGAATGCGCGTCGATATATCTGTGGAGACCCTAAAGGCTACTATAATAGTTGACAAAATATCATTTACAGTGATCTTTGTACCTCGTGAATAACTCGTGATAGTCATAGTTTTAAATTTTCATTTTCAGTTGAATTCGCCATGTTAATATTTAACTGTTGTGAAATGTGAATCCTATACAAATCAAGCAACAACTATTTTATCTATCAGGGAGGGAAAAATTACTCTAACAAATTTTAGCATTTCGCAAATGTAAACTTCCAATTATTTCTAGACCACAGAATAAATAATAGTACTAGGTACAGAAGGTTCACTATCTAACAAAACGCGTCTATTACGTTACGACATATATGACCGCAAGGTAGCGCAAGCGCGAGCAGGCGTCGGCTTCGTAGCGATGCGCGGCAACTACTATTGCTAGACTCCAAAATTGGTGTAGGCCGCATGTACTTGTAGCGACGCGACGAAATCGTGGAGTGAGCCACGCCTGACGAGACGTTGATTGTTACCTCTAAAGCCGCTCTTCCAGCGCGCGCCGCTCGTTGTAACTCAGTCTCGTCTACAGACAACAGTGTGACTGACAGGACCTCGATATTCACGCGGTGTCCATTGGCCAGCGTTGCTAGGCTTCAGTCTTCTGACATTACTATAGACCGACCGCTTAGCCGCCCTGTCGTCCTACCCCGTCGCCCCCGTACCGCGCAGGCGAGGACTCATTTAAGCGGTCGGTCTATACACAATAACATGAAATAACTTCTTACAATGTTGATTGTTACCTCTAAAGCCGCTCTTCCAGCGCGTGCTGCTCGTTGTAGCTCGGTCTCGTCTACAGGCGACAGCGTGGCTGACAGGACCTCGATATTGGCGCGGTGTCTGTTAGCTGTGGCCGCGGCGGCCGAGCGAAGCGAGGATGCTTGTTCTGGCTCTGTGCCTTCTGTTACTAGTACCTATGAATAGGTGCTTTGAAACTAAGTTAATTTACATTTAAGTTTTTTTGAAGTGAAAACTTCTTTAGCGGCGCTGTGCACTTTATGAGGTGGGGAAAAAATGATAAACTCGATACAGCGTAAGGCGTAACGCGTAAGGCGTATCTCCTCTCTTTCTACCGCACGGCGAAAATGTATGCCTGAGCCTGCTGTTTCATGTAGGCGGCGCAGGGCGCTTGCGTGACTTATGTGATGTGTGACGGACAATGTCATTGTTTTTTTATTTAAATGCCATCTAGTGAGTTTCCCTCAAAGTGGTATTAATATAACGGTAGTACCAGTAGTACTCACAGTGATGTGCTTAGGGGTTTCAAGTAATGCGACGATACCACGCTAGATGGCGTTAACCTCAATTATACATAGTGCAGCAGACATTTTGCACTATATGGCCCTGTTATTAATATTTTGAGTTACAATGTCGTTCAGTTTTCACTTCTGCCGGCACTCCCGGAGTGCAACCCGTTGTTTTATTAAATAATTTCTTGAGAATTTGGGGGGTGGCCTTTGCCCCGCAGTGGGACACGACAGGCTGAGTAATAGTTTCTTGTACATTTGGAAGATAACTAGGTATAAGTACCGTACGGACACTATAATCTTGTATTTTTATTGCATAAATCGTTCTTTTACTTAGATTTTAATTTCACAATTTCAATTTGTGGTAATACTTACGATAACTAGGTTGGTATTTTTATCCTTGCTAAGGCAGACGGACTCGTAGCGCGTGAGGAAGGCAGCAGCGTCCTCCAACTGTTGCTGTTCACTGAAAACAATAATATTCAAAACAATGCTTCAAGCAAAACGTTAGAAAACTAACCTAATAAAGACCGCCTCTTTCAATGTCAGTGTACTTCAATGTAACTTATCGAACGAGCGAGCGGAGTGAAGCGAAGTTTTTACATTCAACTTGGAGCACGCGGCTGGCTAGAGGCACGTCCCAGCATTTCAATGTTTTTAAGCTGAACTATCAGAGGAATATCTATGTGACTTAAATCTATCAGTTAAGGGCTCCACAGACCTTGCAATAAATCGCACGCGACTTTAGATCCATTGACGACTAAATAGGTGCAACAAATTCAATCGCTCTATATAGTTTTTGGCAAACCGCGAGTTCTCAGTTCGGGGCGAACTGAGAACTAATTTTTAATTAAATGAAAATATAATCACTTCACTGATCTAGCCGATGTTTACTCAGTCCCATTGATATATTTTTCTTTGTTTATACGCCACCGACAAAACAAAAGTAATTGATCAAGCGATCGCGAAGCGTCTCTGTTTCAGGTTGAACCCTTTTCCAGGCCGCACCAATCTACAAGGTTTTCCCAAAAATCCAAATATATTCCAATTAATCCAGCTTTGGTGATTCATTTGAAGGCAAGTCACATTTCTCGAAAGTGCAATCTAATTTAAAAATTAAATCGGAATGCTAAAGTTGAAATTCTTTTGGCGCGTATGTGGTCAATATATAGTACTATGCCTGGAAAAGGGTTAAGTAAAAATGCTTCCGTATGTCAGTTTTCCATACAGCTATTCTCTTCTACAGGTATCATTTCTCACCCGATTGTCATAAGGTTTTGTGAGCAGGTTCGATAATTTGTATGGAATTATGTTATTAGATTTACTTACGCTTGTTGTGTGAGCAGTACTGGTAGTACTAAAGCCACGCGCGCGGACTCGGTGACGTATGGAACAGGGGCCAGCCGCGCCGCGCCCAATGGACGGACCACTTCTAACTGACGAAGACGGACCGCCTGTCAACAGAATTTATTACAGTTTTATTAATTAGTTAATTGGTATAAATATAAAGGATAACAACAGCCGTAAATATAACTAACACATATTAATGCCAATAATAGTCGGTCTTGCCCCATTTCACGTGAATGAAGGTAGCGCTAATGTATTCTGGCAAGTCATCTTTTTCAGTAGAAAAATGCGCGAAAATCAAAATTTGTATCGGAGATTGGTTCGCAACTACATTGTTCAAATTTTCCTACTGGCAAAGCTGGCTTGTCAGAGTATAGATCACGCTGAAAGTACTGAAATCCCCGGCAAGATTTTCCCGAAGGACCATAATACGGGGTTCAAAAGAAAAACCGGGCAAGTGCGAGTCGGACTCGCGCACGAAGGGTTCCGTACCATAATGCAAAAAACGGCAAAAAAAACGGTCACCCATCCAAGTACTGACCCCGCCCGACGTTGCTTAACTTCGGTCAAAAATCACGTTTGGTGTATGGGAGCCCCACTTAAATCTTTATTTTATTCTGTTTTTACTATTTGTTGTTATAGCGGCAACAGAAATACAACTGTATAGTGTAGTACTGTGATAGCTAGATCACGGTTCGTGAGATACAGCCTGGTGACAGACGGACGGACGGACGGACGGACGGACAGCGGAGTCTTAGTAATAGGGTCCCGTTTTACTCTTTGGGTACGGAACCCTAAAAAATACAGATTTCTAAAGGGTCGGCAACGTGTATATTGTGCGGTAACCGCTTGCCGTCAGGCGAGCGAAATGCTTGTTAGCCATCATGATTCAAGAATAGATACCAAATAATCGTATAATTTTTTCACCTAGTACTTTTTTCAAATTTCCTTCAACTTCCTAACTTGATGACTGAAAACTAATATAAGTACTTAGAATTATTACTTACTACTAAAACTTGTTTGTTTTTACCTGACCACTATCCTTGTCACCTGTCAGCCTCACTAGTAATCTATATTTGAGTGCGGTGGCGGGTTCCCAGCGCATGGCGCCTTCAACCAGTGCAGCCTCGCGCGCTCCGAACTGGCGCAGCGCCCAGGCACGGGCTGTCTCCCACACCATCTGAAATATAATACCCAGTTAAACCTTTATTGACCGAAGCGTAGCGAAGGTCTACGTTTTGACTCGGGCATTTTGCTTTCGTATGTCCGTCCGGATGTTCTCCTCTACAGGTCACAATTCTCAACCGATTCTCGTGAAATTTTGTGACCAGATTCTATGATTAAATAAAAATTTTATGTCAATCCAGTTTTTGGATTTTTTTTAAAATGGCGGAGTCGTGATACCTCGCCCCTAAACAAATAGTCGTATCGATATCATAAGAGTTTTTTCTTTTTGAGATATGTTTATAGATTAAATGGCCAAAAATTCAGAAAATTTATTTCACTGGTTCCGGAGGTATTGAGATATTTAATATTAACTAATTTTAATTTGAGAATGAGTAGCTAAATTTCGTCACCTTATCTAAGAACTATTTGGCTCAGTTTGTAAACGTTCGCTTTTTTTGTTTGCACAGAGAGTCTGGGTTCGATCCCCAGTAAGACATAACTTTTGTATTTTCTTTTTCACTTAAACTTTTTTTAATAAATTAAAATTTTTGTATTGTTGATTGATCAAACCGCTGTGTGACGCTGTCATCGTGCACGGTCCCAATAAGCTATGCTCGCGAGGTCTACAGCTCACAGAGCCACTAGTATTTATAGTTATTTGTACAACAAGAGATCAAAGTTTGATATTTCTTCGAGTGCTTATTTTGAGTCCCGTGCAAGCGAAAGATTCTATAATAGATTCACGAGCGTAGCGAGTGAATCTAATTTAGAATCTTGAGCGTAGTAAGGGATTCAAAAGCGCACGAGATGTAAATAACTTTGATCTCGTGTAGTACACAAAATTTTTCACCCTAAGCAGTGAGAACATACCTAGAGGGACAGAGATAATAAAACCCAAGTATATCGAACTTGTATTAGACCCCGCATGTTGAAATGACATTTGACTATAAAGGTCACTTGAATGTCATTTTGTCTCACTCAGTGAGCAAAATCGCATTTTGCTCACTGTTTTTAAAAAGCAAAGTGCCCTTGTTCGAGATGCTGAGGTGAAAAATATGTTTCACACTTTCACACAAGATTTTGAACTTTGTTTCAAGGTTGAAGGAGAACGGCGAGTCATCCGTCCCTGTCGCACGTGTACTAACGTCCAGCGCCGCGGTGTGCGCGCGGGGCAGGGGCCGGACGGCGGCGAGGTCGTCCAGCATGTAGGCGTGTGTGCGGTTGAAGGAGAGCGGCGAGTCATTCGTCCCTGTCGCACGTGTACTCACGTCCAGCGTCGCAGTGTGCGCGCGGGGCAGGGGCCGGACGGCGGCGAGGTCGTCCAGCATGTAGGCGTGTGTGCGGTTGAAGGAGAGCGGCGAGTCATTCGTCCCTGTCGCACGTGTACTCACGTCCAGCGCCGCTGTGTGCGCGCGGGGCAGGGGCCGGACGGCGGCGAGGTCGTCCAGCATGTAGGCGTGTGTGCGGTTGAAGGAGAGCGGCGAGTCATTCGTCCCTGTCGCACGTGTACTCACGTCCAGCGCCGCGGTGTGCGCGCGGGGCAGGGGCCGGACGGCGGCGAGGTCGTCCAGCATGTAGGCGTGTGTGCGGTTGAAGGAGAGCGGCGAGTCATTCGTCCCTGTCGCACGTGTACTCACGTCCAGCGCCGCGGTGTGCGCGCGGGGCAGGGGCCGGACGGCAGCGAGGTCGTCCAGCATGTAGGCGTGTGTGCGGTTGAAGGAGAGCGGCGAGTCATTCGTCCCTGTCGCACGTGTACTCACGTCCAGCGCCGCGGTGTGCGCGCGGGGCAGGGGCCGGACGGCGGCGAGGTCGTCCAGCATGTAGGCGTGTGTGCGGTTGAAGGAGAGCGGCGAGTCATTCGTCCCTGTCGCACGTGTACTCACGTCCAGCGCCGCGGTGTGCGCGCGGGGCAGGGGCCGGACGGCAGCGAGGTCGTCCAGCATGTAGGCGTGTGTGCGGTTGAAGGAGAGCGGCGAGTCATTCGTCCCTGTCGCACGTGTACTCACGTCCAGCGCCGCGGTGTGCGCGCGGGGCAGGGGCCGGACGGCGGCGAGGTCGTCCAGCATGTAGGCGTGTGTGCGGTTGAAGGAGACCCAGTGCGGGTGGTCGAAGCGCGAGTCGGGCGCCGGCGTCGCCAGCCCGGGCTCGGAGCGCAGCCCGCCGGGCCAAGTGCCATTGCGGAACCTGACCAAATGTCTCAATTACGATCGGTTCGTATCAGACGAAATTTTAATTAATGTGGCAATACATAAACAGGATATTTAGTGAAAGAAATACAGGGACCTTTTGCGAGTGGTATCACAATCACAGATTCAGACAAAAAAATTCAAAAACGCTCTCCTTCTTGATGCGACTGGCAAATCATAGTACTTTTAAGCAACCGGGTTTTATAACCTAATTAGACCCCGCTGAATCCGAATTTGCCGGTTGCTCGATCGAAATCTTGACCGGAAGTGAGATATTTTACATTAAAGGTCCCTTTTTTTAGTTTTTCGTAAATCACTCTTAAACGGTGGCGCATAGCAAAAATGTTCTATTACATAAGTAATCTGCATAAAATTGCCTAAAAGAAAGATTCAGTACAATTTTTCGCTAGGATCAATATTCAAAGAGATATTAACCCGGGAAATTTAATTATAATCACTTCTAAGGTCCCTTATTTTAGTTTTTCGTAAATAACTCATAAACAGTGGCCAATATCAAAAAATCTTGTTAAACGTTAATAATCTACACAAAATTTTGAACAAAAAAGATTCAGTACACGTTTCGCAGGGGGGTCATTCCACCGTTTCGGGTGTTACACTTGAACTCTTAAAATAAGGTTTTATTCGATATTGTAACAGGAACTAGGAGGTTATAACTATTGATTCATCTACTACTTTGATAATATTTTCTTTTCCTGTACTGTACACACATAATTAAAGTATAAGAGCAATAACGAGAGAATCACTAAAAAGTAGCTGTTTCGGGCGTTACGGGAATTGGCCTATACCTTCGGACCATCAGTACCAAAATGCATAATTTAGCGAATTTTGTCAAGTAACCTCCAGTTTTATTTATGTCAAGTAATAATAGTTAGTATAGTCTACTGAAACACCGAAGTAACACTTAGTATCACTTTTCAATTAATTTTAATAAAATAAATTACCTGTTTCGGGTGTTACTCATGGTTCGTTTCGGGTGTTACGAGTACGAAATTAAGACAGATTTATACGAAATTATGGCTCATTTTATTTAAATTATTGTCTTTTTAATAAATTCGATTAAAAACATAAGTAATAAATGCTGAATTATTATAAAATACATTAATCTTAACAATAAAAACTGTTTCTCGAAAATATCATAATTATTTTTCTTTCGATGCGAATATTACCGAAAATATTCACTTAATCAAAAAATGGTCGTTGGTGACACCTATTCATTTTGAAAGATCTATCCAACGACACCCCACGTCACAGGATTAAAGTCGCAAAAAAATTAAAAATATTTTGTACAGGAGCAAACCTAAAAAATTCTTTTTTTGTAATTTTTGTGTTACTACTTTGTCGCCATGATTGATTTATGTATCCATGACAAATTGCAGCTTTCTAGCACTAACCATCACGGAGAAAAGCCGGGGACGGACAGGCGGACGATCAACACGTTTCGGGTGTTACACAACTTCAAACTTTAAAACATACGACTAAAGCAGACGCTAAAACAACAACTATTACACATTTGTATAGGTTCACATCATAGCCTTTCTTTGGCAAAACATGTTTGGCTATAGTTAATTACGGGAAAAGTTACACATACTTTTATCTCTTTTTCGTTTCGGGTGTTACTTTGAGACCACAGTCTAGAATACTCTTCTAAAAACCGATTAATCCATGCTTTTTAATATTTTTAAAGACAAATTATAAAATTACGATATTTTACCTGAAATAACTGCGGGAAATTTGTAACAGTTTACAGTTACTTTCTTTTTAATTAGTCTTGCCAATATCGCTGTATAAAATTAGTTTTACGCCTATCATTTAAACGTTGCGATCGAGTACATGAAAAACATGTAAAAATTGTTTTTTTTTTCGGTTTTTTTTCTGACATGAAGGATTGGTATTTTTTCTATGGAAATAGGTTAGTGTTGACTTCTTAAACTAATTTTCATTTTTGAACCCTTGGTAGCGTTTATTATGGAATGACCCAGGGATCAATATTTAAAAAGATAATAAAGAGGGAAAGTTTATTATAATAAATTGTAAGATTCCTTGTTTTTGAATTTTTCGTTAATAATTTGAAAAGTATGACTCATAGCAAAAAAAAGTTTATACATAAATAATAAACATAAAATTTCCTACAAGAAACATATAGAACACTTTTCGCTGGGATCAATATTTAAAAAGACAAAGCAGCGGGTAAGTTAATTATAATCAATTTTAAAGTCCCATTTTAGTTTTTTGTAAATAACTCGTAAACGGTGTGCCATAGCAAAATAGGTTTATAAGAATAAAATATCTACATAAAATTTCCCCCAAAAAACATCTGGAACACTTTTCTCTAGGATCAATATTTAAAGCGATATTAAAGGGAGAAAGTTAATTACAATCAGTTCACAGGTCACTTTGTTTTTAGTTTTTCGTAAATAACTCGTATACGGTCGCCCGTTGCAAAACAATATTATACATGAATATTAAACATAAAATTGTCCACAAAAAAGATTTTGTACACTTTTTCGCTACGATCAATATTTAAAGAGGTATTAAAGTGGGTAAGTTAATTATAATCAATTTCCAGGTCCCTATTTTTAGGTTTTCGTAAATGACTCGTAAACGGTGGCCCATTGCAAAACAATATTGTACATAAATATTAAACATAATATTGTCCTCAAAAAAGGTTCTGTACACTTTTTCGCTACGACCTGTGAACTGATTGTAATTAACTTTCTTCCTTTAATATCGCTTTAAATATTGATCCTAGAGAAAAGAGTTCAAGATGTTTTTTGGAGGAAATTTTATGTAGATAATTTATTCTTAAAAACCTATTTTGCTATGGGACACCGTTTACGAGTTATTTACAAAAAACTAAAAAGGGATTTTAAAATTGATTATAATTAACTTATCCGCTGCTTTGTCTTTTTAAATATTGATCCTAGCGAAAAGTGTTCTACATGTTTCTTGTAGATAATTTTATGTTTATTATTTATGTATAAGATTTTTTTTGCTATGATTCATACTTTTCAAATTATTAACGAATAAATAAAAACAAGGAAACTTAGAATTTATTATAATTAAATTTCCCTCTTTATTATCTTTTTAAATATTGATCCCTGTAAAAACTGTACTGAATCTTTTTTGTACAAAATTTTGTGTAGATTATTATGGGGTCATCCATTAATTACGTCACACGAATTTATAGGTTTTTTTACCCCTCCCCCCCTCCTTGTCACACTTGGTCACATTTGGCAATCCCCTTCCCCCTGGTGTGACGTCACATTTCTTCAACGGAATCGGCAAATATTTATTTAATATTTTACCAAAATATTTTTGACTAAAGAAATATTAGTAATTTTATAACCGAAAACTGATTAAAAAATGAAATTAAACGAATAAAAACGATTATCGTTTCAAAACCTTGTTATTTAAATGATAATTAGCGTATAAAATAATTTAAATACATTTTCGGTTACTGATGAAGTTAAAGTGACGTCACAAAGTTTATGACTCCCCCTTCCCCCTTGTCACAACATCTCACATTTTCTTGACCCCTCCCTCCCTCCTTCTAAACGTGTGATGTAATTAATGGATGACCCCTATCGTTAAACAACATTTTTTGATATTGGCCACCGTTTATGAGTTATTTACGAAAAACTAAAAAAGGGACCTTAGAAGTGATTATAATTAAATTTCCCGCGTTAATATCTCTTTGAATATTGATCCTAGCGAAAAATTGTACTGAATCTTTAGTGTAGGCAATTTTATGCAGATTACTTATATAATAGAACATTTTTTGCTATGCGCCACCGTTTAAGAGTTATTTACGAAAAACTAAAAAAAAGGACCTTTAATGTCAAATATCTCACTTCCGGTCAAGATTTCGATCAATCAACCGGCAAATTCGGATTCAGCGGGGTTTAATTAGGTTAAAAAACCCGGTTGCCAAAAAGTAATATGCTTTGCCAGTAGAAATCGATTTTATGAAAAATATGACCAGTCTAAGAATAAGTAATATGTAGTACAGTCACCTGCATTAATATGTTACACAACGAAGGCCGCAAAAATATCTGACCCGGTCTTATTTGTAGAACCATAAGAGCGTGTAACATATTTTTGCGGCCTTCGAAGAGCAACATATTGTTGCAGGTGACTGTACCACCGTACAGAAAAAAACTTCCTACAAGACCGAAGTTCGAAGTAGAATGTCCGAACGCTCTAGTTTATTCCTACCCCTGGTTACAACCACACATATCAATCCACTCAAAAAGCTATAGTTACCCAGGCGGATGACTCCGTATTCCCCGGTGTAGAGCCCTCCGCAGCGCTCGCGTTTCATCCTTGGCCCTCGTCAGCAACACACTGGAGACGTAAGCGTGGAGCGAGTACATTTGCGGCGGTGTAGCCGGATGCGCCGTCACGGCGTCCGCTAAAGATGGCGTCAGCTGGAGCGGGTCCGATAGAGTCGCTGATACGTAGGTCTCGCCCTGTATAAAATAGTAGGTACATTTTGATGCAATTGCGCAAAGTAGGTATATCATTTTGCAAGATACCAGATACCAAAGGACGTTTACGCCAAAATTAAATGAACAAAAATTAATCATAATTATAATTTGACCATTTCATTTTTTCATGAACGTTATAATTTTCGCACTTACGTTATGTATGAACTTGTACCAGTACAGTGAGCACCAAAATTAAGCTTTATTCTAAAAATTAAAAAATAATGGTATAAATTTGTGGTGGTGGGGGGAGAGCGAGTTGCGCACGCACCAGTCGAGCGCATTGTTGGCGTCGAGCACGCTGTTCGAGTAAACACTTATATTATAGCACCAACTACCTGCATGGAGTTAGTGCAGGGCGTACGCGCCGCGTGCAGCACGCAGCGGCCGAGGTTCTCGTGGTGGTGGGGGGAGTACGAGTTGCGCACGCACCAGTCGAGCGCGTTGTGGACTGCTCGGAGCACGTTATTTGATAGGAGGATGCCGCTTTCTATGAACATAACATTTTTTTTTAATGTGCAAGAGCTACCCACTAGATTCACACCGGCGTTACCCACAATGTGCCGTTTGGGGAGGCGTCCTGGGATCGCGAACTTTCTACCACGACGACTCGCAATAAAAATTGTCTAAGAGCTCTAAAAAGTCAAAAGAAATAGCACATTTTTGGACAATTGAGAGTCAATTTTGGGGCGGATGTTTCTAAACTTGTAGAAAGACCTACCCAAAATATTTTTGTAATTTTTTTAAAGTTGAATAATGAAACAAACGCGAGACGGACTCGCGCACGAAGGGTTCCGTACCATTACGCAAAAAACAGCAATAAAATTACGTTTATTGTATGGGAGCCCCACTTCATTATTTATTTTATTTTGTTTTTAGACTTTGTTATTATAACTGCAACAGAAATACATCATATTATGTTAAAATTAAACTGCCTAGCTATCACGGTTCATGAGTTACAGCCTGGTGACAGACAGACGGACAGCGGAGTCTTAGTAATAGGGTCCCGTTTTTACCCTTTGGGTATGGAACCTAAAAATAGACTATGTAATTAGAGTAATTACATACATACCTAGTGAGCAATACTGGCTGTCACTCTCAACCACGCCCATGTACACATCCTGCGACACACTGATACTGGCCACCAGCTGCTTTAATCTCCTCACATTGATGTAAGCATTGTCAGCACTTAAGAAGAAGAAGTCATATTCATCGAGGAAGTTATCAGCGAGGTACTTGAGCGCATGGAAGGGACGAAGCAAGGCGCGGGAGTCCGTGAAACCCACCACGTTGGCTAGGCCGCTTGACGCCTGTGAACATTTTAATGTTAGTTTAAAATTGGAATTAGGTGACTTTAAAATTGGTAAACGACAAGCAGTGTTAATTAACCCTTTGACCGCTAATGCACATATTATACAATTATGTAATCTAGATAAGGTAAGAAGCCTGTGAAATATTGGTGGACATACAGACATGAGTACAGTATATTGACACAGATAAACCCACAACTCTGAGAAATAAATCAACATTTAACACTGTTCTCCATTTTATTAATTAATTCATAATAATAAATAGGAGGCAAAATAAAAGTACAGCCAGACAAAAGAGTTATGTGCTAATATAAATTTAACTAAAACGAAACTGGCCAGTCATCAAATGCGAAGCATAAGGTTAGTACTCTTATATACAAACCTGGCGGCTATCAGCAGTGATGAAGAACTTCAATGCTGGCTGCAGGACATGAGCTGTGTCGTTGATGGCAGCAGATCGCGCGTCCACCGTGCCGGCCAGCACGCCGGCCAGCAGCGGCGCGCGCATGCCCAGCTCCGTGCTGTAGTAGCGTGGCCTCTGTACTGCTCGCCCTGCTGCTACCGCTGCATGCTGCAAATATCAGATAAATAAGTAAATATATAAGTACAAGGTCAAAAAGGGACCTCAGCCTTTTACAAGAGCACATAAACTTGAGTAAACCCAACTGATACTGCCATTATGAATGAATGAATGTCTCTTTAATGAGGCAATATATCAAGCCGCGTAAAAAGCGCCGATGGCCTAGCGGTAAGAGCGTGCGACTTTCAATCCGGAGGTCGCGGGTTCAAACCCCGGCTTTTTTTTTTTAGGGATAGAGAGGTAGCGGAATGGTATCCTAGAGATAGAAAGAGGAGAGAAGGGAGACCAATAATGAGGTGGTCGGATGACATTAAGAAGCATGCGGGAGTAAACTGGATTAGGACGGCACAGGATAGAGAGACGTGGAGTGAGCTGGAGGAGGCCTATGCCAAGAAGGCAGACTAAAATATTAAAAACAATGACATTAATAGAAGATTGTACAACAAGGGCATAAAGTGACCTATTTTTACCCCAGGCAATTTTTTGATCTGAGCGAAGCGAAGACCAAAATAGTAGACGAGGGTAAAAATGGACATTTATGCCCTTGTTGTACACTCTGCTGTTCACTTCGATTGCGAGGAAAATATACAAAATATCAAATATTTTAGGTTATTTTAACGTATTTATTCAAGACTAAAGAAAATTGTTCTTGGGCCGGTCGGAGGCGCGGGGCACGCCGATCGGGAGAGCGCCGGTCGGGGGCGCGCCGGCAGGGCTGGCAGTTTGTATGGCAGAATTTGGACTTTATTGCGAAGTCAATAAGGGTCGTAATAGATGATTTTACTTTATCCTCTATTAGAGCATAAAATGCTCTAAATTATAAATTTTATTATATTTATCTACACACATATCATAAACTCTCTATGATGCCTTCAAAATCCGTAAATAATGGCCCACGTTACGATAAACTGTTTTGTTACAGCAAATTTCTTATCTGTGAAAATGTGGTAATAGCTTCATTACTATATCAAAATCGATTTGGTAATGACATTCAAATTTCGAACATCTCTGAAAAAAAAAGCAATTTGATTTGACCCCTATTCTAATATCAGTCGAGATGACGTTTTATTCGAAATCAAATGACAATTGCATACAATATTGACAAATCTCGCTTGTAAGTTGGTATCGGACGATATGGTAATCGACCCCGACTCTAGTTTGTCTTTGAATTAAAAAAAACTACGGATGCGTGACATGCGTGAAAAAAGTTTTCATTTGCCTCCATTTGACGTACAGTTTAAGGCTTGGCCACATACAGAGCGCGACGCAGCGCCGCGTCCACGCCGCGCGACCGCGGCACATGCTAACAGGTTACCGACGTCAAACAGACTGCGTCCCGCCGGTATCACGCCCCGCTTCTGTCGCGCCCCGCGCCGCGCGGCCCATTGCGTCCGCGCGGCGCGTGCGCAGCGCTGCGCCGAGCGAACGCGGCGGCCCGCCGCGTCGCGCAAGGTCACGTCAGTAGGATCGGACGTAGGCAGCGAGCGGTGCGCCGCGTTCCCGCGCGGCCGCGCCGCGTTCACGCGCGCCTTGAGGGCGTGTTGAGAGCGTGAGGCCGGCGCGATCGGCGCGCGCCCTGTTTGACCAGGCTTCGCGTCGGCATCACGCGGCGCGGACGCGGCGCTGCGTCGCGCTCTGTGTGTGGCCAAGCCTTTATCTTTTAATTAGTTTGTAAGTAAAAAATAATTTGTTTTGTTGTTTTTAAAGTAACTATAACAAAAGTTTCGTGTAAAATGTACGATAAAGATGTTTCGGAGACGCCATATCTCATATCCGCGAGTTCCGCCAGAGAGGAAAGTGCCCCAATGTCGGCTGTAATATGAGGTTAGTGAATATATCATAGAAAGTTTATAATATGTGTGTAGATAAAGCAGTGTATGTAACTGTACATAATTAGGCATTAAACACTTGTGTGATACTATTATGAAACTCATTTCATTCGTTTCATAAACCCACACTCGTATTTTAATGCCTTTCATTATGTAGCAGTCACATAAACTACTATTAATCATTCACATTCTGCTCAAATTTATACGTTTACAATAAAAATATAAATTTGATTAGATTCCAAAGCCTGTTAATGGGATAATTATGGGATGGGAAATGGAACTCCTTGAAAGGACAAGTTTTCGTAACTGTTCTTTGATGGAATTATTTGTAACGCTGACATCCATTCTAGTAATAAGATATTTTACTTTACTACCAAAATTGTACGAAATGCGCTCCAATATTATTTTGCTTCCATTTTTTATCCGTGAAAATAGTTTTATAGCCTAAATCACAAATAAATAATTCATGAATAAATATTTGGACCAATTTTATAC
The DNA here is from genome assembly GCF_910591565.1 of Cydia splendana. NCBI lineage: Eukaryota > Metazoa > Arthropoda > Insecta > Lepidoptera > Tortricidae > Cydia > Cydia splendana. Next base: position 15,577,815 of record NC_085979.1, on the reverse strand, counting down.
AGATCGACCTACTCGTAGCCCCAAACCAAGCAAAGCTTGTAATATGAGTACTAGCTAGCTCTAGGTAGTACTACTAGGCGACGATATATATTATATACGTATAGTATACTGATAAATACATGCTTATATACGTAGAAAACACCCATAACTCAGGAACAAATATCTGTGTTCATCACACAAATAAATGCCCTTACCGGTATTCAAACCCAGGACCATCGGCTTCATAGGCAGGGTCACTGAATGGTCACTACTACTCACTAGGCCAGACCAGTCGTTACAAATGCCTTCCATGGCATCTCCAATTCTCCATCCTTTAATTTTTACTTCTAATTATTTAAGTAATCGTCGTATCGTGCCGATTCGTGCCACCAACATGAAAGAAGAGGAAATCCTCTTCTGTTCTCAATCATCGTCATATTAAATATCTTCATAATTTACTAAATTTTGATTTTTTTATTCGTTCTTTATTCTGTTTAACTTCTTTCTTCTACCCGTCGCCTTTATCTCACCTAAAACGCGCAGTGGGTGCTGCGTGCGGTTTTTTTTTTTCTATTTTCCCGGATCCGGTGATTTCAACCGGATCCAGTAGCTCCTAAAAAGTGCCGGATCCGGCCGGATTACCGGATCCGCCGGACCAGATTGCAATCCCTACAAGCCGGCCTAGTACTTATTGCATTTACCAAAAATGCTGAAGAGGAGAAGATGGTTGGGTACCAGCCCTGGGCACTGAAGGTCTTGGTTACTTTTCCTATATGACATCCTGTTCAGTTTATAAATACAAGGTGTTCAAAGCCGTTTAGCATATTGAGTGAGGTGATTATCACACTGAATAACTTCTACTTTCTACTATAGCAGCGGTCGGCAACCAGCGGCCCACGAACCTCTCGCTTGCGGCCCGATAGCCTCCCTGGCTATTTTGTATGTAATATTGACAAACGACAATGTCTGCTAAAGTCACAAATATTACCAAAGTGCGGCCCGCGTCAACTTCGTTGACTACTATGTGGCCCTTGGCTTCTAAAAGGTTGCCGACTGCTGTACTATAGGATCAACATTGAAATAACGAAAAATACTGCTGAAACATATAAATGTTTCAGCCATGTCACAGGTCATATCAACATTCAAGTACCTTGACCTCAGTGCCAATAAACAACCAACAAACTCACATCAGGCCTCTCCTCGCGCTGTGGCTCATAGTCATCTAGTACCGGCAGCGGCGGCACGGCACACGTTGGCGCGTCGTCCAGCGGCACCATGGCCAGCGCCAGCCACAACCCCAGCGCAAGCCCAGCCAGGAAGTACCCGTTGTGCTTCACCTGCGACACCACGTAGCGCGACAACATCGTGTCAGAACTCACGGGGTGACAAAACGTGATTAAACTTTAATCTAGGTCGCAGTTATCTTATCCTTTTAGTTTAGATAAGCAAAAACATGATCGGTCTGTAACTTGTTTCCGTATGCGAATTCATTTCTAGTGGAATTAAATGACAGTGACGTTGACGTATTTAAATTTTGACATTGACGGTTGTTTGACAGATCATCGGACCGGTCCGTATTGCACCAACGTATTTATATCTAAAAATTGCATTCTGAGTTATAGTTGGTCAAACCAAATTTGTCAGTAAATAAGAACAAAAAAACTATACTCATCATTTTCTTTTGGGTGCTAGTACTGGGAAAGACAAAAATAGTATGATTCTCTCTATATATGTTTGAAATGAGACAGTCCTTTGACAAACTATATGTTCTCGCGCTCGATCCATACTTACTTGGTCTTGAAGATGTAATGTCCTTTTTTCTCAAAAATGGACGGCAAAGTCGACTTTGCCGTATAAAAAATAAGTCGCGAAGTGCGGAGTTTATGGTCAGTAAAAAATTTAAAAGTTAAAAACATTGCAGTCTCGATTTTGGGACTGCAATGTTGCATACAAATTCCATTATTTGTCGAGTTCCAAACTTTTTAAAAGTTTAAATGGCCATATCAAATGACGGCACAGGCCCATTAAACAGCCGAACAGATGAATAGTAATAATTATTATAATGTTGGTACCGCGACTATTTAGCTGCCTCAAATAGCTTGGCGTATTTTCGGCAGAAAAATACACTTCTATTTTAAAATTTAAAAAATAAAAAGGCGGCAAAGCAAATTTTTTTAATTGTTTCTACTTTTTTCTGTGTAAATATATACGTAAGAAGGTTGCTTCTATAAAATATTCCTATTAAATTTATATTTCTTACACCATTTTTGAGAAAAGCACTATATATGACTCGGCTGGAAGGCTACTTGCTGACTTCGGATTCAATTAAATGGACTCCCAAGGTCGTCCGTTTAAAACGAATCCTCAGCCTGCAAGTAGCTACTTCCGAGCCTCGACAATAATGTACTAGAGCGCGCTACTCAACTCATGCTAGACGTACTGGTACCCATTTACCAAATGGTATTAACTGTCAAATCGTATGGATTGCCATGACAACACACTAATAATATTAGACTAATATCGTTCGAGAAATGGGCCCCTGGAAGGAGAATGTAGGCTTCGTTCATGGTATGTGTGGTGGTGGTGTTGTGTGCAACCCTTCATTTGATAATTATGCCAAAATGAGGGTAGTTTCTCGCCTCCCCTGCCGCAGCCTTCACCCGCACCGAGCCATTGGTCGCGAAGAGCTGCAGCCTGCTGATGATAATCCTCGGTACGGAGTGAAACATGTTGATTTTTAACTTAAAATACGTGGGTAACCGGTTTTAATACATATTAAATATTTAATATTTAGGTACATATAGTTGGTCACTCGCGCACGAAGGGTTCCGTACCATATAAAAAAAAAAACAAAAAAAAAGCAAAAAAAAAAACGGTCACCCATCCAAGTACTGACCACTCCCGACGTTGCTTAACTTTGGTCAAAAATCACGTTTGTTGTATGGGAGCCCCATTTAAATCTTTCTTTTATTCTGTTTTTAGTATTTGTTGTTATAGCGGCAACAGAAATACATCATCTGTGAAAATTTCAACTGTCTAGCTATCACGGTTCGTGAGACACAGCCTGGTGACAGACGGACGGACGGACGGACGGACGGACAGCGAAGTCTTAGTAATAGGGTCCCGTTTTACCCTTTGGGTACGGAACCCTAAAAACAACGGGTTGCACTCCGGGAGTGCCGGCAGAAGTGAAAACTCAACGACATTGTAACTCAGATTATTAATAACAGCGCCATCTAGTGCAAAATGTCTGCAGCACTATGTATAATTGAGGTTAACGCCATCTAGGGTTATTTCGTCGCATTACTTGAAACCCCTAAGCACATCACTGTGAGTACTACAGTTATATTAATACCAGTTTGAGGGAAACTCACTAGATGGCATTTAAATCAAAAAAGAAAAACACAATGACATTGTCCGTCACACATGACGTCACGCAAGCGCCCTGCGCCGCCTAAACGAAACAGCAGGCTCAGGCATACATTTTCGCCGCGCGGTAGAAAGAGAGGGTTACGCCTTACGCCTTACCCTGTCTCGAGTTTAACATTTTTTTCATATCTCATGCTCTGAAAGTGGGTCCTTGCTTTTTAAAAACAGTGAGCAAAATGCGATTTTGCTCACTGAGTCATTTTGTCTCACTCAGTGAGCAAAATGCGAGTGAGACAAAATTACATTCAAGTGACCTTTATAGTCAAATGTCATTTCATCATTCGGGGGTCTAATACAAGTTCGATATACTTGGGTTCTATTATCTCTGTCCCTCTAGGTATGTTCTCACTGCTTAGGTTGAAAAATTTTGTGTACTACACGAGATCAAAGTTATTTACATCTCGTGCGCTTTTGAATCCCTTACTACGCTCAAGATTCTAAATTAGATTCACTCGCTACGCTCGTGAATCTATTATAGATTCTTTCGCTTGCACGGGACTCAAAATAAGCACTCGAAGAAATATCAAACTTTGATCTCTTGTTGTACAAATAACTATTTAAACCTTACACTTGCGTAAATGAGTAAAGGCAGAATCTTATACAGCCACAGTTAAACGTTTGTACGATATTAAATTGGTTTTTAAAGTTATTTAGCACTATATTCATGAAAATAAAATAAAATACAACATAAAAATTTCTTATATTTGACCGAAGCGTAGCGAAGGTCTACGTTTTGACTCGGGCATTTTGCTTTTGTATGTCCGGATGTTCTCCTCTACAGGTCACAATTCTCAACCGATTCTCGTGAAATTTTGTGACCAGATTCTATGAGTAAATTTTATTTCTTGTCTATCCGGATTTTAGAAATTTTTAAAAATGGAGGAACAAGGTTTAAACAAATAGTCTTATCGATATCATAAGAGTATTTCATTTTTGAGACATATTTACATAGTAAATGGCAAAAAATGCAGAAAAATTGTATTGCTGGTGTAGGCGGTATTTAGATATTTAGTTTTTACTCGAGAATGAGTAGCCGAATTTCGTCAGCCTAGCTAAGAACTATCTTTCACACAGAAAGTCTGGGTTCGATCCCCAGTGTTTTACTTAATCTTCGTATTTTTTTTTTAATAAAATAAAAAATTCTTATTGTTGATTGATCAAACCGCTGTGTGGCGCTGTCATCGTGCACGGTCCCAATAGGCTATGCTCGCGAGGTCTACAGCTCACAGAGCCACTAGTATTAATTAAATTGTTATTTAATATTAAAAATACTTTTATTATGTTATTGGAATCCCTCAAGGTTCCGCCCTGGGAAATACCCTATTTCTCGCATTCATAAATGACCTGCCATCTGTTATCGAAGACGGCCAAATCATTTTGTTTGCCGATGACACAACTGTAATTGTCAGCGCTCCAACTTATGAGCAACTTAATTACAAGGTCACGACTGTATGCGACCAGCTTAACAGATGGTTTTCGGCAAACGGATTGATTCTTAACGTCAACAAATCGAACGTCATGCTATTCTCGGGTAGGTGCGTCCCTAACGCGAATATCCAATGTCCTATCCCGACAACCGATACGTGTAGGTTTCTAGGATTTACATTGGATCCCACCGTGAGCTGGAAGCAACACATAAACATGCTGTGTGGTAGACTGGGTGGTGCGATCTTTGCACTGCGCAAGGTGAAACCATTGGTTTCAAGTGCTGCGCTAAGGCAGGCATACTATGCATACTTCCACTCGCTTATGATATACGGCGTGATCTTGTGGGGTAACTCGACCGACGCGGACAGGGTGTTGCTCATGCAAAAAAGGGCGCTGAGGACTATACTCGGGCTAAAACAGAGGCAGTCCTGTAAAGCATTGTTTGCGGAACATCAGATTATGACTCATTATTCGCAGTACATCTTTGAGGTCATTATGTTCACGCGTATACAGCTGTCTCAATTTAAGCGAGTGGAAGTTGTGGGCAAATGCCTCCGGAGCACGGGAAAACTTCGGACTGTTCCGCGTCGCACAGCATTGCATGCTAGAAACCCACGTGTGATAGGTCCGACTTTCTATGAGCACCTACCAAATGAAATAAAAAATGAGACAAGTGATATGACGTTCAGACGCAAACTAAAAATCTTTTTACTTAAGAAATCCCTATACTCTGTAAAGGAATATTTATCAAATTGAATTGACCAATTATAATTGTGTATCTAATGTAAATTGTTATTTTGTTATCTTATTTTTAAGTTGTTTATTTCAATTATTATTTTATTCTTTTTTTATTTCTCATTTGACATGTTTGACATTGTATATAAAAAAAAAATATATATATATTTATTGATAGGTACTCTGTAGTACTATATTAAAATTGTTTTTTATTTTTCTATTATCATTTATTATCTTTGACATTGTATAATTTGCTATTTGAATATTTTGACATTACTAATATTTTGTGATATATTTATATACCATTGTATATAACTACTTTTCAACTATAATATCAATTGTAATTTAATTATTTGCTTTGTTTTGTATCCTGACGATCGCTATACGATAAGTAATTGCTTCTGTATTCTTTTACATTAACTATGAAAATTGTATTGAGAGATCAATAAACTAAACTAAACTAAACTATTACGTGGTGCGGCGCACCAAGATCGCGGTGCGGTCCGGTAGTCTGTTGCGGCTTTTAGAACGAAAAAGTATAAAATTAAAAAGTAAGAGGCAATCCCGCTGATTTTCATACTATAATGAACAAATCATTTTAAAATTACTGCAGTTTGTTAAAAAATGTGTGTTTTCGTAAATATTGCAATCTAAATGATTTTCGCTAGGGGTTATTAAACTTATTAATCTTCACACATGTAAAGTCTCCGATTGCAAGTAAGTCCTAAGGAAAAAAATCATGGCCGTAGGTCTATTGGGTACTTCAATTACTGATTTTGCGAAATTGCCTTGTCTTGTTTGGTTTCCTTGCATTCGATATGAAAAGTAGTGTTTAACTCGGGTGAAAGGCACCATTTCCGTCTCGGACTATTGGCGCTCTCACTGCGTTCGAGCGCCAAACTACCTCAACAGAAATGGGTGCCTTTCAACCTTTGGTTAACAATCTACTATTCCCCACCTCAAAAATGCACAGCGCCGCTAAGGAAGTTTTCACTTCAAAAATAGCTAAGAAACGGCAATTAACCGAGTAAATTACGTGTACATAATTGATCTATTAACAACCTTTTAATACCAGAGCCTCCTTTCTCCATTTGGGGTATGGAACTTACAAACAAAACAATAGGATTAAGCAACCCTAATCTTTGAGCGCTTTCACGGGTTCGCTCCCCACCCACGAACAAAGTGTTTGCAAGTAGCACCTAAGAAAGTATTTGTTAAGCAATGTTAGGAGATGGTTTTTAAGTTCTTGTTTGGTACTTTCTTGGAAATAAAATTCGCTCAACTTTACCTTAGAAGTGTTTGTTTCGCTATTCTTGCTGGGATTCGCTCCTTGGATTTGAATAGGAACAGAACTGAATATAATAAATAAAATAAATAAATATTATAGGACATTTTTACACAAATTGACTAAGCCCCACGGTAAGCTCAAGAAGGCTTGTGTTGTGGGTAAGACAACGATATATATAAATCATCATACAAATAAATGCCCTTACCAGGAATATACTTATGTATACTCGTATTAGAAATGGGACTCAAAACAATGACAGCAAATTAGTAAATACTTGCAGGTTTTTAGTTTTTATGTATGTACTCGTACATGTAAAACCATAGGGATAGGGCCTACTGTGAAATTTCGATTTTCGGTCCAAGAGAACTACTAAGGACATACCTTGACGCTCTATTATTGAACGTACTAATAGGTACAGATGTTGGAATCCGTCCCTAATACATAAATAAGTTCATAAGTTGTTAGTAGTCACAAGTTAAATTTATCAGAGTCCAAGTTTATACTGGTCCACGTACGCAATGGTCGCTTGGTTTTGCAATCGCCTGTAATTTGGCCAATCTGACGGTTTCGGCATTTCTCTTTGTGGTCCAAATCGCGTTACTTCCTCTGATTACAAACATTATTTTCTTTATTTGTACAAATTATGCAAATTAGTATTTTTAAAACACGCTCTCGTGTCGACCGTGTCAATTCCATAATTCCACACATGTTACCATTTTAGGGTCACGTTCTTAAAGGCACATTTTAAGCTATTGTTGCAATTTTTCCATCCTTTGGGAAGTCAAAAGCTTCATTTGGGCTATTCTTTGACCTTTTCTTAGTTGCAAGCCGATTGACTGACTGGGTTGCACTCCGGAAGTGCCGGCAGAAGTGAAAACTCAATGACATTGCACAGCGCCGCTAAAGAAGTTTTCACTATGTATAATTCTGCCCTCCTAAGCTAAAAAGCCGTATTTGCAGTCAATTTGTATGAAAACTGAATGAAAATACGGCTTTTTAGCTTAAGAGGGCAGAATTGAGGTTAACGCCATCTAGCGTCATTTCGTCGCATTACTTGAAACCCCTAAGCACATCACTGTTAATACTCGAGTTATATTAGTACCAGTAAGAGGGAAACTCACTAGATGGCATTTAAATCAATAAAGAAAAACTCAATGTCACGTGACGTCACGTCTTACGAATCTTACGCTCTCGCGAGTTTAACATTTTTTCCCCATCACAAAAATTGCACAGCGCCGCTAAAGAAGTTTTCACTTCAAAAACGTGTCTACTGATTGATTACATACTTATCGTGTACCTATATTAGTTGTTTTAATTGAAAAATTATGCTGACAATTAATGTTAGTATCTTACCTCGTACACCTGCTTCGTGTCTTGAAACGATATGCGACACGGAACACTTACCGCACTTCTAATTCACACTTCGCCAAATTTATTTCGAAGTCTGTTTAAAACTGGAATTACAGCCGCCGTAATTCGTAATCCGAGAGTGATTAAGGACTCTTAAACAAAATGCACGTGTAATTACATTAATCATTCAGACCTAAGCCGTAAGAAAATTTAATGTATAGTATAAAGGTCTGAGGGATTCCGAATGCCAGGTTTCATTTAAAAGATTAAAACCTTTATCCTATTTATGAAAGCCTTTGGGGAAACAAAATGAAAGATAAGATACGGCATTAGGAGAAAATGAATAGAAACATTTCTAAATAAATGTACAATTCAAAGTTTTTAACTCAAGTTTTATTCTTTAGGTGCCTACCTACAGTCAAAGAGAATCAAGTCGGCAGATAATTTCCTTTGTCTATGCTACAGTACTGTGTACCAAATTTAACTTTAAGTATAGGTACGTATCTACAGTAAATACTACCTTACTAGTTTTTGTCGGCGATTTCTACAGTGTACAATCACCTGCAATAATATGTTACAAAACGAAGGCCCCAAAAATATCTGACACGATCTTATATGTAGAGCCTTAAGAGCGTGTCATATATTTTTGCGGACTTGGAAGAGTAACATATTATTGCAGGTGACTGTACGCATTGTTGTGTTTCACTTCCTATATTTGATTCCTTTGGATTCCGGAACATTACGTTTTTATCTTGTTAGGTATTCAATATTGTGTGTAAGTATAAGTGTACAATTCAATACTTGTACCTATTCAATTTTCAAAAGGAAATAACGCCGGCAAACCAAGTCGCAAATCTGAGTAGAAAATAATCGAACCAGCTGAATTGGCATCATCGAAAAAACTTTAATAAATTCAGAGATTCTCACCAACTCGATCCGCGATAATTTATAACTCGTCTCGATATCGAGGAATTTTCCCATTTTACGCGGCCTGGCCCCGTGATACGACAATCCGGGATTGGCGAGCTCGCAGCTGGAATGGGGACTTATTTGACTGGAAAACGTGACAGGTGGTTCCTATATGTTTTGTTTCCCATCTCTACCTATAGATTCTGATGTCTGTTGGTTTTTCGAGTTAAAATGGGTTCCTGAGTTTATTTTTCTGTAGCTTAGTTACTGCATTCTTACCATTGATTTATCAACTCAATTGATTATCAAAGTAGGCAAAAGTTTGAAAACAAAAAACTACAACACTAGCTAGCAACCCGCTAGGCAGGTTCTCTGCCCATAAGCGCTTTTTATCTGCTCAAAAGCGCTTTTTGCTACAAAAGGGAAAAACATATTATCGGCTACGCTCGAAACTCAACATACACACATCAGTACAACAATGCATTATTGAACGTGACTTGTATTTTAAAACATTCATAACCAAAAGTAAATACGCTTAGAAAACCCTTTCTTTTTCGCAAAAGCAGGCGCCACATAATGGCATTTTAACCTCCTAGAATTAAAAACATACTTCAGCAGGCAACGTCGGAAAAATCTCAAGTTGCAGGTTTATTATTTCCTCGCAACAGCGGCGCACCACGGGCCATTATTAGAACACAGGAATTCCATTTGGCGTGAAACATGACAAGTCACTGTACTATTTTAGCCTTTAAACTATAGTGAAGTTTATTTGCTGCAAGTGTGGGTTGAAGCTGAGTTTGAACGGAAAACGTTTAATTTTAGGATTATTGTGTAGTCATGAAATCATAAATCATTTTTTTGCTTGAAATGGGTACAGCTACAGATGTCCACGTGACGTTTTCTATAGAAAACGAGGTGTCGGACGCGTCGGCTTGGACCCGGACCGCGCGTTCTTGTTCTCAACCTTTAATACATTTCTTCCTCGGGACAAATCTCCACAAATCAGTATTTTTAAGGTGGTTCGCTTTCCATACAAAAAACAATTGCGTTATATTAAGTAATTACACTAATTACACACTTCTTCTTCTTCTTCCTCGCGTTATCCCGGCATTTTGCCACGGCTCATGGGAGCCTGGGGTCCGCTTGACAACTAATCCCAAGAATTGACGTAGGTGTGAGATACGTAGTATAAAAACAAAGATCACACTTACTATTTTATTAATAATTTTACTAAAGTAAATCTGACATAGACACTGGTTTTTACGAAAGCGTCTGACATTCCAAACCAGAGGGGAAAGGCCTTATTGGGATTAGTCCGGTTTCCTCACGATGTTTTCCTTCACCGAAAAGCAACTGGAAAATATCAAATGACATTTCGCACATAAGTTCCGAAAAACTCATTGGTACGAGAGGTAGCAAGGTTTTACTATCAATTTAGCGCAAATAAACATTCGAATGTAGACAGATGCGCACATATTTACGTAGTAATAGTGTGTAATTACTTAAAATAACGCAATTGTTTTTTGTACGGAAAGCGAACCACGTTAAGGCCTATTTCTCACCCCTAACTTTTTCCAATAACAAATATACTCGCCAGATTTCACGGTCAACATTATCGGTTTGCCTAGGCTAAGCAGTTATTCGTGTTATTATACCACCATTGCCATTAAGGCTCAGCTGCTTACAATGATTACCGCGACCTCGCCCGCATGTGGCTAAAGGACCAAGGCTAAAGGTCAAGGGCGTCTTTCGACTTAAGGGAGATGAATAGAGGAAGCTTATCTACGTGTGCGCTATTCTTTATTCGGATAATGTTGAAGTCGTTTTGTTTTCCATGTGTAACTTGGTGTAACATCGTCCTTATTTAACTGCCCTGAATTTATGTAACTCATAATAGTAGATTGTTATTTAATAGACGGAAGGCACCCATTTCTGATGAGGTCTTCATAAATAAAAAACCGGGCAAGTGCGAGTCGGACTCGCGCACGAAGGGTTCCGTACCATAATGCAAAAAAAAAACGAAAAAAAAGCAAAAAAAAAAACGGTCACCCATCCAAGTACTGACCACTCCCGACGTTGCTTAACTTTGGTCAAAAATCACGTTTGTTGTATGGGAGCCCCATTTAAATCTTTATTTTATTCTGTTTTTAGTATTTGTTGTTATAGCGGCAACAGAAATACATCATCTGTGAAAATTTCAACTGTCTAGCTATCACGGTTCGTGAGATACAGCCTGGTGACAGACGGACGGACGGACGGACGGACGGACGGACGGACAGCGAAGTCTTAGTAATAGGGTCCCGTTTTACCCTTTGGGTACGGAACCCTAAAAATGAGCCACTTTTAGATTATGAGAAATGAAAAGAAAGAAGGTAATGGATTGCTAATAGTAAAACTGAAAGATGCCAAACGCGAATGATTAATTACCTAAATTTCGAAGGAATATTTTGATGAGACACAGCCCTGGCCTAATTAAATTATAGCGCGTTCTAAAAATAGACATATCTTCATAGTACTAACTTGGGTAAGAAGACTGATTATTATTCTCATAAATGTTGGAATTACACACATGTGTTTAACTCTGGTGGGCAGTTTTATATCGGTTGCTTCACTGACTTAAATAAGGGCTGATTTAGACAGCGCGCGAACTCGCATGCGATTTTAATTACATTGCGGACTGTTGGTTACATCCAATTCAACCGACCGATCAAAACCCGCAATGTAATGAAACTCGCATCGTCTAAATGAGCCCTAAACTGTGCATGTGATCTCATATTCAAACCACTCAATTTACAAAGCCCTTGATTAGCATACATTTACAAAGCCCTTGAATAGCATGCACCAGTGTTTGCACTGACAATGTGAAAAGGTAGCAGCATTCAACGTGTCACCGCAGGCACACGCCGGTGGTTTGGCAACGCGCTCAAAGGACTGGGTATAAACTTAGCCGCACGTTGGTGTAGGTACCATCGCCCACTCCTAACTATACGTCGTTGGAACTTACTTATGCCTTTTGTAATAAGGTCCGTCGATGTACAGTTAGGAGTGTTGCTGTTTGTATGTGCATCGAACATTCAATTTAAACTTTTCAGCGGACCCCAATAGCGAGGTACGAAATTGAGCGTTTTGTACAAACTTTTATTTAGTTGGTTCTGTTGAAAATTTGTGGTTTATCAAAGTTAAACGTATCATTCTATTGAAGCATTTAGCATTATAATGGGCCTATGAATGTCAAAAATCACCGGTGTAAAGAAAAATTCACAGATTTCGTGCCTCACACGACTATCGAGCACATTGGAAATGAATCTACGGAATTCGAAAAAATATTGTCGCTGAGCGACGAGAAAGTCTGGATAAGGAAAAAGTTACAAAATAAAACTACAACGTTGAATGATAATTATTTTATTCTTAGATTAACACAAGTAGAGTCAGACCAAGAATAGTCTGCAGCGGATTTGATAGCCCACGCAGTGAAAGTGTTATTTTAAACGTCAAACTTCTATGAAATTATGACGTATAAATGACACTTGCACTGCGTGGGCTATCAAATCCGCTGCAGACTTTTTTTGCTCCGACTCTATCCTGGACATAACGCATGTGAACAAACAAATTGCAAAATTTCCACACGCGTATCGAAGTTCCGTGGCGCATAAGTATAGGTACATATTTCATTTTTCGATTAATAAGCAGGATATATTAATGTTCAAAGTATAAGAAAATTATTACACGGCAAATCCGTAGTCAACTCGAGAAGTGGTAGCCACATCGCCGTTATCGTCACTCGATTCTTGATCGGCAGCGGCCCATTTGCTGCAAGATATGAAATTTTCTTGACAGCAGTTTGACGCAACGAGAGATGACTATAGCAGCGTTTGTCTATGTTGCACCAAACCTGAGTTCCAATAGGTACTACCAGGGTTCAGCATCAGCTATCTTGGGTAATGCTCTACCATGTGATCATCATGACGAATCGGATGTCCAAAACAGCGCGTGCCTATGTTGCACCAAACCTGAGTTCCGCTAGGTACAACCAGGGTTCAGCATCAGCTCTATCTTAGCTACTACTCTCCTAAGTGCTCATCAAGACGAGTCGGATGACCAAAACAGTGTGTGCCTATGTTGCAACAAACCTGAGTTCCTTTAGGTACAGCGAGGGTTCAGCATCAGCTCTATCTTGGGTACTACTCCTAAGTGCTCATCGAGACGAGTCCGATGACCAAAACAGCGTGTGCTTATGTTGTATTAAACCCGAGCTCCACTAGGTACTGCCAGGGTTCAGCATCAGCTATCTGCTAGCAGCCGCCAGCAACATGCTGAGGTGAGACCATTTCGTGGCACTTTTTCTTTTTTATGTTTCTCTGTATAAGTTTTTGTTTTGTGTTTGTGCTCACGAATAAAATTATTTCTATTTCTATTTTTATCTCTACCTCTACATCTACCTATACCTCTACCTCTACCTCTACCTCTACCTCTACCTCTACCTCTACCTCTACCTCTACCTCTACCTCTACCTCTACCTCTACCTCTACCTCTACCTCTACCTCTACCTCTACCTCTACCTCTACCTCTACCTCTACCTCTACCTCTACCTCTACCTCTACCTCTACCTCTACCTCTACCTCTACCTCTACCTCTACCTCTACCTCTACCTCTACCTCTACCTCTACCTCTACCTCTACCTCTACCTCTACCTCTACCTCTACCTCTACCTCTACCTCTACCTCTACCTCTACCTCTACCTCTACCTCTACCTCTACCTCTACCTCTACCTCTACCTCTACCTCTACCTCTACCTCTACCTCTACCTCTACCTCTACCTCTACCTCTACCTCTACCTCTACCTCTACCTCTACCTCTATTTTGATAGCCCACGCAGTGCAAGTCAGTCAGTGTTATTCTGCCGTCATAATCCCGATAATTCACAACAAACACCGATAACGAACTCTGCGAAACATGAAGTCATAAATGTCATGTGAAAAATGTCGTTCTGACTTTTTGACTATTTTAAGGTTAGGCTACAGGGCAAACCCTTAACCCGATCGTCTTTGTTTTAGGCTCAAATTGTAGCTTATTAAATTGCCCAGAGCCGTTTTTCTCAAATTTTTGATATCATTCTTCGTTTCCAAATTATCGAGCAACAAAATCAAAAATTCGGAAAAAATTGAATTTTATTTTCACTATTTCGACTATAACTTTTTTTGTTTTTGACTTTCTCGAATATATATTTTTGCACCTTACAGCTCTCGTGATTATGCGTCTTTTGAGCCTTTTTTAAATATCATATCTTCACAACTTTCCGAGATATAAGGGGATCGCACTTTTTCGTGAAATCGGACCCTATACTGGAGCGAACGAAAAGACATTTCCAATGTCAAAACTTCTGTGTCAAGAACTGGCGCAATCTCGGCGGTATCCAAGTTATACAAAACAGTTCTTACACGGGTCCGAGGAAGCCAACTAACGGAAGACTCATGCTAAATCAGTCCGGATCCGAGCCGAGGCGTCCAACACTTCCGGCGCGTCATCGTTAACCTTGTTAAAATGCACGATGGTTGATATTAAGCTATGGCCGCGCGCGTTGACATCTTTAGCGGTCAAAGGGTTAACCCACGCACAAGTTCAAACCCCGCTTCATCTGCTCCCTTAACCCCTTATCCACTAACCTTATGCGTGAACGCTCCTGCCATTGTCCCAATTACAATTGACGGTCTAATTAATTGACGGAATTCGGCAGAGTATTACGAAATTTCCAATACAATTAAAATTTAATTATGATACAACACCACTTGTTTGGTGTAAGCAACCAGTGCCCTGTTTATTAAAAGCTTGTAACTTGTAATACAAGTGGAAGTCCCTTTTTGACAGCTTTTCTTAGAGAGGGACTTCCACTTGTATTACAAGTTACAAACTTTTAATAATCAGGGCACTGGTGTTTCTCGATTGCGTATGGCTGAAAAGTTTTGCCCGACGACGCATAAAGGCCCCTGTACATAATGCGCCAGCGCCGGCCACTCCAAGGGACGCATTTATGCGTTAGAGGGAGCAAGTGATATTGCTATCTCATTCTACCGCATGGCTACGTCCCTTGGACTGGCCGGCGCTGGCCCATTGTGTACAGGGGCCTTTATACTCGCTTGCGTTCACGTAAAATGAGAATATACGGTCAGTATTGGCAGCTCTTTCCCTAGAGAGCCTCCGGTCTGGACTCGTGTCATTTGTGTCCGCTCTAAGTAAGTAATCATCGGCTAGTCCCTGAAGGTCCAACTATTGGTTATTAGACGGGCACATTGTTCAAGCTCACAGAAGATGTTACATATTAAGTTAGCTGATTCTGTGATGTTTTTACTAATAAATTAGAGGGTCACGTCTTTGTGCTTTTAATTATTATATGTGCACCAAAAAGAAATTGTAAAACTGAAAGTCTAGATACTATTGGTGAATAAATGATTAGGTACTCCAGAATTTAAAAAATATCATAAAATAAAACTACCAACAAATTCGTTAAAAATACTACATTCACAGGAGTTTTCTAAAGCCGGGATCCTACGTTCGCCGCATAAAAGGCCTTTTCACCGGACCTACTTTTGATGCGATGAAAACTACGTACATGCTTTCGATTTGGTGAATAGATCCCCCAGCGCTGTACAAACTAACAGGCGCGTGAGAGAAGCTCTCAAATAGTTATACGGCTCTGCTTTGATAAGCAAAGGTTGTATATTTGGTATATACACGGTGGCTAAAAAATAACTACATTCCCGTTGCCAGGGAGGTTTTGGGATCATACTGAGCAATTTTTACTATGGCACCAACCCCGAAATCGCGAAAAAAAATTTACCCGGATAGAAAATGGTCTAGCCAAAATGTATGAAATAGCCAAAATTTTTTTTCGCGATTTCGGGATTGGTCCCATAGTAAAAGATGCTCAGTATGATCCCAAAACCTCCCTGGCAACAGAAATGCAGTTATTTTTTAGCCACCCTGTATGTGTATTTTCAAAACAATCGCAAAATGATAGCGGACGGGACCAATCTATCAAACTACATTCCCGCACGTGTGTGAGAAAGTAACACTTTGTGACTATATGGATCTATGTAAAGAGCGAACAGAGAATATGTATTGCAAATATATAGTTAAGGCCCTACCAAAGCCGCGAATAGCGTTTCGTAAGCCACACCCGCTAGCTTCGTCCCCCCCGCTAGCACGCACACATGGAAGCGCTTCGCGGTGCACTTGAACTCCATCTAACTTCAAAACAGTTAACTACCATAACGCGTAACGCGGTCCGCCAGGAACTTAAATTCGGACAGAAAAGAAATAGATGGCGTTGTTACTAATGGCAAATAATAAAATAATTACATATATTGTTGTAATAAACTTAAGACTACGTAGCCAGTTTTTATTGTTGATTTTTGGAAGATGCTAACAGCATAGTTAATTGTAAGTATTATAAGAGTATTGATAATAAGAAAATAACACAAGAAAAGAGAGAAGATTTTTTTTGGTAAAATATTAAAATATGATGAAAATAGATTTACTTGGGATTTACGGTCACTAAATGCAAATTACAACCTTATTGATATGGAATTACATTTTATTCATGTACGTAGTATAAATATATCGTATCTCCATATGTGTGTTCTACCGCTTGTACAATGATGGGCTGTGCTTTGAAAAATTGTTTGACATGATGCCAACGGCCGCTTTCTATCACCGTACCGCTCGCCGTCGCACGGTGGCTCGGCTTGTATGGAGAAGGGGTCATAAATCGATTTCTCCGAAAGTATCAAAGATATCCTCAACATAAAAATATGTTCGTGTTTATTGTTTAAATATCTACTAAAAACACAGTAATAAATAGTTTTACTTTGTATATTTTAGCATAAAAAAAATCTAACTGATAACAAAAAAATATGCAAAATACATACTATTTTAAAGCCTTATAAAAATACAATTAAAAAATAAATTATAACGTATCCTTGAATAATATAATAAAAAAAATAGTTTTTATCAATTATATTGTAAAAATCTATATTTAAAATTAAAACTTATATATTTACAGAGATGCTAATATCGTACAAATTATACAACGCAAAATATTTTACGTCACGTGTCAGTCATCTTAAAAAACTAACCTAGGTCAACTAATACTATAGATTCATCTAAAATGTATTTTAAACATCTAGTTAAATAAGTACACATTGTGACAACTATTGATTTTTCGTTTTTGGTAGTTTCCTACAAATTTCCTTCGAATTTACTAGAAAATGATTTAAGAGATTCGTATTTGTCTTGGTGCGCGCACACAATTACTTTACCATACGAAGGTAAAACATAATAAACCCGAAAATTTTATAAAAGTACGTAGTAACAAATTGGTGTATTGTTAGTATAGCTTCTGTGAGAAGAGATAGCACGTGCAGCGTAAGGATTTGATTGGTCTCTAAATTAGCTAATATTCGTCAGGTTGTTGACTGCTGATGCATCCAAGGATGCTAGTGCTGCTAACCTTCTGCGTTTTGACCGTTTACTACATTATACGATAATTCCTTTTTTGGCCATCCGGCTGAAGTAGAGGGTTCCGAATTGCCCGATGATGACGGTTGTCCCAATTCAATATTTAACGTCTTTTCAGTCACCTTATTTTTAATGGCAAATTAACACTTTGCTTCTCACTTAAGCAGTCCAAATGTTTCTTAAGAACTAAACACTTAGTTCCCGAAGAAGATTTCCAATAAAATACATGTCGACTACAAAAATGTACTTTATGATGCTATCCAAATTACTTGTATCCACATTTTCTACATCTGGCACCATTCCTATTAGTTGTTGTAGCACTTGACGACGTCTTTCTGTATCTGAACCACTAGTAGAGAGCCATAGTTCAAATACGAATCCCCTTGTAAAAGATTCGACGTACATATCACCTGAAAAAAGAAAGAAAAAGGTAAATTTCCATTTGTAATATTTTCGTAGTAGGTGCTACGCCTTGGCCTACGCAGGCGTAGCAGTCTTATAAATACTAAATAGGCAAATTGCGGCAGAAACAAGTTTATGGCCGTTAATCTAGAAATATCGAGCTTCAAAATAATGCTAATTTCGTATTTACAATCGTGTCTTAAATTAACTAAAAGTTTAAGTCAACAAATTATTCTAATCATGATTCATACGACTTTTTGCCGCGGCGTAGACCCAGTATTATGAATATATATATTATTGTAATGCTAAGCAATCTATGTAAATCAAAACAACATACCTGATTCTTTAAGCTCCATATTAATAATAGTCACTAACATCACTATCTAGTCAGGAATGCACCACTAATCACCGATCACTTAATGAGTCTCTGATAAGAGAGCGCGTACAAACGGGAGTTATGTTCACTTTCTAGGTTCGTTATAGAATGAAGGTAATTACTTATACAGGATCTATTTATACCTAATTAAAGTACGTTTATCGGCAAATAAGAAACAGCCATTAGAAATTTAAAACTACCACATGCATTTTTTGAATCATGGCCTAAGGCCAGCCCACCGTGCGTCGGTAGGGTGTTCATCCTCACATTATCGCGCAGTGTGAGGCCCCTCCCGCGGACGCTCCCTGCCGAGGTTTTCTCCTGGAGCTCCATCAGTGTGGGTGTGGGGTTCTTCAAGAAAGGTATGTCGGTAACGCGATTGCTACAACCCTGGGGTTGCGGGCGTCCATAGGCTACGGCGAAAGCTTACCATCAGGAGGTCCGTATGCTTATTTGCCACCAACTCATTATTATTATCTTTATTCAATTAGGGTCTTAGGTTAGGGTTTTACAATGTGAGTATAAAAGTAAAATATAAAAACACTTACAAAACGATAAAAAATAAATATAAACACATTATAAAAAACCTAACCTAGGGTGCCGCCAGCAGCGGGGCAAGTCCCAAGCTACCGGTGGTCAGGGCCGCAGAGAGAGGAACCGGCGGACTATCCGCGCCGTGTCCAAGATCACCGCCTTCTGCATCTGACCCTTGATCCAACCACCTAGCGAGAGTCTCTCAAGATGTTGGTCGAGACTCTTCGCTATTAGACCGTTCACTGAAACGACTATCGGGACAATGATCGTCAAATCAACATCCCACATGGCGGTTATCTCGTGAGCCAAGTCTAGGTACTTACTGGACTTGTCCTTCTCGGCCTTCACGAGATTCTCATCATGGGGGATGGTGATGTCAACGAGCACAGCCCGACGTTGCGATCGATCTATTATCACTATGTCAGGCTTATTGGCTACAATAGTCCTGTCAGTGATGATAGATCGATCCCAATAGAGCATGGCACGACCATTCTCGAGAACAGGCGCAGGTAAGTACTTGTAGTACGGTACTTCGCGGTCCACAAGGCCATATAGAAGAGCAAGTTGCTGGTGAATAATCCTGGCTACGAGATTATGTCTGTGCAAGTACTCGCCGTTAGCAAGATGAGAACACCCGGAAATGATATGCCTGAGTGACTCTCCGGGACGGCGGCATGCCCGACAAATGTCGACCGTACCGTCCTTCAGGATATATTTCCGATAGTTGTTCGTCATCATCACTTCGTCCGCAATTGCACAGGCAAAACCCTCGGTTTCTCCGAAGAGGTCCCCGAATCGTAACCAGTTCACCGACGCGAGCAGGTCCACATCGGGTCCCGTGAGGGCCTTGTAGAACCGCCCGTGTAGCACCTTACTCTCCCATGCCGCCTTGCGATCCGCAGTACTTAGTACCACAGGTTTGCGCCAGTTCTCGTTTGCCAAGGAGAGCGGCGTGAGGTTCCTGTCTACTGCCACTACATCACGATGCATTCCACACTCGTTGTTAAGGAAATAATTCCTGAGATTGTACACCTCGCGGTTATGGAGATCCTTGGCGTTTAGGAAGCCTCGGCCTCCACACTTCCGTGGGATGTACAATCTCATAACTGACGAGCGTGGGTGTAGCATGCGATGTGCGGTGAGCAGTGACCGGACCCTCCGATCCAGGGCGTCGAGCTCGGTCTGAGTCCACCTTAGTATGCCAAAGGAGTATGTGAGTAGGGGCATTACCCAGGCGTTGAAGGCGCGCACTTTATTGCCTCCTGACAAAAGACTGTTAAGGACTTTATTATTATTTGTTTGTCCTTTCCATATCTCGGGACCATGGGGTCCCGGACCTTTGGGAGGCATGCGTGGGGCCGAAGCCAACAGCGCAGAGGCCCTTTAAGACAGTTTACTCTAAAAGCAAGGGATACACATGGCGGATACCATCCCCGAGCGCACAATATGATACATCCGGAGATGGTCTCCGCCAGGTGCAAAGACTATTGCAGTGCAGCACTTTTGTGCTGCGATGGGAACTAAGGTCATGGGCTATTGATATGCAAGTTGGATGGACTGGATAATGGGTTATGGGAGGAGACTAGCGGACACCTGCCGTGACAATCAGTCTCAAAATTGTGTAAGACAGGTGGTGACTCGCCTACTCATTTAGTGGGCCCTACAACGGCCGCACGCACAGTGCGACAATAGGGCAACACTTCGGAGCGGCTGTAAGGTTGTCGAGAGGTGAGTCTGCGGTAGCCAGATTCCGGTGATCCGTTCAGCAGGCCGCCGGCGTTATGACATTTTACACTTCCAACCTGGAGCATAGGTCCCGCTCTTGCGACTCCACTCTGGCCGGCCAATCAAGGCAAGCACAGAGGCGAGGGCCAGATGACAGGGCCCTCTGGAATAGGGGTCCGCGGTGTCGCCACTCACCGTCAGCTCGCCACAAGCTGCCCCCGCGGGGAATTATTATTATTATTATAAACGATCTTTTAGACTTCTAAGTACATAGGTATATACACCGATAGATAGTTAAATACTTTCGTCTATGAGACGATATCCTTCTATTCGCGCCTACATTTTTCAAAGGATCACGCCGAATTTAGCCTACCATTCGATAAGCATACATATGTCGTAGGCCGATCGTAAGATCAGGCAGATCGTAATGTTCCTGTGTAATGTTTTGACGATAGTCACATTAAACCAATACATAGGTAGGATAGGTTCGTTAGGTTGCTTCAGATGCCCGAAGGGCAAACTGCCCAGAAATAGGAGCCCGCGGGGCTCCGTCGACTCAGGGAACGAGTCAAAGATTTTCACGTTTCACGATATGCCTAGGAATTTCACGATATGCCTGATCTTACGATCGGCCGCCGACATATATATGATAAATTTAATCATATTTCTTACAATCTCATACATATATTAGATTCCAACGGACACTTCTTAGTAACAAAAATAAGTAAAAGAGTAATTAAACCAAATCAACACATCCTGCGCCATTACATAGAATCAATGACAGTTTATAAATGGACGTCTAGAGCTAAACAAAAATGTATGGCAGCAGAATACATTTCTACGATGTTCCTGATGGTTGATGCTAATAACGCTTACTTATAATGTTCTTCAAAGAAAAACATTCATACCACTAACGACATACTGTTTTAAGCACTAAGTATCAAAATTGCAAACAGAACTGCGATACAGTAAAAACTTTTTTTTCCAATGACTTTAATTGTAACATGCCCAAATGACTTACGTCAAAAGTGAATAGTGTGTGAATAGCGAACGAATATAGAACGAATAGAGTCGCTATGGATTGTGTTTTCATATTAATTATTACATATTTATTTGATGGTATGAAATCTAGATGAGCACCAATTTACAATTAACTTTCACCGGCTTTCCCCATTGGAGTCGTTTATTTCTTCTTTAAAATTGATTATTGTTTTTTTTTATAAAACGTTATTTGATATCAGGGTATGAATAACACAAAAATAGGTTTAAAGTAACTAAACTAAAACACGAATATTTATACTATATAGACTTAAAAATACATTAAAATACTTAAACTAAAAGTAAAGGGAAAATGTATATCTAACTTATTTATAAATTGCGTATATGATAAAAACCTACAACTTAAGAATCCTAATTTATTTGAAATAATTTAAGTGTATTATTAACTGCCTTTTAGGCAAACATAAACAAACTTTCTTTTTTGGAAAAGTTATTGAATTTATTATAACAATCCTGTGATGGTTACTATATTCCCTTCTCTCTCTGGAACTGAAGTAAATATGTTTTCACCACACCAGCTCGGAAAGGCTTACTTTGCACTTCAAAAACTGATAGCAAAGTTGCATTTTATTCACATGTGAGGCAAAGTAATCAAATGCAAATTTTGAGTTGTTTTCTTATGTTTGCTGGTAGAATTGACTTTTAAATGATGATTTTGGATGATAAATATTTAAAAACATTTATTTGGATTTATTTGGTTTGATTTTGTTTGATATTTTACATTAAATATTTGCTTCGGGTTGGTGTGGTGAAAAATGTTGTGTTTCACTCGGAGGCAAATTTTGTTTAACTCTCGTGCTTTGAAACCCTCGCAACGCTCAAGATTCCATTTTCGAACCACTCGCTACGCTCGTGGTTCAACTTTGGGATCTTTCGTTTGCTCGGGTATCAATATTAGCACGAGCGGTTAAACAACAACTTTGCCCCCTTGTAAAACAAATAACTATTACTTAAGTGATTGGTTTTACATTTGATGCTATAACAATTTTTACTATAAAATAGCTCTAACTGTTATACTCTATTCCGGTTCGCATGTTATGGCTTATTAATTTATGGAACGCGTATTTAATGTATGTATTATCATAGGTATTTAAAAAAATCTATTAACGTAATATCAACTCATTCGATTTTTGTTCCTTGACAGCCTTTAAATGCCTAATATCATGGATATGTTTACACTATTTACGGCACCTTATTTCCTTGTAATAAGGCATAATAATATTTAACATATCCGTACGATGATACCTTATTGATACCCATTACGGCAGAATTTCTAACCTCAAAATCGTAGAGAAATCCCGCTTTTATAATGTTCTGTGAAGTGTCCGTGAATTTCTAATTACTGTCGGGACTTCCATTTCATGTTTAGAGCCTGATAATATACCTCCCATGTTTTAGCGAGTGTTGGGCCAAACTTGTATGGGAGCGAAACATCATCCTTTGCCGCCTTTTTCTACTGACAAGATCTGCTTGACCAACTATAGATGTTTCTTAAAAAAAATAAAAGAATGTTTAATTTGAGAGTTAATTTATTAATTGATCGAGTGTGTTTAGGTATAAGTTTTTAATTTAAGTAAAATGAGCCAACTTAAGGTTTTAAGGCACTTTCCCTCCAGAGCCTATTATTTTTTTCCACCCAGTATAGTAGACAACCATTTCTTTCGACTCAATAAAGTTTTATTATAAAAATCGCTGGTAACCCAGGCGACACGTTTTGAGTCATCGCAACATACTAAAAAGCAAAATTTGTCAAAGTAATTAAATGTATGCCAAAAATACCGACAAATTATGTTGAAACAATGAATTTCAAAACAAATGTCATAAACCAATCATCATTTCTTTAATTGGCAACTTTAAGAAAGGGACAGATAGATTTAAGCCTCTCGCTCGGCACGTTTTTCTCATTCCTCCTAGTCAAGCTAAAACAAACTGTATAATGATAGTAACAGAGTACAGTGTATTACATATTTCACTTTTTCCACAGTATCCTGTCATTATTCATTATAAATTATAAATTAGGTATGTGAAATTGTACTGGCGTGCGGCTTTCAAACCTATGGTCGCGGGTTCGAACCCCGAACCGTGTGAGTTTTTGTAAGTAGGGATCTTTTTTTAGTGGTACTTAAATAATTATAATGTGACCTAGAGTCCTAGAAGATACAACAAATAGGTATGAATAAATACTTACGAATAAAACTTTTCGTAATATTAAAATATCATAAGTAATTATTTTATTAATACACATATTTCAATAATTTTAATTTATTTGCGTATGAAACAGACAAGATTTATTTTAAAATTTTATTTTACGATTTATTTTTATATTACAATAAGATAAGCAATAATAATATTTTTATAGATATTTTCGAAAAAAAAATACAAAAAGTTGAGGATGGTTCAGGTTAGAACCGAAGATCGGTCACTCATAGGCGACGCAATTTTCACTGATGCCTAATATCACACAGCCACCAATACATTACAACAACTGTCGAAATTTCCTAACCCGTTGTAATTGTTCAAAGAGTATATATTTTGACTTAGCTAAGCAAACACGCACACATGCGTAACGTATAGGCCTGTAAAGATGTCACCACCTGTAGTAGACCTCCGATTCCGTTACTACTCAATGGAGCTACGACTCATCGTTTATTGGATATGTAAATTTTACGTAATCCGGAGCGCTGCGCGATTTGACATAGGTCTTACCTCTTTGAGGCCCGACGGCCATCTAACATTACTGGCATAAAGGATGCACTTATGACTTTGACGCATGACAGAATGAGAAGCCGAATTGCGTAAAATGGGCGTTTTCAGTTGAATTTATAAAATCAAAAACGATGATAAATCCGTCGGTATAATGATAATAAGTAAATATTCTTTGCTATGACAATTAAGACGAGATGAAAACCTTTACTTTAAAGTGGATTATGCTGGATATGGATGTGTTTTCTAGTTGCACTGAGGTACTTAAGGAAAATGAAGAGGTAACTTTGGATTTATTTTCTATCGAGAAAATTTTAAGCATTCGTGTTTGGACTAGCATGAAATCTCTTATCATATAGTCAAAAAACATATATCCGAAAATCACATCTGTTTATTTCCGGGGCTAGCCACTGCCACCTTTCTAAGATCCTGTTATTTTGCGATGCACAGCCTTAAGTATATCAATTGTAATCTCGAAAAAAAAAAATACTAAAAAGTAGTATGTTACCTACAGCTACAACTACAACTAAAATGCAATTATAAAACTGACTGGCCAATCTATAAATTAAATTTATTTTCATGTCATACTGTGTACTGCGCAGCAATAAAAACAGATTATTTTTAATGAAATGTCTTTACAATGAGATTTGTTTTCATTGCATTTGAAGTGCATTTACATAAGCACCGAAAATGTAGATTCATTAAAGTCGAGCCATAAACCGGGACGCAGGTGCACCGCTAGCAGAATATCGCATCCATCACACCGCGGGTACACTATTAATAAAATGGTAAATGCTAGTAGGATTTACGTACCGAGGCATTCATTTACAACCTGTAATACCAAAACTTTGAAATTTGTAACTTAAATCATTTATATCAATATTTGTAACAGTTTACAGAAGGTGCATTGGGGTAACTTCGAAAGCTGGATAATCTTGAAAATTGCTAAATCACTACATCTTATAAAACAAAGTCCCGGCGGCGTCTGTCTGTTTGTGTGTATGTATGTTCGCGATAAACTCAAAAACTACTGAACGGATTTTCATGCGGTTTTCACGAAGGTTTAGGTGTATAATTTGTTAAGGTTTTGTGTAACCCTTGCGAAGCCGAGGCGGGTCGCTAGTATCTATCTAACAGTGATGCCATGATAAGGGTTGCAGTAGCGTAAGTGTTACTGAAGTATGAAGTGTTTCTGGTTTAATAATTATTCGCCATTTCAAAACTTAGCTAGCCTTCGAAGTTTACCCCAATACACCTTTACTAGCACCGGCATTTAGTCCTTATATTTACTTAGATTACCTACTACTGAGACATTGTGCCATAATCATAAAGATGTTCGCAGGAATTGATTAAAACAGCTGTCTCCATAATATGACCCGACCCGCCCAAATTCGGCAGCGAAAAGTGCCAACCTTTACACAATCCTAGCAGCGGAAAAAAGCGGAGTCACGGAGTTCAAAAAGTTTGGACACCGCTGGACTATAAATGAGGGGGCATACGACACATTTGCAATAATATCGGGCTTGAAATGATTTAAATCGAGCAATCTCGAGAGTAATGTTTTCCCTATTGCCATTTACATACTTCGACCCTGTTGCGGTCTCACCAGATGACTATTATTAGACATTCAAGGTTCACAACTACCTACATATTGCACCGGTCCTGGTGCCCTATTCAGATTTAGCAATTCATTATGGTTTTGACGATTGGCATTGTGGATGTGGGCATGACGGCCGCTAAGCTGAAATGGGACTGGGCAGGGCACATCTGCAGTACGCTGGGCCAAAGTAGCCACGGACTGGATCCCACAGGATGGATCTCGGGGCAGAGGAAGACGCAGACGGAGATGGCGGGACAACCTCGATACATTCTGCCTGGAGTGCCGGGAGTGTGCGTTAGAGAGAGCCAAGTGGCGGAAAAGAGGGGAGGCCTTTGCCACTGGGACACACTAATACGCTAATTAAAAAAAATGGTTTTGAACTGGTTTTCATACGACCTTAAGTTCGCTCATGCTGATTGATGCATGCGAAAGTCGTGCGTAAGATGCGCGCTAATCACCAAGGCGATCGTCAAGGTCATACAAGTTCAAAACTTCAAAACCATAGCAAATTGTCGAACGAGCGAGCGAAGCGAACGAAGTTCTTACATTCGACTTGGGACACGCGTCTGGCTAGGGGCACGTCCCGGCATTTCGATGTTTTTAAGCTGAACTATCAAAGGATAGTTTGATACTCAAGAACTTCAGTAAATTTGTTCTAATTTAAATGAAATTGGGTAAACGTGTAGTTGAGGGCATTATATTTTAGTCATTAAATTATGAGCAGGCTCGATCAAGGTGTTATTGATCTAGAAGAGCTTAAAAGGCTAGAAAGCTATTTGTGAGGGGTCTTGCTTTTCTGCTCATCTTATTTGCAAGAAAGTATGGTCGAGTTTGGTATCAAATGAAAGTGCTCGGCTTACACATTTATAATATTGTTTTAAAATTTACCATTTTTAAATAATTAACAAGATAAAAATAAACATAATATAGTTATTTGGCATTTGACAAGAAATATAACGGCTTACCACAGATACAGTTTATTTTAATCTCTATGGTTTTGTGACGGGCTCCACAGACCTTGCAATAAATCACATGCGGTTTTCGATCCTTTGCCGACTAATCAATTGATCTAACTTTTTGGCGAGCCGCGAGTTCTCAGTTCGGGGCGAACTACTAGTTAATTAGAAGCGGCCACCTCCTGGAGACCTTGTTATGTGGGTCTAGGCTAGTGGATGATTTTCACTGCGTAGCGGAGAAATACTGCTACGGCCTACGGCGTAGCACTCGTACACTCGTAGCGTTGATGTGGTAGCTAAAATAAAAGCTTACGAGTACCTACGTAAGTAACCAAGAGGGCGAGTCGAACTTTACAATGCCTATTACTAATATACACGGTGTAGCATGAGGTAAGCGAATAATTTTAACAGCGTATTCCTGATCATATTTAGATACAAAAATGTCCTATAAACTTTTTTGAAATTCGCTTACATTCAGAGTTAATACCAATTAAAAAATAAGTTTTTGGCAAAAATTTCATTTTTGGTACAAGCTTTTATCACCGATTGTACTTTTTTTTCCACAGGCAACTAATACTCATCGAGACAATTCTAAGAACCCCAAACACAATTAGGTTTCGTTGTTTTATCACAGAGTTACCCAAGTAACAATTTGTGGTTCTATAGTAGTCGATAGAACGTTTCCCAAATACCACCTAAGGTCCTATAAAAGACCAAAGAAGATTGTATAAAGCCGAAATGGCGCATCTTATGTGCCATTCAGTGATATAGTAGACCTGTAGCAGTGTCAGTCGTGACGTTTTAGGTCTATAAAAGTGATGTGATGATCACTTTTGTGCTAATTTGTTGTCAGTAACGCCATTATAGTGTTAATTTATACTATAGTGGCATTTGAGATTCCATTATAGTGCTTGTTTTATACTATAGTAGTATAAGAAATTGTATTATAGTGCTTTTTTATACTATTGTAGAATTCATAGTTCCTTTACTACGAAATTTGCTATCAAGTTTTCCATCAACTGTTGTGAGTGGTTTTGTTGTGTGTTTACTTCACAAAAACGGTACTACTTAAGTAAAATGGTGATAAGTAAAGACTTTATATTAATATGCGCCATTTAGATGTCGAATAATTCGGTCCTTAGTGCAAAAAGTATATGGGACGGAAGTTTTACCGTTAGAATAGTATTCGTTTAATGAGGAATTTTAAATGCCCCCTCGATTTATTTATGTTTTTAATAAAATAATTTAATAAAATATTATGATATTCACCATAGTTACTACTATACAGCCAAGAAGTAAATCCGACGCTTTTATAGGCTAACTATAGAACTTACGACGAAATATTCACCGCCATCATGATTAAAATTAGGGTTCCAAAAGAATTTTGCTGTGACCCAGTTACACCTACAAACTCTTTAGAAAGATATAGGATTTTTTTTTAATTTAGATGGAGTCATTACTGTTGTTTCCTTTTTCAGTGTGATTTGTAAAAAAATGTGCTAATAATGGATGTCGATAAATATCTAAACGTCACGATTTTATGCTTGTATTAAATCATTGATGATAAATCTCACCTACAGTCACTAATATCACTGGGGTCTTTTTTATCAATTCATTAAAATATAAAAATATTTTGTACGGAACCACATTATGTGGCTTAGGCCTGAACTTATATAAGCAAGATATAAGAAGCCATTACAGATCAAATTTATCATTTACAAGTAGTCGTTTTCTACCTTTATGTATCTAACTCGGTATATAAAAGACATAAAAACTCAACTATAACGCTGTTGTCTTTTAAAAGAAAAAACAAAACCACTATACAACAGTTTTGTGATATAAAAGAGTCATTGTGACGTTTACAGCGATGAGATATAATAGGGATTTAAAAACTACTAAAGCGCTTTTTAACGCTATAAATATGTCCCAAAAACGCTACTATAGAGCAAAACAGTTCTATAATAGTGTTCATATGACTACTAAAGTATTATGTACTATAGCAGTGATCTCTAAAGCCACTATATCCTGAAATCGTTGTATAGCTGGGTTTTTGTCACTGTTAGAACACAAGACTATAGCGGCTAGCAGGGAACCTTAATAGCGCAAACTACTAAAGTATTATGTACTATAGCAGTGATCTCTAAAGCCACTATATCCTAAAATCGTTGTATAGTTGGGTTTTTGTCACTGTTAAAACACAAAACTATAGCGGCTTGGCAGGGAACCTTAATAGCGCAAATTAGTTGCATGAAAGTGATTCCAAATACTATTATTATACAGTAATATTGCTCTATAGTGGTTATATTTGAACCTGTTATAGTACACGCCTATAACGGCTCTATAAAATGATGAAATAAACCTTTACATCAATTGCTTATAGAATATATTAGCTGCACAAAACAAAGAAGTAATAGAAGTGAAACGTACATCTATAGCGTGTGGCATGATTAAGCCTTATTGTACTCAGTTTCACCACAGACTATTGTCAGTCGTGTGTCAATTCAGTATGGCGCTTTTGAGATGTCAGATGTGAAAACGATTCCAGGAAAAATTAGAAATAATTACAAATATGCCGCGCTGCTCCATTTTGGAGTGTAAAAACGCTAGCCGAACAATAAATGTTAGATATGGAGGCATTTCATATCATCGGTAAGTATTATTTCAAGTAATATTTCAATATTTTTTACATTTTCGGTTTCCGCAAGGATTTTTGGATTGTTTAGTGCAAAAATCAAATTTATGTAAATGAGATAAGGTTGATATCTACTTAGCGTCAAAGTCATGTACGGGTGCGCTATTCAGCCACAGTGCGAGGACCATATCAAAAATGTTATCGATGTCGATGTTCGTATAAATACACAGTTCGATTTGTTTATGTTCATACATGTTCTTAATAATTTATTTTTCTTTTGCCTCTGGATGATCATATCGAGAAAGTCGTCGCTTATGCACATTTTATATTATGTACAAAATATGTTCTTACTTACTTATTGCTATTTAATGGATTATTTGATTTAAAGTTTTTCTTATAGTATTGCATCTGTATTGCAATTTTGTATATTAAATACGAGTAGGTACTTAAGGTGTCAGTTTTAAGCTGTCACATAATTTTACTGCCGGGTATTTGCTGGCCAGTCTAAAGCCCGCTCCACACTCTTGGACAAATCTTAAAGCGGTCTTCACATTCGACCTTTGACTAGACTTTTGACACTTGTTTGACCCATATCGTTTCAATATTTAGTATTTGACGTATCTCATTGTTCGAATACGGCTGTAAAGTCTCCTCTCGGAGTTGGACGGTCAGATGACAGTCTCTTTTGTACAAAAGAGTGCATAAGCCAATTCTTGTGATATGTTTCCAAGCAGACCCCAGGCTCCGTGCCTGACGCGGGCCGGCTCACGGGCCGTGGCAAATAGCCGGAACAACGCTAGGAAGAAGGAAGATGATGGTTGCGCGACATGTAGCACGTAACTGAGGACGCGAACATCACGCGGGGTGTGCTAAGGAGTAACAGTTTTTATTATATACTCGCTTACAGTTATATGCGTGGTTGGTGGCTTGATTACTTTCAATACGAGCATTTTTTTATTAAAAAGTAAGTAGGTACCTAATCGTCGCCAGACAATATAGTAATATATATGTATAAAAAGCCTGAGTAGTTTACGTGTACACTAATCTTTAATAAGCGTTTATCGATATCACAGCGAATCATGCACATCCCTATCGCATGTGTCAACCTCATAGTCGAATATTTTATCCTATCGCATTCACTCTTGGAAAAGCCATGCAAGTGTAAAAGCAATAGAGCATAAATGTCAATTTACAAAAATAAAAATCGTAGTGCATTTTCGACATAATTTTCTTAGCTGTAAAGTTCAAATTATTGAGATGGGCGAGGGCTCATAATCCTTTTCGAAATAAGAAAAATATGGCCAATTTTTGTGACAGCGTTTTGGCGACATAGGTTTCCATACTAATCCAGGCACATGCCGTTTCCCGTCAGAGCGCGGCGCGCTCATTCTTTCTTCCGTAGCTGTATAAGCCTATAGAGCAAAAAGGTGTTGCCAAGCGCTTTTATACGACAGGTGGTCACCTCTGAAACCTTAATACGACGTCTATGCAAGCTTTTAGCGATAAAAACTAAAATTATAGGACTAAAATGTTACTTGGGAATTCCTATGGCCACCTCCGGTTTCCATCATCAGATCAGCTCGATGACATCATAATATTGCATTGTCACCCGACTTACATATGTATACAAAATTTTAGCTCAATCGGAAACCGGGAAGTGGATCAAATTTAACTTGCAAGATTTGATTACACACAGACAACGGTCAGGTGAAACTAAATAAAAGCTTGTAAAACCAAGTTTTTATTGTTACATAGTGCAAAACGCCTTTTTGATGGTGATGTTGCTACTATGGGACGTAGTCTAAATATCCTTATTGATAGATGTCAAAAAGTGACAAGTAACACTTTGCAAAAACCTAAGTTTTACGAAAAAAAAAAAGTAAAAATCCATTTTAATTGACAAGTTTACCAGTAACATTTACTTTTTATGTACAAATACATTAAAAAAATTTAAAAAAGAAAAATTTTTTTTGGCGAAATTGACCTAAACTTATATTATTTTTTTCCTTCTTTTGACCTCAGAAATGCGTGGTTAAAATCTTTCGCATTCCTCGTGAGCACCTTGTACATATATTAATAACGCTGTCTGTCTGTCTCTTACCTCAACACGCCGGTGGGTCGATTAAGATTAAAGTTATGGAGATAGTTAGAGGCCCGGGAAAGTAACATAGGAATAGAATAGAATAGAATAGAATAGATTTATTCGGATCTAGTATCGCTGTATCGATACATAGGGATAGTACTCCTAATTGCGATCTTTCGTAACGCCGGTCAGATCGCTCTCAACTGAGCTACCCAAGCTTCGGTTCTTCGAAGTTCGAGTCAAAATTAAAAGACAAGCCCGAAGCGGCGAATTTTTCCGTGTTTCCTTTAATATCATTAATTGTATTCTCGCTCACAAACGTATCTGCTTGATAAAATCAAGTTTTCAATAGAAACTTGCGTCGGATACGCACAATACAATGCTTCAGTAACAACTACATTGCGCAACAAAGTCGCGTCGCTCATCAGACGGGTTAGGGGAAGCCCCAACAGTCTCCTACAGGTCGTGGCCGGGAGGCAGGACAGCGCCGTGCTCGGCAGGTTTAACGAGCTGCATGCTCCGATTGTACGTGCGCCTCGGTGAACCGCTCGCACCGCTGTCATGCAGGGCTTTTAGTTTTAGATTTTTTGTTATTAAATTAAGTAATACTAACTCATTTTAGTTGTAGTACCTATTAGTTTAGTATTAATAATTTTAGTTTTTAATTTTAAGTTGTAATTTTAGTTTATATTTGTTATTTTAAGTACGTACTAACAATACTATGGACCTTGTTGTCTGAAAATAAACGCATTTTATTTTATTTATTTATTTTTTATTAAGGGAAACTAAATAAGTATCCACTTCAACTTTCACATCAGTTAGGACTCGAAACTTTATGTTTTCCTGTTGTGTAGTTGATCACAATGGAAACGGGCTATAGTGTTTAAAACTATGTGAGTGAAATTTTGGTAGTATTATTATTTGTATGTTATATCTATCTAATCTAATACCTTTATGAGCCCATCAACGTGCACACTAGCGCCACTGCTAAATAAGCGTGATTATTTAAATTTAACGACAGGTATTTAAAAAAGCGGCCAAGTGCGAGTCGGACTCGCCCATGAAGGGTTCCGTAGCAGCAAGTAACATAATAAAATTGCGGTTTACGATTTATGACGTATTAAAAAAAACACTTACTAGATCTCGTTCAAAACCAATTTTCGGTGGAAGTTTGCATGGTAATGTACATCATATATTTTTTTTAGTTTTATGATTCTCTTATTTTAGAAGTTACAGGGAGGGGGGGGGGGGACACATTTTACCACTTTTGAAGTGTCTCTTGCGCAAACTATTCAGTTTAGAAAAAAATTATATCAGAAACCTCAATATCATTTTTGAAGACCTATCCATAGACAACCCAAACGGGTTTGATGAAAAAAAAAATTTTTGAGTTTCAGTTCCCCCAAAATTTATTGTTTTTTTTTTCTTGTGAAAATCTTAATGCGGTTCACAATTCTGTGATATATTCAAAAGGTACTTAAATACACAATGCAGTACGTAGCGGCCCCCTTTTTGGGTTCCGCAGCCAAATGGCAAAAAACGGAACCCTTATGGATTCGTCATGTCTGTCTGTCTGTCTGTCTGTCCGTATGTCACAGCCACTTTTTTCCGAAACTATAAGAACTATACTGTTGAAACTTGGTAAGTAGATGTATTCTGTGAACCGCATTAAGATTTTCACACAAAAATAGAAAAAAAACAATAAATTTTGGGGGTTCCCCATCTTAGAACTGAAACTCAAAAAACATTTTTTTATCAAACCCATACGTGTGGGGTATCTATGGATATGGATAGGTCTTCAAAAATGATATTGAGGTTTCTAATATCATTTTTTTCTAAACTGGATAGTTTGCGCGAGAGACACTTCCAAAGAGGTAAAATGTGTCCCCCCCCCCCCTGTAACTTCTAAAATAAGAGAATGATAAAACTAAAAAAAATATATGATGTACATTACCATGCAAACTTCCACCGAAAATTGGTTTTGAACGAGATCTAGTAAGTAGTTTTTTTTTAATACGTCATAAATCGTAAACCGCAATTTTATTATGTTACTTGCTGCTACGGAACCCTTCATGGGCGAGTCCGACTCGCACTTGGCCGCTTTTTTAAATACCTGTCGTTAAATTTAAATAATCACGATTATTTAGCAGTGGCGCTAGTGTGCACGTTGATGGGCTCTTAGACGAGCAATTCTTGTTTATTTATAATATTTATATATTTCGGGGATCTCGGAAACGGCTCTAACGATTTCGATGAAATTTGCTATATAGGAGTTTTCGGGGGCGATAAATCGATCTAGCTAGGTTTATCTCTGGGAAAATGCGCATTTCTGAGTTTTTATGTTTTCCGAGCAAAGCTCGGTCTCCCAGATATTAACACTTGAAGTGTTTTAATCAAATTAAAGTGTTTTAAATTAGTCAATTAAATCACAATTACCCCTTTAACCGTAACATATGATGACACTTATCTATTGCACGACGAGAAATTAAATTGAGGACCTGTCTATGTGGGTAGTGACCCTGCCTAGGAAGCCGATGGTCCCGGGTTCAAATCCTAGTAAGAGTATTTATTTGTGAGACTAGCACAGATATTTGTTCCCGAGTCATGGGTGAGGGTGTCTTCTATGTATTCAAGTATTTGTATGTATGTATTATAATAAATCGTTATGTATTTCCAAATGTATTGTCTCAGTACCCACAACACAAGCTTATTGAGCTTACTGTGGGACTTAGTCAATTTGTGTAATAATGTCTTATAATAATTAAAAAAACCGGACAAGTGCGAGTCGGACTCGCCCACCGGGGTTTGCGTACTGTTTAGTATTTGTTGTTATAGCGGCAACAGAAATACATCATCTGTGAACATTTCAACTGTCTAGCTATCACGGTTCATGAGATACAGCCTGGTGACAGACAGACAGACGGATAGAGGAGTCTTAGTAATAGGGTCCCGTTTTTACCCTTTGGGTATACGGAACCCTAAAAAAATGCTGACTGATTTCAACAAACGAAAAGTTACGGAAACAAGCCAGTAACACGTTATAGCACTCAGCGCAGCGGTTATAATGGCGGCCATATCAAAGGGAACCAATTAATCATACATCTGTCGTGCCGCGAGCCCTTTATTTGCACCCATAATAACGCTATTTACGAAGCTAAGGTTGCTTTTACATAATTATCCTTTTGCTCAAAGTCGAAATGTCAGTCAAGGGTAAAAACTAAGCGGGTTAAGAGGAAAGGGGACGGCTGGTTCTCCATACAAACGTAGACTCCATTCTCCTCTCTAGATATTGACATCATGGAAAATATTTTTAAATTATTTGATGTCCATATTACCTATGCGTTTAAACTTTTGTTTTTTTTTGTTTTTATTTTTTTTATTATTGTAAAAATTAGGAGTGGAAAACAGAATCCATACAAATTTTTTAATGCTTCTAACTCATATTATATTATTTTATAAGGTACTTGTATTAAGTTTCTTGTATAATTGTGTTTAAATGTAAATTAAACGTGTTCTGTGTTTTTAATAGGTATAATAAGAAATATCGAATAAAGTCAAACGTAGGGCATAGCAGTGGTTGATATGCAACGAATTGTGTCATAATATTTTCAATAATGTTAATATCCAGAGAGGAAAATGAGGACTACGTTTGTATGCAAAGGTCCTCCACTTTCGTCTTAAGAACGTAGGTATTTATTATTAAGAATACCTACAAGAATACCCTTTATCATTGATTAAACTCGATATAATCCGGACAGAATGTTTTATAAAAGCAAACTAGACAATGAAATTGTGGATTGAGACCGTGATTGAGATTGTCTCTCCTATCTCGAATTTATTTGCAGTAGAGGTACCTTAGAGAGTACCTTAGTAGAGGTGAGCTTTCTGTGCCAAAAATGTGGGAGGTCGTGCCGCTCACGCTTCGGCCTCCACAGTCACCAAACCCGTTGTCTAAACAGCAATGCATGAATCGTCTGCAATAGACGGAAAGGCCTGTGATGATGGTGAGGGGTACCTAACAAACCAATTAGGTATTAGTTATTGGAATAAAAAATTCAAAGTCAAGGTAAACGACCTTCAAATATTCTGATTTGTTTTAGCTTTCTTTTCAAAAAATATAAAAATCGGTTTTGTTACATCATGAAATGAAAATTAAGATAATTTCACACTTTTATTTAGTTTGAGCCCGTATATCCAAACTATCTTTGTATACAGGATGGAACATTTATACTTACTTATTTTTTTGTAAACTAAG
Source organism: Cydia splendana (assembly GCF_910591565.1). NCBI lineage: Eukaryota > Metazoa > Arthropoda > Insecta > Lepidoptera > Tortricidae > Cydia > Cydia splendana. The sequence continues at coordinate 15,541,858 of NC_085979.1, read as the reverse complement.
CTGAAAGGATAGTGTTATCTAAGTGATCTATAATCGAGTTACTATAATGGTAAAGCTGGATTAAAAAGTAAAACAAAATCATTAAAATGAAATATATCCTATTGAATGACATGACATATGTCAATTTAAAATGTAAATAACTTTGTAGGGTTGTCACTGATATAATAATACTTGCTAGGGTCGAAACATACAGATTTTTGCACTAATGTTTAACAAACTGTATCACCTTCAAATTCAAAAGTTATAACGTGTTGACGGACTTGCCTTGTAGCCGTTCTTGCCCACAGTGACATTAATTTAATTATGTGGTTGATTCTCCGCATGATTCTTTTGATTAATATAGGTATTAGTACCTATATTAATTTGCTAGGTGTTCTATAACCTCCTTCCACAGCTTCCACTGGCACATAATACGTAATCGGCGTAATATATACAATCAAATTTCACCACAAAGGCTCGTGTAGCGTAAATTGGCACATCCTGTTACTGGGTCTTATTATCTAGACCTCTAGACTTAAAATCGCTCTTATTACTAAAACCATTGGGCCTTGTTTCGGCTGCAATGCGGAATAATATGTGAGACTACAATCAATGTTGAATATTGCCTATTTTGTTAATCTGAATCGGTAATTTGTTACAAATTACTTGGTAACAAGGCTAAAATAAGTAATAAGTGTTTGTTAAGTTAATTGTTCACTTTATTACGTGTACATGTACACCTTTATTATTGACCAAGCGTTAGCAGTTTGGGCAAAAATGCTTTCGTATGTATTGCCCCCTCCAGACTATGCGCGTGAATCGCGGGCGAAGCCGCGAACGCGAGTGTGGAGTCGATTTCGCAGGTCTGCGTTCAGGACTCCACACTCGCGTTCGCGGCTTTGCGCCGCGATTCGCGCACGAGTGTGGAGGAGGCTTATGGATGTTTTTCTCTATTCGTAGCGCATCTGGCTCGCATCGATGATGTTAAAATGAGATCGAATTCCCGAAAATGCCGAAGCGCTTTGTACTTTCGAATCAGCCTGCAAGTATGATTCAAGCACAAAAAGTAGAAATGTCATAGTTATTCTGAATGTTGTGTTTTACAAAACACACCTAAATCGTTTTAGTAGCGTTGTGACAAAGACTCGGCCCATCAGCCATTAGCCATTAACTGGCGAAGGGTTTCAAATTACGCATAGCATGAGGTAGCGCTGATATGATGATACCTTTTTGTAATTAGCCGACCTTTTGATATTTTCTATAATGAAGCCGATATAATCAGTAATTATCACATTAAATATCATGTTAAATAAAATGTACAGAGTTTTTTTGTTAAATAAAGTGATACTGTTTATGAATTAGTAATCCAAAGAATGATATACATATTATATTATGTTTCTTTGTAGATACAACCTCGAAGCGCCTCGGAGCTTTCAAATATTAAAAAAACTATTAAGTCTGATACCGCTGAAATTATTCTAGAGATATGATTAATTACGCCATATATAACCCGTTCAAGATAATTTCAATTAAATATAATATTTAATTATGTTTTATTTATAGCTAGGTATAATAAGTTTGTATGCATTACATTTAAAAATATATAAATAAAATATAATATGTACCTATAATTGAAATATGTATACTTGTATAGTCTGTATAGTGAGTTGTGTGTTACACGTGCAGTGGAGCCGTTCAACATGGTTGTACAGAGGACAAAGCCATCACCGGCACGTCCCTGTGAATGACGCGCGTCGGTCTGTCTCCCGGCTCGGACAACTGGATATTGTCATAATTTGCTGCCATTCAAAGGATTAAATCCGTTGTGAAGCGAACGCGAATGGATATTAAACTTGTTAAGCATGACAAAGTGAAATAGATGTCATTCACGAAATAAAAGGGAACAAGGCCCAGGCAAATTGTTAAGCATGTATCGTTCAAAACGTTACGTAAGGGTTTTGATAAAAGTAGGTAGCAAAACAGGCTTTTGTCAAATACACCTACACCAGTGTAATTTAATCAGACTTGTAATACAAGGATAGAGGTTCTTAGGGTGTAAATAGAACATTGTTCAGTTTTGCCTAAATGTCTAAAGATCAAAGAACAATTAATCATAGCGCAAAACGGGAATGTGTTCACACGTCTTTGTGAAATTACTTCGTCATTTAATATCTAACACATTACACAGGCGTGCCAAAGGAACGGATTAATTTATTGAAAAACTTTAGCGCGGCATTTCAATGAAAATACGTTCCGCGTCTTGATAAAAAGATTGTAGAAATTGTCAAGATTGTAGTCACTGAGTTTCTTCATTGTGTCTAACAGATTTAAATTGATCTCCTAAAGGAATAAACAGATTAATATTTTTTAAATCTCGATATAGGCCTGTATTTGTCGGAAATGAACGAGATATTAAAACTTTTTATTCAGGTACCAGATGTCTTCAATTTCTTTTGCTTTTGAAAAGCATTGTATATTATAAAAATTAAGATGTATACCTATCTAAATAAAACATCGTTTTTCACTTAAATATTGATAGAAAACGCACAGAATTAACTTTCGAAGGTAGAAATTAGAAATTTGATACACATTCTTCAAATTTTCTAGGGCCTCACTAAGGACGGATTTTTGATTAAACCCCTGAGGAGACGAAAGGAGGTTGAAAAGTTGTAATCATTTCTACTTGGATTTCTAGTAGGTAATGAATGGTTTTGAAATTAAATAAAAAGATTCTTTTTACAACCAATGACATGGTTATCTACTTCCTTTTTTACAACCTTACTGTTCTGCTCAGTAAATTTAGGACGAAGTTAAAAAAAATCTTAGTAAAACCATATATTCATCACTGTCCACGTGTAGCCCAGGTATTTAGAGCAACCGGTAAATTATGTCAATAAATATCTGAGGAGACTACGCTCGCCGCGCCGTTCCGGACCCTTGTCAAACATGCCATAATATAACGACGGATTTTGATTGATTCATTTAGTTGTCCGCATTGTTTGGGGTTTGGTAGATACAGATTTGGTTGGAGGTGAAAATTGCATTCGGTAAAAATGTCGGTACTAATTTTGATAAAAGTAGATTGCAAAAACCGGCCGACAGTTGCCATTAAGAGCCAACGGGAGTGGTCATTTCTCCATACAAACGTACTCCTCGTTTTCCTCCGTGGTTTTTGAAGCTAGAGCAATGATTTTTTCAACACAGATTAATATTGTCAATATCTGTGTCGGACCGTTTTGCTTTTTTTGATATTTTTGTTTTTTAAGGCGCTAGAGCCCTTCAAAAATGGCCAAAATGGCCTAATTGACTATGCCGCAATGAGAGGCGTGGCATTCAAAACTGATATCAATTAGCCAAAAAAGCAAAACGGTCCGACACAGATAATTTCATAATTATTTAGATTTCCAAATTTGGTTACGATTGGTTAAGTTTTGGAGGAGGAAAGAGAGGAGTACGAAACCTCGATTTTTGAGATTTTTACGCAGGATTTTTCGCCTTGTCCTTATCGCACTACTTTTAGGTGCCGCTTCCGTTAGCGAGACGGGTATATTTACCTAAAATATTTAAAACTCAGCTCCTGTTTCGTCTTAAGCCATACAAGTTCAGTGTAGGATTCCGTAGTTATAGTCTGTATCTTAAGTATTTAAATAATAGTAAACAAAATCTACCCTCAAATGGCTCCTTAAGCCAGTTTAGGGTAGATGAAAACATTACATGATCAAATAATGTAGGTTAAAGTCAGGTTCAGTGACAGATTCAGACGGTTTTGTATTTGGTTGGTTAACCAATAAATGTTACAACTACCCGAAAATTTACAAATTATTTGTTTACTTTTATTTAAATACCGTAAACCGTACTTTGATCAATTTTAGAGTTTGGCACCATTTTTTGACGATCCTAATGTACGTAAAAATATGAAATAAAAATATAATACTCGGTTTTTTCTCTTCTTACCGCCTGCCAAATAAAAAAAAATAGGACTTATATTTTTTTCAGAAATAAATAAAAACAACGCGATCAAAGTTATATTGAGAATGGGGAATACTTTGAAACCACTAATTTTTTTGCTGACAATCTAAAGTAGACCCGCTAAAAAGCCCGTAAAAATAAAAAATAAAAATCGGTCAAGTACTTTTTGAGTTATTTATAGCTTTAATGTGTGGGGTTACTTTGATAACATACCAAATGATACAAATTAATAACTTTAAGAGCTTATTACATTATCTACTATAAATAATGTAGGATTTTAACTTATTATCTCACTTAGCAACTGATTTTTGAATTGCAAGCTTTACGGTTTCAGTAAATTTTAGTATGTGCACCCGGGTTTTTGATATGTTGCCTTTATACTTATTGTATAAAGTTCTATAAAAAAATTGTATGCTTTTGATGCGGCACCAATAGATTTTGTGCCCGCCACTATGTGTGCGAGTGCATCATTGAGTTGTTCTTCTTGGTATTTTTTGAAGTCTCGTTAGGTACCCGATATTTTTTTGTAATCTCTGGCATTGTTTCTATAAAAAAAAACAATGCATATTTATTAATAGTAGAATTAATTTATACCCTGGTGGGCTGGTGACCTTACGCAGTATAATAAACCACCTAAAGCAAAGACGCAGGATTAAATATAGCCAATTTCCACCCAGAAAGTTAATTCCATACAATAGAAACGGGTAAAAGAATGTTATAATCAGATGAGCAGTTCCGGAGATCAACATTTACATACAAACTTATAATTCCTACAACCTCTACCTCTTCCACTGACTCAAACGATACCTATTTATTATTGAAAAAGGTACATAAAAAAATCGTAAGTTGCCCAAATAATTCTTGGTGTTACTTTAATATTTTGGTCAATTTCACCACGTATAAGTGATCAAAGACACCCCGATCCATGGATTCCCCGGCTATGTGTGCATGTGTAGGTTGTCGAATACAGGTATTTTTTTATAAACTCACGAATAAACACTGATTAACCTTTAAAGCTACTGTTACACATGCTGATTTCTAGCACGAAAGCATGCCACTATTGAGCAATTGCTACTTAGTAGCATGTGTGTCGAAACATTGCTAATAATGAGCATGCTCGTTTTGAGTTTGCTCAAAAATCAACGGTTGTGCGATTTTTGGGCATGCTACCTGCAGCGCGGGTGGAGGGGGGCGTGCTTTTAGCGCGTGTGAACAGGTTTGCTTATTGAGCATGCTAGTATCGATCAGTCGTTTGCAACAGGTGCGCATGAACAATTTTAACGCCAAAATGTCTCGCTGGGGCGACGAAAAAACGCTCAAATTTGTAAATTTGTATCGAAATAACGAGTGCTTGTGGAATCCCCGCATACCGCAGTATAAAAATAATGTTTTTAGAAATAATGCGTACCAAGACATATTAACGAACATGGAGGATGCGTCCTTGACTTTGAAAATCATTAAAACTAAGATTAAGAATTTAAGGTCTGTGTACCATACCGAATTAAAAAAAATCTTTCTCTTTCTTTTCTTTTTTTGCCGAGCTGATATAAGTTTCTGGATGCATTGCATCGCCAGCAAAAGGATGATCTTATTCAGCTCCATACGGATAGCTGTTTGATTGTCCATAGCTTTGTTTGAACTGACAGAGAGCGAGAGAGCACGCTATAAAATAGCATGTGTATTTGGAGTGTTTGCTTTGAGTATGCTTATTCAGGAGCATACTTAAAACTAGCATGCGTATTGCTAGCAAATGTAAACTGCTCATAAGCATACTCAATAGCACGCTTTTTGGCATGCTATTTTAGAGCATGTGTAACAGTACCTTAAGACACTATAAAATTACATGTATTTAATTTTTGACACAAATACAGTTAAAGTTTTTCAACCAATAAAACCAGGAAGAAATGCGTACCCGCCATTAATATTTTTTTTCAAGACGAAATAATAATATTACACTCGCATCCGGTTACTGGGCGATGAAGCAATTATCAGTGTTGCCAATAAAGAAAAAATAACTGCAAAGGTATTTTCCAACTCGTCAAAACAAGCACTTTAGTAGCGGAGGGAAGTCGTTATCAAAGTCGACCCGCAAATCAAAGTAACCCCGGTTCACGGTACCTAAATATACAGAGTATAGGTACCCGTTCTTCACAGTAGGCAGGCTTGAAAGAGAGCTTTTTGTAGATAATACAAGCAAATGCTAATATTTTAGCAGCAGTTTCTGTCTGAAGAAGGAAAGACTTTTATTGAAAAGACTCAAAAACGGCTTAAAGGTTACATATTTATATTCAAATTAGTTTGAACACAAACAATTGTCTTCGATTACCACAATATAGTTACTCATGAAATAAAACAATTTTAATTCGTAAATTCAGTTTTATCGAACGAGCGAGCGAAGCGAACGAAGTTCTTACATTCGACTTGGGACACGCGGCTGGCTAGGGGCACGTCCCCGCATTTCGATGTTTTTAAGCTGAACTATCAGAGGATAGTTTGATACTCAAGAACTTAAGTAAAAATTTGTTCTAATGTAAATGAAATTGGGTAAACGTGTAGTTGAGGGCATTATATTTTAGTCATTAAATTATGAGCAGGCTCGATCAAGATGTTATTGAGCTAGAAGAGCTTAAAAGGCTAAAAAGCTATTTGTGAGGGGTCTTGCTATTCTGGTCAGATTTTTGGACGAAAGTATGGTCGAGTTTGGTATCAAATGAAAGTGCTCGGCTTGCACTTTTATAATATCGTTTTTAAATTTACCATTTTGAAATATTTAGCAAGATAAAAATAAACATAATATAGGTATTTGACATTTGACAGGAAATATTTCGACTTACCACAGATACAGTATCAGTTAGGGCTCCACAGACCTTGTAATATATCAACGCGATTTTTGATTCATTGCCGCCTATAGTGGGACATAAAATAGTAGAAATTAAATAAAACGGAACTCTAAAATTTCCATACTATATAATTTTTGGCAAACCGCGAGTTCTCAGTTCGGAGCGAACTACTAGTTTATCCATTTCATAATACCCATCGCGTATTTATCGCCTTCGTTCCATCGTTGTAGGAGTAATATTCAGAATCTTTAGCCTTCACTATGTTTGTCGGCAAACCTAATATCAGCCACCACGGCGCAAACTGCAAGCGGTTTACCGCACATTGTACCGGTACGGTAATCCTCACGGAACTACGGCCCGGAATATTCATACCATCGTCGACAGTTAATTGGTCGCCAATTACTTGTGTTGCTAAAATGCTTACAGCTGTAGCATCTAATAGGACTATTTATCATACGGATTGATTCACATGAACCTACGTTCAATGTATGTACTTACAGACTTACTTAGAAAGTACGAGTAGCTTTTTAGATTTGCCGCAGCTTTTACTTAATTATTTACGTACTCGCGCAAGTGGCACTTGAACAAAGGCAAATGTGGTGGCAAAGATCTAACGTGAGTATGAAAATACAGGATTCGTATTAACAATTTTCTAATGGCGAATGAAATGTCATTCGCCATTAGAAAATTGTTAAGGTGAATATGACGTTATAATCGATCAATCGACCAACAGAACGTGAACAGAACGTTCCTAGGCAAACCATTTAATTGATTTGGTATCAAGCAGAAACGTCTGCGAACGATGATCTTAGAAATACATAAATTAAAAGTGGAAAAATATGCTGTCTTAGATGAGACTTGGACTCAAGAACACTCGATAGGTAGCCCAACTGCCACTGCACTGCCATCTGAGCTACCAAGACCTCAACAAATACAGCATATATTTCCACAATATGGACCTTCAGTCAATTAATGTTTCATAGATAAAGGTCCCAATGATGGCCTCTGATGCTTATTTAAAATGTGTGTCCTTCTGCTAGTAGGTAGTTTTCGCGTCAACACTTCGGCAACCTTCCGCTATGCGAGTTCATTACTATGCTTTTCACGGAAAACATACTTCTACTGATTTATTCATATCATATTTCAATGAATTTCAATTTCGTGAGTTCTGCGTGAGCAGATCATGTAAAATTTGTTCGTAAAATAAATTAATTATTTACGACACATAAGACGCAGCTGGCGTCAGGTAAAGCGGCGCCCTAAGAACTTTTGTCCAATAAAAGTTTGTATTTTTAGTAGGTACGGATCAGTAATTCATGTAAAAGGTTTTAATAAAACGAGGCAGAACTGGCCGCGTTGCCAAGATGCCAATCACTCACGCTCCGTAGCGATTGAAACGCAACTGTCACTGTCGCACTAATATGGAAGAGTAGAGTTTGGATAGAGAGACATAAAGCTTTTCGTTGTCGAAGCGATAGCGATTGTAACCTTGGCTAGGCCGGCTGGAACGACGGGCCTCTAAAACCTTTACATTAAAGTACTCTGTATATATTCAACGAATTCTCAGTTTGTAAGGTATTTGCAATTTATGTCGCTCGGAATCACTAAGTGATTTGAATAGATTAGCAAGCGCATACAAAGCTTTCTAAAATTGCATCAATTCAAGAAATTGGAACAATTCCTAACGTGGTCTATTACTACTTGCTCTGTGAGCTAGGTATAAACCTCGCGATAATCATAGAAAATGTAAAGATTAACAATACTTTTCTCAAAAATGGACGGCAAAGTCGACTTTGCCGTTTAAAAAATCGGTCGCGAAGCGCGTAGTTTATGGTCAGTCAAAAATTAAAAAGTTAAAAACATTGCAGTCTCGATTTTGGGACTGCAATGTTGCATACAAATTCCATTATTTGTCGAGTTCCAAACTTTTTAAAAGTTGAAATGGCCATATCAAATGAAGGCACAGGCCCATTAAACAGCCAAACAGATGATTAGTACCGCGACTATTTAGCTGTCTCAAATAGATTGACGTATTTTCGGCAGAAAAATACACTTCTATTTTTTTATTAAAAAAATAAAAAGGCGGCAAAGCTAATTTTTTCAATTGTTTCTACTTTTTTCTGTGAAAATATATACGTAAGAACGTTGCTTTTGTAAAATATTCCTATTATATTTATATTTCTTGCACCATTTTTGAGAAAAGCACTATATATGACTCGGCTGGAAGGCTACTTGCTGGCTTCGGATTCAATTAAACGGACTCCCAAGGTCGTCCGTTTAAAACGAATCCTCAGCCTGCAAATAGCTACTTCCGAGCCTCGACAATAATGTACTATTGTTCATTGAGTCATTATCAGAGTGAACTCATAATGGTCTTAAGCGCCCTAGATGCTATTGTTGTTTAAGTCCTTTATGCTAAATTGGGCATTTAAAAAAAAATGGATCGGCAAAAAAGAATTAATCATAGAATCTGGTCACAAAATTTCACGAGAATCGGTTAAGAATTGCGACCTGTAGAAGAAAACATCCGGACATACGAAAGCAAAATGCCCGAGTCTGAAACTCTAGGTCCATGGGGTCCAGCGCGCATAAGTTGTTCGCAGAAATCGCGAAGCGTCTGGTTGACGTAACTGGTGACCGAAGAGCTGGCGGCTACCTCGCACAACGTATCAGCATTGCGATACAGCGAGGAAATGCCGCCAGCATCCTTGGTACAATGCCTCAAGGGCCTATTTTAGATTTAAGCTAGTTATTAATTTCGTTTAGTAGTACCACTGTATATATATTGTATGTAAATAAATGATTTAAAAAAAATGCCCGAGTTAAAACGGAGACCTTCGCTAACGCTTCGGTCACAAAAACAGTAAGAATTTTCGGAAATCTTGAGGCAGGAATCCGACTCGCACTTGGTCTGTTTTATTTCTTTTATTTTTACAATGTAAGTATATAAGTATTCAGACGAGATACGGTGTCAATAAAAGTGAAAAGGGTACGTACCTAGTTAGTATAAGCTCCAGCGGAAATTATTTTCTGAGGTTGACCCACCACCTGGCAGGCGAATAAATTGATTTTTTGCTGCCTACTAAATTTGACTTGATATGGCTTGTACGTGATAGTGATATGGAATGATATTCCAAGATTATTTTACATATATGGTTTTGATGTCAGGTGCACATTCTAATTGGCCTGTAAGTTAGCAACGCTTTCAGAAATACTACTGAATTTCATAACTGACTTCATTAAATCATCGTTCTACACGCCATTGCTATAAGTTCCTGTCAAAAATCCAGTCTTAAAGAAAATCGCGTTGGCAAATTGTTCTTGTTTTCCAATAAGCCTCGGCTTTCATTTGTTAACAGGTAATATAATTGGAATACAAGTCCGAGATTACGAAGCTTTACCCGGCAGCAAGCTTGAACAATTCAAGATTTTTAGGGTTCCGTACCCAAAGGGTAAAAACGGGACCCTATTACTATGACTCCGCTGTCCGTCCGTCCGTCCGTCCGTCCGTCCGTCTGTCACCAGGCTGTATTTCATGAACCGTGATAGCTAGGCAGTTGAAATTTTCACAGATGATGTATTTCTGTTGCCGCTATAACAAACAAATACTAAAAAGTACGGAACCCTCGGTGAGCGAGTCCGACTCGCACTTGTCTGGTTTTTTTATTTAAGTAGGTAACTAATTTGATAAAAATTCATGGAAAACATAGGGAACCAGACAACTTTGAAAGTAAAATTAATGAGTTGCTTTTAAAACACGGAATACAATTTTTAAGATATGCGGATGGTTTCTAAATCTTTTCTTTAAGGTAAATGTCTGAGTGAATGACATTGACCTAATCTAGAACTTTTCTACGGTAAAATACCTTATATTTGGAAAAAGAAATAGCCATGTGCGTGGTCTAATGGAGAGTTCTGTACTTTCATACTATTCGCGGTAGTAAACAGATACGACTCAACAGATAATGGTCAAATTAACTTTCATTGAAAGTAGTAAATGATTTTTAAGCTTTCAAAGCAATCAATTCTTAAAATGGCTTGATAAAAATCAAATATTTCTTGCTGCCTAAAGAACAATTAAACTGTTCAGACGCCATTTGAAGGAAGAAGTGCGGGCTGAATAGAACCTTTAATTAAAGGATCGGAAAAAATGATCTCCCCAACCAAAGGACCTTTGAAGCACGACTTATTAACCTCAGCCAGCCTTTGTCCGGTTTCAATGCAGTGTCGGGTTTCTCGCAAAATTGCGCAGCCAGCTTTGTTGAGGGCTGAAAAGTATGGCCGATAAGGGTGGGTGTTATTGTTAAATAACTTAGTCTTAATCAATAACAGTGAATCTTTACGTCATTGAGAAGGTTAGCGTCTTATCTTAGTATGTCGTAGATGGATAGACACATGACTAAAACTTTTTATATTTGTTTAATTAAGTACAGTTGTTTGGATTGAAACCTGAAGTGGACGGGTTTAATGGATATGATAATTCCAGTTACATTTAAAATAAGAATAACGTTTCTTGACAGGATACTAACATAAGTAGTCTATCTGAGCAATCGGTGGAGCTTATGAGAATAAGTAAAGTTTACAACGTGTCGGTTAACAGAGTATATTACATTATACACACACGTTTGAGAATTCGTTTTATTACGGTTCCATGTAACAGGATATTTGTGCGTTAAGACAGCGTAGATGGATGTTTTATTGAGCTGCATTACTTAGGTACTTGGTGAAAGGGAAACCCTATTTATTACATCAGGCTAGCATGGTACTTAACCATGCGATATGTTGCTCGGCCATTCTGTGTTCGTTTTGGGCAAGACAAAATTATCAGACTCCGATCACCATAAGTTTGTACCGAAATATCAACTCATTCCATAAGAGGAGGAGTTGCAGTGACAATGCAACTCATTCCATAGGAGCACCTTACTTGACGTAGCACTTTCCTAGAAAATATAGCGTGGTTGAAGTTCGAACATTCACTGGCAAAGGAAATGAAGCTCCATTGAGCATAAAATGTATTCTGGCTTAGATTTTAAAATATTTACAAATCATTATTTTACTTCAATATTTGGAAGTTTGTGTAGCCCAAGTCTTAGGTACTTACTTGGTTATTAACACATTCAATACCACTAAGTGCTACGGGTTACGCTCGTAGCGCGTAGCCACGGTTTCGTCGTATGTAGCGCGTAGTCGCTACGAACAGTGTACCCGACAGTCGGGTTCTTGGTGTTGAATGTGTTAAAATGCAAACAAGCTACGAAACGACGAAAAAGTAACAAATGGAACGCGAACGGCACAAATATTTTTTCACCTCAGCAGCTCGAACAAGGGTACCTTGCTTCTTAAAAATAGTGAGCAAAATGCGATTTTGCTCACTGAGTGAGACAAAATGACATTCAAGTGACCTTTATAGTCAAATGTCATTTCAACATGCGGGGTCTAATACAAGTTCGAAATACTTGGGTTCTATTATCTCTGTCCCTTTCACACTGTTAGCAAAAAGAAACAGACGAGAAAAAGTTCAAACGACATTCAACGGTATATTGACTGTTTATAATAGACCCCCGAAAAACTTCAGAACGCATCATTCCAAACCACGTACGAGCTCCGTACGAGTATGAACTCTTAATAATTATTTAATTAAAATAAAGTTTAAGATTTGATAATAATACTATATTTTAGGTATTTTATTGTACAATTAAAATAATGAACTCAAAAAATACACAGATTATCACGGAAAATTAATTATTTTACTTTTAACAATTTCTACTATAGTTGACAAATAGTACCTACGTATCCGCAATTCGGACCGTATCTTACAAAGTTTTTTTTTACAAAAAAAAAGTTGTCGGTTAAAGTGTCAGTTGATGTTCGTTATTTCCATATTATTTTACTGAAATTTATTATTACGTTTTGTTTTTGTGTTCGATTGCGGTAATTAAACTTAATTGTTTGTATATCTTAAGAAAACATGAGTGCATAGGTATTAAGTGACGAAGAAGGATTACATTTTTCAAGTTGTCTAATAGGTATGTTCTCACTGCTAAGGTGTGAAAAATTTTGTGTACTACACGAGATCAAAGTTATTTACATCTCGTGCGCTTTTGAGTCCCTTACTACGCTCAAGATTCTAAATTAGATTCACTCGCTACGCTCGTGAATCTATTATAGAATCTTTCGCTTGCACGGGACTCAAAATAAGCACTCGAAGAAATATCTAACTTTGATCTCTTGTTGTACAAATAACTATTCTCCAAATCTGAGCACGAAGGATCAAGCATTTTGCCATCAAGTATTTAGATCAATATGTTGTTTCTGGGTTTATTCAGTTTATTTTAACTTTAATGCATACCAGGTTATTTCGAAGTGTATTAATACTCCTAGAATTTATTTGTGGGTAATATTCTACAAGGAATATTTTTAAAGTTAGTTGGTATCCATGCTAGTAACTGCAAGATGTTTTTCCCCCTGGGGCAATAGAAAACAAATTGCAACAAATAAACAACATATAGTGGCGCCTTCTTAAGTATCTGCAAATAAAACTGCTTATATAACACGTTTATAAGCAATCTCTTCAGTTTATTAGCGACTCTAATTTGTGAAGAGTCTATACACTTGATTTTGTATCTTCTTTTACTAAATTGATGAAAAATAGCTCTAAATAAAATCTTTTATTATCAAGACTCGTCCAATGCGAAGGTTTCTTGCTTTCAGTTCAAGTACCTATTTTAATCAATAAACAGTCGCTTGAGCGTAAATAAATATATTTATTTATTTAAACTTTATTGCACCAAACATAAAAATAATGTACAAATGGCGGACTTAATGCCTAATAGCATTCTCTACCAGTCACCCATGGGGCTAAACAGAGACGCATATAAATATGTATACATATATGTGTAACTAATATTCCTCGGATAGACCTACCCCCGACCGTCTCCTCTCATGTCGACAGTTCTGGGGCCACTGTTCCCAACACTGCGGCTCCCTCTGCAGATTTATGTTCTCGGCTAGCAGTACTAAAAGCTCAAACTAAAATAGCTAAACGTATACCTAAAGGCGCTAGGGTTGCTGTAGCGCGGAGCCTCTCGGAATGCGTGGCCAAGGTTGTGTCTAATAATAATGTACCCGCATGGGAAGCCTTACTTACATTTACTTACAAAAATATTCATATCCCTAAAGACCAATCCAATCGCACTTTATCAGCTATTATCAAAGAAAATATACTCCACCCTGACTTTCCCGTAGATCCCGCGGAATCTTCAATCTTAAATATTTGCAATACTCACATAAACTATAAAATTAAGACAATAGAAAATAAGGTTTCTGACGGTAACATAAGAGGCGCCACAAAACTTCTATTTTCTAGTGACATCTTGGCCGCACGTTCCGACGAAGTGTTCTCCTCTCTTAAAGAAAAGCATCCGATTTCAACTACACCAGTACAACTTCCCGTGCAGCCTCAAATCTCTCCGCAACCACTGCAAGTTACGGAACGTGCAACTTTACATGCGATCAGCTCTTTTCCCAATGGTTCGGCCGGTGGCCTTGACGGCATAACCCCGCAGCCCCTCAAGGACCTGACTAGCCCGCTAATGGGAGATGCCGGAGAAACCCTCCTCAAAGAGCTGACCGCGTTACTAAATTTAATGCTTTCAGGTAAAATCTGTAGCGAAATCACTCCCATTTTATACGGAGCTAACCTGATAGCCTTAAAAAAAAAAGACGGTGGCATTCGTCCGATAGCGGTGGGAAGCACACTACGGTGACTAGCCTCCAAATTGTGTTGCCGCGAGTTTCACGACCGCCTCACAGACAAATTCAAGCCCAAACAACTAGGTTTTGGCGTCAGAGGCGGTTGTGAGGCCGCAGTGCACGCCACACGAACATTCCTGGAAAACTCAAATTTCGAAATTATGGTAAAAGTTGATGTTAGAAACGCATTTAATTCTATCGACCGAAGCACTCTTTTAGACGAAATTCAAAAGGAAATTCCGGAAATTTTTGAATACCTAAAACAATGCTACGGTAATCCGTCTAAATTAATGTTTTGTGAAAAAGAAATTGCCTCATGTGTCCGCTCGGGCCCGTCATCTTTAGCCTCGCAATTCACCCAATCATCACTCAGCTAAAATCAAAACTAAATGTATGGTATTTGGATGACGGGACACTTGAAGGGACGGCTTCTTCTGTATTAAACGACCTAAATATAATCTCAAGGCAGTTCGCTGAGATTGGCCTCACACTTAACTTCAACAAGTGTGAGGTTTTTATCTCAGACAAGCTTTCAGCTAGTGCCCGGGCTGCTTTGACTCTAAGTCTCAATTCTGTCGCGCCCAATTTCACCTTTGTTACACGAGATTCCCTCGTATTACTCGGTGCCCCTATTTTCGAACACGCCATCCCTTTAGCAATAAATTCAAAATTAGATAACTTTCACAACTGTTCAGATTTATTATACAAAATTAACGCCCATATGGCTATTTACATCTTACGTCTGTGTTTATTTTCTCCAAAATTCTTATACGTTTTACGTTGCAGCCCCGTTTGGAAATACTCGAATCTCACGTCATCCATTGACAACATATTAAAAAATTCGGTTTGTAAAATTCTAAATGTCTCTTTCAGACCTCAAAGCTGGTTCCAGGCTACTTTGCCTATTAATTATGGTGGCCTGGGTATCCGCTCTACGGGCGATCTGGCTCTCCCCGCTTTTCTCTCGTCTGTCCACAGCGTCGCTCATCTCATCCGTGGCATTCTTAATGTCACCAATCCCACGGGTGTGGTAGTGGCGAGCTTGGCAGATGCAGAGTCAACTTGGAGTGCTGGAAATCCCGGCGAGAGCCCACCTACCGAAAAAGCCAGCCAAGCAGCCTGGGACCTGATAAAAATAAAAACAACCCACAAATCCCTTTTGGACAATTACTCGAATCCCCGCGACCGTGCTAGACTGCTAGCAGTATCGGAACCCGAGTCAGGGCATTGGCTACGCGCCTTGCCTTCGCGGAACATTGGTTCCCTTTTAGACCCGGCGTCACTGCGCGTAGCCGTATGCCTCAGGCTAGGTTTGAAAGCCTGCGAGCCACACGCTTGCTCCCGCTGTGGAAACCATGTTGACGCTTATGGGCACCACGGACTCCACTGCCAATCAAGCGCCGGCCGATTTTATAGACACACGGCTCTAAACGACATAATCCGCAGAGCACTCGGTACCGCCTCCATACCAGCAACCCTGGAGCCAGTCGGTCTATCTGCGGCGGATGGCAAAAGGCCCGACGGCTGCTCGCTCGTACCCTGGTTCCTGGGACGGCCCCTGGCGTGGGATGTAACATGTGTTGATACGCTGGCCCCATCCCACGTCCAGCGGGCTCAGCACGGTTCCATTTTTATCGACTATCACTATGCGCGTCCCTTTCGCACTTACATACTTGTTAGAACGTGACAGGCATGGTGACAAGGGATAAAAACGCGACCGTGCTAAGCCGCCTGGGCTCTGCCAGGAGGCCGGGGACGGCAGCAGACGACGCCCAAATTACCAAGTGTCGCAAATACGCATTCTTGAAACCGAATTATGTATTTGCGGCACTTGCAATTGAAACTCTCGGTCCCTGGTCGTCAGTCAAAAAACTAGTAAAAGAAATTTCTACCAAACTAGTCTGGGTGTCTGGCGACCTACGAGCTGCCCCTTTTTTTGCTCAAAAACTCAGCCTCACTGTGCAGAGGGGGAACGCGGCCAGCGTCGTGGGAACAATGCCACAGGCTCATTTAGGGCTAGATCTATGATTTATTTATTTATTTTGTTATTTAATCTCTGTTTTATTAATAAAAACTTTACATATTCTTCATTACTTTAACCAATACTTCCCAGAATTCAATCCAATTAAATCTGATACCTTTACTCTCTACCTCTACAGTTTTCACATGAAACAGATACGTAAGTCAAATTCCAGTTCTTAATTAATACGTAACTTTTATGGATGCCGCATGGTTTCAAGGGCCTCAGGTGTTTTGAGTAGGGTCGCTACAGTTATCTGAGATAATGATAGTTCTATCGCTCGGCATACGTCATTTCCTTATTATCAAGCCTTCGTACGGACATCCCACACAAGCCGGTTTAATGACCTATGTAAGAGCTTATATAATAGCTTGAGTATACTCGTAGCAATTTCAGTTTATGTGGGTTCTATATCTTTAGGGATTTCTCCGGATTAGTACCTACAACTTCACGGAATAGTTAAATAGGCTGTTACTGAATATGGTCGGTAGTGGCCCCGCCTACGGAGCGGGACGTTCCGGGTTCGATTCCTGGTAAGGGCATTCATTTGTGTGTTTATCACAAATATTTATTCCTGAGATATGGCTGTTTTTATACGTACATATATAAGTATTTCTATAATAAAATAATTTACGATTTTCTTTAGCCTTTGAGCTTTGTCCTGTTTAGATAAATCAAGATAACAGCATCATGAAAATTTGATTGATGATCATTGTGTGACTCATTAGTTAGGTGTATGTCGCGTATATTGTCCACTTATCAGCGTGTGGCTGTCGCCGCCAAGATCATACTTACATCATACTTCTCTTCATACAAACATTTCAGCCTTAAAATGTCAGTGGTATAATAGCCAAATTTCTAAACTCCTAAGGAAGTTTCTGGCCGAAGGCTGTCGTGTTAAAGAGGTTACGATCTTACGATTCAAGGGAGCCATACCGTTCTGTCACCAAAAGTATATGAAAATTATGTATATGGTAATCTGTAAGGTATGTAAGGTAGGTAAGGTGGGCCTTGCTTAAAAATACTCGTATATGATTCTCGATTTTTTTTTATAAGTTACAGCCTTAAAAAATAACAGTTTTATAAAGGTATCCCTATAAAAGTCAGTGAATTTATTTTTATTCTAATGGGTATTAGAGCGGTGGAATGCTCGACAAATTAAAGCTCCGGCCTGATTGTGTATCGGGCATATTTCCTGGTCTAGATGAGGAGATGCGGTGCAATGAGGGTTCCAAATACTAGCTGCAAATGCCTTAGTCGGAACAGTAGTTCATTATATAAGATTCAAGGATTGTATAATGTGTATTACAGTCTAATTGCTTCTACAAATGCCACCAACAATCGTATGCGATTTGCAATATATTGCAGCATTTAATAAATTGTTACAAATTTTTTAAGTCCGTTTTAAACCTATGCTTGTGATTTTTTTCAAGTCAATAAATCAGGATTCGACTAGATGAAGTCACCAAAAACATCCCCAAGATTGCTAATTAAATTTTTGGCAACAGTATCTGATCTAAGCGGTACGATTTTTCAATAACTTCGCTCTCTGAATCTATTGAACCTTAAACACGTTAAGGCGCAATCTTCCAATTGCTACCGAAGACGAAGGATACCCATATGTTTACGTTTACTAACCTAACGTATCTCGTCCATTTTCTAGATCCTTGGTCAGATTAAGAGCCTTTCTAATTACATTAACCGTTCGTCAGTCTGATCGCGTTACGATTAAATTAGCGTTAAGTTAGTAAACTCTCTGAAACAGTAGGTACATGTCTATTGCTAATTTACTTTTACCAAAGAGAATAGATAGTATAGAGGGGTCCTGTCATAGTAAATTTTGTAGTCACAGTAAATTTACTGCCATCTATCGACACACGACTAAAACTCAAATTTAAAACGTATAAAATTATCAAAAAAATGAATATATATGGATAATTGATTTTATTATTTTTATATCATTTTGACCCATGTTCATTCACTGATATCTATGTGTTCAAATTGTTAAATATGAAACGGTGTCGTCACGCCATCTAGCCGAGCATAGGCCAAAGGTGTGTGCGCCATCTATCCGAGAATGACTTCCGAGGCACGTTTTTTCCTTAGACTTTATTCATCTTATACGAAGTTACATTTATGTCTTTGCTTTTACCGAATCAAAGCTAAAACTTGAAGAGTTTGTAAATATTATTATTGTTTAACTTAATTGGTTTTTCGATTGAATTTTCGTTTAATGGTTTTTGCTTGTTTCTCTGTTTGTTTTTTATAAAGCTACGAAAGGTGCTCACAACAGTAGATTGTTAACCAAGAGACGAAAAGCAACAAATTCTAAAGAAATGTACTTAGCTTAAACGGAGTGAGAGTGCAAATAGTTCAAGTCAGAAATGGGTGCTTTTATCCAAGATAAACACTACTTTTCGTTTTGAACATGTAGTGTAGTAAATAAAGGTAGTGGACCCCGCAGTAATTCCTCAGCCAGAAAAAACTTTACAGTATGATAAAGTATCAATAAATAAAAAGTATTGTATAAATTTCCAAAGAATAATAATAATAGACTCTTGCTAGGTGGTTGGATCAAGGGTCAGATGCAGAAGGCGGTGATCTTGGACACGGCGCGGATAGTCCGCCGGTTCCTCTCTCTGCGGCCCTGACCACCGGTAGCTTGGGCCTTGCCCCGCTGCTGGCGGCACCCTAGGTTAGGTTTTTTATAATGTGTTTATATGTATTTTTTATCGTTTTGTAAGTGTTTTTATATTTTACTTTTATATTCATATTATAAATAACCTAACTTGAGATGAAAAATAAATAAAGAGAATAATAATAGAATTAAAGTCTTCAATCGTTAATATCTTTTTACGGAAAAATGCTCCGTTCAAACTTTCTTCACCGGACATATTCATGTAACGTATTGCAACAATATTATGAAATATCAAAAAAAATATCCCAGCAGAAATACCAATATTAATAAAATATAATTTTTTGGCGTGTCTTGGACCGGAAAATTGCTCTGTCTAATTTTTTCACTGGAATGCCATTTTATTGCAGTTTTATACCTACAAAATGAAAATCTAAAAAAATTACCATGTAACTATACTATTTTCAGAAATTGCCTTTTTACTCGCTGTGCAAAATTTCTCTATCCATTTTATTTATTGAATTAAGTTCACAGTTGTCTTTCAATTCAACTATAAAAACTTCCAAAAAATAACGAGCGTATTAAAAACAAAACATATCGGGAGCAGCGTGTAGGGGAGCGGGGTGTACAAGGGATGATATTTCTTTTGGATATTTTGGATTTAAGTGTATACGTGACTACTTAGTACATATTTAAAAAGAAATCAGGCTGAGAAATTTTCCACTCTCAGTTTTTAATAGTTCTAAAATACATAAATTTGGGTATGCATTTTTTTTTGATTTTCTTACCCACTACACCAAATTATATTCTAAGATCATATAAGAAGAAAAAAATGACAGAGCAATTTTCCTATGAAAATGAGCGACAAAAAAAGGAATTATCATAAAAAAAATATTCTCATATTTGACAAAAGTTTTAGATTTTTTTCTAGTATTACATACTGATACAAATAACTTATTTGGTAAAATAATTTTGGACGGAGGAATTACTCAGTTCAATATATAAACAGATTTGTATTTTTACGTATAAATACCTAACTTCTTAGGAGTGTTTTTTTTTTTGGATATTTATATGTTAGTTTCGGCTCATGCTATACAATAACCAAGCAAAATTTCATCGACTGAGAAATTAATGCATCCTGGGTCTCCATACAACATCTTGCTTCATTTACTACACTAATGAGAGAAGTAAAATAATCAGTGACTGAAAGAAACTACTTTCTTATTAAGAATTTTCTACGACATCATTATAGATAACTTTATAAGTCCAAAAAGCTTCACCGTAATTCTCACTCTTAACGACGAAAGCTTTGATGTCAAAGTAGCTTCTTAATGCAAATCACGCTACATCATTAGGTATTTTTTTAATCTAATAAGAGACTCCTACACGACATCGGTGTATTGAAAGTTTTCAGTCATATATATTTATAAAGTATAATATGGGGGGTGTGGCTTATAACAGGACCAATAAACCAAACTGTACGCTGTACAGTCGCCATCAGATATATCGAAGCGATCAAGGCGCTCACAAATATCTGAACACGCCTCTATTGTCAAGGCGTTAGAGTGTGTGTTCAGATATTGTGAATACCTTGGCCGCTTCGATATGGCGATTGTGCTCCTCAAACTGACTAACATTTGTTTAGCTTTTAAGTTTATTCTAAGACACAATGTTTTACTAATTTTGTTATTATTATTATTATTTATTTATTTTCATAAGACACAGTACAAATGTTTTACATTGAAATAGGACTGCCAAACTGCAAAACAGTTTGATGGCAGTTAGTAAAGCTCTTGATATACATGTTTGTGTCAGTTAAATATTTATAAACATGCTGTATTATTTTAACTTAATAACTAAGCATGCAAATTTAAATCTAGTTATTCTATTATAGGCCTTCAGGGCAGCTATGTTTATAGCGGTGACTAATAACGTCAATTTACACTCTCATAACTTTTTTTGAAGTGAAAACTTCTTTAGCGGCGCTGTGCACTTTTTGAGGTGGGGAAAAAATGTTAAACTCGAGACAGCGTAAGGCGTAAGACGTAACCCTCTCTTCCCTCGCGCGGCGAAAATGTATGCCTGAGCCTGCTGTTTCGTTTAGGCGCCGCAGGGCGCTTGCGTGACGTCACGTGTGACGGACAATATCATTGTGTTTTTCTTTTTTGATTTAAATGCTATCTAGTGAGTTTCCCTCAAAGTGGTATTAATATAACTATAGTACTCACAGTGATGTGCTTAGGGTTTTCAACTAATGCGACGAAATAACGCTAAATGGCGTTAACCTCAATTATACATAGGTAGTGCTGCAGAAATTTTGCACTAGATGGCGCTGTTATTAATATTTTGAGTTACAATGTCGTTGAGTTAATTTTCACTTCTGCCGGCACTCCCGGAGTGCAACCCGTTGTTTTTTGTTTTTGTCAGGTATGCGTCATTAGATGCACTGGAATACGTTGTATTTCAATTAGTAGTGTAAAATTTTCAAAATTTAAAAAAAGGTTTTTATTAAAATAGAGTACTTCAAAGGTGTCTTGGTTATAAAAAAAAATCGGTAGTTCTTACTACACTCGTACCTCCCGCTTCCACAGTTTTAGTACTTCTTGTCTAATGATAACCCCTCGCTCGTTCCAGCCTTTGTTCTCTAACAGGTTCAGTCATTACAGACTCCGTGGGAGTGTGTATTGTCTTAAATATGTAATAACAGGAGCAGACAATGCAATCAATTCCATCGGCAATCGATTGTTGCCGGGAATTGACTCTGACCTAATAGTACGAGTACTTGAGGTCGAATCTAAATTAACTAGTAGTTCGCCCCGAACTGAGAACTCGCGGTTCGCCAAAAAGTTAGATCAATTTAATGCACCTACTTAGTCGGCAAAGGATCGAAAACCGCATGTGATTTATTGCAAGGTCTGTGGAGCCCTTAACTGATAGATTTAGTCACAAAACCATAGAGATTAAAATAAACTGTATCTGTGGTAAGCCCTTATCTTTCTTGTCAAATGTCAAATACCTATATTATGTTTATTTTTATCTTGTTAATTATTCAAAAATGGTAAATTTAAAAACAATATTATAAAAGTGTAAGCCGAGCACTTTCATTTGATACCAAACTCGACCATACTTTCTTGCAAATAAGATGACCAGAAAAGCAAGACCCCTCACAAATAACTTTGTAGCCTTTTAAGCTCTTCTAGCTCAATAACACCTTGATCGAGCCTGCTTATAATTTAGTGACGAAAATATTATGCCCTCAACTACACGTTTACACAATTTCATTTAAATTAGAACAAATTTACTTAAGTTATTGTGTATCAAACTATCCTTTGATAGCTCAGCTTAAAAACATCGAAATGCCGAGACGTGCCCCTAGCTAGCCGTGTGTTCCAATAATCCAGTGAAATCGTAGAATTTTGTAACCTGGCTCTTCTGCGTCAAATCCGGTAGTTCTGATTTTTTGCAGACTTATTTATGATGTTGGGCCAATTAATAATCCAAGTTTGTGCCCTTGAGCGCCGAACGCAACTTTGTCAAAAATCGAAAAACCTGCGAAAATGTCCGTTTTTATTTAGTTTTGGGCGATTCTAACCCTAAAGGACTAGTTTTTGATAGTACCTTCCTTAGACGTTTTTAAAGAAGACTAAATTTGCTACAATACCAGATTAGAACTGTCTCTGTAAATTGAATAGTTTCCGAGATAAAGGCTTTCAAAATTTAGATTTTTTTGAAATTGAGCTCGTAAGCTAAGTAAGTGCAGTGAGTATGCACTTTTGACTCAGGCGATACCGCTTGGCACGATTGTTCCTAAGGTCAAACAGAGCTGATTTGGCGCAGTAGCCACGATATCGTACCGTGCCTACCCCCCAAAAAGGGAGAGGAAATGTCGGATCCCCAGGTCCAATATTTGCTATATTTCTTCCTACTCTTGGTAGCTAGGGCACGTTATATATCATTTTCGTATATTATATTGGACCAACATCATAACTAAGTCTGCAAAAAATCAGAACTACCGGATTTGACGCAAACGCTAAATGTATAATTTTACTGTATTACAAGTTGAATGTAAGAACCACTTCGCTTCGCTCGCTCGTTCGACAATTTGTTAAGGTTTTGATCTCGTTTTGATATCTCTGATTTTGACGATCGTCTTGGTGATTAGAGCATCTACTTTATTCCCTTAGTTACTAAGGGAATAATAAGTGTAATTTTTTAGTTAACCTCGTAAGTCCCGTGTACGTGTACAAGTACAAAATATTTTTTTAGTTAACCTCGTAAGTCCCCGTGTACTTGTACTAGTACAAATTAAATTCGAGTTTTGAACTCGTATAGAAATAAAAGAAAGTACCAAATTCAAAAGCGCCAAAATTGCCCTGTATTACGAGGTTAACTCAATATTTGAATCTAGTAAAAAATGCGACTCAATTTTACTGCCTTAGGATAGGGTAGCAATTCAGCTTATACGGCCCATAGCTGGGCATAGGCCTCCCCTATCATACTTGAGAGAACTTAGGCTATAGTCCCCAAGCTGGCTCAATGCAGGTTGGGGAATTCGTTTACCTTTAAATTTCTCAAAAAAATCAAAATTATAAATGTTTATTGCATATCACATTACACATTATTAGGTGGTAGCTTAAAAGTAGCTCTTGGTGGTTGGTTGGTTGGTTGGTTGGTGGTGGCGGTAGGTGGTGGTGGGTGTTTCTTCGCGGATGTTGCTTCTTCATCGGAAAGCCAGAGCTAAATTACAAATAGTATTCCTTACGTAAGTTCCGTAAAACTCATTGGGACAAGCCAGGATTTGAACCCGGGACCTCCGGGTTTCAGTCGAACGTTAGATCCACTCGGCCACCACCGCTCACCGCTTATAGATTGGGATAGGGTAGCAGAACCATTGGCCATAAGTCACGATAAACTCACCGTTATCAGAACTCGCAAGTAAAACAAGTCTCTTGAGATTTTCCTCGCCAATAACTTCCGATCCTTATTAGTATTTATTGTCATCGGAGCTCGTTCACTAGCTGTTGTAATACTCCGTTCATTTCGTGATATCAGCCGGGACAGTGTCTCGCGGCGAGATAGACTACCCGTCCCTCTTTAATTAACATAGTTTTAGTTTTAGCGCTTATCATATGCTAGGCTTACAGAGCGTACCGTAAAATTAACCTATTTATTTATAGCCCAAAAGCACCCAAACATGTTCCAAAATAAACTCAAATATCTTTGTTGAGGCTCCGCTACGAAACTGCGAACAATAAATGTGCGAATAACGAACCCTAAAAAGGCGTACAATTGCTACAAATATATTACTCCCGTTTGAACATTATATTTAAAGCTGCCAATTGTGACGGACGGGTAACGATGGAACCCTACACTAAGCAAGGCCAGACATTTTCTTGGCCGGTTAGGTGCTGCATACCCGGCCTTTAATTTGAAATATGTCCGCTCGTACGACTAATCGGCTTCATCACGCCTACTCAATATAGCGACGGTCCGAAGCGCTTGCCTGATCGAGCGCAAAGATTCGTATTACACTATGCAAATGTATGGAAATTTATTCAAAAGGTAAGAGTCAAAGAGCTTTCATACAAACATAAGACAACGGAAAAGATTAATTAGTTAATTACTCATTTTTAATGAAATACAAAGAATTTTTAACATTTTACAGATTGTAGATAGAGTTACATAAACGCGTTATTTCGGACCAAATATCGGGAAAGGGGAAATAAGTTAAAACATTAAACACCAAACAGACGCTTTTGAAGCAATTACTCTGTTCGGTCGACCATCACTTTTAAACAGATCCAAGGATCAAAATGGCTACATGAGGGTTTTTAATATAGGAGTGTTCTTTCGACAGGTGTCAGCGCGTTTGATATGAAAATCCGTTGTCTACTGAACTAGAAAACAACAAGGTTGTCCCTAAACCCTATGTCAAGTCACAGAGGTCACAGTTGATTGATATGCCTTTACAGGACTTCAGATGTAATACTGGCAATACGTATTTTCAATTAATTGAATTGAAATGCCCGAACTTTTGTAATTTTCATTGAAGGAAGTTTCAGTAAACATGTATTTCGTTTATGAAAGGACATAATAATTATATACATAAATATAAATTAGGTTATTGGTGCCTTCTACCTAAAATTACTACGTAAAACTTTATGGTAATAAATCAAGTTCTGTATGCTAGGTCATGCGAAGATTTGTAAAATAAGCAAAAAATACGTATTTTATGTCTTCATAAAAACAATATTTTACGAGACCACGCCTGTACGAGAATAACACAAATACATATGCCAAGGAGGAATTATAATCCTGTAGGAGTTTAGGTGTCGAATGTAGACAAATCTAATATTCCTTTCGATTTTCACGGATTATCCGCCGATGGTCTAGAACGCAAAATGACTAACTAGTGTGTTGTTTTGCCTAAATCGCAATTAGTCTACATCGCAAATGGTCTATAACGCAAAATGCCCACATTATTTTTCCGTTTTATCTCAACTTTATAGCGATGTCGACGGAGCCCCACACGACGGAACCCGCGGGGCTCCTATTCTGTGCTGTTTGGCCTTCGGCCATTTAAAGATACCTAACGAACCTAAACTACCTATGTAAAATGTGGTGATATAAAAACTGGGCATTTTGCGTTCTAGACCGTTTGCGATGTAGACTAATTGCGATTTAGGCAAAACAACACACTAGTCATTTTGCATTCTAGACCATCGGCGGATAACCCCAATTCACGACCGACCAACTTCTCTTTTCTTGAATCGTCTGCAAAACTTAATAAAAAACATTTTTTTTTCGAAAAAACTGTTATTTCACATGAAGTAGATATGGGAAGTGTACATTTATGTAACAGTACTTAGTAACACAGGTAAAAGTTCAAAACATTTTCATAAAATGTAAAACTTGTAAAAAGTATTTTTAGATAGAAAAATATAATAAGAGTCTAATAGTTAACACCTATATTTAAGTCATAATGATTACATCTTATAACATTTTTTTCTAAACAAGCGTATGAAGTAGTACTTATTCTAAGACTTAATCTTAATACTGACATTTACTTATTTTAAGACGAAAATTAACTAAAACTTAATTTTATTGGGGATATGCAAAGTAATGCAGGTAGCCAATAAATTACATTGAAGTCATTAATTTTAGATTAAGTAGTAAACATTAAAACCATCTTTGTGAATATATATAATCGCATATTGATTAATGAAAGTATATACAGTGTTAGGCAAAGGGTTTATTTATACTAATAGACGGAAAATTAACTTGTAATTCTTGTTAATTTTTACGATGTATACCTACAACAGAAGTTGCTAAGCGGGCGAGGTGTTCAAAATTACCTTGACACGCTCTTATTCTGTTAACAATAAAGTCGCGTCAAGATGATTTTCAACACCTGGCCCGCTCCGCAACTTGTGCTGCTGACTGTACAACATAGCAACAACACTAAAATACTGAATTTACCACATTGAATCGACTAACGTACATACGTGTTCTATACAAATTCATGGCTAAAAGTATGTAAAGAATTGGATGTCAGCGTACCTAATAGGCTCTAGAATCGTTGGTATTACAAACAAATGACAAATGTCCAAAATAAAATGATTGAATTGTAAATTGAATTGTTGTCAATTTTTCTTCTCCGTAAATTTAAATAAAATTTGGCTGGTTTGAAAATCACACAAAACATTTATATAATTTTGCGTTGCGTAATGAAAACACCATACGTTTTCGTAACTCCGTGGAAGATTTTTAGGACATACGGAGCAATTGCGCTTATCAGAATAGGCAAATCTATGTATCTAGCAAATTTTACCGAAATCTGACGAAATAGAAAATCGGCCTTTAAGATTACCATATAAAACAATCTAAAGTATGCGCGTGTTTACTGACTTTCACTATTTTGGTTAGATCTCGAGTCTAAAAACCTGTCTTTTGAGTAAGCAGGGTATTTTATGGCTCGAAAGAATTCTTGAGGATCTACAAAAAGCAGTAAAAAAAATAGTCGTTATTGAAAAATGTACCTACCTTGCTTCCTAATTTGAAACCGGAAAAGTAACCTTGCAGTCCATTTTGAGAATAATATAAGTATATTTTAAGAGAACACCTATCATTATACTAGTTTAAGGAAGAATATACACAACCTAAAATGAAAACTCTAAAGAAATTCAGTTAAGTTCAAGTATCAGTCATACATATACTGTATACATCAACCAAATGTAAATAAAATCAGACATTACTTAACTTTATCCATCAATAAATACGCTCCAAAATCGTCGTATTTCTCCGCATAACTAATCTATCAATCAATTTTTATCACGTTTTAAGCGAGGTTTAGACTAGCAAGAACTTGCATGCAATTTTCATTACATTACGGTATCTACAAACTTTTGAATTCAGTTTACCTTAGTAGTTGGCAATGTAACGTAAAATGCATGCAAGTTCTTGCTAGTCTAGGCCTCGCTTTAGACATCTATGAAGGTATAGCGGCTAGACGCGTCAAAAGCATTAGGTATCAAATTATGTATTCATGCACGTTTTCAGCCACGTTAACGGGACTTGAATACTATCGGTATAATTGAAATAGAATTATCGCTCTGCGTTCCTATTGTCATTGGTAGATTTCTACAATTGGTAACATCGAATAGTACGAAAATACTTTATCTTTGACAATTTTCACTCTATTACAAACCCAACGAGAGTCCAAATTATGCTTTCGAACAATGATTACATCCTTTAACTACCTACTATTACACAAATCCAACATCTCATTCTATTCCAAAGGTAAACTAGGTGTCTTTGGTATAAATTACCTAATTAATTAATATAATATAAATACGCGCAAAGTGGTGCAAAATATAGCCGCAAATTTGACACATGAAGTAGGTAGTATTTATTTATTTAATCTTATTGCACAAAAGACAAACCTTATATAGAAAAACCTTAGTATGACGGTCAAGGAATTTTATTTCAGTACCATTTCGCACGTTGTCACAGCGACTAGGTACCAAATCGTACGGAAATTAAATTCTTTGACTGTACTGTATGATTTGTGGAAAATTGATTGGCGCTTGGCATCCAGTCCTAGTTACCTCGATAACATCAAATGAAATGTATTGGCCGCACTGCGCCCTCTATATATTTTATTATAATTTGTGTCTTCAATATTTAGCACTACTTTACGTGTGAGGCGAGATTTATGCTGAACTGTGAAAACTCTTCAAACTCTGCGCCAGCTTTCAAGAATCAACCTTTTACTCTTCTTTTGTAATAAGTATACCAGGCAACCATAAGTTTAAAGGACATGTAAATTCTCACACGACTTTGACTTGGAAATGTCGTTGATGCAGATCTTGTGGAGCAACTCCCTCGCGATACTGAGCGAGATGTGTGTCCTGGAGCTAGCCAGTTTTGAAGGCTTTGAGTCCTGGGAAAAATATTTAATATCTGCTTTAAAATTGTTCAATTATAATCTGTAATTATTGAAATAGAAAATTGTCCGACCATTTCTAATCTGTGGAATGCCATTAATTATGCCAATAATCCTGATGGTTAGCTTTGAACTCTATGATGGTCGGCCCTTCGAATTATTCAAACGAAAAACCTTAATTGATTTTTGGTACTGATTACTTCTGTTCGCTGATTTGTGAGTTGTGTTAATTGGATTTTCTTTTAATCTATGGGATTAATATTTATTTTATTGCCTCCGGCCTTTGTGCTTCAAATTCGTGATTTGAGAATTATAATTTGACCTTTGAATTTAATTTTAAATTGAAGTGTCTAAAACCGTATGCAATCGGCCGTCTTAAGTAGTAATTCAAAAATTTCAAAATACTTAATCTTAGTAGCAAATTAATTATTTATTTATCATATTTTTTTTATTTATTTATTTAGTTTAAACTTTATTGCACAAGAGCAAATAAAAAGTATAAAAGGCAGACTTAATGCTTTTTATATAAATTATAGAAGCAAATGGTGTTATTAAATCTATTGTTACTAGCGACGGGCCTCTTAGAAGCTAATTCTGTGATCTGACATTGCAATGCTGTCACAAATTACCATGTTGGACCTCTCGACAGCATACACTTGTCTGAATCCCAATATTTTTCATCTGATTCTTTTAGCGGATCTCAGAAAGTGGGTATCAGTACGGATGCAAATCCGTACTTTGACTTCCCATTTCGATTTGATCGTAGAGCGCAATCGATATCATTGCATGAGCGCTGTATACACTCGTGCAGTGATCCGACTGTAGAACATTACCTGCTTCCCGACCTTCTTTGCCTGCTTCTTCTCGCGGGTCTCCTTGAGGCGGATCTGCTTGAGGATGCCGACTAGCAGCTCGTCCACGTTGTGCTGGATGCCGGACGACGTCTCGATGAACTTGCAGTCGCGGGACGTCGCTAGCGCTTTGCCCTCTGCCACAGATAACATTATACTATAACGAATTACCCAGTATTACTTAAACAAAGGGTTTACCTAAAATATATATCTTATTAGCTGATAACATTGTGATTAATGACACCGCCTAGGTAATCTATTTACGCCGATTAGGTAACATCTACTAGATATGCACAAATGAACCTACAGATACTTCAATATAGTTGCATTAAGCATCAGATGTGAATTGTCTTCTTTCTTTAATGCATATCAATAATGATAATCATAGTCACAATGACGACTAATTCTAAAAAAAATATACCAACGTAGAAACTTCATCATAAATTGGAGCAATAGTTGCAACAGACTGTTTGTCTGTTGCAACTCAATTTTTCATACAGTACTTTATTAAGCCATCTACAACACAAACACAAAAGTATAACACAGCTGACACAGCCAAAATATATGTGCACGAGTTGCACGACTCTTTTGTTTCAAATATAAAAGTGATTTTACATTTCGCTGTTCAGTGGTAAGTTATGTGAGTATTCTGTATGCGATACTCGCGAGATTGAACCGCACTCACGGGCCTTCCATTACTATATTGACTCAGGCCTGTTTGCTGAAAACTTGAACTATCTGAACATTATTATCAGAGATATTGCTCGAATATGTTGAAGGATAATACAATTCTTTGCAGTCATCGTAGAAGTATAGCTGTTTTTAAGAACTTTATTGGAATCTGATCATTTACTTATTTTAAACATTATTGCACATCAAAAAGGTACAAACGGCAGGCCTACTTTCTCGTGGCATTATCTACCAGTCGACCAGTAACACGATATTCGACCATAAATATTTTTTATTTGAGTATCAAACTGTGGACATTTGTTCAGCCAATATTCTAATATAACTTTAAAAGCAGAATATGCAAGTTAGAACTTTAGTTTGTACCTCGTTATATGGCAGAAATAATTAACCAATTTCCAAGACGAAGAGAGAAGAGCTCGAGTTTTATTCCAGAATAATTTTGTGCGGAGCACTAAAAATAAACTGTTTCTCACCATTAGTGGAGACCTGTCTCGCCCGAGCCAAGTCAGCCTTGTTCCCGACGAGTACCACGGTCCGCTCCACCGTGAACAGCTCCCTGGCTAGGTACGCCAGCACCTCGCCGGCCCGGGTGAACGAGCTCTTCGCCACCACCGAGTATATCACCACGCAGGCGTGAGGCTCGTAGGTTGACAAGCAGTTTTCCACCTGGATAACAAATGCATCTCTAAATAGGTAGCCAAAGTGGTTTATTTAGGTTAGTATCAGACATTTGACATAAGACTTAATTAATCGATGACTTAAGATAGTAGAACTATTTAAACGCGTATGGAGCTTTCCCAATTTATAAGCAAACAACTACGACTACCTACTTACTTATACAAAGCAACACTAATCTAAGGGTAAGAATCAAAAATCTTTTCTAGAAAAGATTCCACAGACCGGTTGCTTAGTTAAAACACGTTTTTGATCATTAGCGATTAAAATAATCTGATACCTACAGCTAAAATGAGGATAATTCATTTTTATTTATAGCTGTCATATTTATATCTCCAGTATTTCTCCATCTAATATTTACCGACATCTAATCCCATCAAGTAGGTATATAAGGTCAATACGAGTCTGACATACCTACTCGTATTTATTACGAGTAGGTATGTCAGACGTATACCCTAACTATTGACGGCTGGCTGGCCTTCACATAGATTAGTGTTATTATAAATAATTATGTTTACACTTTAGTGGCAAATGTATGATCTCGCAATAAAAAATAATTTATGTGTACACAGACCCCAATATGAAAGCCCGCCACACTTATCACATAGCGGCACTTATTTACCCGTTTGACATGAACATTGTGTAAAACTAAGTGTCATCCCTCTTGATCAGTGTGTTTATTTGATTACTAACCGACATTTCAGTACTGGGGTGGTCGATAAATATAAGCTCAGACTCTTCCCCGTCCAAAAGTACTGACACTGACTTCTCGCCGAATTCATCATCTGTAACAACATTTCTCAGTTAATGGAACATTAACAATCTAAGGTTAAATACCTGTTAGGGAATTGGGATCATGAGGATATTATGGACACGGTGTCTTATAACCACGACTAATTAGGTAAGATTTATTATTTTATGAATACCCATGTTACTAGCAAGATATGAACTCAGAGAATACAGCATCTGTATTCGCTATTTTCTAATCCTTTGATAAAATAAAGTATAGAACAATGTATAATATAAATATAATACCGAACTTAACTCTAACTCTGCTGTTGAATGTTAATTTATAGGCAACATTTCAAAACCTATGTTTCGCGTGAGCGCTCATTAATTTAACACCATAATCGCTTAACACAGTACAATTTACCAAGTATTCAATCTAGTAAGACCATTTAGAATTATATTTTGGTGAATTAAATACCAGTATTAAACCTGTGTAAACCCAGCATTATATCGAGTTGTATATTAACAACCTCATTTGTTAGGTACTCAATAACAGCTTAAAGAACGAAATATGAAACTTTTAGTCAGCTGACCAGCAAGAAAGCGCCTATCGCAGGTGTGTTTTGATAATAATATGTTCCAAGCAAGCCGTTTCAAGTTGACTAATCCTTATCGTTTTCACTACGTCTACCACACGTGTATCGTTGTTTACGTATTCAAGAAGAAGTAAATAAAGACGTGTTTTCTAACACTTCATAGTTCGTGCTGACACAGCGCGGATCTGTGTATTTTCGGTACATCAGCGAGTCTAAACAAACTGCTATTTGTTGATACACTGTAATGGACTACGCGATGCCGGTATCGGATTATTTATGTGTGCTTACATTAAAACTGTTGATTGATCATTTGTGGACCTTATGCCTACGCGATAAGGTTTACGCATTGGCAGTTAAGAGGATAGTGGACATCTTTTCCATACAAACGGCCTACGTAACTGCCAATAACCAATCCAATCTCCAATCTGCCAATGCGTAAACCTTATCCAGAGAATATTAATATTATGGAATAGTAGTTTGTGTTACAAGGGATCAAAATGATATATTTCCGACAAGGGCGTACATTGAATCCTGAATGAAGCGATGGATTCTACAATAGAATCCCGAACGTAGTGAGGGATTCTAAAGTAGAATCCTGAGCGTAATGAGGGATTCAAGTGTTAACGCCCAAGACGAAATAATTTTGATACCGTGTAACACATACTGCTTTTCACACCAACTATGAGGAAAATAAAAAAATCTTAGTGTTGACACTACAGTGTTGCCACTTTTTAATTTCTACTCTTTTTTGCCAGGCTGTACGTACGATGTATATTAATATTTTATACTGGCAATGAAATGTCGTTGAACAGAAAAGTGCCACTTTGATCCCTCCTAGCAGGGAAGAAAAATCCATTTTCTGATTAGGTGATGTGAAAAATATATTTACACAATATACGAAACTTAGTCCATATCTGTATGGAATGGCATTTCGCACGGTCTTCAAGTTTCGTCTTTTATATTTTGCACGGGTGGGCCGTTGAATAGTTGATGTCAAAATACGCAAAAGTACGAGTGAAGTGCACGTGGGTATGCCAGTTAGCTAACAAAACGACATGTTTTTGGTAGCAAAATGTAAGGTGAAATTGGCCTCCCAGCGCATAATAATAATAGTAGTGCACGCACGTACATTTATTTAAAACGTTTATCGGACCATTGCCGTGTGGTGGCCGGCTTTAGAATAGCGCCAACCGTCACATAGGATAAGGGTGTTGTACGAGGCGACTAAGTCCACAAACGAAGCAATAAGCTGTTTCGTCACAGGGGAGATGGACCTCTTAGCATGGTTCGCAATCCATCTAGGAGAAGGATACTCCAAAATTAAAACCCGGGATGGAGTTACCGTAAGGCGCGAGGAGGGTCCAACTTGAAATAAGCGGCAGATTCCTGCAGCCGACCTGTCTCACGTATTGGCTCGCCTTTCATGTGGGATAAGACAGTGAAGCCGAGAGGGTAACGTAGGTGCTGGGCATCCCTGCGTTTCCTTAACCTTTTGGACGCCAATGACCGATATATCCGCACTGCAGGTCCAACGCTAAACACGGATTAATCGGTCACAGACCACAGAGCAACATAGACCTACGTGCATATGTATAATTTAAAATATGTTCAATTACAGTTTTGACACTTCGGTGACGTGGCGTCCGAGTGACAGCTTTTGTGTTTGTCACGGCGGCGAAAAGGTTAATTCCCTCCCAGGCGGTGTAAGGTACATATGTTACACCATAAATCGTCTGCAATAGACGCAAAGGCCAATGATTATCGGAACAAGCCATTACATATAAATTTTACTACGCAGGTTTTACCTGCATATACTATAAAGCATTAAAACCTATTTTATTAACCGACGTCAAAAAAGGAGGAGGTTATCAATTCGACCGTTTTTTTTTTCTTTTTTGCAACCTACGCTCGTCCACAAAGACGAACTTTACGAGCATGAATACAAAAAAAACCTATGATTAAAATATACTAAGTGTAGGTTTTATGTTAAAATCCGCCAAGACACTTCAATAAAGCAGACGAATTACATTACTATAGTACATACAATAAGTACCGCACGTTATAAACTTGGAAATATCCATAATTATGATATGACACATTTTCGGCCCCAGTGCATTTTTCCACATGGAAATGCTTCCTTGTTACGCAAAAGGATTATAATCTGTACCTAATTTCAATCCAATATCATTGGGTTCGTCTCATCACCGTAAGAGGATGAAAGCGTAATACGTCCGTTTACGAGTATGCCTAGCACGCAGAGCTGATTCAATTTCCTCACCATTGGGGTTTATATTGCGTTTACAAGATAAAAAGTCAAATACTGTGAAACTCTAGGGGAGATACGATATTTTGTCAATAAGTAAAGGAAGGGTTATGTAATGTGAGTGTACGGATAAATATGCCAGTTAGGTACATTGGAATTGGATTTTGCAGTCATAAGATTCATGCCCGTAGCGCCAAAAACGCTTATACTCGGTTGTACGTTTTATTATCTGCATGCTCTACCTACCAATACAAAAATGCTCAAGTATGCGTAATATTTTTTGGATATCTTACTGGCATATATAGCTTCGATTAATAATTTGCAATTTATGTTTAAGGGGATGTATATATATGGGTGGACCAAATTTTGTTCCATGTTATACTACGTTCTATTAATAGGTATGCTAAGTAGAAGACCCGTTATGGGTGGGCTTACAATTGCCATAAAATGCATGTTTTGTTGTTTTAAATAATATAAAACCATGGTTTTGAAGTGACTCAGGCGACCGTGACCGTGGTAACAAACGACAATAAATAGTTAACTCACCTATATGCAATTTGATTTTTCCGAAAATGTTGTATGTGGTGGCGGAAAAGATCCCGGCATTGTCAACCGTTCCGTATTTTCTAATCTTCCTGTACATATTTCAGACAGAAATATCTAGAGCGTATATTTGGTTATCTTTAGTTTTAGCTAATATTTAATTAATTAATCACTCCATTAGTTAATTCTTGTCTTAAAATGATTTTAGCCCTTAAGGAGTTTAAGGTAGGTAACAAACTCATCAAACATTTATGATTTAATATAGCTAATGGCGGTCTACTTAAGATTGAAATTAATTAACAATTTATGAAACATAATCCAATCCACGATAGGTACTGCGAGGAATAGGTATACCTACTCGTACAGGAAACGACCTAAAAGTAAGACGAATGATAGATGAAACATAAATTCTTGAAGAATAAATAAAAGGATAATCTATTAGTTAAACATCCTAAACGCAATACTAATGATAACACTTCTATAAAAACTTAATACTAAACACGCACACATAATACTAATCATTAAAATCCGTTTTGTACAGTCGGGATATTAAATCGACATTGACAAAGTGCCAAAATTTGTCCGTACATTAGTGTACAAGTAGGGAAGACCGAGGTGAGTTGTGACAGAGGAGAGTAAAGTTGTGACATCGTCGATTTTTTGAAATCTATTAACTAGAAATTAGGTCGCATAGCGCGCGTGTACAAAAGTGCAAGCCTTTGAAGAGCAGAGGCGAGTGGAACTCGACGCGAAGCGTGACGAGTTAAAGGCCCGACCACCTGCGGTCATAAATTACAATTTTGTCGGAGGGGTGCTGACCTGCGGTGAGTGTGGACGTACATTCACCGCAAAAATAGGCTACGTCAGCCACCTGAGAGCTCACGATCGTCGCTCTCACTAGCCAGTAAATACCCAGTCGCCAAGGCCGAAACCGGCTAGGACAGGATGATGATGAGTTACTAGATTCCAAAAAATCGACGATGTCACAACTCTCCTCTGTCACAACTCACCTCGGTCTCCCCTACAGTACAGGTAGGTAGTTTGTAGGTACATATTTTTACACTTTGTCCGTGTAGATATTTAATATTTTGATTGTATCCTGTCATTCAACATTTTTTGACTCAAGCGTTAAAGAAATAAAGGCAAGACACATGTCATTATTCTAGGTTATCAACATGGTACAGTCGCCATCAGATATATCGTAGCGGGCGAGGTACTCAAATATTTCGAAGCAGCATAACTTTTCAATAAATTCGTTACACTAGTTATGGTCAATAACATCAGAACATGCAATTTGTCACAAATATAAGAGCAGCGACTTTTCGATAAATTCGGAACATATAACGAGGTAAAAATATCAGAAAGCACAAAACGTCAAAGGTATCTACGCAGTCAGGATGATCATAAATATCGGAACATTTATGGAAAATATACCTTAAGTCTTTTTCACACAGTTTAAATTAGTGGACACTATATTATGCATGTAGATTTTTTGATTTTGGCATGACGTATGGGGTATATTTATGTTTTGTTTGGAATTCGAATAGACTCGTGTACAGATTATAAGATTTTATTTTGAAAATTGAATCTTTAATAGAGGTTTATAGCCGCGGCTACGCTGCGAGAAACAGAACTACATTTCAGTCAGCTCATTTAGTGAAATAAAAAGTATCATTATTGGGTATGTCCTGTTCCAGAACAACGTCTTACTTAAGAAATAACCGGCCAAGTGCGAGTAGGTCTCGCTCACCAGCAGTTCCACTTGATGAAGTGCGACAGTTTTTTTATGGAAATGCTTGATTTTATGTTGAAAATACAAAAATCTCTATACATATGCCTTTAAGATTTGAGGAGTTCCCTCGATTCCTCATGGATCCCATGTTCAGAACTCGAGCTTGACATAAATGTGGCTTAAAAACTTGCTTAACCAACAAAACGAAGAGGACAAATTGCCAAACGTGAGCTATGCGTCGTTGAAGAGTTCCGTTCTGATCATCATCAGCAGTTCCACTTCATCAAATGTCACTTTTTTGAATATAAATGCTTGATTTGTCGATAAAAGCACATAAATCACTATATGTATGGCTTTAAGATTTGAGGAGTTCCCTCGATTGGTATGGGGCCCAATACTTTCCACGACTCTTCTCTTTCCGCACAGACTCTATCATAAAGCCAAACAAACAGATATAATTAAAGGCCATGGCAGGATAAGCTGAATCTGCCCCCAGCTAGTTTTGGCTTGTAATTTTTTTCGATGATGTGGCTTTGTATTGGTAACAAGTATGCAAAATTTGACCCCCCAAAAGTTTATAGTTTTAAAATAAGAAATAAAAAACGAAATATGATTTTCTTTCAATATTTTTTTTTCTAGTAAGCCGATTTAGACGTGCGTCACGTATAATGTGCATATAGTAAAGACATATATGTATATGACATTATTATTATTATGACATATATATATGGTATATGACATTAAATATAGGATATATTGCCACACAAAAAAGGAATAAAAATACAATTACTTTTTCAAAAAAAAAAATTTATTATTTTCACGTCAGCGACACCTCCAAATTTTTCACCAAAGCTAGCCTCTTTAATAAGTTACAAAATGAATGTATTTACTTAATTTTGTGTGGTAGAACAAGGTGTTTTTTTAATTGAATACATCACTCTACATTTTCTATACCCGCTCGTCAAAACTACTCGATTAAAAACTCTTTATAGAAACGGTAATAAAAAGTAAAATCATCATCAAATCACGGCTAATAAAAATCAATTAGCTTTCACGTGCGAACTCTTTTGACGAGTGCGATACTTCAAATTTCGTTCGATATTTGCTTTGTTGGTTTTCTATATTCTTGACGTTGACAATTTCTTGCAATTGTTATCCTATAGGTACTGATTCATCGTTAATTTGCTTTTGATGAAAATTGTTATTTTAATCTTAGATAACAGCTTTTCCATATAACACCATGATTCCCTATCGCGTAGATACAGAAATAAAAAAGAAAATCATAGAATTACGGAATGATGGTCTGCCTATAACAGACGTAGCTAATGAAGTTGGGGTTGCTGTAAGTATTTTTTACTATATTGAAAGCTGGACAAATAGAATTAAATGCAAAGCTTTTTTCGATCATGATAAAATTTAGTATACATTTATTTCAGAGAAACACTGTGTATCGATGGCTGGAGAGATGGCAGCAAGAAGGTGCCTTGACAAATCACGTATCATTTGGACGTCCGCGTTCTACGACGAGGCATCAGGACATGGCTATCATAAATAAAGCTCACGAAGAAAGATTCATAAATACCACTCAGTTTGCAAATGAATACCAAGTATCGAGCAGTACCATACGAAGGCGTCTAAAAGAGGGTGGTCTACAAAATAGAGTGCCAGCAAAGAAGCCGGCACTAACTGACCGACACAAAACTGACAGGTTGCAATTTGCAGCTACTTATTTAAATCACAATTTTAATAAAGTGATTTTTATGGACGAAAAGGTGTTCTGTTCATCGGATAATGGCAGAATGAGTTTATGGAGACCAGACAATACGCGATATCTGGAGCAAAATGTAGTGCCTAATCGCCATAGTGGGCGTATTACGATCGGGTTTTGGGGCTGGATGTGTAAGGATGGCCCAGGAGAGCTGGTAGAAATTACAGGTCGTATGAATGCGGAGCATTACAAAGAAATACTTGAAGAGTCGTTTCTGCCAACTGCCAACGTATTTTACCCAAATGAGCACATAACTTTCATGCAAGACAACAGCTCGGTGCATAATGCTCGCTTGGTACAAAGCTGGATTCTTGACCACAGAGATGTGTTGACTCGTATAAAAATGCCTGCTAAGAGCCCCGATCTCAACCCCATAGAAAATCTATGGGCAAAAATGGTACAAGAGTGGGACGGAAACCAGTGTCGCACAAAAGATGCTTTAAGACGCCACGCCATCAACGTTTGGGAGTCTTTTCGAGGGCGAAACGTATGTGAAAACCTGGTTGGTTCCATGCGTAGACGGTTGCAGAATGTATTAAACGCTGGAGGAAGTTATACTAAGTACTAACGTATTCACAGACTGAAGAACATTAGAAGTTTAAATTAGTTTACGCGTAATGAAGTAGTTGTTAAAAGGTTTTTAATAATAAAATAAATGTAATGTTTGTGTTTAAAATAAAATAGTATTTTCTGTTTCCTTACACGTTTTTATTCACCTTACTAAAATAGAATAGTTATCAATCTGACAGGTTGACATTATGTAGTTTTCGAGTGATAATAATTATAATCCATAATGGTTGTCAAAATCGTTTGACAACTTATAGTAACGAATTTAAACTGTGTGATTCAGACTTAAGGTATATTTTCCATTAATGTTCCGATATTTATGATCTTCCTGACTGCTTAGATACCATTGACGTTCTGTGCCTTCTGATATTTTTACCTCGTTATATGTTCCGAATTTATTGAAAAGTCGCTGCTCTTATATTTATGACAAATTGTATGTTCTGATGTTATTGACTATAACTAGTGTAAGGAATTTATTGAAAAGTTATGCTGCTTCGAAATATGTGAGTACCTCGCCCGCTACGATATATCTGATGGCGACTGTACCAGGATTAGGTTGACAGGAATGTTAAGGGCGGGTGTCGGGAACTTACCGCGTTTAGCTTCGCCAACGTGAGCAAGTAAAAAGAAGTTGTGTTATTTACAAAAAGTTAGCGCCAGTCAGCCAGAATTAGAACTAAGGTTGCATCCGCGGGCGTGGGCGGGAGCGGTGAAAAGCCATTCATTAAACCTCCTGAACTCCTGGTCGATTCAGATTTGTCCATTTGTTATAGCGTTGAACTGGTTTTGATATGACCTTGAAGATCGCTCGCGCTGACTGGCATGTGTAATGAAGTGAAAGTCGTGCGTGAGATGCTCGCCAATCACCATGGCGATCATCAGCGTCGTATCAAAACGATGCTAAATCTGAATCTGAATCTCCAGCTGTCAAGTGAATTTTGATTCCGTTTCAATATAGAGACACCTAGTGCTTTCGATAACCGATATTATATTTACCGGTTATATTTTATTGACACAATGCAAGTACACAAGACAAGCAACTAGCAAGTTATTTGCTGCAAGGATATTTGTCAGTAATACAAATTTTATCGATCTTTAGTCCATGAAGGCCGCGGCGGCAAGTGATTACGTGAAATGAAAAGACCATTAATTTATATTCCGATCGCGAGCATTTGAAACAATAACCTTATTATCATTTTCCACTAACTGACAGCTGTCCACTGGTAATGAAACAAACGAAAAGTCCATTTTGAGCAACAATCAATTTGCGGAATTTAATATTATCGATAAAAATGGGAGCTAATGGGAGTTCCGGCCACCTTGGTAAATGGCTTTGAGTGGGGTAAAGTGGGTGTCACCAAAGTACTTTAATAGCAGGCACAATTTGAGCTTCTTCGCATTTTTGTAGTATTCAAGAAATGTATGCGCATTTTTATGTTTGCACTTTTAGGACTCGAAACCGAGGTTCCGATGGTAAATCAGAGAAAATTTAAAGTACAACTGGCAATAGCTATTATTAATAACTCACTAATAAGCAATTAATTTTGACAGTTTATGACATGGCGATTCTTGTGACATTATAGAGATGTCGAGTGACTGAGTTGATTTATCCGAATGATTTATGTATAGTGACGTGACTACCATAATTCCACAATAATGACATATGTCATTTTTGAATGAGTTGACATACTATAGCCAGTTCACCGTCTCTCACTCTGGCGACATGAGTAGGTAGATAATAGTTTTCAGTTATTGACCGAAGCGTAGCGAAGGTCTA
Organism: Cydia splendana; assembly: GCF_910591565.1. Classification (NCBI taxonomy): domain Eukaryota; kingdom Metazoa; phylum Arthropoda; class Insecta; order Lepidoptera; family Tortricidae; genus Cydia; species Cydia splendana. Next base: position 15,501,027 of record NC_085979.1, on the reverse strand, counting down.
CGTTTTGACTCGGGCATTTTGCTTTTGTATGTCCGGATGTTCTCCTCTACGGGTCACAATTCTCAGCGGATTCTCGTTTAAAATTATTTGAAAACACTGACAGTACTTTATCACAATGAATACTAAATATAATATGAACGACGTGTAGCAATATTAAAAGGCTTGTAAGGTTATACCTCCCGCCCACGCTCCGCTCTATGGTCTATGGCCATAACCTGTAACAGCAGCAAAGCTATATCTAAACTACTAGGAGTACGAGGACTCGTTAATACTATTAATTTTTCAATCGCCTAGTTCGAGACTAAATATATTACAAAAATATTGTAATATGTTTAGTTAAACAGGAGAACTGAAAAATTAATAGGTAATGTTATGTCTATTTACACTACAAATAGGTAAAATTCTAACTACTAAAGGGATTAGTTTAAACTTGAAATAAATGAAAACGACTACATTTTGTAAACATGTGATAAACAAGCTGTGCCTGTTTTTATTTCTTATAAAACTATCAATTATGTAGGCACTCGTAACATGCAGTGTTTCAAGAAGCTAATACGTTGATGGACAGTACGAAGCCTAAAGGGGCCCACTGATTAACAGTCCGCTGGACGGTATCGGCCTGTCAGTTAGAACAAAATTTTGACAGTTTCGAACAACTGACAGGCCGATACCGTCCGTCGGACTGTTAATCAGTGGGCCCCTTAAGCGTATTTATAGTTACTCGTATCGTTATTTACTACTAGCGTAGTGTCCCTCAACGATTTAATATTTCATGTAAATTAATAGTTCGAAATGTGTACACACTGTTAACTGACAGTTCATAAACCTTATTACAAAAAGCATAAGGTCCACCGATGGACAGTTAGGAGTGTTGCTGTTTGTACATTTATGTAGTGATATAATGTGTAACGAGTTGTGTAAACTAGAGAGCTGGATATGCATTAAACTATTCGTCATGTGTAGGTACAGTTTACATTAATAACTTATGTTATGGTGTAAACACATGCAAAACATTACATCAAATCGAAGAGTAAGAAAGCAGCTTAAAAGCGGAGGTTACAAATGTTGAAAAAAAAAACATAAGAACGATTTAAACGAATATGTAACAATCAGCGTAATATGTGGGAAGCGGATGTTCATGTACGTACTAAGACTGTTGAATCTATGAAATAATAAATATTGCAACTACCAGGACTGTAGGTACCTTAGTAGCTTAGAAAAATTGTTGTGTGAAGAATTGATCGACAACTTAGGACTTCTATCCACAGAAACATACGATAACTAAAGGAGTGAGAATTGGGGATGAAACTAATGAACGAGTCAGACAGACGGTGAAAAACGAAAAGGCTCACCAAGCTCTCAACTTTGACTTGTTGATTATAAAACTTCCTTTCAAGCGACTCAACAAGTGAAGCAGCCATAATAAGATAATATCAATTGATTGTATCGTCCCCTGGTACGCGGGCCCGCTCGAGCAGTTAGCAGTGTTGTGAGTAACGTTTATTTTTAGGCTTAAAGACTCGAGCCCACAAGACTCGTAAGTCTTGAAGACTCGACTATATTTGAGAATTGTATTTATTTATTTTACGCGTATGGATGTAAGAAATCGTCTTTGCCGCCTTTGATGCGTTAAGCCTCGAATCTTTAAGCCTCGAAATGAGCGTTATTCACAACACTAAGCAGTTAGTAATCTATTACTGCGAGCCCTCGGGGATTTCATATTTATTGCACTGGCCGAGTAATTTAATTTAAAACGGTACAATTTATAGTCGTAGCCAAAAGTTATCCATGCGGATGAAGTCAAAATAAATGTTTGTATTGGCAAAATAAATATTAACTTTAAAAGTATGTTCTTTATTTGATATTGATTTCCGGGAATAACTAGATAATAACCGTCTGTCGAACCAAAATTTTAATATTAAGAGTCGCTTGGAGGAAATGGCTGATCACACATTCTACGAGTATTTGCGGGATTTTATTACCAACATTCTCCACGTAATTTAATATTTGTCAGTTAAACGTAGAAGATGTTTTAGAGGTATTATAAAATGGCAATCATAAAATACAAACTCGACAGTCAAAAGTGGAGCTCAAGTTCATAAGCATTTGCTACAGATACAATATTTTTGATGTTTTCTTGAGAGATATCCAAATTTACCCTTAAGATTATACGAATCACACCCTCGATGCTCTCTTTTCTTAACTGCCTAATAACGCTGAGATTTAGTAAGGATTTATATGTAAGTATATCTAGGTTAATAAACTCCCAAAGGAATGAGCCCGACTGACCGGCCGAACTATCAATCTTAATGGATCAAGCCTTAGAACGGTTGTCGACCTCACTCCGGACATGCTAATCTTTCCAGGGGTGCCTTTATCGAAAATGGAATATTTTATTCGCATAAATGACTGTCCAATGTAATTGTGAAATAATTAATTTTTAGATGTAATGGAAAGGAATAGAAAAGTAGCTAAGAGCAAAAGAAAACTCTGAATAATCACCAATTTCTATTAATTCTAGTATTCGCTGTTGATTTATTAAGTGAGGATTATGAGTACCTAGGTAGTCACCTAACCCAAATATGCCCATAACTTGTTTAGCTCTAAACTCCTTGAGGTTACAGACTCAATCTGCTACGAATTTTAATGAGTAGGAGCGATTTTTATTAAATACATATATATTCATTTACAGTTTAATCGTTCTAAAGGATAAACAGTTGAATATGGAGAGGAAAATGTAATGTTTTTTTATGATATAGGAGCCAAACGAGTAGACGATTTGCCTGATGGTAAGCGATTACCGTTGCTTATAGTTGTGCCGTTCTCGAGAACGTTCTCCGTTTTGTATGGAGAGTGCTCGCACGAAATATACCGTTGCAGGGGGTCTCTATTGTTTCCCATAAAGTTTTAATTAATTAATTAGTTTACATAATGTATTGTTTGTCCACTGTTTCGTTAGTCATAATTAAAATTTTGGTTTTTCTCAGAAACGCGTAACTTTTCAGGATTGCCATAACACAAACCTAACCTAACCTGACCTATCTATAGGATAACCCTACGAAAATCCTGAAAAGTTAACGATTTCACAATTATGACTAATGATAATCTGACAATCACTACGAGTATATTATGAGTATTATGACTTTCAATAATTATGTCAAACAAAGGGACCCCCGTTGCACGCCTTGATGGGAGTACGCTCTTGGGATTGCTCGCTAACTACTATAGGTACCCTAAATAGATCATCATTTTCATTTTCGAAGTAGATTTATTTAGGTCTAATCCACACTACACTGCTAAACTTAGCAAATCGGGTTCGTACAGTCAAGTGTAAAAATATGGGTGCACTTATCATACTCAAAAATATGTCCCATAGCTCTTATGTCAGCGAATTAAGAACTACAGGACATATTTTTGAGTAAGTTGTATGCACTCATATTTTTACGCTTGACTGTACACAGAAGTCAGGCGTCGAGCAAACATCGCTTGATGAATGAGGGGCGCGCAGCTAAAAATCACCGCCTTCAGTTTGATATAAAGCTTCGTTACTTTTGTAGCAGTAATGATACTAATGATGTCGTTTAGCGATCAAAGGTGCCGCCCAGACTTCTTTTGGTGCCTTAAAAGACATATTTGCTTGTTAAATGAAGACGCGTAATAGGACTTATTTTTAGGGCTTACATATTTATTTATATATTTATGGAATACATATATTTAGAGCTAGTCATCAACGTAGCTTAATTTATTGAGATTTTTAGGGCTATTCAGCAACGAAGCTCATGTTTCTTTTTGATTTTGTTTTGATATATTTATTAATTAATCATCTTTAATATTATAATATCTGGGAATAACCGAGCTTTGCTCGGAAAACATATAAAATTTCAAAAATGCGCGTTTTCCCCGAGATAAGACCTAGCTAGAACGATTATTCGCCCCCGAAAACCCTCATATAGCAAATTACATCGAAATCGTTAGAGCCGTTTCCGAGATCCCCGAAAAATCGATATATATAAATAAATGTATATACAATAATTGCTCGTTTAAAGGTATAAGATAATAAAAAGTCAACTGATTTCAAATCAGATTTTTTTAAATAGCACCATGAAAATATTTGATTTAAAATGCTGAATAAAATCGTCAGTTATATTTAAAGTTGAACTTATATGTATTTTAAAGAGAACGTAAAAAACAAAGACATCAATGGTTTTAGATATGTCACCGTAAAATTGTAAAAATCGTTAGATTATAACCTACCTCGCGAGATTGTAAACTGTCGAAAGATTGTGTACCGTAACTTAGTGATTACAATTTTACGGATTGTTTTTCGGTAGATTATAATCTATCGACGAGAAACCGTAAAATTGTGAACCGACACACGACGAAACGCACCTCGCACGCTGATTGGCCGGTGTTACGGTAGGCCGTTTGTGTCCATAGAGTTAAGAATCAAATACGGGTGTCAGTCATATAAATCAAATAGGCTTCAAATATTGTGATATCAAGTATGTATTTATTAATAAGTAGAGAATCAATAATTCTGACATCAAGTAAGAAAAAATAGTAACAAAATAATAAAATCAGAAACGTCACTTTCTCGTGAAACAAAAAAAAATACAATAATAATAATAAGAAAGTCGGCCAGGGTTTCCGTCTCCGGGATGTCTTCGTCGGTCGGAGAGGACCTCAAGGAGACCCGCAGGGCTCTCAGCTCTGGCTTGCCTTCATTGGCCGTCCAGAGAGGAGTCGCTAGAGCTATATGCTCCAGGGGTGGAAGTGAAAGATGCATAAGACGCGAGTTGGCACAGTGGCTGGTAACAGCCACTGGGTAGAATGCGGCGCACACCTCTCGACACCCCTTAGCCGCTCACACCGATGTTGGTCCTGGTCGTCTTCGCGACGGCAGTTTCAGGGGCCCATCTAGTCAGCGGCAAGCCACCGCCTGCCTCGATAACGTGTAAAACATTGTTATGGCAGGTGTCCGACCTCTCTACAATAGCTCAGTCTCATTGTCCACCCAAACTCAGGCGTTCTACATGTCATTAAAGCTCTCCAAGGAGCCTCTACGTGTTGGATCTATATCCCCACGCAAGCCTATCAAAAGACCGGGATTTATAGGCCCGTGAAATACAATAATAATAATAATTCAGCCGATATGCGTCCCACTGCTGGGCACAGGCCTCCTCTTATGCGCATGAGGGCTCGGGCTAGGGGTCACAAAACCGTGCGTATTTTAGAAAACCGGTTTTTCGGTTTTTGCGAAACTGCAAAACCGGGTTTCCGGTTTTTTCGGTGATTTCGAGTTTACGTAACATTTGTAAAGTAAGCAAGTAATTTTAGGATCAATGCTTTGATATTACGTCTTCCACGACATTTCTATTTACTTTATCTTTACCAAGACCATATCAATAAATAAATCCAAACCCATAAATAAAGTTTTTAACTAAGCAGCAATTCTAAAACGGAATGCCTAAGCAACCTATTATATGACAACGGTATTGACATAGTCCTCCCTCTGGAAATACACCGCTGATGATGCCCAACTCGCTAAACGAGGTAAAATACCGGGATATGATTTGGTAGCGGCATTATACCATAAACAATTAATATAGAACTTAGTCATACGGCCCGTCTTCTCTCACTGCCCTGTTCAACGTGATTTCAAATAACATCGATGGCAACAACATCGCCACCACGATTATTCAAATCGGCGAAACGCGGATATGCAACATATATGAGCCTCCACGTAGCTGCTGGCGTACTCCACCCCTCCCTTACTTGGAACACCCATCCCTTTACATTTGAGACTTGAATAGCCACCATACCAGCTGGGGATACAGGAAATCTGACGCCAACGAGGAGGCGATCATAGGCAGATAGGAACAACACTGTTTTAGTCGTTTCTCACAAAGGCAAAGGAACGTTCAAATCAGCTCGATGGAGAAGTGACCACAACCCGGACCTAGTCTTCACAACAAGAGCAATAGACGGTACCCCAGTGGCCGCCGAGCTGTACGTGCTAGCGGATTTTCCACACTCTCAACACCGCCTAGTATTAGTTGTCATATTGTCATAGGTCTGAAAATACCGATGGTTGAGTCGTATCCTGCCTAACACCACATCGCGGAAGTTTTCTTATGCTGATGACCTGGCCCTTGTGACACAAAAAGACAGTTTGGAAATGGAACTAAATAGCCTCGAAAAGGACCTGGATCTATTAGATGACTATTTTTCTCAGTGGCGTTTGTGCCCCAGCACTTCCAAGACCGAGGTGTTCCGCTTTCACCAGTGCAACAAACTAGCCAACAAGGAGCTGAGAGTAAAATTCAGGGGCAATCTTCTCCGACACAACTTCCTTCCTAAATATCTCCGAACCATCCTGGATCCTGGAAGCCTTAACTTCAAGGAGCACCTAAGCAGCCTATCTCCAAAACTGGGCAAATAGATATAACGTTGGAGACTAAAAAGCTGTTCATTTATACCAGCGGTCAGCAACCTTTTAGCAGCCAAGGGCCAATAGTAGTTAACGGAGGTGACGCGGGCCGTACTTTGTTAATATTTATGACTTTATGAGACATTGTCGTTTGTCACTATTACATACAAAATAGCCAAGGCGCCTCTCGGGCCGCAAGTGACAGTTTCGCGAGCCGCATGCGGCCCGCGGGCCGCAGGTTGCCGACCGCTGATTTATACAATTAGTGCGTATAATGTCTTGTTTTTTTAATTTGCTCTTCAAAATAATTAAACTATGTTTACAAAACTGTAAAATCGAAAAACTCGAAAAAGCCGGTTTTATTAAAGTGAAAACCCGGTTTTGGCAATTAGCTGTAAACCCGGTTTTTCCGGTTTTTTCGATTTCGGTGAAACCGGGTTTGTGACGCCTAGCTTGGGCTATACCACGCTATCCCCCCACGCTAGCCCGATGCGGATTGGGGACTTCACATACACCTACCATTTCCTCACGATGTTTTCCTTCAGCGAAAAGCTAGTGGTAAATATCAAATGATAATTCGTACATAAAGTTCCGAAAAACTCATTGGTACGAGCCAGGATTTGAACCCGCGACCTCCGGATTGAAAGTCGGACGTCATATCCACTCTGCCACCACCGCTACAACAATACAATATAGAACCATTAAACGTAACAATACTTTCTCGTTAAATACAATTACTTAAATATAAAATAATAAATCAGAAACACAGCAATATTTCCCCTATTTTTATCATTTGAAATGCACTTCTTTGGTTAATCACAAATTAATTTTACTTCAGCAACAATGTCATGTAACTAATTTTAAAGTTTTAAGTAATTTCCAACACGAAATCAATTTAAAGTAATCAAAACACTGTTTGTTTGCATTCGACAACAGATCTATGTATTTATTGACACTAAAATATGGCGGCGCGCGGCTCACGACGTTCAACCAATCAGCGCTCGAGGCGCGTTCCTTCGTACGCCAGTTCACAATATGACGGTTTCACTTCGATAGATTATAATCTAACGAAAAATAAAACGTTAAATTGTAAGCAGTATGTTACGGTACACGATATTTCGACAGTTTACAATCTCGCTAGTTAGATTATAAACTAACGCTTTTTACAATTTAACGGTGACAGATACATTAATCATTATTATCCTCCAATTGGTTTTTCTTCTTATTCCACTTTCGTCGTTCAAAATGTACAGATTAATATATTAAACGTATGAATTTATGAAATTCCTTTGTCAACACACGGAGCAAAATGTTTCAGTCAAGTGACCTCGCAATCGCTTTATGAACGTCTCAATATTCCTTAAAGTTTATATCGAGGAGGAAACTGCCTTGGATTCTGTTTGTGTTCTTGCATATTGGATGGAAACCCTTTCATTATAAGTTGTACCGGTTGAAAGTTACTTATTTATTTAAACGTTGTTTGTTTATTCTTTACTTTTGAACAAGATGGAGAGCACGCTATAAGCGCGAGCGTGGTACATTGTAAATTTTGTCAGGTTCATATAATATATGAATAGCAAAACAAGTTTTTACAGTTCCGATAGCCGTACCGATTTTCATTGCACAGGGTGATTTCGGGGTCATGAAGCAAGAGAACAAGACATTTTACAAAATTCAAAGATGAGCCTGATGATGATGTTAATTAGAAAAGAAGAAAAGAAAGAAAAGAAAAGAAAATACTACCATGATAATCTTTTATCAAATACTACCATATGACAATGTAGATCATTTATAGAGTCAGAAAAAGTGGTTCTGGTTCACGACCCAGAAATCAGCCTGTATGGGCTTCGATGTAGGATGTAGCACGCGTACCGCATTCCACGAGCATGTAGAATCTACTAAATCTACTCGCAATGAATATCAATGCACACGTAGAAACTTACAGGCCAACTCGAACGTGTACTGACATCAAACCGATATTAGATTGACTGCCCGATTCGAACTTTAAGATACGTCAATTAATGGATCTAGAAACGATATATTATGGATTTGATGTGTCAGTGTCAAAAGTGAAGTTTTTGTTTGAAGAAACGTCACATTTGACACTGACATATTTAATCCATATCGTTTCTAGATCTATTAATTTACGTATCTTGAAATTCGAATCGGACCGTTATATTGGAATCATATCAGTTAGCTGTCATCCGCGCGTTCATTTCACTCAGACTTGTCCACACAAGTATTAGTTCCAACATCATTCTAATATCAGTTTGACGTCTCAGTGCATGTTCGAATTGGCCTGTTAAACGAGAATCACTTCAAATTATTCTCCTTACATAAAAAATGGCACCAAAACTCTTAATGACCGTAAAACTTCTGAAAATTAATTACGTGACTCCGGCTTTTTTAATTGTGACCGAATTTCTTAGAGTGAGTCTGTGGTCTCTTAATTAAATTATCCTTAATATAAACGAAATTATATTGTGTACCTACTAATCCTTAGTTCCGCGGGGTGACGAGGGTGTGCCGACGCAATTTGGTGGCGTTTTTGCTCCCAGACCCACACTGTATTAACTTTTGGATACTTCGGATTTATGACGTTTATGAGTTTAGGGATGATTAGTGGTATCCGATATAAAAAGGTTGCTCTGTTCGCGTTAATTCAATTTAAAATGATGTTTATTAAAACGTAAACACTTTTAGCCCATACAGCATGTTTTTCTAAATAATACAACCGCAAATTGAAACAAGGCGTTGGTTTAAATGCTAAACGATTTTAGCCCTGGCTATTTTATTATGCAACCGAGATAAATGCTAAGATAAGACAGAGATTTTTGAAGATAAGACTGTAAAATTGATATTCTAATCAACACTGGGGCCGAAAAAAGTGTGTGTAAAAAAAGGAGCCATTTCCCATTCAAATCCAAACGACAACTAACTAGTTAGTCCCGGTGTAACCTAACTATCGCGAATACCGAACAGCGATCCAATACAAAGAGCTATTTGGAGGTACCTATAAGTATATATTTTAATCGACGGTATGGCCCATCCGTGTGATCTGTTCACTTCTATGACATGAAGATATAGGCGTGCAAAAATAAAACATTCAACAGATACCAATTATCGAAATGATACTCTGCTCTACTACAAATATCGTTCAATATTTTACCTGCACAGAAAACGTTATACGATTTCCACCCTTGTCCCCTCAGGATACAGTGCTCAGTTGCACGCAATGCGAAGGTGCATGTTATCTCAAATCGGTATAGATAGGTACAATTTGTGCTGGTGCTTGGTTTGCTTCGAATTGCATTCGATGCACGTACAATATGCATTTATGCTAGTCCGTGCTGGATTTCGTAACTACATAACTGGCTGCAGGAATTTAGAAATGGAAATACTTCAGATTACCAAAAGCTACTAAAGAGCTTTCTTTCGAAATGAGAGCAGACACATAGCAGTGAGACGTAGACGTAGTAGGCACTGTAGGCAGGCGGTGATGATTAAATTGATGAAGATAAAAACGAATAAAAAGAGGTTTTCATTCTGTTACATAATTTATATAGATAAGTATGCTGCGATTTAAATCAAATGCAACTTTGCTATCAGTTTTTTAAAACTTTGCTAAAAAAAAATCCATCGTATTTTCACGGAACGTGTCTTGCTATTTCAGTCAGTTTCGGTCCAAAATGTACCGAGGTTGACTGAAGTAGCATGAGAAATATGAACGTTTCCGAGAAAATACGAAGGAAAACAATGATGTACTACATCTGTATTCTAGGTTCTAGAATCAAGAAAAAGAAAAACACCGCGAGGATACACGAGTATAACCAAACGCCTCTAGATAGAAAATCAAGTATTTTAATTATAACTCTTCAAGGCACCGGCGGTAATTATAAATTACAGTGAAATTGGTTTTTCTAAGTACGCGGAGACTCGGTTTATTAATTTCTTAAGCGAACGGGTAATACTGGTTTAATGATGTTTCATTTATAACCCGGGATATTTAACCGATTAATGAAGGAGGTAAGTGGGCTTATGGGTGGGCTTTGTAGTTAGACTAATCGAGTTTAATTTTTCAACCACGGGCTTAAGTATCTGTTGTTTTGTTATTTAAGAATGAGCGAAAATTCAATGGAAAAAGTCATAGAGTTAGACCAAGAAAAGTCTGCAGCGGATTTGATAGCCCACGCAGTGCAAGTGTCATGTATACCTACGTCATAATTGCATAGAAGTTTGACGTTTAAAATAATACGTGCACTGCGTGGGCTATCAAATCCGATGCAGACTTTTCATGGACTGACTCTATTTATTTAGTGTATTTCTTTATCCCTAAGGTTTGTATTAGTAATTATACCTAAATAGGATTCGCTTGCGATATCATCCGTGTAGAAGTGTTTAAAAACTTACAACTCAATATTCACTCATTGAATAAGAATCCTTTCTTACTCGTAAGGTAGTGCCTTTACTTTAAAGTATATGTATGTCAACTCCTTCTAACAACGTTCATCGGTTTAGATCAAGATTGTATAGTCTGTTAATATACTTATAAATATCAGAAATGTTTATATAGAGGTATGTTTACAGATGGAAACGTGTATTTGAGTTTAGTTTTGTGACAAAATAAAACAGCAAGAAATGAGCATTTCATGAAATACCTAAGCAGTTGCATTATTCACCATGCATAATTAATGGTATAAGTCAGCGGTCGGCAACCTTTTAGCAGCCAAGGCCACATAGTAGTTAAGGAAGTTGACGCGGGCCGCACTTTTGTTAATATGTGTGACTTTATCAGACATTTTTGTTTGACAATATTACATACAAAATAGCCAGGGGGCTCGCGGGCCGCAAGTGAGAGGTTCGCTTGTTGCCGACCGCTGGTATAAGTAGATAAATAGGGAAATTAAAAGCATTCATAATGGTAAACATAAATAGGTAAATTGGAAGCAAAAGCACATTGCGTCGCATGCTACGCACGCAATATTGTGTCATGTGTGCCGATGTGGAAGTAGCGATGCTTCTTCATAGAATTTCTAAAACCGTGCGTAGCGTGGCCATTCCCTGAAGTGCGGTACTGCTTACCCAGACTCGCGTCGTAAGTGTTCATATACTCAGACGTCATGAATTGGGAGACGAGTGCAGTCTTCCCGACGCCAGCGTCGCCGAGCAACACCACTCTGTATTTAGGTATCTGTAACAAATTTCAGAATTAATAATGAGCCATTCGCGTCTGCGGCTAAGCAGTGTTGTGGTAACAAACTTTGAAGAATGTAGTATATTTGTACGTGTCACATCGGTGGTGAATAAACGCACTGCCAGTCTAATACGAAACGGATACATACTGTAAATTAGTTTACGGTTGTATCCGTTTAGTTAGGAATTTAGATTCCTCCGCTTTCTTGCGCGGGTACACGCCCGCGGGCACTATCGTAATCCGTCGCATGCGTCCGTGCCTCCAGTTAGGGTTGCTCATACTATTGTTCAATAGGCGTTCAACCCTTCCCTGCCCGTTCCCTGCACTCGCACAAGACAGCAGAAGTACTAAGGAGGCTTGTAATCCCAGAGTTATTACAAGCACTTTATACTCTTCTGTCTGTTATCAAGTTAAAGGACAATTGTGATCTCACCGCCAACACAGTGAATCCTGGTCCATTTCCCTCAACTTAGTACTCTTAGGGCTCATTTAGACGATGCGAGAACTCGCATGCGAGTTTCATTACATTAAGGTTTTTGATCAGTCGGTTGGTTACGTCCAATGCAACCGACTGATATCGCAATGTAATGAAACTCGCGTGCGAGTTCTCGCATCGTCTAAATAAGCCCTAAATCAGCCCTTATGGATACGATCTATTGTATGGAAGTAACTAGGTACATCTGCAGTTAACTAAGTATTGTTGCTCACCGGATCTAATTCGTCCTCGTCAGGGGTGTCGAGGCTGGCTGAGTCCACGGGCCGGTAGCCGGAGCAGCAGGAGCCGTCGAACGGGGATCGGTCCGATGCCCTGAAGAATACCGGCCATATTAACAAATCATATTAAGTGTAGGTACCATCACGCTCCGCGATTGTTGCGTCATTTAGGGTCCTAGCTAAATTGGTTGTTCAATACTTACGTTATAGAATTTCCAATTTAGAAAGAACTCTAAATGGCATAACAACCCCGTGTGGTGACTGTACAATAGGCACTCGGTCCGGCGCTTGTCAATCCGACACGCACAGTAATAATCTAGCAATTAGCGACTCAGGTGATCCGCTCCGCTCTATAATCCGGCAGATAACATAGCCGAACGTCGAATTACAGAGTGGTTGCATTTGATATGATGAATTTATTTTCTATATAAAAGATTTAAATGTCACATAAAAATCTAATAATTCGGAAGTTTCAACAATCTTGAAAGTAGACGGTACTATCACCATTCACTACACAAAAAGTTTCACAGGTTGAAAACTAGCTGCCCGTTACATATGACAAGTACACAATAATAGACAACAATGCGATTGTGTCGTGCACTTCGATAATACCAACGCCATAAAAGGCACAAGGGATCCGGACCCCGGAGCTGACCCTTCCTGATACTCTAAATGGGGATAATAATAGTAATCTTGGAGCGTTTCAAAGGCAAAATTTGAATTCGTCGAAAGGTCAGATGCAGAACAATGTTTGATCCCAGTGAATTAATGTCGACGGTTAAGTTATGTATGGAAATGTATATTATTAACATAAAGCTCCTTATGAATACCAGTTTCATATAACTAAAACGTCTTTAAAGCTTATGGACTTAACGTCTACTTACAATACTAGGTACTTCAAAACTGTGTAACATGATTTTCAACTTGGAAATTTACTTCGACTTCGAAGAGGTTCATTTCTTTTACAAGTTTTTTATTAACTTGCAATGTACCTAACTATGTAACTATTAGTGTAGTAAACGAAGCAAGTTGTTGTATGGAGACCCATGCATTAATTCCTCAGTCTATGAAATTTTGCTTGGTTATTGTATAGTATGAGCCGAAACTAACATATAAATATCCAAAAAAAAATACATAATTCCAACTCACGCTTGACTGCACATTTCTAATAGGTTTTCCTGTCATCTATAGGTAAAGAACTATTTTGTGTATTTTGTTTCAAAATTTTAGACCCAGTAGTTTGGGAGATACAGGGGGGAATGGTCATTTTATGGCTATTTGTATTTTCTTAAATAACTTCGAACCTATGCATTTTAAAATTATAAAAAAAATATGTCCATCTTTGAAGAAGAAGAAGAAGAAGAAGAAGAAAGACATTTATTGTAAAAACCTTCTACATACAACGCCATTTCAGTTACAAAAAAAAAGAGAGAAGAACTTACTCACTAAGATACTTAAAGCTAGATACAGGGTATTTGTTAAAGTAAATGTTACACAAAAATAGACAAGTCCACCAGCAAAGTGAAAAATAAAAGAAAAAAGGAGTAAGATAACTACTAATATAAAATTTGGCGCCGCTATAGTGGCTACAAAAGGACACCACTCAGCATATGCTCTGGTATAAATACCACAGCGCTGGTTTTCTGTGGAGCCCTAGGCCGGAGGGTAGTTTAGAACTTATTACCTAACGGTAGATGCAACCATACAATATTGCAGTAAGGAAGCAGAAAAATAAACATAATCATTTGAAAAATATATAAAAATACGGATAATATAATTACTAATAAAGTTACAAATTAGCTTTAATGTTATGATGGTAAGGGTAGGTATTATATATAGTATAAGATATTATAAGAGGTTGAGAGGTTGAAATATAATAGAACTTATCATACTCATATTCGGAAAATTTGAAAAATCTAGTTTAAATTCATGTAAACTCTGGTAAAAAACTTTTATGTCTGACAATTTGAGAAATCCATGGGACGCAACGAGCACGCGGCAATTGCAGGCTAAAGAGATATTTTCTAAACTGGAGTTTAAATGTGGATAGTGTCTTTGGGTTACTAATTTACATATGTGTAATATTATTACATCTTAATTGGTCCAGTAGTTTCCGAGAAAAAAGGCTGTGACAAACAGATAGACAGACGCACGAGTGATCCTATAAGGGTTCCGTTTTTTCGTTTTGAGGTACGGAACCCTAAAAACACTCCTAAGTTAGGTAGAGTCTGGCTAGTCAAAAATTGTTGACAGATATTTCGTTGTTGTATCACCCATTGTCCCGTGTGACCCGCCCAAGATTTTTTGAATTTCGAGCCATACATTTGTGTAATATTTCAGTAGCCAGACTCTATTTATACGTAAAAATACAAATCTGTTTATATATTTAACCGAGTAATTCCTCCGACCAAAATTTTTTTACCAATAAGTTATTGGTATTTCTGCTGGGATATTTTTTTTTGATATTTCATATATTGTTGCAATACGTTACATGAATATTTCCGGTGAAGACGAAAGTTTGAACGGAGCATTTTTCCGTAAAAATATTAACGATTTAAAACTTTAGGTATGGTAACTTTATATATTAGGAACAACCGGAAATGATATGCCTGAGTGACTCTCCGGGACGGCGGCATGCCCGAATACTATTATTATTATTCTTTGTATATTTATACAATACTTTTTCTTAATTAATACTTTATCATATTGTAAAGTTTTTTCTGGCAGAGGAATTACTGCGGGGTCCACTACCTTTATTTACTACACTACATGTACCCGTAAGTAGGTATGTTTGTAAGGGTCACTCACATGTAAGTCGGGTGATAATGCATGTTGATATTATGATACCATCGAGCTGATCTGATGATGGAGACAGGAGATGACTATAGGAACACTGTGATAAAACAACGAAACCTAATTGTGTTTGGGGTTTTAGAATTGCCTGGATAAATATTAGTTGCCTGTTATTGTGATTTGGACAGTTTTCAAGCATTTGCTCTTGATTTGTTTTGATTATGTGGTTTTTTGTTTTGATTACCTTTATTGGTTTGATTACTGTCAATAAAAATTAAAATTAAATTAAACTAAGGTTTACTCGGGTAATTCCGAATGTCGAAAACTGTCGGATAATTCCGAAAAGAGACTCTTATTATGATGGAATTAAGGGTGATTTTCATCTGAATTTCGGAATTATCCGACATTCGGTAATACCCGAATACACCTTATAAAAAAGTTAAATTGAAAAAAAAATAGGTATTTTTATTATTTGGTCTAAGAATTACTTATACATCGGCGCCTCTTTTAATTAACAAATACCTGTGTTAAGAGGCACCGCTCTACCTTAATTGGTAATTGAACAACAATATTTGTTTAAAAGTTAAAATAGAAATGAAAATAAATAAAATTAACACATCAGAGAATAACAAAACTAACTGTACAAATACATTTAGGACTGCAAACTGAACGTTTCAGCTTTTAGACACCCGAGAAGGAAAACTATCAAGACGCTGCTACTGTGTTTCGAGCCATACATTTGTGTAATGAGTTTACATACTTCTTGCTCATCCGTAGGTTGCAAAAAGAATGAGTGAGCCATTAAGAGAGTTAGGTGCAGGCTGGACAAGAGTGAGGGCTCTGTTTTATTCATGCGCAGAAGTAAATTGTTGGCTAGGTTTTTTCCTATATTTGCAAAGAACTCGTTGCAGTGGTCCAAAGACTCGCTAGGCGTAGGTTTTATTTTAGTTAATTCCAGAGCCTTTGACTGGGTTTTTGAGAATCCAGCGATGCTTTTAATAGCCTTCCAGAGGCCTTTAGGGTTGTTTTTGTTTTTATCAAGTTGTGATTTGTCGTACTCATTTTTTAAATTATGTTATAGATTTGTTAGAAAGTTTCTGTACCTCTTGTAAATTAACTTTCGCACAGGGTCATTAGGTTTCTTGAGTAATTATTATTATTATATCGTATAAGTAAATATATTTCAGAACGTACCGACTGCCGCCTGGTGAGATAATAATATTGAATTTAAGTGTTTGCTAAATTCCTAAGTGCCTCTCAATTTAAGGATAACTACGCTATCCTCGTGCAATGTAAATACCTACATTAAAATAACTACTTGCAATTAATATTTTACTGCTTTCGCTGAAGCGTTATACCTACAGGCTGATTTTTAGGGTTCCGTACCCAAAGGGTAAAACGGGACCCTATTACTAAGACTTCGCTGTCCGTCCGTCCGTCCGTCCGTCCGTCCGTCCGTCCGTCCGTCCGTCCGTCCGTCCGTCCGTCCGTCCGTCCGTCCGTCCGTCTGTCACCAGGCTGTATCTCACGAACCGTGATAGCTACACAGTTGAAATTTTCACAGATGATGTATTTCTGTTGCCGCTATAACAACAAATACTAAAAACAGAATAAAATAAAGATTTAAATGGGGCTCCTATACAACAAACGTGATTTTTGACCAAAGTTAAGCAACGTCGGGAGTGGTCAGTATTTGGATGGGTGACCGTTTTTTTTTTGCTTTTTTTTGTTTTTTTTTTATTGCATTATGGTACGGAACCCTTCGTGCGCGAGTCCGACTCGCACTTGCCCGGTTTTATTATTAATTGGAGGTATTCCTTCAACAATAATTAACAAAATTGTGTTTAAGTATTTTTATATATTTGTTCTTTTTCAGTCCCTGTGCCTGTGTTTCTGTCTGTATTGAAATTCCATTTTCCAGTTGTCAATTAAGCTGAAATTTAGCATACTTTAATTACGAAACTTCGCGACAACGCAATGTTAGGGTACCATCAAGCTGGTCTGATGATGGAGGCTGAAAATTTTTCAAAACAACGCAATACAGTGTAAATTTTTGTCTATGTTTATGTCCTTCTTATTTTTTTATTTGTTTTCTTAATTAATTTTCTTGTATATATTGTTCTCTTTTTGTATTCTCTATTGTTCTCTTATTTATTCCTTTTGTGTATCTTTGCAATGTTTTAATATGTATCTTTATGTGTTATCTGTCGTGGCATCACCGAATGGGCCCTACGGAAGACCAGCGCTGGCTTTACAGCTAGCATTATGCTGAGTTGGGTCCATTTCGTGATGCACACTTATTGATGTCTTATTTCCTTGCTGTTGTTGTCTGTACATGTTCGTACATGTTTTGTGAACGTCACGAATAAATATCTTTTATCTTTTATCAATACCACAAAGTGCGGACTAGTATTGAATACTGTACTTCTTTAGCGGTACTCTTGGTTACAGCTAAAGAAGTACAGTACACAATATCACAACACCTAATAAAACAAAGTCCCCCCGCCGCGTCTGTCTGTTTGTTTGATTGTTCGCGATAAACTCAAAAACTACTGACCGGATTTCCATGCGGTTTTCAACTATTAATAGAGTGATTCTTGAGGAAAGTTTAGGTGTATAATTTGTTAAGCCGTGCGGAGCTGGGGGCGGGTCGCTAGACTCGCTAATTAAGTTTAAAGGTGACCTGATAAAGTTGATGATGATGACTGTGTTCCACACAAAACGAAGAATTGCCTCTTTGACAGGGCGGAGACAGGACCCGTTTGCTAAAGACGAAACTAATTTCAGTCCCCAATCTGAACCGAGATTTCATTCCATTTGTGGTGAGGAGCCTGGCGGCCATCTTTGATTAACACACTGATGGAGACATCCCTTTTTGTCTCTGTTTCGTTGATTAAGTCACGGTGAAGATTACACTAGTATGTGTAGTTAACTACATGACATTGTCATATACTTTACTAATATACAGACTCCCCTGATGAGTGCAACTTTGAACTTCTAATTACAAACGATTGTGGCCTCGAATATCCAATTCCCTGGACATCCAGTCCCCATATGTCCAATTGTATTAAATATATTTCTATGTGGCCAGATTTCTTCACGTAATTTTTTGGCAAACTACCTGTATGTAATAAATAATTTCAGATTATACCGTCTAATTTATATTTTCACTAATTTTATTTCATTATTTATATTATAATCCAGGGCAAATCTCTGTTCGGTTAAGGCTCTATTAGTCAGGATTAAGGTTCTCACAAAGCCAGCCATTATGATGTTGATCCCTATCGCACAATTTTCATAAAATGATTAAATATTCGGGTTAATATAAAGGAGTATGCTGTGACACAGACAACAATGAGCGAAAAATGTAATAAAAGTTATAAAACGATTGTCCAAGTTATAAATTTTTAGGCCAGCGTTGTACCTACATATTAAAAAGAAAAAAAAAACGATTTTTTATAAAATAAAAAAATTCTGGCCGTCCATGGAATCCTTAATAGTCTCCTTCAGCACTACATCTCGAAATAATATATTCTGTTATGTTCTCAAGGCTTTTAAGAGCCAACGGGAGTGGTCATTTCTCCATACAAACGTACTCCTCGTTTTCCTCCGTGGTTTTTGAAGCTAGAGCAATGATTTTTCAACACAGATTAATATTGTCAATATCTGTGTCGGACCGTTTTGCTTTTTTTGATATTTTTGTTTTTTAAGGCGCTAGAGCCCTTCAAAAATGGCCAAAATCGCCTAATTGACTATGCCGCAATGAGAGGCGTGGCATTCAAAACTGATATCAATTAGCCAAAAAAGCAAAACGGTCCGACACAGATAATTTCATAATCATTTAGATTTCCAAATTTGGTTACAATTGGTTAAGTTTTGGAGGAGGAAACAGAGGAGTACGAAACCTCGATTTTTGAGATTTTTACGCAGGATTTTTCGCCTTGTCCTTATCGCACTACTTTTAGGTGCCGCTTCCGTTAGCGAGACGGGTATATTTACCTAAAATATTTAAAACTCAGCTCCTGTTTCGTCTTAATGCACCATGTTTCAGCGCCGTACAATTGCACCGACTATATAATTGTACTTTTGTTCTACATATACATAAATACTGCACTTATATGAAGTACTTCACTGTACTGATCTGCCACAACTAATGATGATTAAGCCTTTCTCCAGGCGCCCCGTAATGGTTATCGATTAATATGAGTAATGGGCAATGCCACGGGTATTGGCAAGCCTAGGATACAAAGCCGTTCCCCAAACAACGAACCATGATTCATTAAATTTGGCATGAATAGTATTGAATAGATATTCCGTCTATTAATGTATGTTCATACATACGTGTATTCATAGCGTGTATCAGGATTAATTTACTCCTATCTATCTCTACGTGCTTAGGTGAGAGTAAGACGTATCGTCAAAGTATTTCGACAATAACTAATCGCTTTCCTCGACTATTTATAAACTCCGACGCAAAAAGAGGGGTGTTGTAAGTTTGACGCTAATGTCTGTCTATCTGTCTGTGGCATCGTGGCTCTCCAACGAATGAGCCGATTTCGGTGCAGTTATTTGCGTGAAGCGATTTTCCTTACTGTGGTTCTTAGCTAAGTTTGATAAAAACCGATCCAGCAGAAGAAGAAGAAGAAGAAGAAGAAGAAGAAGTTTGAAGAGTATCACTCTTTTCCAAAATGATGTAAGGCATATTAAAATTTGCGTTGGGATGTTTTTAAAATTTTAAAATAATAGTTATTGGCTTTTCAGGCTCACGGTAATGTTACTGACAATATTAAATTAATAACAATTAGTAAAACAACCCAGCATGTACGAATCAGATGTGAGAGTGAAACTTGACAATGTTGGTATGAGAGTTTTAAGTACATAATGAATTGAAAGATTTTTTTTTAAAGTACCTACTTATTATTTTACTTGCCATAATAAATTTTGTCCAATTGAATGATCCTATTAAAACCTTATACAAACCTTTAACATCTAGTTCTCTGGTCTCCGATTTGTCTAAAATCGCACTCAAATCGGTTCATTCTTTGAGAAGTTATGATACTACATTCAAACACATTAAACTTATAATTCAAACACATAATATTTTCCCCTCGGGTCGGGTATTAAACATTACGCTGAATTTTATTTGTGCCATATGTTATTTACACATCAAACTAACTAATACAAGAATCTCTTGATCGAAAGCAAAACCCTCTGATTCATGTAAGTAGGTCTATAGTTTTCACAGGCAGTTTTCTGCAAACTGTCTGATAAACTCCAGAGTCCGTTCCTGGCATCATTAATAATAATGAATTCAGTCGCGCTCATTATTGTTCTGCTACGTTATGCATACATACATACATACATACATATAATCACGCCTATTTCCCGGAGGGGTAGGCAGAGACCACGGATTTCCACTTGCTACGATCCTGACATACCTCTTTCGTAACACTCCTTCACTTTCATAACATTCCTCATACACGCTCGCCGGTTTAGGGTGCTCTTGCTACGTTATGCGTCATATTATTGTAAGTAAGGGCAATTAAACTGTCATTAGTGGCGTCACAAAATGACCGCAGGTCTGCAGGTTGACGTTATTATATAGAGCAAATAAAATAACTTCTAATTGAAGGTTTTCTGTTTCGCTGACAGATGTGCGTGTGGCTGAAAAGTTACCACTTAGTTTTTAGGGTTCCGTACCCAAACGGTAAAAACCATATTATTAAGACTCCACTGTCCGTCTGTCTGTCTGTCCGTACGTCCGTCCATCTGTCTGACTGTCACCAGGCTGTAACTGATGAACCGTGATAGATAGCTGAAATTTTCACAGATTATGTATTTCTGTTGCCGCTATAACAACAAATACCAAATACAAAATAAAATAAATAATTAAGTGGGGCTGCCATACAACAAACGTGATTTTAGCCGTTTTTACTTTTTTGCGTAATGGTACGGAACCCGCGTTACGTTACGCGTTACGCGTTACGCTGTATCGAGTTTATCATTTTTTCCCCACCTCAAAAAGTGCTCAGCGCCGCTAAAGAAGTTTTCACTTCAAAAATGGTATAGTAATTTAGTAGTTTTTCGTAGAGGTATTTTTTAAATATTATGGTGACCAAAGTTAGTTTCCAAAATAGAGTATGATGTTATGACTGACGTACAGTTGACGTTAAAGATGTTTACATTTTTCGACTTATTAACTTTGTGTAATAGTTCCCAGTTCTATAAATTCATTTTAAGAGAAATGAAATTAACAAATCCTGTTATAAAGATTTTGTGAATACATTCATTTATTCATTCAAATTAAATTTCAAAAAGCTTATTAGGTACTGAAATAAAATTGTGGAATTTTCCTCGCTCGGTTGTTATTAATTCTTTAATGTGCTTCGTTAAATCTACACTGCTTGAGTTTCAGATTCGTTTATGAATGGATCATGATGTTATTTATTGTAACTGAGCCTATTATAACTTTGAAAACTTGACATAAAGATACCTAGCGGCTTTCATATTCATTTAATTTCCACCGTTAGTATAGAACCGAACCGAACCGAATTAGAACTCATCATTACGAACCCAAACTAGTGGAATTCCTTCTGAACGCTCAAACGTACGTATACCTGTTGTAAACCTGGACAAATTCGCGAGAAGTAAGCCAGTTTAAGTGAAAAATGTCACCGTGAAACTATTTATCATTAAACTTAATAGCACATTTGACTTGACACCTTAATGGAAAATTTGTACCGTATAAAAATGTATTAAAAGAAATAGCCATAGCCTTTGTTGAAAACTTGGACGAAAACTCATATTTACATACAGACTCAGCAAATAGTGTTCTTTTATTAAAACCCAACACCAACTGACGTTGACTGATTGTCCCGAAATGAAATAAACTTTCTCTCCATTCCTGAATTCGTAAACAACTTCAGGTCGGTTAGAGATCACTCAGCTGTCGGTCATTGGGATGGTAAATAAAATATTATAATAAAACAAAACGTTTCACTTTAATAGGTCTTTTCTAGGTTTTATGATTAATCTAATCATATTTTAACAAGTATGAAGTAAAAACCCGACGAGTTTTTTTTAAAGACCATAGTTTTTCTCTGTATCTGATACTTTGAGTGTATCCCGCATACACGTGGCACGGCGGAATATAAATAATTATAATTAATTATATTTGAATAAATGTCTTTCAAAAAGAACAACAAAGGAATTGACTTAATTAAATGCCCCAGCATAACTTTTGAGTAGCTACGCGTAACGATATTCGGAATATTCCACAAAGAGCTCGTAACGACAAAATTACGTTTTGCCTCAATGACCAGAGCCTCTACCATCAGTTTTAACATTGACATAACGCTCACGTCTACGTAATTTACTTTCTGTACATCTCGCTTCCACTATTGCTCGCATATGCGAGTACGAGCGAGATGCATAGAAAGTAAGTTACGTAAACGTGAGCGTTATGTCAATGTCAAAACTGGTGGTAGCCGTACTGCCCTCAAACGACCACGCCGATCTGTAGTCAAAAATCAACATGACACAGCATACTAAAATATTGAGACCTTAGAACATTGTGCTAAAGCTGATTTTCGCTTGGCTAAGGTGACTAGCTGTGGGTAATGCAAACGCGGAGACATTTTCCTTTGAGGTGCGACTAACGGCTTCATTCATCTTGTGGTATGTGGGTCAGAAGGCGGCACGCGAGGCGGACATCGCTCACAAATCTGCCCTAATCTGATTAGCTGACTGGGCTGTGTCAGATCATTGTGTAATGAATAATGATAGTGTCCGCTCTGTTTATGTGTATTAGGATAATCTCGTGTTGGTATTTCCAGAAATTTGCACTAGTAACGTATGCTATAAATGAACTCAAGAGCGATTGATGACTCAATAGTATTTTACAAGGGTTCAATATAGTTTGTTTGAATAAAGAGTTTCGATCTTCGGTCTTTGTTATTACCATTTAAGCTTGATGGTACCAAATCTATTGTACGGTACGGTAATATTATGGTACCGTCGATCTGATCAGATGGTGGACACAGGAGGTGGTTATACAAACTCTGTGATAAAACAACGTAACCTAATTGTGTTAGGGTTTGTTATAATTAATAGTTGCCTGTTGAAAGAAAAGTACAGTGAGCGATAAAATTGCTAGAATGAAAAATGATTTTAAAAACTTATTCATAATGCACTTGCCTGCTGTTGGTGGAGTTGACGGAGGTGTTGGAGCGCGACCGGCGGTTGCAGATGGAGTCACCGCAGTTGACGACGCCGCCCTTCGTGGTGATGGAGAATGTGCGCAGCCGGTACAGGTCGTCCGAGATGCGCGGGTTATACGGCTTCTCGGGCAGCGAGCACACGCGCGGCCGAGAGTGTTCCACCACTGAACAAAAAGGGGAAGAGGCCGTTAGAGGATTGTGGCCTTTCGGGGAATGTTGTTTGTAAGTGGCCCTTAAAGGAAGTAGCCCATTGGGGAAGTGGCCGTTCATAATACTTGGCCTTAGATTAAATGTGGCCGTAAAGTGTCATTCTATGGAACTTGCTATGTAAACGAACCGCCATATTCAATCTTTCAAAAAATATGAATTTACTAGTGACTTTTGTTTAGATAGTTAGCAACTTCTATAGAATGACACTTTAAATGACCGGATCCGACAAAACCTCTTAGAACAAAATGTAAATTATTTACTTATACACTCACACTCACTGCTCGCCCTGGGTAATTAACCCAAACAATCAATCATAAATCAATTATAATTATCAATTGATGAGTTAAGTTAATTAAGAGGTTAAAATTTAATTTGCGAAATCTAAAAGTCTGAAAGCTTTATTCTGGCGCAGGCAACTACGAAATCTCACAAAATTAGATAGGTAATTACTCATATTGAGAGTAACGGACAAGTAGTTAAAAAAGTTCCCGCATTAGGTTCGGGAAGTTCGTTAAATGATGAGAAAAGTTGCCGCCGCCAGTGTTATGAAGCTACCAATTTTCTAACAACTTTTCGGATCTATGCTAAATAATTCCAATCAAGTCAAAGAATATTCATAGGTATATAAACATTAAATTGGTTTAAACTCGATTAAAATATCCATTACGAGTGCTTCGATAGGAATGTTTATAGTTAAATAATTGACATAAACTGTAGTCAACTATTTTTATTATTATTAATTAAAACTGAGATTTAATTTAAAAAGTGTTAGTTACTAACATTCGATAACAATAGAAATTAATAAAAAAAATACTATAAATTAACTTACGATTAAAAATTAATAATAAATTAAATTAGTTTTAGCTTATACCTTTAAACGAACAATTCTTGTATATTTAATTATTTATTTCGGGAATCTCAAAACGGCTCTAACGATTTCGATGAAATTTGCTATATGGGGGTTTTCGGGGTCGAAAAATCGATCTAGCTGGGTCTTATCTCTAGGAAAACGCGCATTTATGAGTTTTTATATGTTTTACGAGCAAAGCTCGGTCTCCCAGATATTATTTTAAATTCCAGTATATCGACTAATATTAACTTTGGCAGACATTTAATGCCTATGTCGCGTACAGCTGAATGCATATTAGCTTACTAGATATGATTAACTTCAAAAAATCAGAGTTTGAAGTTAAGCATGGGAGTCACCTGCGGTGATATTTTCAACATACCGTAAAACGGGGTGAGTAGGTTTCGCGGGGAGAGGTGGGTTATGAATGGGGAGAGAAGGTTTGAGAGGGGGGGTGAGAAGGGATTTTAAGGCTACTGCTACAAAAATAATGTATTCCAATTTAAAATGGAGTCATAGTAATACGCATAATAAAAAAAAATCGATCCAACAATCTTCCAAAATCACCTTTGTATGAAAACCCCTCTCACCCCAAATACGAGGCACTATGGGGTGAGGTGGGTTTTCCTCTTTATCGTCAAAGTTATGAAATGGAACTACCCAAAATAAAATAAAAACTAAAATACAAACGTCCGGAACACTTATTATATACACCATTCAGTTTTCATATGTAAAAATAAAATGTTATCGAGGTTTGAATTTCAGTTTTGACCGTACTCACCCCATTTTACGGTATTTTTTGCAATGTGTATAAACTTATGTCACCTTTTTTGAAAAAGTAAAGCGAGTGGTTTTTGCCAGCGTTCATAATAAAGAGTAACATTCCCGAGGACCTTTCCTTTCTTGGAGAAAACTTGCAAATCACCAAGTTCGAAAAAAAACCTGAGTTCACGTAAATGTTTGAAACCTGATTTATGGATCTTTGTTGTTTATAGGGGATGTTATTACCGCATATTGTACTGACCTGGCAATTCTAAGAAATTTGAAGTCCGGCGTTGTCTACCTCGCATCGTATTTTGAAAATTTAGAGGCCCGATATCCTCCACCGAATCACAATTTGACATCGTCGACTCTCTTGAGCCCCTTCTACTGGCTAGATATGCAAGGCCGCCCTTCATGGAACCTCTTCGCATAGGCGAGCAGGGTCTACTAATACTGGTCGATCGGGTGTGAGGCGTGTCATCAGTGATATCTGTAAGATCTGATGTAGATTTACGGCAGATCCTCGAGGACGTTGTTGTCGCTTCGTCGTCAGCATCATTAAGCATTGCAGAGGGAGTGCCAGGCATGGCATCCATCGAATCGTCAGTGTGGCTGGAGACAATGCTGGGTGACGTCACTAGCCTAGGGGAACCGACAGTGGATGTCGAGCCGTACAATTTTCTCGTGCGGTTGGGAGACACATAGCCGGGGTTAGTGTGTATATGAACAGGCGGCGGTTTCGGCGATCGGGACTTCTCGCGGCGACCGTGCTTCAGAGATGCGGAGTAGTGCAGGCTTTGCCTGTCAAAGCTAGGATTGCAAGGGCTCGAGCGTCCTGATGGAGACTTTTGGGGGAAATTGAAATGTCTGGGACTCATGGGGCTGCGATGTCCGTGCGCTAGCGGCGACTTGGGGGGCTGATTGTGCTTGTCATAGCTGCATCCAGACTGAGGGGTGTAGTAACCAGAGGAAGAGGTGCTAGATGCGACGGAGGGACTCTTCTGGGGGAAGACAAAGTGACGAGGACTTTTTGGAGTGTGGGGTTTGGGGGATATAGGGGGGTAACCACCAGGGCTGTTCACAGCCATTATTTACCACTGGGTCACTGTACTCATCACACTTTAACCTGTAAAAGAAGAAAAACAGTATTAAGGAAAAGTTCAAGTATGCACATATAATCTTATTATCGCGGGTAACCTTAGTACGAATAGTATCTCTATTAAATGAAGCTGTTTCAATACAAATTAATATCAAACATGTAGCTACAAAGTTAGCTGGAGCAAAGTGGCGGAACTAAGTTGCGAGTGCTGCATGCAATGCATGCCTCCGCCTCGAGTCTAGACGGGGCAATTAATGTGAGGTTTGCCGCGCGTGGCTTTTCTGTGTAGTTAGTTTTCTCTATTATGCGGTACGGTCGTCCACATTGATAAGAGTCACACGAACCCGTCGTTAATAAAAACTTTTTACAAAAAAAGGAAACCGACTTCAAAAAGGAAAAAAATAAAATATTATCCTATTGAATTAAATAGCGTTACCAACTATATGTTTGAAGTCAGTGCCCGGTTATTTATTTATTATTATTTATTTATCATATCATTATATACCTATGTATAAACATTAAATATGTAATGTACATCAACCACCCTCTACCCACTAAGCATTACCCACTAACAGTAAACAATAACCCTTAAGTTTAATTCGATTCGGCGAAGCCATTCGTCTTATTGTGCAAAATCAACACATTATGGGTTCATCACAAGTATTTTGAAAGCAAATCATGTGTCAAATCACCCCTGGATTTCACTAATCAATTGCTCAGTCAACCTTGCGAACCACCGATGTGTACGTACCTACAGTTTTACTTGCTAGTATACCTTACACAACGATCCGTACAAAAATATCTGACAAGAAGTTTCTTATATGAAGAGCTATAAAAGCGTTCCACAAAAAGAAAGAATAATCGAGAAAACTTAGCGAAGACTAAGAAAAGCCTGACGGATGTCCTCCTTTTAAAAGATCTTTAGAAAACCGACTAAATAGGTACTGTTTAGTTTCGCCGTTTGTGCGTGCGTTCGTTTGATGCAATGCGCTTACAGAATCCTAAACTGAGCATACACATCAACGACTTTTGAGCAGCGATGTAGCTGATCCTTTAAGGAAAGATTGCCACCTCATATTCCTCGGGAAATTGTTATCAATGACATAGAAAATATTTATCATTTTGTTTTTCCCAGGCCTTCACGACCAACTTTCAAATTGGTGTTCAGTGACGAGAAAGTAACGAATTTATCCGAGGTTAGTGTCTGGTCT
Organism: Cydia splendana; assembly: GCF_910591565.1. Taxonomy (NCBI): domain Eukaryota; kingdom Metazoa; phylum Arthropoda; class Insecta; order Lepidoptera; family Tortricidae; genus Cydia; species Cydia splendana. Next base: position 15,473,548 of record NC_085979.1, on the reverse strand, counting down.
GTATCCATGGAGTTGCGACATTGTTAATGCGGTTAGTACAACTCATAAGATATACCGAAGTTGGTTTGTACATTTGACTATATAGTTTCTATGAGGTATTAATATATTGTTTATGTATTTATAGTTCCTATTAGACAACTTTTTTTGTGGTTCGTGTTAACAGTTTGGTCAAGCTTGTGATTTTGAAGCCGAAGACAGTGGTGCAATGCTCATACCTAAGAGCTTTCCGTAAGGTATGTAGGGGAGAGCGTACATAATGTTTTTGAATGTTTTCCACGGTTTATCGATAAAGGATAATGTCGTCGGGAAACTTGTATGTATTGTATGTGCACAGTGCCCAGCCACTGCTGGATGCCATTGATTGTTTATTTAAAAATCCAAAAGACTTTATAAGCAGTTCATTATTTCGAAGCAAAGGCAGCGCGAACATTTATGTCGTTCTTGTCATCGAATTCCACTTTGTTGCTTATAAACCGCTATTTTTCGATCTCTTGCGCCAACGCCAAAGGGCCCGGATACAATTTGTCGCAACTTTCGGCCTCACATCGCCCTGTGAGGCGCCGCCACATCAAAGCGTGACGTCAACGACTGATGATGGCCATTCTTGCCAGCGTGGGATGCAACTGAACGTGAACAACGTGTAATCTTGTTTGACGAAAAGCTCTTGATTATTCTTTTGGACTGGCGAAAATGATCTCAATGCACTTGTCTTTTTTACCCAAATCGCTGAATACCTAGTAATGTTTTTAGAGTGTCTTGCAGAGACAAACCTACCTACTACGGTCACCACACATGCATCACTTACTTATTAAATAGGGAGCGCATAGGTTCACTCCAGTTGCAGCCACGTTTATTTCAGACATATTAATCGCATTACTTTTTTTTTAATCATCTTAAAGGCAGCAACAAGTTTATTTATTATCATAATTTTAGAGCAATTTAATTATACGTTTTTGAGTTAATTTCTTCAACTCAATTTATTTAACGTTTGCATATTTAAGATAAGTGCGAAGCATGCCTCCCAAAATATGTTCACTCTCAATAACATCTTTAAAATTAAAGGCAAACACAAGAGGCATTACAATTCAATTTGTTGCCAAGGCACCACAAACAAATTGAGTGCCTATCAAAGCCTAAACGTGAAACATACCGCGGGCCACGTAAATAACGATATTATGTTCGAGCGTGAATACCTATTTGAAGGTTTAGGTACCAACATACCTACTCAAACATTCTATACTTAACACATTCAACACCAAGAACCCGACTGTCGGGTACACTGTTCGTAGCGACTACGCGCTACATACGACGAAACCGTGGCTACGCGCTACGAGCGTAACCCGTAGCACTTAGTGGTATTGAATGTGTTAAACACAAATATCTCACAGACTCGTAAGAAGTTCTGTCACTTCTGGCGAGTTTACGTGTGTAATTCCCGAGAGAATGTTGTGCTATATCGTATAACGTACTTGAAGGTTGCCTTGGTCTACTTTTCATTTTCTACTACGAATGGTATATTTTGAAGTGAAAACTTCTTTAGCGGCGCTGTGCACTTTTTTGACGGGGAAAAAATGTTTAACTCGCGGCAGGTAAGATTCGTAAGACGTAAGACGGACACGTGACCTGATCGAAAAACTGTTACAATGTCATTGAGTTTTTCTTTATTGATTTAAATGCCATCTAGTGACTTTCCCTCTAACTGGTACTAATCGAACGAGCGAGCGAAGCGAAGCGAAGTTCTTACATTCGACTTGGGACACGCGGCCGGCTAGCTGCACGTCCCGGCATTTCGATGTTTTTAACCTGAACTGTCAGAGGATAGTTTGATACTCAAGAACTTAAGTAAATTTGTCCTAATTTAAATGAAATTGGGAAAACGTGTAGTCGAGGGCATTATATTTTAGTCATTAAATTATGAGCAGGCTCGATCGAGGGATTATTGAGATTGAAGAGCTTAAAAGGCCAAAAAGCTGTTTGTGAGAGGTCTTGCTATTCTGGTCATTTTATTTGCAAAAACATGGTCGAGTTTAGTATCAAATGAAAGTGTTCGGTTAACACTTTTATAATATCGTTTTTAAATTTTCCATTTTAAAATAATTAGCAAGATAAACATAAAATAAAATAATCATAATATACGTATTTGACATTTGACAGGAAATATTTCGGCTTAGCATAGATACAATTTGTTTTAATTTCTATGGTGACTTAAATCCAGGGGAGGGACAGTCGTATATAAAGCCCTTTATTCGAAAAAAATAGCGCCATCTATATTACTTAACTCTATACTTTTTTTTTAATATGGCTTCACTTTATTTGGTCAAAACGTCTTAATCCAGGGCATGAAACAAACAAAAAAACATCCGATGGAAAAGATTATTTATAGATGGTCAAGCAAACCCTATCAGGAGAAAAGGGCGCGAAATTCAAATTTTCTATGATACGCTATCCCTTCGCGCCTAAATTTTTCAAATTTGCCGCCTTTTTCTACTGACAAGATCTGCTTGACCAAGTATATCCATCGTTGCCATGGAGACGATTGTCACAAAAAACAATAAGTCAAATAAAACTCAAAATATTAAAACACCGTATTTATTGTCTGTACCTACTACGACATAATTCAGGTAAATAAAAATACTTACGGTTTTACAATGTTAAATGAAACGAAGTTTTCATACGCCATCATAGTTCCTGAGAACTTTATTACCAGAAAATTCAGAAAAAATCATGGCGGGTAGATTCACAACCTGCTGCGTGTAATTTTGTTTCGTGGTCAATTGTGTGTTATTCCAGCCGTGTATGTTAGGTACCTATTTTATTTACATCAACAGTCAAGTTAAAAGTACCTAATCTGTTTTCGTGTATTAATAAATACCCTGAAACCTTTTCTCAAAGGTGAAGTTTTTTACGTTCGCAACATACTTAGACGGTATTTAACTTGCAATAAATCCACGTGATTTTTGATTCGTTGCCGCCTATAGTGCGACATAAAATAGTAGAAATTAAATAAAATGGAACTCAAAAATGTCCATACTAAATTGTTGCCATGTGTAAACATTTGACAGTCGTCAAAAATATGACAGTTACGTAGAAAGTGGCGCCCTCATTTATTTTCTACTATTTTATGTCGCACTATACGAGTACCTAAGTAGGCTAAAAGTAAATATAGATGGTCAAGCAAATCTTGTCAGTAGAAAAAAGCGCGAAATTCAAATTTTCTATGGGACGAACTCCTTTCGCGCCTACATTTTTCAAATTTGCCGCCTTTTTCTACTGACAAGAACTGCTTGACCCAGTATAACTAATAAGTAGGTGCAACGTTCAATGAACAAACTCAATCGCTCTATATAATTTTTGGTTAACCGCGAGTTCTCAGTTAGGGGCGAACTACTAGTATAACTCGAGTACTAACAGTGATGTGCTTAGGGGTTTCAAGTAATGCGACGAAATAACGCTAGATGGCGTTAACCTCAATTATACATAGTGCTGCAGACATTTTGCACTATATAGTCATTGAGTTTTCACTTCTGCTGGCACTCCCGGAGTGCAACCTATTGTTTTTTATAGCATGAAAATGTTTTAGAAAACTTGGCTCACGAACACACATTTATAGATATTTAATAGCGACCCGCACCGCTGGGGTTCAAGGTAATACATAATGTAATATGCTTTAGTCAATCCCCAAGTTCGTAAGTACTCCTAAGTTCCTAAACTTCCTAAGTTTACCTAGTTCAACCCGATGTTTGTTCTTTGGTTTGACAAGTTGTATTACAACCCGATTCGAACAATGCTTATAAGAGTAAAAGTAAAAAAGTAAAAAGTCATTTACTGTCGCAAAACATACAGTAACAAAAAAAACAACGGGTTGCACTCCAGTAGTGCCGGCAGAAGTGCAAACACAATGAATGTCTGCAGCACTATGTATAATAGAGGTTAACGCCATCTAGCGTTATTTCGTCGCATTACTTGAAACCCCTAAGCACATCACTTTTAGTACTCGAGTTATATTAGTACCAGTTAGAGGGAAACTCACTAGATGGCATTTAAATCAATAAAGAAAATCTCATTTGCAACAGTTTTTCGATCAGGTCACGTGTCCGTTTTACGCCTTACGGTCACGTGACACCTGTTACGAGCTTAACATTTTTCCCCATCACAAAAAGTGCACAGCGCTGCTAAAGAAGTTTTCACTTCAAAAAAACAAGCAAAGAAAAAGAAAAAAGACACAATAAGATAAGATAACACCGTATAACATATCACCGCGATACGATACTGATCTGTCAGTGTCAAAAGTGATTTTTTTTAACCAAGAACGTCACTTTTCTCACTGACTGATCATATCGTATCGCTATGACATCTTATAAACATTGTTCGCATCGGGCCGTTAGTTAGCGAGATCAATGCTCGAATTCGACTTGAATAAACGGTGTTACTCTCTCAATAGTAGTTAACTATACTAGAAAACAATGATATCTTTAGCAAAGTTTTATTACAACTTATAAGTTACTAACTTAGTACTTGTAAAGAACCCTGCTAAAAGCAATTACTTCAATGCACATACACATATGTATGTACTTATAACAAACATGTTTTTAGGGTTCCGTATTAAAAAGGTACAAAAGGAATCCTTATGGTGCGACTCTATCCGTCCGTCCGCCTGTCTGTCTGTCGATGTGACACGCTTTTTGGTGCGCACGAGGTGCCCTGCGACTCTTCCGAGACTTTTCACATCATGTGGCATTTCGATCGCTTTATTGGCGATTTGCGATCGCAAGTCGTATCAAGGTGGTATCATAATAATTGCAAAGTAATATGACATTTTATCGAGTCGGCCTCCTTTAATTTTAAAAGCCGATTTGAAAATAGGTATAACAATCGTTTTAATTGAATGAAAGTAAAATAAACAAAGGATCAATAAAAAAACAATAAAGTCTACAAAAGAACAACACAATAGCTGAATTTCAATTTAAATAAAAAGCCGAATCCTGATACAATAGGCTATTTACCAGCGCTATAAAACGACATAATTCAATTTTCTGGAAACCGGGGCACTCAATCTTTCCCTCATATTTGCGTAAGCGGAACGGCACTCTGATTGGTTCGATATCAAAAGAAATACTAACAAAATTTCAATTTTGGCTTGAAGTGTTTGTTTATTACTATGCCTCGGTTATGGTTTTTGGGCGCCGCTTTTATTTTTTTGTGACTACTATATCGTTAACCTTGGGTCCCTCCCTACTACGTACTTAGGTACATATACCTACGTGTATGTAATGTGTGTAACACCGCGCGCGACCTGTTGCATATAGGAGCAATTTCCTCGTGGGCTGATATTGTAAGCGTTTTATAATGATAACATATTATAATTACTCGTATTTTTAAACACAGTTAAATATCTCTTCTGTTTTTAATGAGCAAAAACGAAGATTTATTCCAGTAGGTATGTAACTACTGGGAAAGACTGACTCCACCAAAGTTAATTGGTGGTATATACTGGGATTTATATTCTCAGTTATTCACAGTATGACCACGTTGTTATCAGTAGTAACTAGTGGTAACAACTTGATGATAACCGATAGACATAACCAGAAAATTCCCGCCAACGCTAATTTCTGAGTATGTTGATGATATTAATATTATAGTACCTACAGTTGATATATTTATCGATAGCATTATAATTAAACACAAGCCATGCAAACATGAAGTACTGTCCTATTTTATTTATTAGATAGCATTATTGTTTCGTAGAAACATCAGCGTTGACAAACTCCATAAACTGAACGTGACAAGTGATTGATAAATTTGATTACACGGTCGCGTGCAACGTGCATGCTAGGCTTAATATTTAGCAATGAATATAAATAGGTGTGACGTTAACTAAAATTTTATGGCGACCAATATGAAATAAATTTTAACAAGATTAGTCGAGATACTCGCGATTTAGTGATATATTTACCTATTTAGATTTAGTGTAATTGGCTGTTAAAATTAGGGCCGCTTTATACATACATTGATTAATATTTAGTGCAAGTTTAATACATTTGCTACTTAATGCAAGTAGGAAATTTATGAATTCGCACTTAATACTAATGTGTAAGGTCCTTACAGCGTACACGAAATCTCTTAAGTTTTACTGGCAGCATCTAAAAAATAGTCTTAATTGAAAAATTTGAAAAAATTAGAATTCTGACAATAACCCAAGTATGTACATAATATTAAATTTCAATGCTACGAAACAATCATGTACAACTTATTAGTAAAACAAGACCGAAGTGATCCCATAATTGCTCCGTAAACAAAGCTTTGTACGGAGCAATAAAAATCTGGGTAATGAATAGAATCAGGCGTTACTTAGCGGGAATCCATATTAATTAAAACCAAAATATTACTTTGCTAATCCGCGAAAAGATAACGTGCTAGTCAATTAGGTAGTGCACTGATTGACTAGCACGTTATCTTTTCGCGGATTAGCAAAGTAATATTTTGGTTTTAATTAAAAATCTGGGTCTTTAGTGATGAGTGATGTGATGAAGACCGAAAATGCAACCCTATAAGTATACCTACACGTTGAGTATGTTGGGTGGGCTTAAAATTGTCTTAAACAACTATGATAATGATAAGAATAAATCTACAGTACCTAAACTAATAATTACAACTAAACTAAACATTTTCACCATGATTTTAGTCTCTTGTCGCCCAAAGGTGAGCTTAAGCCTTACTTCGTGTTTACTATTTTATCCCTGTTCTGAGCTATTTAGTCTCATCCAGAAGTGCCCCGCGATCTTAAAAAAATATAAGTATGTAATGATCACAGAAGCCTAATCAAACAACTTGGCAACAACAGCTGTGAGGCTGTGACAGCAACTTATATTAAAATCGGTTGAATACTTTCCACCGCCGACGAAAGACGATATAAACTGCGGTGTCATTATGAACCTTTTGAAATGTTCGTAAGAGCCCTTGACAACTCGTCAAGGAGGCGTCTTGGAGTCGAGAAGTGCTTCGACGTAAGGGAGGGACAAGTCAGGCGGACTGAAGGGCCACATTGGTCTCAAGCCGCGCATTCTTTTTGCTTGTGCGAGTGCGGGTGATTTAGAATCTTAAGTTGTTCGGAGCTGTCAAATTTTGCTTCTAACTGACAGGCCGATATCGTCCGTAGGACTGGTAATCTGTGGGCCCCTTTAGTTGAGCCAGTATAACGCTACCAGGACATTCGCAAACCTAAGTAATATTGAAGCCAGAGGCGTTGCGCTAGGATAGCGATGGAAATAAAATCTGGGAAGGAGGTGGCGCGCTGCTGAAGGATTTAAAAGGTGTCAGGTTTTGCACATGCTAAGGCGTGGGCAAGAATTCAAGTGCGTCTTAACCCAACTGACATAGAACAAAGCGTTATATTGTTCGAGAGTTTACATTTTGTAGGCATGTCTACTTATTTGGAAATCTATAGCTTAGACGGCTATTGTTTATTTAATGTGTGTTTTAGTATCGTGTTTAAGTCTAATGTTGCAAATGATGTATGAGTCATTATGATACTCAAAATAAATGAATTTTAATTTAAATCCTTTTTAAAGTTTTCTCTTAGCTTATTTGTCATTACAAGGTGTCAAGTGCATTATGTAAACACAAGCAAGCAGCTTGCCAGCCTATCCAGTGTCAAAGAGAAAATAGCATCGTGCGTAGGTAAAGAGGCAGTAATAGTAGCTTCGTCGACAATATTCAATGCTCAAAGGTGACCTAGAAACCTTAGTGCAGGTAATTTACTATATCGAAGCATGTACATGTAAGTATCTACCTACCTAACGTGATTTTTATCGTCCAAGACGATAGCGAGATTTCGCTTTGGGCGCCGTTCCGATGGGTAAAATCTTATTGTGTATGCAGTGAGCACCATAAATATAGATGTTATCGTGTATGTACGCTGTACAGTGTACGCGGTATCTTCAGTTAGGTATTTCGAGTGTTGCAGCATAAGTTTAAATGATGTTATTCAAAATTAACAAATATATATCAAGGTAGGTACTAGGTACAGGAACAAGGTAGTAGGCACGCTTTTTTTTAATTAACCCTTTAGGGTTTTTCTTTCATCAAAGCTCCTCGACCTCTTCCAAATTCGGTAAGAAATGTAGTTTATATTACCTGCGTCATAAATATAAATGGACTAACACCTCATCTCCAAAAGTCAACTCTAGTTTTGACGCTACGGTGAAATACACGTCGCAAACCTATCCTCATACATCACATTCATAACGTAGGTACCCACATATTACAGACAACGCATGATAAAAAGGACGAATTGTTGAGACAGTGTGGGTGTTGTGTAGACTTTTAGACCCCCAATGAAGCGTTTACACTGGCGTAATCAAATGCAAACACTTCCTGCGTATATGATGACTTTGATGATGAATATAATGACATTTAAGATTGCAACGGGGTAATTAAATAAAGCAAGAAGGAGAGATGTTCCCTCGATGTTCATGCTGAAGATAATTGTGATAATGTACAGACAGAGATTTATAGTAGAATGCTACAAACATACAGCGACAAGAACATAGACGGCGCTAATCGAATTAACATACAACATGCAGCCCTGTTGTAGCATTAGCGGATTCCGAGATTCTCGTACTAAGTAGTAGGTATTACGCAGCGGCAATCTGCGATACGAACTGTAGGAATGTAACGAGATTCCGATAGCTTGTCGCCGTGTTTACAATTTCGGACCGCGGAACGTTTTTATAACGAATTCTTTAAATACTTTTTGTACCTTTCCAACACTGTTACCTATGTTTACAAATAAATAATTTGTCTTGTCTTGTCTTGTCTTGTCTTGTCTTATTAAATAATGCGTGGCAAAATTCTTAAACATTAAATTTTTCGCGAAAGACTATAATAATATACGTAGGTATAGTGGTGGTTTTACACAAATCTCTGTTTTGATATTTTTACTGGAACATAAGCTATTCGCGAACAAGATCAGTGTAACCTGAGTCGAAATGATGGATATAAAAATAAATAAAATTAATTCCTAATAGATTCACGAAATTGGTTTTATTAAAGTAACTCAGTCTTAAGCTTGCAAAATGGTTTTTGAGTTAAAACAAACTTCCATTTTACTAACTCGACGCTTAATCAAATTAAATTTTTGTTATAATGACTCCTTTAAATCTGCGGCTAACAATCTACCATTGTCATCATGAGATCTATTAAGTACCGTAATCCCGTACCATGAATTCAAATTGAATTATATTTTGATTTCGCAGTAAAGCTTTAGCTCCATCTAACGCTGTGTGAGATGTGTAAGAGCGGGATGCAAGAAAAAGGTTAAAAATAAAACCCCAGAATAACATTTTCAGCTAAATACCATAACCGTAATTAAACACAAATGGCAAGGGAAGCATTGTTAGAATAAGAAGTTTGTAAAGTAAGCGAGAGGTGTTTGAGCGCCTGATAATTACTTCGATAGACTCCTTGTTCCATTGACGAAAGTTTAATAAGTTACAGATTGTTCTTGAAGATAAAAAGATAAATACACAATAAAAACAAAGAAACCACAGTAATTTAACTGTATTTGATAGTAGAACTGCCAAAATTTAAGTAACAGTCACCATCATATTAATAATAGGTACATCGGAGAGGCCTGATGCTCAAAACTAAACCCGGTTTTATATGATATGGGTGGCAAACAAGCAGACAGATCACCTGATGGTAAGCGATCACTGCCGCTCATGGATACACCCGCAACCCCAGTGTTAATGGTATAAAATCTTCATAATAGAAGCGGGATCAGACATTTGTGATTACCTTGGTCGCTTTTATATCTGTTGGGGGCTCTGTAAATTGAACGTGTAATGGATTATCGATGGCTCCGAAAAGTTCTGGAGTAGCGACCACATGACAAAAGCTAACGTGATACGTTTTCTAAAAAGGCCGAATACGTAGTAAAAATCACGGGGTACGAATCTTACCGTACTATATGACAAGGATCGAGTATTATAACGTCCATTAGAGGCTTTGTCTAGCAGTGAATGTCCCTTGCTTCATTTGCTTACTGTAATATTCTAGCATACTGCGAAAAGATTTCGTCAGACCTTCGAGGTTTTAAAATGCAGGGGTTTAATGTCAAAATCTTTAAAATACCTATTGCAAATGAAAGGTAAATGATAGCAGTGGAAAGACAATTACTTTAAATATAATTTTAAAAAAGATTGATGAAATCTCATTATATGTAGATGTTTCATTTTATTTGAAATGTATTTAAGTGCCATTCATCATTCATTTATTTAAGTAACATTGAATAATTGAAAATATTTCTAGAAGATTAAACTTGCGAGAATATAATTCACAAAGGGGGGGGCATTAAACTGAGGGCCACTTGCGCATTTCAGGGTTAGCCAACTAACTCAGAGTTAACCTTTTAAACCCTACCTATACAGTTACCCGTACAGTTTAACCCTGTATTAAACGGTTAACTCCGAGTTAGTTGACTAACCCTAGAACGTGCAAGTGGCACTAAGTATTCTGTATTTACATCATGGCGGATAATAATTAATGAACCAAAATATGCACCTGGAAAACTAATTAAAATCCTGTGAGAGCTGAGAGATGTGGGTAGGTACCTAATCAAGCTCAGCGTTTAATATAAATTTAATTTTTTATTTCAGAAATTAATTAGAGACTTCACTTGCAACATTCGTGGCATTTATACTATAGACTAGAGTTCTGTTTCACTAGTTCACAACCGTAAAGAGAGGTTTAGACTAGCAAGAACTCTCATGCAATTTTATATTGCGGTATCTGCTCAAACTTTTGAATGCAGTGTTCCTTAGTAGTCGGCAATATAACTTAAATTGCATGAAAGTTCGTGGTAGTCTAAGCCTCGCTTAAGTAACATTCTTTTTTCAAAGTTTTCAGATCTCGTTAAGTAGGTATGGTGTATTTTTGCAAAATGAACATAGTAAGTAGGTACTTAACAAAGTTCATTTATTTAAAAAAATTAACCAAACTCTCACTCTACCAATCTTATAGATACTACCCATCGTAAAGTAGTTTTTATAGAATAGAATAGAATAGAATTTTTTATTGCGAAACCATGGTACATTTAGTTGTTACAGTAAAAGGTTGTGAGAACACATGGCACCCTGTTAGGGCATTGCAAATTAATCTTACTTCTAGGTAGCTTATGAACATTAGAACTAAGCCTAATTTTAAATTTAATTAAAAGATTTTCTTAACTTATTTCTACTAACAATTAAATAGTTGTACCTATATTATTATTTACACAGGGGATTAGTATTAGTACCTGGTACTCGTAATTACAAAAAGAAGCTATCTTCCATGAACTCTTGGACGGAATAGTATGCCTTCTCTATTAATAATAATTTTAATTTTGATGTGAATGAATTTAGATTTTCTATGTTTCTGATATTATTAGGCAGTTTATTGTAGATCTGGATGGCCCTGAATAAGGGCCTTTTTTGTAGATGTCTAAAATTGGTTCCGGAGGGACGAGCTTATTATTTCTACGTGCGCTTTTACAATATTCAAATAATTTTATATTCTTTCTGACAAAAATTGAAATTTCTAGAATGTACAGAGAGTGAAGAGTCAGAATTTGGAGGTTGGTGAAATGTTTCTTGCAACTGTCGATTTGTTGTATATTAATTAGTATGCGGACACATTTTTTTTGGGCTATAAAGAGATCGTGAACGTCACTGCTATGGCCCCATAATATAATACCGTAACGAAGCCAAGCTTGAGCGTATGAGTGGTATGCGGACAAGGCGCACTCAATATGTGTGTTTGCCTTTAGGATGCTCAGGGCAAAAAGGAAAGAAGATAGTTTTGATTTTAATTTTGATATGTGTTTTTTCCAGTTGATATGGGTGTCAAGAGTTATCCCTAATAGAGTGCAGTCTGTGTCTTCTTTTATTTTTAGATCCTTCAACAGCGGTGTTAAATCGGTAGGTTTTTTCTGGTAGGGCCTGAATTGTATTATCTTTGTTTTGTTTGTATTTATTACTAAATTGTGTTCCTGTAACCAGTCAGAGATATTTGTGAATGTTTCTTTAATGTGCGAGTAGTCATTGGAGTCGTTGTCATGTCTAAACAGGAGGGTAACGTCGTCAGCAAATATGATAGATTTGTGGTTGGTAATTTTAGGAAGATCGTTAATATAAATTAGAAATAGCAAACATCCTAATACACTACCTTGGGGGATAGAGCTATTAATAGTGTGCCAGTTAGATTGCGGTTTTATTAGTTTGTCGGAGTCTTTACAGTGGTGGTCTATTTGTACGAACTGCTGTCTATTGTTAAGATATGATTTTAGCCAATTATGAGCATTGCCGCGAATTCCCATTTCATACAGTTTGGTGAGTAATATAGGGTGAGAGACCCTGTCGTAGGCCTTGGACATGTCCAACATAAGACCAATAGCGTAGTTTTTAGTTTTAAGGTGTTCCAGTATTCCTTGGATAAATGTGAAGACTGCTAAGGTGGATGATCGATTTTTGCGGAAGGCAAATTGGTTCTCTTCTAATAGGTTGAACTTTTCTAGAAAGTTATAAATTCGGTCTGCCATACATCTTTCAAATATTTTTGAGATTGTGGGTAGGAGAGCGATTGGTCTGTAGTCAGCAAGATTATGCTGTTTTCCGCCCTTTTTTAAAATTGGTTTTATAGCTGCTATTTTTAACTTGTCGGGAAAACAACATTCATGGAAGGACTTTTAATACAGTTGCTCAAAAAGTGCTACTTTACGTAGCTGTTTAGCGTGCGGAAAGTTGGTTATCTCGAACTAGTGCTTTTTACTTTTCCATTTTTTTTTAATTTATACTTGTTCCAATTCACGACTACTTATTGATGAGTGTTAATATTAGTTTCCTTTAAACGTCGTTATCAGCAGAAAAACCTACTGTTAATGTAAGAATGTGAAAAATATACATATTTCATATTTTAATACTTACCTCTTCATCATTATAACACGTTTATTTTTTTATATTGAATATTGAAAATTCCGTTCTTAATAAGTTGTCTGAATGGAACGGAATAGCTGCCAAACGCCCATAGATATAATATACTTAAAGACGACGTCTAAGCGAGCTGTCACTGTTACCAATTTGGTTTAGTGTACGATTAACAATATTTTACTTATTTTTTCGCAACTGTATTAAAAAATGTCGGTCGATACACGTGCGGAAATGTCATTCTTCACTCGTCCCGAGTCTTGCCATCTCTCGGTACTCGTGAAGTAATGACATACCTTCCGCACTAGCATCGAAATGTACTATTTCATTACTCGAAGTGATTTTGTGTGTCTACAAAATATTCATTTGAAAATGGATGCCTTGAATAGGGCGCGCAGTCGCCATAATTTATAACCTCTAAATTCAGCCCGGGGTTGACCTACGAAACACCTCGACGTGGATTTAGAAAAGATATTACCGTAAATTAATATTTACAGCCTTTTTATTTTCTTTACAAACTTTTTGTTTTTGCGGATAAATTCATTGTTTCTTACTTTCACCAAGTTTTAAGAGTCCGAGCTGAGGAAAAAATCAATTTATCATACATTCCTATTTATTAGTAGGTACCTACATCTAGAATCTACATTATATTAGAATAAGCGAAAGAGGCTTAATATTTCGGAACACATCTTTATTGCCATAGATATGTGTCTTTATATAATTGGTCACTTTAGTTGCTACATTAAGAGGCTGTACTGAGTAGAAATATAATGGCACAAGTAATCTCTCAATCAATAACACACTAATCTAAATATTCAAACCGTACATACGATCTCCAGCCCATCGCGAAACCAGACACAAAGTAACCACAAGGCACAGCGACCCGACTTTATGGCTCTAATAAAGGGGTCCCGGCTTACCTCCTGCCATCACCATTACCTTCAGTAGCGGATTAACTGCCCAATGAGCATGAATGGCCCATGCGAAGCTTCAATTATGCACTTGGATGACAAGTATTTACAGGTTAGGACGGTTCTACGCCATTGTGACTGATTGTCACTAATTGCTATAATTATGTTTTGAAACAATTGCGTACCGGTACGCACCTTACGGTCAAGGAATTAAATTTCAGTACCATTTCGTACTCGATTACGACAAATAAACACGGATATATTTGATGGAAATTAAATGAATATTCATTACGTCAGCGGGTTATTGGATTTACATTTTGATACTTTACTTTTCATTCATAACATTCGATGGGTATAATTCTGATTGGATTTTGATTCCATTCAATTTTGATTGAATTCTTATACATCTAACTAAATTGAATATCGATGTTCAAAGTGTAAAACTATGCATCTTTAAAAGTGTGTTTTTTTTGCAATTTGCAGCCAATTTAAATGCTTATAAAATAGATATAAATGGAAAATCCGTCCCAACTCGTTCATATTGCGTCAGTTAAGCCGCTTAATAATCTGTCAGAGAAAGTTTTTCAATGCTCTTTGTGAGCTGCAGGGATCAAAAACAAAGGCAACTAATCCCTGTTTGACTTTTGGAGCTACGGCACTCATTCAAATATCGTAATCGGTTTGAAAGTGCAAGTTTCGCAAGGTTCTTCCATTAGCTCTTTGTACGGTTTCCCACTCACGACGCATTCTCACATTTTTTACAACTACGCGGCTTTAGTGGAAAGTTGCAAATGGTTCAAGTCCTAGTAGTCTGAATTATAAGAACTCAAGAATTTTACAAGGTGGTTTGTAAAGTCTCTATTACATACAGTCCTTTTCCGATTATTCTGACTATCTACTGTCACCCGTTGACCACGAACGCTGTAAAGGGTTAGAAACGTCGGGATTAATTCAATATGCGCGATATAATCCGTTTCAATAGTTTTATTTCATGAGGTAACTATCGCGGTAACCGAAGACAATATTAAATACCACTTGTATTAAATACACTTTTAAAATTCTGTGGAAAAACTGAAAAAAATTAAACTTAAATTAAGACTGTTTAAAAACTTTAGCCGATTCTTCAGTACGAGAACTTTGGAACGCGAGTTTTTACCGACACGTTTTTTTTTTCTGAAGTTTTAACTGTCAAAATATGAAATTATCACGAACTCAAGAACCACGTTTCAGAGTAATGATAGAGGAAAATAATTATAAAACCAGAGCGCGTACTTACTTAATTATTCTAAACCATAATTATTCTTCCAACAATTATAACGCTGTTTACGAAATGTTAAGCAGTTTTTGCTTCAGAGAAAAAAATATAATCGAGTTACGTCTATATTCCCCGCCCATACAAAATATAGGTAAACTGCCGTCATTTTGTAGAGGAAATGGGGATAAACAGAACCTTTGAAATTTTGTTACGTCCATTAA
Organism: Cydia splendana; assembly: GCF_910591565.1. Lineage (NCBI taxonomy): Eukaryota > Metazoa > Arthropoda > Insecta > Lepidoptera > Tortricidae > Cydia > Cydia splendana. The sequence continues at coordinate 15,458,202 of NC_085979.1, read as the reverse complement.
TATCAATCTTTTTAATCGTAAAGCCAATAGTATGTATTAATAAAAACTTTTTACAAAAAAAATTAAACCGACTTCAAAAAGGATGAAATAAAATATTATCCTTTTTTTATGTCTATGCGTTACCAACTGATATGTTTGAAGTCGGTGCCAAGCCAAATTTTGAAGCATACCATAACTTTGGTGCGATTCGATAAGGATTTACCTACGTTGGATTGCCTTACACGACGACAATGAACGTACTTTCTGTAGGTACAGTCGACGTTAAAAATATGTTTACGATTTTCGCCTTATTATAAAGGAGTAAGGTGCAAAAGTGTAAACATATCATTGACGTCGACTGGACCTAAGAACACACCTCAGAACACACGATCAAACCTTCTTGGTGCAGTCCGTACCATGTTTGTCGGCACATTAGTGTAAATATAAATGCATTTTTCTGCCGTCATATTTTTTAAAGAGCATTTCTTACTAATGCTCGAACAGTCTATAGCACGCAAGTGTGGGATTGGGACTGAGTCATTTTCCGTCCCTTATCCAGAGGACTACAATTCAAAATATAAAACAATTCAAGGAATTTACCTTCTTGCCAAATTTCACCTAAAGCGGTTCAGTTGTTTAGCCATGAAAAGGCGACAAAGAGGCAGACAGAATTCTTTACACATTTATAATAGTTATTAGTACAGTTCTAATGGGATTTATAGCCATAAAGCTGATAATTGTTGACTGGTATTGTAACTTTGGCTTGTCACCGACTTCAAACATATCAGTTGGTAACGCATAGACATAAAAAGGATAATATTTTATTTCATCCTTTTTGAAGTCGGTTTCATTTTTTTTGTAAAAAGTTTTTATTTTAACATTTTTAGTTTTAACGCATTGTTAAGAGCGCCACGCATGAATGAAAAACAAGATCATGTTTAACACTAAATTCGTGTACCTATTTAGTAAATATGTAATCAGGAATTTTCTCGAGTCCGTCTGGGAAATTATAATTCCTGTCAACTAAATTCATCCGCCCGCCCCGCCACTGACCCAATCCCTCAGCTCAGCCCCCCGATCACTCAACCTCATAGCACATCAACCCCTGATCCAGGAACCCCTCGATCCTGAACCAGCAACCCTTCAACCGCCATTCCCCGATCCCTTAACTCCTAACCCTAACCCCCGATCACGAGCCTTACCAGCTTACTACGAGTTTGACATTGATATATTCGCTAGCATGTGTGTAACTTACTTCCAATGCATCTCGCTCGTACTAACCTTAGTGTGAGCGAGATGCATAAAAAGTTACATTTAGATGCATAAGACGTTAGCGAATATGTCAATGTCAAACTCGTGGTAAGGCTACAGTTGCAGTACATCAAATTGGTGGTTTTCGGACTCAAATGCTCGAGTTACTTTAGAAAATCCCGAAATCACTTAACACGTGCCTTTAAAAATTTAGGATTCCCTCAATTCCTCATGGATTCCATCATCAGACCAAAACCAAAAATAATACTGAAACATCTTGGAGATAATTTCTTCCAAACAAAAAAAGAATTACTCAAATCGGATTACAGGTGCCGGAGTAATCGCTGAACATACTTACATTTAAAGAAATCATCATCATTATCATCAAAATAATCATCATCATCAGGTCTACTTCATCAAATTGGTGGTTTTCGGGAGAAAATGCTCGAATTGCTTAAGAAAACGCCCAAAACACCATGCATGGGCCTTTAAAAATTGAGGAGTTCCCTCAATTCCTCATGGATCCCATCATCAGAACAAAACCAAATTAAAATGGGACCAACTCGGAGGTAGCTCCTTTCAAACAAAAAAAGAAGTACTCAAATCGGTCTACGGATGTCGGAGTAATCGGTGAACGTACAAAGAAAAAAAACCTCCTCCTTCTATGAAATTGAAGTCGGTTAAAAATAAAGAATCATCCCTTGAAAATCATGCATAAAAAAAACTCATCAGGCATTAATGCACATTATTTTGTCTGCAAGTGTTTTGTACAGTTTTTTTACCGCTTTTTCATTCCAGACGCAAGAAATAAGGATGTTTAAAATTCAATTTACAGTATTAACTACAATGAATGCGTGTTGTAGCGTTTGAGTTTTCAGTTGTATGTCTGAATTAATTTACCTTTACCTTAAGTCGCTTTCAAAACAACGACAAAGTGACTGCCCTTAAGACCTCCTAAAATATTTAAATATGTCATCCCGTTCGATCAAGCACACTTGTGGCTACTCGATCCCTAAATCTTGAGCTCTGACGTCACGGCACACATGTACGACCGGTGTCCTAAGCTCATGGATACGAGTCCGAAAATATCGCAGGATCGATAGAGTACAATAAATCCAGGCGTCGCGTTGCGGGACAATCGTTAGCGAGGTAATTGTAACACGAGCCGGGCCGCTACCGAAATATGTCTTGGCTATCATCGGGTCATGCGGATTGAAATTACATCGACTCGAATAAGTACTTACATTTGTGTCTTGGTATGATTGTATATGTGTTTCACCCTATCATTATCACTAATCAGCTGGAGCACGATTTGTTTTTTTTATGAATAAATAAATATTATAGGACATTTTTACTCAAACTGACTAAGCCCCACGGTAAGCTCAAGAAGGCTTGTGTTGTGGGTACCTACTCAGACAACGATATATGTAATATATAAATATGTACTTATACATATACATAGAAAACAACCATGACTCAGAAACAAATATCTGCGTCATCACACAAATACCTATACCGGGATTCGAACCCGGGACCATCGGCTTCATCGGCAGGATCACCCTAGCCTCTAGGCCAGACCGGACGTCGTCATTATTTGTTTATTGTACAAATAAGCATATGAAATCGGGTTATAGTTTTTAAACTATTTCTAATTCAAGATTTGTCAAATTAACACTCAGTTAATTGAATTAACTCTTGCTGTATCTTCTCAAACTTAGAAACTTAGAATGTCTCCTTTGGGTGACCCTCACAAATAATTTCCATTATCTTGAATTGAACAGAGTAGGTACCTACATGTCAACACATTGTAAACACTTTGTTGTCAAGTAATTAAGCCAGTAACATTACAACTCATGAAATGTGGACTTGGAGTAATGAATTAAGTTTTACAACTTTTACACTTAGTGTTTAAATTTCAGACAGGCAAATCGTCGCCGCTTATAACACGCTTGAGATATTGAAGTAGGTAATTTACTTAATTTATAACAAGATTTGAGTAATTTTGATACACGAGTGGCTTCTTTTAAAGTGTCATCTGTTTTATTATGTATTTGTACAAATTCCCCGTGTGTTGCTTCATATGTACGTTTTGGGCACTGCAGCACCAGCGTTCACAATAATTCGTATTTTCCATCTGGATTAAACGAAGTTATTCGATTGATATATACTACATATATATATTGTATATTTATTTGTGTATTAGGTTTTGTTGTAATACTAATATAAGTAGTATGTAATATGTGTGTTTGTGTTTAATAGTCTCCATATTTCGCTCCGTCCACTACCGTTGACTTTTGTTTGAGCTCTACATTTCCTGCTACCCAAAGGTTGTCTGGAAGAGATCGCTTTTTAGCGATAAGACCGCCTGTTGTTACCGGGTTCTATTTTTCCGTTACAATTTCTTTGTAGTTTTACATGTATGTAAAATGTATAATTATTGGTGCAATAAAGAATATTTACTTACTTACTTACCTTATTGATTATTTTATGTGGTTTTCATTCTTAACTACCAATAAGTGAAAATAATCTGAAGCGTAGATTCGCAATCCTAAGTTACCCTCTTTATACCTACACAAAAAATGTACCTTTTAGGTTACTTTCTTTGGCGAATAAAGAAAAGAGAAATTATGCATATTTTATATTCTCTCACTCACAAAATACAAAACCGAGCAGCGATGGGGTAGGTAGGTATATAAAACATACTGAAATTTTAATAACTCTCGGCATATATGGAAGGGATGAAATCCTGTTACATAATTATTATGTTATGGCAAATTCCATACACGTGGCGTGTTACAGAGGTGCACCGGTGAACGAGTGGGAGCCGAGCAATAAAGCTCAGAGAGAGCCAGGGGAGTTATTCTGACCGAACATTCATTGCCAATATAACACCAATCAATGTGAGTATCAGTGCGTGGTAATCGCACATGTGTGGCTATTTTTTTATGGTGAATGAACACACCTACTAATTATTTTTCAAGATCATTCTAATAGATACTTTAAATGCGCAGTCGAAAATGGCAAATCAAGCTTATGTTGGAGAAATATAAAGGTAACAAAACTTCTGTGAGACACACAAATAGATATTACTTGATACGGAGTGAAATTCGAGCGTTTTTTGACTTAAAATACGTGAATAACCCGGTTTTAATATATTCGAAAATAAAGGTTTTAACAGTCACAAGTTATAGCGTACCTACGCTGCTGAGTTTAACCTTTCATTTAATGATTGACGACGTAAAATATCAATATTGGCAGTTATGTTGGTACGTATGAGTAAAAATATCATCATTTATTAACCCATTATCGCTCGAGCAAACTTTAAGCGGCCGACCAAAGGGACACAATCTGGCAAATAGATTCAGTCGAAAATGGACCTAGAACCATTTCATTAAGGTGTATTTTAACCTGACATAGGATACTACATTGTATAGAAGGTAGTAAACCATAAAGTGTCTCTCTGCGGGAGGTAACGTATGAAACAGGCCAATTATAAGCTAGTTTGATCCTGTGGCGAGCAACTTTATGACTGACGTCAATGTGTTGTTGATGAGGCGCCATATAAAAAGAGAATGAAGGTATCCGTTCGTTCAATGTTTACAATAATACCTAATTTTAATTTTATATATTTCTGATATACCTATTGTATATAATAATGTAAATTACGCATCTGTGACAATGTATGATCAATACAAATAAAGAATATGAATATGAACTATAATCATGGTACTCGAGATTCCTAGGTGTTTAGATATTTCAATAAAGTTTCCTACTAAGTAAATATATTTCAATAAAGGTTCAAATTCGGATTTTAATTTCGTAGATGCCTGATATGTTCAATAACTTCCTGATCCTTAGACACTGCTTCTAGAGCTTTTCGGTAGTATTCTTCTACGGTCTCAAATGGTGATAAACAGGAATCGTACATTTTCCAGCATTTTTGGTGCACGAAGTGTTGTTAACGGAATTGAAAATAATTTCAACCCTAATGATTAATTAGCGTTTATTACGTTGATATTAACCTTAATTTACCATTTCAGTTGAAATTATCTATACCAATTCCGTTAACACCACGCGAATCGAACTGGTGCAGCGCAGTGGTGTTAACGGAATTGGTATAAATAATTTCAACCCTAATGATTAATTAGCGTTTATTACGTCGATATTAACCTTAATTTACCATTTCTGTTGAAATTATCTATACCAATTCCGTTAACACCATTCTGCTGCACCAAAATGCTGGAAAATGTACGATCACTGGTGATAAAATAGTAATTTTCTCAACCACTTTAACATTCTGTTTTAACTAGTAGGTATTTTGATAGATGGTGTACATTTTACAGGTGAATTTGCGAGTAAACATACTTATAGATCGGTGAAAAATGGCAACGGGTGATATGTTATTCTCCTAGTTCTCATGGGTTTTTCTACTTGCTTGTTACCTTTGCTTCTTTTTTTAGAGCTATGTATAGCTTCAATTAAGAACCCGCAGCCTAAAATAACGCTATTCTAAACAAACGCGCGAATCAGTAGCTATTTCCCATTTTCTTAAAAAAAGCGTATGTTCTCGCAAATCTAATCACATTTACGCCATTTTGATTGCTCGTCTACGGGGCATTTGAACGCATTTGTCGGTATCGTGTAAACAAATACACCACCTAAATGTACAGACACGTACAGTTTTATACCGTTTGGATTAAAGCTTGATTCCGAATAATTCAAGTGCAATAGTTAACTGGGAAATCTGTTGCTCCGAAATTACATTCTCCATCTTTCAAGCTCGTATCTCACAATTTGTACAAACTAGAAAGGTATTTTAAGATGTAGAATTTAAGGTCGAGTTTCCAAAGCAATATATATTTAGATTAAGGGTTAATAAAGTTAGAATGCGTTTAAATGATCCATTCAGATGACTATTAATATCATCGGGCTATATTTAAAGTTATTAACTTCGGTTTATTATTCGGCAATATTTACTCTGCCTGGACTCGGCGATGAGTGCACTGATTCTCAGGATTATGTTGATTGCATTATACATGGTGTGTCTGATCATGGGGCTTCAAATCCAGGGCTTGATTTTACTCGCTAAACTGAGCTACTTTTACTATGGGACCAACCTTAAAATCGGGGAAAAATTTTTGGCTTTTCCATAGAAAACGTCGACATCTGATCAGCTAAAAAGTATGAAAAAGTAAAAAAAAATTTCGGGGTTGGTGCCATAGTAAAAGTAGCTCAGTTTAGCGAGTAGAATCGAGCCCTGGATTTAAAGCCCCATGGTCAGTAACACACAGTATGATACGTCATAATGGACGTCACGAATAATCCCAAAGCTATATACACAACTAAACATGAGTAATAATACCCACCCATTATAGGAAGATGTTGTTTTGGCAGTTTAAAGTTAAGCCGTTAATGGGAAACAGGTCTCGGGAGAGGTAATCTCTCTTCGATACTTTAATAGAAAGGTATAGGTACCCACGCCAATCTTATACCTTTCAACGAGCAATTCTTGTATATATAGGTATATATATTTCAGGGATCTCGGAAACGGCTTTAACGATTTCAATGAAATTTAGTATATGGGGGTTTTCGGGGCCGACAAAACGATCTAGCTAGGTCTTATTTCCGGGAAAACGCGCATTTTTGAGTTTTTATATGTTTTCTGAGCAAAGCTTCCGAGCTTTTACGATCCATATGTTTACTCCCGGGTACTATTATATGTACCTAATGAAATGCAAGCTTCGCATACTCTAGGTAAAATTCTCCCCCTAGAATGCCCACAATGACCGGTAAAGTGTTGCCCTATCTATTCCTGCTACATATATTAAAACAAAATTAATGTGGATATTATTCGCATACGAATTAATATACCTACAGCAACAGAATTCCACACGGCAGATGCTACACGGGGCTTGAATTGGAATAATTATAATGGTTTTAAGGACGTCGGTACCTAAAAGGTTTAATTTTCCCTGAAAGCGGACCACGGTGAATTTCATGCAAATTCTCCGCTCGCATTCTTTTTGCACTCTTTCGGTCGAATAGTTCAAATGAAACAATGTTATACATATTTTGCCGCAAGGAATAACTTTGCATAAATCATGACATATTTATGCTTGTGTTATCGTTTAAATTCTAAGAAGAATTCTTATAGTTTTATGATATCTTTATTATGCCGAAACGCGCCTGGCAGGAAACTTTTAATTTTTCACACAATTTGCAGTTGAGGTCAAATAAACAAATAAAGGCTAATGCATATTAGATGCTGATGCAGCACGGCCTTGGCTCTAATGGCTCTCTACCTCACTATGGTAGGACACAACACGGTAATTTTCTCAAATTATCGGATATCCAATACCGGGAAATACCTGGCCCCTATTTCACCAATGTGACAGGTGCGACAATTCGACAAGTCTCATAGTTGCTGACGTCACAGGCATCCATGGGCTACGGTTATCGCTTACCATCGGGCGGGCCGTATTCCTGTTTGTCACCATCATTGTATAATTAAAAAAAACTTTATTATATTGGCAAAAAACAGGTATTTCTCTTGCGATGTTTATGATGACAATGATGACAATTGTCACAAGATTTCAAAGAACTTTCAGTAATTCTTGACAGCAAATGAGTTCTGTGTCGGAATTTCGTGACAATTGTCGTATTTCTTGTGACAATTGTCATTAGCTTCGCAAAATCCGACACAAGAACAGCCGATTCAACGGAGCCACGCCGTTTTGTCGCATAAATAGTGTTTAGTTTTTAAGTTTATAATATATATATATGTATGTTAGTCTGTAAGGTATTTGTAATATGGGCCTTGTTGCCTGATTTAAATTTTAAATAAATAAAATAAATACTTATTAACTGGCGATATAGTGGAGTTTTTTTTTATTAACATGTTGGTGGCAAACAACCACACCGCCCGTCTGATGGTAAGCGGTTACCGTAGCCTATGGAGGCCTGTGACGTCAGTAACAGTGATGTCGACAATTGTCGGACCTGTCACGTTGGTGAAATAGGGCCCTGGTATATAGAATAGTAATAAACAGTAATATTATCCACGAAGGCACAGGCTGGATTAAGTGACACATTGCTTACAATACTATATTAAGTATCGTCACGTATAAATGGTATTGTCATTTCGAGACCAAAATGAAATTGACGGATTTTCCGATTTAGGTAAATTACACAAAATTACACAAATAGTGGAATTCGAACACTCATCATTCCATTGTTAACTGTTTCTCGTGTAATTAACTAAAAGTTACAATTGTTTCCTGAAAATATAAACTTTAATATGTTTTGAACACGAAATGTAATAAAAGCAATATCATGATGTAGTTTTATATATTTCATTAGGTATTTCGAGCGGGAATACCTACAAATTTTATCATCATAGATATAGATTTAAAATAGAACAAAACAATAAAACACACATTAATAAAAAAAATCTCAGCAATCCGAAAGCTTTTTAATAAATTCGTGAGCAAAATATCAACCTTTAAATGCATACACGTATTCATCAAAGCAATGGATGATAACAGCATTATCTTATCGAACGCTGACAGAATCATATCACCTGCGTGAATCACTCGCCTGTGCCACCATAATGAGGTGTCAAAGTTAACATATATTGTGGGGAAAAGCCTTACGAAATCATTTGATACTCGTTGACAACATCGTTACTTTCGGCTTATCTCGGGAATGTCTTTTTTCGTACGTTATTCATATCTCTCGCGCCTATACATGTCAGAAAATGATAAGAATCTTAGTAATCATATCATGTACTGAATGACAATCGAAACGCATATATGGTCTCTTTATCAAGGTGTCTGTACTCTGTATCTTTAGGTATTTAAATAAAAGTAAACAAACAATTTGTAATTGTTCGGGTAGTTATAACATTAATTGGCTAACCAACCAAATACAAAAGCGCCTGGATCAGTCACTGAACGACCTGACTTTAACCTACATTATTTGATCATGTAATGTTTTCATCTACCCTCAACTGGCTTAACGAGCCATTTGAGGGTAGATTTTGTTTACTTTTATTTAAATACCTAAAGATACAGACTATAGCCAAGGTGCCAATTGTTTGTGCTAAGACAACGAAACGACTAATATACAATAACTCTAATAATAAAAGAGTGATAGAGAGACAGATAGCGTTTCGTTATCGTAGCGTAAACGATTAGCATCTTGGCTAGTTTGAGCTACGACAGAGAAACGCTATCTGTTTCTATGTTGTACTAATATGTATGAGTGATACAGAGACAAAGCCTTTCGTTGTTGTTGCGGAAACGATTGGCATCTTGGTTAGGCCCCCTGCGTCAACATCATGCTGAGATGAGACCATTTCGTGGCACTTTCTCTATCCTATGTTTTTCTATTTTGTATAATTTTCTCTTGTGTTTGTGCTTACGAAGAAATTATTTATATTCTATTCTATAATATTCACCTGTACCTAAGTATCACGAAGTAATACATGCGTACTTCCTTACTCACAATATAGGTGCCAAAGTGAGTCCAATCCTATCGACCCGTTACGTGCTCTGAATTTTAATTATAAGATCAAACGAAAATTTAAGCTCTTTTTTAGGGTTCCGTACCCAAAGGGTAAAAATGGGACCCTATTACTAAGACTCCGCTGTCCGTCCGTCTGTCCGTCTGTCTGTCCGTCTATGTCTGTCACCAATTCACCATGCTGTATCTCATGAACCGTGACAGCTAGACAGTTGAAAATTTCCCAGATGAAGTATTTCTGTTGCCGCTCTAAAAACTGAATATAATAAATATTTAAGTGGGGCTTCCATACAACAAACGCGATTTTTTGCCGTTTTTTGCATAATGGTAAGGAAATCTTCGTGTGCGAGTCTGACGGCTCGATTCGGAAAATGAATTAGATTTCTACTAGACTTCAACAAGTTACGATACGGATAATTTTAAGATATTTGTAAGATAGATATGTCAAATTTGACGTTTCCGCGATTCTGGAGGTCCTTTTGAACGATTTCGACAAGTTATGACTTAGATATCCAAGTCACATCTAGTCGATATCTAATGTAGATCTAGTTGATCTCTAAATCGTCTCAAGATCTTGTGATTATCTCGAAATCCGAACAGGCCTGTGACTCGCACTTGGCCGGTTTTTTCAATCTGACTAGACACCGCATCTCAACTAGACTGGAAGGACCGAGTCTCTTTAGTATCTAATTTCACGTAGCATGCGGTTCACATAATAGAGATGATGATACTCGTACATGTTGAATTTGATAATAAAAGTTAGTTCAATAGATAGAAAATGAGCAATACATCACAATAAGTCGGAGACGAAAAATACCTACGGGGATTATTAAAAAGTATGAGTTTACAAACATTCAAAATATTTCATTTGATTTCTTACATTTTGTTGAAAAGCCCGGACAAGTGCGAGTTACATGGGTACATTATACCTATGGTTAATAAGTTAAAATATTTCTTTATAATTTTATTATTTTCATTTATATGTATTTTATCTTAAATTTTACAATAACACGTCATTTTTAATTATTCGTTAGCAATATCTTCCGATTCACGAAAGAAATTTCAGACGTTCGGGTAATTCTGTTTACATTACTGGCAACACAGGATAGCGCTGTCACATTTGACAATTCGGATCTAGATAACTTCATGCCCTGACCGTCATCCTTGTCGAACGCGTGTTAATTGTTATTTCCTTCTCGCTCAGTGTCAGCAGTCGCAGTGTTTTCCAAACTTTTTACGTCGTAAGCTTGGTAATTAATGTGTAACTGTGAATTAGTTTTTCAAACGTTTGTCTTGTATAGATAAATAAAGTTTAATTTAATACATTAGATTTGTTTTATTTTACTATGTTTCTACATGAATAACTTAAAATTAATGCCGTTAAAATAATTTTCACCGTTGGTTAAAATTCTCCCACATTTTAAAGTTTGAGAACCTGTAAACAGCATGATGACGTAGGCCCGTGTCAGTTAGGTCATACGCGAATCTCGGAATAGAGTACCAGGCGGAGTATATTATTATACCATGACTGATGCAGTATTATGATATGATGACAACCAACTGATGTGATGATGGAGACCGAAGGTAACCATTTAACTCTGTGATAATACAATAGTTTACGTAAAATTTAGGCAATTTAGAAACTTCTCAAATAATATGGCAATCACTTTGATTTTTATAATTGTGTTAAAGTTATTTCTGAACGTGTATGTGAAAATTAAAGAGATCTATTAGTTGAAGCTGAAAATCATGAAGATATTTTAGTTACTCAATTAATTGCAGTATTTATTGGTACTTTATAAAATTTGGTATTTATAAATGCAAGCAATACATTTACGGATGCAAGAGTTTCAATGTATGCGCTTCATTTACTTTGCTAGAAATGTTGTAACAATTAAGAAGAACATATATTATATCCTCTAATAATGTATATAAACAGGGGCGTATTCATCCTAGGGCCATCCGGGCCATGGCCCGGGGCGCATTATTATAATTTTTTTAACTGGCCCCTGGCGGATTACATTTTATTTTTCTTTCTTGACTTCTGGGGCGGCGAAACGTATTGGCCCGGGGCGCTAAATTTCAAAATACGCCCCTGTATATAAATATTACAACTTGGGTTGCCACCAAAGTATACCTACTTATAAACCTACCCATATTCAGTTTACAATAATATAAAATAACATACTAAAAGAATATTAAATTTACTAAAACCTCGATAATATTGTAAACAAATTTGTACATCCCTAATATTTCAAACCACCGGCGCAAAACTATTTAAGATAAATCCAGCGTTGGCGTCTTAAAAAACGATATTATTTTAACAAAAGAAAGTGTTATCAATACTAAAGAAATTATCTGGTAATTTTGGTCGTTATCCTTGATATTTATATTGGAAATCTCATGATTGGCCCGTCTTAAGCGACAAGCGGGGCAGCAACAGGTTACAATCCACGCGTTCGACAATATTGAATTAAAGCATCTTACCGAGGTTAAAAATCCAAGCTTTACACGTCACTAGAGGGGTCGCGAGCCGATTTAGTTCGATATGGGGGGTTTACAAGGGTGACACTTGTTGGAGCAAGCGCGACGCGTCCGTCCCGGGCGGCGCTCGGGGGGAGACTGCCACCGGGGACGGTTTACGGGAATTATGAGGATCCTTGGACATTATTGTGATGCTTGGCGAGCATAGCGTCTCATGTGAGCCAGCAAAACAGTATACCTAGTAGTCCAACAGTCCTTTTAATGATAAGATCGCCTTTGTGTTTTTTTTTTTTTGAACTTTTCAGCCTCAGTGTTTATGAATTTCTTTTGGTTTTAGGATTCACGAACTCGATTCTGCAGAAAAATTTGATGTTCTGCATAAAATGTTTCGTCTGCCGCACTGCTTAATAAATGCGGTGCCAGTTTTGCTTATTAAGTTAGAATAGTTTTTTGCTGTCCAGGCAAGTGTAAAAATATGGGTACTCATCATACTCAAAAATAATATGACCCAATAGCTCTTAAGTCAGCGAATTAAGTACTATGGGACATATTCTTGAGAAAGTTATATGCACCCATATTTTTACACAGTTGAGAAAAACTTATATTGATCGGAGATACATATTTCCATAAGAATATAAAATTGCTTTCGATTTCTGTTACTGCTTTACCCTAAACAGTTTTAATTACTACTGCTTTCAAGATTTTTCTGGAAATCTAAAAGCAGTTTTCTTATCTGCCAAATTGGCCTACTGATTCCAGAGACTATGGTATAACGTTAATAGTTTCCGATGTTCACTGGATAACTACGTTAAGGATGACTCACGTTAGACCGGGCCGTGTCCGGGCCGGAGCTTCCGGAGCTTACTTTTCTACGACATGACAGGCGATCACGTGATGCTTTCCAAAGAAAACGAAGTGCCGGAAGCTCCGGCCCGGACACGGCCCGGTCTAACGTGAGTCATACTTAACCTGAATGTAATCACCTATAGATTAACTCCCATTACGCATTGTTAGGGTTCCGTACCCAAAGGGTAAAACGGGACCCTATTACTAAGACTCCGCTGTCCGTCCGTCTGTCTGACACCAGGCTGTATCCCACGAACCGTGATAGCTAGACAGTTGAAATTTTCACAGATGATGTAGGTATTTCTGTTGCCGCTATAACAAGAAATATTAAAAAGTACGGAACCCTCGGTGGGCGAATCAGACTCGCACTTGTCCGGTTTTTTGTTAACTATGCTGATATCATTGTTGTCTGGTTTTCTAACCTCTGTATGGAGTTGTAATGACAGTTCTTGGCGACGGTAAGCGGACTTGTTGCCGTGAAATAAACCATGCTCCCGGCGACACTTTCTGCTTAGTGTAACTTCGTGCTTAATAATATTAAAGTCCGTATTTGATATTCCGTTCGGTCCGCGAATATTAATAATTTGAATAAATTGTCATGATGTTTTGAATTTTCTGGGGTCACGGTCAAAGGTTGAGAAAAATATGTACTTTTTAGGGTTCCGTACCCAAAGGGTAAAACGGGACCCTATTACTAAGACTTCGCTGTCCGTCCGTCCGTCCGTCCGTCCGTCCGTCCGTCTGTCACCAGGCTGTATCTCACGAACCGTGATAGCTAGACAGTTGAAATTTTCACAGATGATGTATTTCTGTTGCCGCTATAACAACAAATACTAAAAACAGAATAAAATAAAGCTTTAAATGGGGCTCCCATACAACAAACGTGATTTTTGACCAAAGTTAAGCAACGTCGGGAGTGGTCAGTACTTGGATGGGTGACCGTTTTTTTTTTTCTTTTTTTTTCGTTTTTTTTTTGCATTATGGTACGGAACCCTTCGTGCGCGAGTCCGACTCGCACTTGCCCGGTTTTTTTCCTTTAGAGACTCAGCAAATTTCTAACATAGGTGCATCTATTTATGTGCATCTATCATACTTATATAAGAATCCAAGATGTTAAGGATGACTCACGTTAGACCGGGCCGTGGCCGGGACGGAGCTTCCGGAGCTTACTTTTCTATGACATGACAGGCGATCACGTGATGCTTTCCAAAGAAAACCAAGCGCCGGAAGCTCCGGCCCGGACACGGCCCGGTCTAACGTGACTCATCCTTAACCTGAATGTAATCTATAAGATTTACTACAATTACGCATTGTTGTTAACTATGCTGATATCATTGTCTGGTTTTCTAACCTCTGTATGGAGTTGTAATGACAGTTCTTGGCGACGGTAAGCGGACTTGTTGCCGTGAAATAAACCATGCTCCCGGCGACACTTTCTGCTTAGTGTAACTTCGTGCTTAATAATATTAAAGTCCGTATTTGATATTCCGTTCGGTCCGCGAATATTAATAATTTGAATAAATTGTCATGATGTTTTGAATTTTCTGGGGTCACGGTCAAAGGTTGAGAAAAATATGTACTTTTTAGGGTTCCGTACCCAAAGGGTAAAACGGGACCCTATTACTAAGACTTCGCTGTCCGTCCGTCCGTCCGTCCGTCCGTCCGTCCGTCTGTCACCAGGCTGTATCTCACGAACCGTGATAGCTAGACAGTTGAAATTTTCACAGATGATGTATTTCTGTTGCCGCTATAACAACAAATACTAAAAACAGAATAAAATAAAGATTTAAATGGGGCTCCCATACAACAAACGTGATTTTTGACCAAAGTTAAGCAACGTCGGGAGTGGTCAGTACTTGGATGGGTGACCGTTTTTTTTTTGCTTTTTTTTTCGTTTTTTTTTTTGCATTATGGTACGGAACCCTTCGTGCGCGAGTCCGACTCGCACTTGCCCGGTTTTTTTCCTTTAGAGACTCAGCAAATTTCTAACATAGGTGCATCTATTTATGTGCATCTATCATACTTATATAAGAATCCAAGATGTTAAGGATGACTCACGTTAGACCGGGCCGTGTCCGGGACGGAGCTTCCGGCGCTTACTTGTCTATGACATGACAGGCGATCACGTGATGCTTTCCATAGAAAACGATGCGCCGGAAGCTCCGGGTCGGACACGGCCTGAGGGCCTACCGCGAACCACGTTCGACGTGTTGCCTCTCTGTCGCACTTGTAAATTCGTACGTAAGTGTGACAGGGAGCCAACACGTCGAACGTGGTTTGCGGTAGGCACCCTGGTCTAACGTGCAGCAGTCACATTTAATATTCATTAGATTGGAAGGCAATTCGAACTATTTAATCTAGTTATGAAACTGTTATGCATATGATGTGGAGTTTCTGATCGAAGAAATGTCACTGTTAACAAATGACAGATCATATCCATAACAGTTTCATAACCAGATTGTGAAGTTCGAATCGCCCTCCCGTTTTACTAACTTCTCAAGTGATTTCTAATTGCTACGGCGTAGCTGCAGTTTCGTAGCAGTTCGTAGCGGGGAAAACACTTTTTGGCAAACAAATTGAATAAGCGCTGCTGGTCTAGGGTCACTTTTAGCACCGCAAAATTTATATTTATACCTTTAAACGAGTAATTTTTGTTTTCGTTTGGCTCTAACGATTTCGATGAAATTTGCTATATGGGGGTTTTCGGGAGCGATAAATCGATCTAGCTAGGTCTTATCTCTGGGAAAACTCGCATTTATGAGTTTTTATATATTTTCCGAGCAAAGCTCGGTCTCCCAGATATTTGGAATAATTTAACACATTCACTGCCAGCGACCCGCCATGCGGACTCTCTGTTCGTAGGCGCTTTTCGCTACATACCGGTTTTCCCATGTTATCGGCTACGCACGCTCGTACCGCGTAGCTCGCGCTACCAATGAATGTGTTAAAATGCGGAAAACTTGTGTGAAAAGTACTCATAATAACTATATTTTGATAATAATAATATCACAAAAGTGCTAAAAATCGAATTGAAAAGTATGATTTCAAATAAAAACTTTTAGCTATATAAGAAAGACATTACAATTTTCTTACCGTCGTCTCGGTTTTTGCAATGACTTGTTAAGGGAGTCTGGGGTTTGCTCGGAAACCTATGGTTTTTCCGACCTAGAGGAAAAAATAGGCCTCGGTAGAATTAATCCGGTTTCATCGTAATGTTTTCCTATACCGAAAAGCGACTGGTAAATATCAGTCAAATGTAACTTTTGACTAGTCTGTTGCACAGATAGTGGTATTTTTTTTAACTAATCGTAGGTACCTGACCATTATTTTTTGTAGGTATCAAATGTAGTTTTACATTTTTTTGAAGTGAAAACTTTTTTAGCGGCGCTGTGCACTTTTTGAGATGGGGAAAAAATGTTAAACTCGCGACAGGTCACGTGACCGACAGATTCGTTGTTTTTTTTTATTATGTGATAGTCATGGTCACTGTTGTAATATTTTAACTACACTTAGTTATCGTGCGTCTCGCTCGCGCCAATACATGAATGGACAAGTACAAAAGTATAACATCATTCATCATCATCACTAAATGACATAATTCAGATATAATTCTGATGTCAGTGTACGTTCGAATTGGCATGCAATACGTATAAGAAAAAGACAAAAAAATTATCATAAATCCAGTAAATAGATCTTCTGCGAGTTCCATATATTTTGTAAACGTGGCACTAAAGGCCCGATTCGAACTTTAAGATAAATATATACGATTATATATAAGATAAATATATAAAAATATACCATTTGGATTATATATGTACGTGTCAAAAGTGACGTTTCATCAAACAAAAACGTCACTTTTGACACTGACATATCTAATCCATGTCGTATCTAGACGTAATATTTACATATCTTAAAGTTCGAATCGACCCGTAATTCAAAAGTAATAACTGTGTCCGAAGGTTCGGACCCGGCCGGCCGCGGTCGCTCCGTTTGCTCGGGAGTCAAGTGTTGGCATTACTTTAGCCCATGCTCGGCCGACTTTGTTTGACTTGCCATGTTAATTGTAGGCAGCTGTTGGTTTTCATCCTCGTGTGCGATGTTAGTACTTGTGGATACATATTACCTACGTTATTTCCGTCAAATAGAAGTCTAGATTAAGTTGCACGTCTGCGTGAAATTCCGCACCAGAACGCGTTTTACCAACAACAGTAGGTAATAAAAAGATGGTACGCTAGAGCTGGCGGTTGAAGAATATACGTCTACAACCATATGCTCGTGTACGGAATTTCCCGCGGAAGTATAAAAATAAACCATGCAATTATTTAAAACCTACACGGATACTGAAATACGAGCTCCGTTATACCTACCTTTATACGAGCAATTCTTGTATATTTATTTATATGTACATATATATATTTCGGGGATCTCGGAAACGGCTCTAACGATTTCGATGAAATTTGCTATTGGTTTCCGGGAGCGAAAAATCGATCTTATCTCTGGGAAAACGCGCATTTTTGAGTTTTTATATGTTTTCCGAGCAAAGCTCGGTGCCCCAGATATTTTAACTATAATACGAGTACCTAAGCACCGTTAAAACCTTAGGTTATTATACTTATTATATAAACGTATTAATTAAGAATGAAATAATACGATTTTTTATCATCCATAAACTTAGTAATAGCTTTTCTCCGTTATTCTAATGAACTAATAAAAATAAAATTCTAATATCTGTCGTAAAATTGTAAATCGAGCTACTTAAAAGTTTTATATACATCGAATCAGCCTACGGTCGTAACGTTGTAGACGTAATGTGATTTTTCACGTCTTCTTTGGAACAGGGGCCGATTGCATAACAACTTGTAATAATATTAGTGGAAATCTCTTTCTAATTCCTTTGATTAGAATGATACTTTCGCTAATATTATTAGTTACAATTTGTTATATAATAAGCCCCAAGAGTGACATTGTGGATTTTTTATCCATATATATGCTTCTGCGTGGGGTACGATGACGATAATTGATAAAACCTATCCTATGTCCGTCCTCGGGCCTCAAACTATCTCCACACCAAATTACATCTAAATCGGTTCAGCGGTTTAAGCGTAAAGAGGCAACAGACTCTGGAGTTACTTTCACATTTATAATATTAGTAGGGATATATATCTTAAAATATCTTAAAACCGGTCAAGTACGAGTCGGACTCGCGTTCCAAGGGTTTCGTACATTATCCAATTTTTAACAATGTATTTTTTTATGTGGAACGTTAATGAAATATCTTTAAAAAACCCGTAGGGTCGGATCAAAAACTAAGTTATTAAGTCCGACTCACGCTTGACTGCACATTTCTAATAAGTTTACCTGTCATCTAGGTAAAGAACTATTTTGTGTATTTTTTTCAAAATTTTAGACCCAGTAGTTTCGGAGATACAGGGGGGGGTATGGTCGGACAGACAGACAGACAGACACACGAGTGATCCTATAAGGGTTCCGTTTTATTCTTTTGAGGTACGGAACCCTAAAAAGTCACATAATATGCCGGCAGTTACAGGTGTCTGCAGCAGAAAAGGAGCCACGCGTCGGGCATACATAATCGCTCGTATCCCAGATCCACTCTCCTACATCGTTTTCCTCAATAGCGAGGATCGTGACTCATGACTTTCCCTTTTTAGGGTTCCGTACCCAAAGGGTAAAAACTTGACCCTATTACTAAGACTGCTGAAAGCTGTCCGTCTACGTCTGTCTGTCTGTCACCAGGCTGTATGTCATGAACCGTGATAGCTAGACAGTTAGCTAGACAATACCTTTAATTCCGCATGCACCAATCAGTGTGAGCGATCGAATTTAAACTGTTGTGAGACAGACAACAACAACAACAACAACAACAACAACAACAAACAACAACAACAACAACAACAACAACAACAACAACAACAACAACAACAACAACAACAACAACAACAACAACAACAACAACAACAACAACAACAACAACAACAACAACAACAACAACAACAACAACAACAACAACAACAACAACAACAACAACAACAACAACAACAACAACAACAACAACAACAACAACAACAACAACAACAACAACAACAACAACAACAACAACAACAACACAACAACAACAAGTGAGTCTCATCATCATCATCATCCTCCTAGCGTTTGTCCCGTACTGTGACGGGGTCCGCTTTCCTACTTTTCTCCTTCCACTTCGCTCTATCCTGGACATCGGTTTCCGCTAACCCACAGACTTAGATCTATGGCGATGACGTTACGCCACCGCTGCGTCCTCCTGTTTGGGCCTGGTAAGGCGAAGCTAAGGGCTGTATTGCCTACGTATTAAGGCGGCCTTCTTTTGACATGGCTAAGTGAGTCTAAACCGTAAAACTAGTGGCTCTGTGAGCTGTAGACCTCGCGAGCTGAGCTTGAAATAACATGGTGCTAAGAGCTTTAAATATAGTAAATTAAAAAAAAACAATACGAAATTTATGTGTAAAAAAATACAAAAAGTTATAATATCCCAGCATACAATTACTGGGGATCGAACCCAGACCCTCTGTGCAAACAGAAAAACCAACGTTTACAAACTGAGCCAAATAGTTCTTAGATGGGTTGACGAAATTTAGCTACTCCTTCTCAAATTAAAATTAGTTAAAATTAAATATCTCAATACCTCCGAAACCAGCGAAATAAATTTTCTGAATTTTTGGCCATTTAATCTATAAACATATCTCAAAAAGAAAACACTCGTATGGTACCGATACCACTATTTGTTTAGGCGCGAGCTATCACGACTCCGCCATTTTAAAAAAATTAAAAAAACCGGACGGACAAAAAAATTTTATTTAGACATAGAATCCAGTCACAAAATTTCACGAGATTCGGTTAAGAATTGCGACCTGTAGAGGAGAACATCCGGACATACAAAAGCAAAATGCTCCAGTCGAAACGTAGACCTTCGCTACGCTCCGGTCAATTATTCAGTGTGAGCGATCTTTAAGGTGAAATATGTATCAAAACCATAACAAATTATTACATTTTAATCAGGCTCTTGTTTCGATTTTTGGCTCATTGGATATTGCGAAGCTTGATATTGAGGAAAGATTGAATTTGATACGTTCATCGAGTAGGGTGTCCTCTGGGTCGTCTTTCATCTATCTTTATTGTCGCGTTGTGACCATGATTTCTCGGGTCAGCTATAAACCTTAATAATGCCTCTTTCTAGCTACGTTAAAACTGGTTACCGCAATATCGCGAATCTGCACATACAAACAAGTTTTGTGTTCAACGCTATTTATAATCAAGAAGGTGTGTGTATTCCGGTAATTTCGTATGTCGTATAATTCCGAAACATCGATGAAAATCACCCAAAATGGCATCATAATAGAGAGTCCCTTTTTAGAATTATCTGACGGGTTTTTTCATTCGGAATTATCCGATTTCCTCAGCAGCAACTGTACGTTCAGTTTGATTCTACCAATAATTTATCAAGCACCTTCATTAAAATTGATACGCCAATGTACGAGAGCAAATATCGGACTATTAATAGAAGCCCTGTAGGCGTGGCGTGGGCTTGCTTGTGCAGGACATAGTCCGTACTTTTAACAAGATAGGTTCTCTTTAAATGGAATTTATTTTTAACCACTTTTGGGTTATTTTTACTCATAATCAGGATTACTATCAGTTTAGAAAGGTAAATAGGTGTTCGAAAAAAATGGCAGTTTTAAGACGCATTTCCACGCACCCAAAATCTGTATGAAAAACTGGGGACACTTTTTCCTTTGTTTTAATTAATAGTCCTCGTGATTCTGAGCCGAAATAAACCAAGAGTTGTTACGAGTAGTTTGTCGGCATATTTCCTTTATTAGAATCGCACTGGATATAGAACAAAACCTTCTTTTAAATAAACTGACTTCAAAAAGGATACAATAAAATATATGTATTATCCTTTTATTTTCGCTAGCAACTGACATGTGTGAAGTTGGTGCCAAGCCCAAAAAAGCGTCAACACCACGCCGCAGCCGAATTGCAACAACTATTATTTTAATGCCTTTCACTATCATCATAAGCTACTTTTATTACCAAAGTATAAGATTAATCTTTTAACTATTTACCACTATTAAGGCTCATTTAGACAGTTCAAGAACACGCACTCGTATGCGAGTTTCATCACATTGCGGTATTTGATCGTCGGAAATTGGATGTAACCTCATGTAGGTATCTAAAATCGCATGCGAGTTCGCGCACCGTCTATTTAAATGAGCCTTTAGGGATCTAGTTATTTTATTAGCCGATAAACAAATTTCATCAACAAATCTAATATAATATTACAGTAAAATGCGAAGACAGTTTCTAACAAGATTTTTCGATTTTATTTACGTTTCACAAATTGTTATTAAGTTACGCGATGCCGCGTCAAAGGCAAATTGCATTTTTATTAACATCAAAGCAAATTGCCTGTACATCTACAACAACATTGATTGCATTTTATTAGCGAGAAGCGTTCGTCTGCTCGGGAAGCTTATTTAGAAACCTAAAATAATACATTTCAATATCAGTTCATCTCGCTTGCTCTCATAAATGGGTGGCGATGTGGATATTTGAAATCGAATTGGTGTCTTAATATACATTTCTGAATGCTTCTTTTTCGCGTCAACGCCAACCCTTTGCATAATCGAATGCGTCAAACTAGTACCTGAGAAAATTCGCAAATAAGCTAGAATTAAGGCGGAAACGTACGGCAGTACGTTTTGGACGTGAACACTCGCGTATGCCATGCATTTATAAAAACTAATTAAGGTGCGTCGGGGAAAGTGCAGACTATCTTTTGACTACCTGGTTGGCAAACTTTCGCAGTTAATTTTACTTCACACTTGTAAAGATTCTTTAAAAAGTTAGTGCTTTTTATAAATGAGAATGATCTGTACTTTGCATACTTACATTATCTTTTCATCTTACAGTCAAAAAATTTAATTTCCTACCTATTTCGTACCTTGTCACTATGACAATGTACAAAATTGATAGGAAATTAAATTATTCGACTGCACAAGATTCCGTTTTCACTTTAAAAGTAGTGATTTCAAATATTTTAATATTTTATTTAGAAACGTTGCGGACTGTCGTGGTATAAGTGCGAAATGTTTAGACACATGATTTGTAGGAATTTGAATCCATCCATGGTTTGTCAGCATTTTCAGCAAATATGTAAGTTAGTAAAAGTCTTACATCTAGACTTTTAACCCTAACCTTTTGATCCTTGATATTATTATCTTTTTCTTTTGTTTTCTTTGTTAAAGTTCCAAGGTGTCTAGTATTTTTATCTTCTTTTCTCCTTCTCTGGGCTTCTTCCAAACTTTTAGATATGAATTGACTTGATTTTGATAATTTAGCGGCTACGGCAGAGATTCACTTCCATATATTTTCACCCAAGTTAACAACTCATCTCATCTCCGCTAAATTAAATTCGTGAACTTATCTCCGATTACTTGATAGGGCTTCGCAGTGGCCAGCTCAGACGCTGAATACGCAAGCACTAAATTAATTAACATTCAACACTTTTACTTAATTAATACAGTTTATATTCATCAAAAGGTCAATGTTTTGCTTAGTTTGATACCTCAATAGCTTTAGAGTTCAAATAATTATCAAAATTATTCATACTTCAATAATGATAATATATTGATACCAAATTGAATTAAGATTGGGTTTGTGATCAGTCACAAAAAAATCTTATTAGTATGGTTGCTTAATTTAGAACTAAATTTGCTTAATTTTGTGTTTTCTTAGATACTTTTAGTGTCGATTTGTAGATAATAACAGCAAATTAAAAATATAATGGCATGAGGAGTCGGTACACAGCTTCTTCGTGAACAAATTTACGTGTAATTTAATGCAATTATTGAACAAATGCTTTGAACAAAGTGAGGTCTAAATCCAAAACGTCGTATACCGGCCCCTTAATATAAATATTACTTTGGTATATATTGGAAGTAGTCGAACTTGGTAAATACAGGATGCTAATATTTAGTTATCTATTTCCTGTTCTATCCCTTCAATGTGTTCAAACATTAATCTCTCGATTATTACTTCTAATAATATATTTATAATAGCCAGGCATTTTTTCAGAAATTTATTGCACTTGGCACCTAAATGCCATCATTCATATATCATTCTGATGTCAGTGTACGACTGTACGTTCGAATCGGCCTCTTATTGCAAAAAACGTAAGTTCTATTGATGGTTAAAACTGTTTTTATTACTTATAGGTATAATATCTGTGAGACCAAGCTTTACTCGGAAAACATATAAAAACTCAAAAATACGGGTTTCCCCAGAGATAAGACCTAGCTAGATCGATTTTTTGCCCCCGAAAACCCCCCTATTATAGCAAATTTCATCGAAATCGTTAGAGCAGTTTCCGAGATCCCTGAAATATAAATATTTATATAAATAAATATATATATAAATACAAGAATTCTCGTTTAAAGGTATAAGTACATTATGCAAAGGAAGTATATGAGTATAACTTTTAATATTCTCTTCTTATGTTTGTTACCTCAAAACCCCGTAATGATTATACCGATTCAGAATGTTTATTGAGTGGAATTTCCTCTCGATTGGTTTCATTATTATCCAGATTGTATTATGGAATTTATGAGAAATTCATGGAAACGAAGTATTGTTCGATTTGTTAGCCGTAAATATAGCAGATAAAGGTATTCTCAGCAACGATAGTCGCTTTAAACTTATTCAGAACGGATACCTAACTTGGTGAAGTTGACCTGACGCAGATCGTAGAAGGAATGCCTATCAGATCAACATAGAGCCTAGATAATTTGACACTAATTAACACGGATTTTTGTGTAACTTAATTTTATATTGCTTATATTTTGAACCTACGTTATTTATGTACGTAACTACATAAACAATCTTCCTTTTCGCAATCATCACCTTTGTTTAATAAATATCTATCTAAACGAATTACTGTAAAACAATTGCTTTCAATATATATTTAGTTAGAATAAACTAAGAAAAACAAGTGGGTTAAATGTGGATAGTACTCGTGTAAAAAAGGGTTCTGTGCCGTTACGCGACATTTGCAAATTCGCCGGAAAATAAAACACTTGATTGATTGGCGCCGACTCAACTTAACTACTTAGGTATACTGACTTTAGTTTAAGAACTTAGTTATTAAGGTTAAATAAAAAAGGTTTATTATTTCTTGCTTTTCAGTTTTTTCGGCATAAAAAGGTTTATATGATATAAATCTCACAGTTAGAATACGTACCTATATTTAAATCAAACAGATCATTTTACTCCGAATCGTCGTTTTCATTCACCAACCTTAAGGTCTAAGTCTAAGGTGTTTCTGTCTGATTGCTACATAGCACATATATTAGGTCCTTACCTATGAAATTGGCGTTTTTGTTCATAGATATAAGTCTGATCCTAGTTTTTTTTTTTTACAAAAGTACATACACAATTACAATAAAACTACAGTGCACTCAATAAACAACGATTTTACATACAATTAATTGTTATTTTTTATTGTTAAGTGTTCAGAATTAAGCCTTGAAAATAGGTCTTTTCATGTGCTGTCGGTTCGAGTATTAAAATTACTTATATTTTTCTAATGGTACCAATTTTCAAGAAATGGAGATATTGAAAACATACCTTAAAGGTGTCAAAAATTACTGGAAAAATTTTGTTTGGTTTGAATTAGCCATCAAAAAAATATCCGCAAAATTAATTGTATGGAAATTCGTGTTTCGTTGAAATTCTCCGAACAAAACGCCAATTTCATAGGTAATGACCTAATATATAAGGGCTCATTTAGACGAGGCAAGAATCAGAACTCGCATGCGAATTTAATTGCATTGCGGTATTTGATCGGTCAGCTGAATTAGATGTAACTTCAATAGGCTGTAATGTAACTAAACTCGCAGGAAAATTCGCGCGCCGTCTAAATGAGCCCTAGACGTACAAGATATTCAATACTTTTTTGTGAATTTATTTATGATAATTAATAATAATTTTATGATTACAGTCAAACAATAATTATAATTTACCTATATCAACTTCCAACTTGCAATAATCGCACAGCGCACCGTCTCATACACTAATTCAATAAAATCCACAGACAGACCGACTAACAATATTATTTTAGTAACAGGATTCATCGGCTCCTTTAAGTACGGGACCCCAAATACCAGGAGAGCAGCACAGACGCGAAGGTTCCATCGCAGCGAATTATGTAAACGAGATACTCTTAAACGTATTACAGCAACAGGTTACCCTTACCTTGTTTATACAGCTGATTCTCACAGGCTAAAAACAGCATTATTCTCAAAGGCGTACATTTGTTTTTCGGAGAGCAAGAGATGTGTTCTTAAATGAAAAAGTATTCTTGTGGGCTAGTTAAGACGTATGCAGCTTGTTTACTACAACAACGTAAATTGCTATAACATACTTGTTATATTTATTGAGTGTCTGGTTAAAATTATCATATTGAATTATGTAAAATGTAATCCAAAGCCAAGTAAATATTATCTATATACCTATTTATTTAATTTATTTGGATATATGTAATGTTTCGTTTAGCACGGTTTTATTTTAATTTTGATTTAGAGGCGATCCGAGTCATCTCATAGAGAGCTATCCAACTTTACCTATTCACAAGCATATTTCAAAGATAGTTTTGTGGTGAAGGGATTTTTGTTGATCGGATATGCCTATGGCCTAGCACGTAGGGCCTGCGGCCTAGCACGTTCTCGTAGGCTCTAGACTCTGTGCGGAAAGAGAAGAGTCGTGGAATGTATGGGGCCCCATACATTCCACGACTCTTCTCTTTCCGCACAGACTCTACACGTAGGTACATAACGCAGCGATACTCCGTTAATAAAGAATCCTTGATTACGTTTTTATTGAATCCTTAAAAGCAATATAAATAATTCAACTTGTTGTTATTACATATTTTGAGTAAATCCAGTAAAGTAAATTTTCAACGATTTATTTGTAAAGATTAATTTCCACTGTATCTCGAATAAATAACTGCCCTAACAACATGATAACCATTTATAAAAGCCTAATATAGAAACAATTTCGTATCATAAGAACTTCCCAGCCTCCAGATGTACATGACAGCTGCTATAACTCCACATACATACTCGTAGCGGCACTTACGAGCACCCCTTCCCTACTCAGAAATGCGTGTTAACTATCTATGGTATCCTGGTAACCACGAAATTGATGTTTTGTTGGTTGTGGGTGAAATTAATGAAAGAATTTACCAAAAGATATCTATTTTCCTATAAGACTTTAATGAATGAATACGGGTTTTGATGTTATTATCATTATGCGTGGCATGACTTGTTTACTTTGTATAACAATTGCAAATTATAAGCCTCAAAGGTTCCCTGCATTACGGACATTCATTCATTCATTTCAGCCTATATACGTCCCACTGCTGGGCACAGGCCTCCTCTCATGCGCGAGAGGGCTTGGGCTATAGTCCCCACGCTAGCCCAATGCGGATTGGGGACTTCACATACACCTTTGAATTTCTTCGCAGATGTATGCAGGTTTCCTCACGATGTTTTCCTTCACCGAAATCTAGTGGTAAATATCAAATGATATTTCGTACATAAGTTCCGAAAAACTCATTGGTACGAGCCAGGATTTGAACCCGCGACCTCCGGATTGAAAGTCGAACGTCATATCCACTCGGCTACCACCGCTTACATTAAGGACATACTACCATGTATTTCATATTCACACAACTACGATTTACAAAACGCGATTTAGCTAGGTTATTCACCTCTGAACTTGGCGGCGCGGATACGTATGTATATTTCCCTATTGTACCAGGCAGGTGAATTTAGCCACAAAAGGAAGATTAATGATGGCTTTTAGAGAATATATTGACCCTCGGGGAGGCGGATTTACTTAGTACTAAAATTAAATTAAAATAATACCTATTACCTAGATTAAACGCTTAAAGCTAGTTATTAGAATGGTCTCAAAATGTTAAATAAATACTCGAATTAAGTCCCGGTATAGGTTCGAGTTCTTCTCGCGGGCTCTGGACCGAGTATATCACATTTTTGAATTTTAATTTGTTGTAACAATAAAATTGCGCATTTTTAGAAGTAATTTTCATATTTTTAGCTTTGTGCATACATTTAAAAAAAAAATTACAGTGCGTTTTAGACCTATGTTCGTTTTAATAACAAAACTTCCGTGAGACACAGACGTATTAATATTAAGAACGGGTCATTCGCGTATTTTAAATCGAAAAACGCACGAAATATTTCACTCCGTACCGAGCATGATGTGGAGTAGGTCCGTCACCGTCAACGCAAGCTCCCGATGACACGGTACACTCCTCGGTACGGGGTGAAACATGTCGAGCGTTTTCCGACTTTAAATTTCGTCTTAATATATTTAATATACCTTTGTTCGTATTCTATTATCATCGGGCGAAAGTCAAAAAATCAGGATTCGAATCGATGATGTCGCTAAATTAAAAATTAGCAAACTTGAGGATTTCCTCAAGTTTGCTAATTACATTTTTGGCAACCATATTGTGATCTAAAGGCAAAGATATCTATCTATGCATTGTACGTTAAGTGTGAGTAAAAATAATGGACACTACCGTCAGAAGCAAACTCAGTTTACATCGTGTAGCTGCGGATACCTTAACTAAGTTGCAATCTGCGGGCGCGCGACTAACTCACTTACAAATTTAATGACATCAATTACCTGGCTGCCGCGTTATATTACAAAATAAATAGTTTGCGTTAAAAAGTATTTAAAAAGTGTTTCCATGTAATTTTGTTGACTCAGTCATGATCAATAAATTAATAAACTGAAATACATGTCATTTACGAACGAAAATGTGACCAAGGCCTTCAGTGACCAAGGCCTTCAGTGCCCGAGGCTGGAAACTCGCCTCCAGATTCCTTCAATTTTCGGCGTTCATAATATAACATTTTTTTCAGGGTATTAAAAACCTCACACCATTCGATTTCTTTTAAGTTTCGACGTAATGATGTTTCATCCAAAGGCTACTGGTACGTAAATACACAATGATATCACGTAGTTTGAAGTAACTTATTGGTACGAACTTAGTAACTTTTCATTGGAAGCCAAAAGCCTTATCGCTCGGCTACGTACTCTACGCTACAAAGTACGTTCATGATACGCGAAATTTTAGCTTATTCTCACTAACTTATTGTCACTTATTGTCTGAAAGTTATTGTCACTAACTTCTAAGCTTTGTTGGGCTGAGCACTCCTACAAACGAATGTGGAAGTTTTAATGCAAGTTGGTATATACAACAAGTTACCAACACTCATGAATACAGCAACATTAGAGCGAGCTGTGTGTTTTACCCCCTAAAAGAGCAATGCGTCAATGCGTGTTAAAATAAATCCTGATCGCAATTTACACTAGACCATGCTATATAAACATTAAGCACCAATCGATTAGGTCCCTTATTATACGGAACTACACAATTCATTACATATGACTCAGCAATAATTAAGAAGCAAGAAAATGTATCTAAGAATTAAATTTTATTCAAAATTGTATGACTTATTTATATTATTCCCTTTAGTGTTTTGAAAATTGGGACTATCTAGCATGATTTATGTATAAGAAACTTCCACATGAAAAGTTAAAACGTGTACATTTTCTAATAAAGTGTCACAAACGTCAGATAAATAAAATGAGTAGAGCTAGAGCTCACGCGTCTAGACTGGCAGGCTAATTCGAACAAACACTGATATCAGAATGGAATATAGCTATGGCATTTAAATATCGTGCATTTCGCTTCTACTTGTTCGTACACGTATTGGTGCGGGCGAGACACACGAAAATTAAAGAACATGATTAATATACCATTTTGATGTCAGTGTACGCTCGAATTGGCCTATTACTCTCAGGTCGACGCCCGACGCGGGACCTGAGGGGCTACCGCGAAAACCGAAATTCGCAAATTGCGGGGATCTTACTCTTTTACTCCAATGAAGGCGTAATTAGAGTGACAGAGAAAAATGCCCGCAATTGACGATTTTCGGTATTGGCGGTAGCCCTACTGAAAACAGCATGAATATTATAACACCTGCTGTTCAGGAATGGCTTGCGTTTTATATTCATTAACCGACTTCAATTTCATAGAAGGAGGAGGTTCTGTATTCGGTTGTGGCTATTTTTTTTTTTTCTATGTACGTTCACCGATTACTCCGACATCCGTAGTCCGATTTGAGTAATTCTTTTTTTGTTTGAAAGGAGCTACCTCCGAGTTGGTCCCATTTTAATTTGATTCTGTTCTGATGATGGGATCCATGAGGAATTGAGGGAACTCCTCAATTTTTAAAGGCACATGCATGGTGTTTTGGGCGTTTTCTTAAGCAACTCGAGCATTTTCTCTCGAAAACCACTAATTTGATGAAGTAGACCTGATGATGATGATTATTTTGATGATAATGATGATGATTTCTTTAAATGTAAATATGTTCAGCGATTACTCTGGCACCTGTGATCCGATTTGAGTAATTCTTTTTTTGTTTGGAAGAAGTTACCTCCAAGGTGTTTCCGTATTATTTTTGGTTCTGGTCTGATGATGGAATCCATGAGGAATTGAGGGAACTCCTCAATTTTTAAAGGCACGTGTTAAGTGATTTCGGGGTTTTCTAAAGTAACTCGAGCATTTGCTTCCGAAAACCACCAATTTGATGTACTGCAACTGTAGCCTTACCACGAGTTTGACATTGACATATTCGCTAACGTCTTATGCATCTAAATGTAACTTTTTATGCATCTCGCTCACACTAAGGTTAGTACGAACGAGATGCATAGGAAGTAAGTTACACACATCCTAGCGAATATATCAATGTCAAACTCGTGGTAAGCTGGTAAGGCTACTGATCGGGGGTTAGGGTTAGGAGTTAAGGGGTCAGGGATTAACGGGTCGGGGAATGGCGGTTGAAGGGTTGCTGGTTCAGGATCGAGGGGTTCCTGGATCAGGGGTTGATGCGCTGTGAGGTTGAGTGATCGGGGCGTTGAGGGATGGGGCCAGTGGCGGGGCGGAGGATGGATTTAGTGTAGTAGTGACAGGAATTATAATTTCCCAGACGGACTCGAGAAAATTCCTGATTACATACATATTTATTAAAGTAATAGGTACACGAATTTAGTGTTAAACATGATCTTGTTTTTCATTCATGCGTCGCGCTCTTAACAATGCGTTAAAACTAAAAATGGAAAAATAAAAACTTTTTACAAAAAAAAGCAAACCGACTTCAAAAAGGATGAAATAAAATATTATCCTTTTTGAAGTCTATGTATGCGTTACCAACTGATATGTTTGAAGTCGGTGCCAAGCCAAGTAGTAACAATACCAGTCAAAATAATCAGCTTTATAGCTATAAATCCCATTAGAACTGCACTAATAACTATAACAAATGTGTAAGTAATTTTGTCTGCCTCTTTGTCACCTTTTCATGGCTAAACAACTGAACCGCTTTAGGTGAAATTTGGCAAGAAGGTGAATTTCTTAAATTGTTTTATATTTTGAAATGTAGTCCTCTGGATAAGGGACGGGAAATTACTCAGTCCCAATCTCACACTTGCGTGCTATAGACTGTTCGAGCATTAGTAAGAAATGCTCTTTAAAAAAACCGACGA
Organism: Cydia splendana; assembly: GCF_910591565.1. Lineage (NCBI taxonomy): Eukaryota > Metazoa > Arthropoda > Insecta > Lepidoptera > Tortricidae > Cydia > Cydia splendana. The sequence goes on along the minus strand of NC_085979.1, from coordinate 15,427,422 downwards.
AAAAAAAATGCATTGGATTTCCACTAATGTGCCGACAAACATGGTACAGACTGCGCCAAGAAGGTTTGATCGTGTGTTCTGAGGTGTGTTCTTAGATACAATCGACGTCAAAGATATATTTACACTTTTGCACCTTACTCCTTTGTAATAAGGCGAAAAGTGTAAACATATTTTTAACGTCGACTGTACCTACAGAAAGTACGTTCATTGTCGTCGTGTAAGGCAATCCAACGTAGGTACATCCTTATCGAATCGCACCAAAATCATGGTATGCTTCAAAATTTGGCTTGGCACCGACTTCAAACATATCAGTTGGTAACGCATAGACTTCAAAAAGGATAATATTTTATTTCATCCTTTTTGAAGTCGGTTTGCTTTTTTTTGTAAAAAGTTTTTTTTTGTATAGGCCTTTGCCAATTTAGAATAAACATTATACTATATACTATGCAGTTAGTTTCGTTAAAATTATAATGAGGAGGAGTTAATGTAATTGTAATTTTAATTCTAGATATACATTTATTATATGTCTTTCCCATCACGGAACAATGGTGTTCCGGACCTCTGGGAGGCGTGCGCGGAGCCGAAGCCAACACGTAGAGGCCCTTTTGACACTTTAATGAAATGTAAGGGGTACACCGAGCGGATGCTGCCCTTACCCGTGTCATGGGACGCATGCAGAGGCAGCACCCGCCAGGGTATAAGGGCTATTGAGAGTTGATGGTATCTAAAATGAACTAGGTTATTGGGTGAAAGCGATGGACTAAGTACTGAGCTATGGGGTAAAAAACCGGACGCCTGCCTAATAAAACGGTATGCAATTTTATTTCCGGCAGACGGTGACTCGCCCTCACAAGATGGGCCCCCACAAAAAGCGACAACTAGGATGGCTCAAGGGCAACACCGGTGTGAGCGGCTCAGGGGTGTCGAGAGGTGTGTGCCGCTTTCTACCCAGTGGCTGTTAACAGCCACTGTGCCAACTCGCGTCTTATGCATATTTCACTTCCACCCCTGGAGCTTATAGCTCTAACGACTCCACTCTGGCCGGCCGGCTAAGGCAAGCCAGAGGCAGAGAATCCTGTCCCACCCATCCTCCTTGCGGGTAACAGAACTCCCCAGGAGCACTCGGGTACGTGAGGTCGCTAATCCCCAACAGCTCGCCACAAGCTGCCCTGCGTTGACTGATTGCACTGGTAAAACCAGCGGGCGATGGGGTCGTCACATCCCTACGCCAATTTATTATTATTACTATTGATGACAATAATTTATTTTCGGATGTTGACATGAAATATTTTAAGAGTCATCATCATTCGCTTGCCCTTATCCCATTCATTTGGGGTCGGCGCAGCATGTCTTTTTCTTCCATACCTCTCTCTCGCCCGTCATCTCATCATTCACTTGCGTTCGCTTCATATCATCTCTCACACAGTCCATCCACCCTTTTCTCGGTCTTCCTCTCCCATTACTTCCCTCCACATTCATTCGTAATACCTTTTTCGTCACATGACTTTCATCCCTCCGCATCACATGCCCGTACCACGCTAGGCGATTCGCTCTTACTTTTTCTACTATGGGTGCAACTTTTAGGCTTCCTCTTATATACTCATTCCTTATCCTATCCATTCTTGTCACACCACACATCCATCTTAACATTCTCATCTCCGCTACATGCAACCTCTTTTCATCCGTCACCTTTAGGGCCCAACACTCCGATCCATACATGACGACAGGTCTTATGATGGTTTTATAAATTTTACCCTTCAATCGAAGAGGCATTCGGGCGTCGCAAGTGGTTCCCGTGACCTGTCGCCATTTCATCCATCCTGTAATGAAATATTTTAAGAGTATTATGAATAAATGAGTATGAGTAAGTAAATCACGGAAATGATAAGTATTTGCCACCATAACTTCGTATGGCAATCTTACTGGCACAGGCTTGCAAACATTTGGAAGGTACTCTATCTTATTCTCCATTAAGTACTACATTCTAAGCCTAAAAGGATGAAAATAATAACGATCAGTATGTAAAACGTGTTGTTTTGTAGACTGGATAATTAGTAAACAGTAAATGAAAGATAAGGTCTGAAGAGCAAAAGAAATAGACTCAATTTACCGCTTTTGTTAGAAAATTACATTAATTAAGTAGAGCAAACAATCATGTTATTATATAAATTGCACCCCATCTATTATAATGAGCATCGCGGTTTCATTATTTCGGTGAAGACTCGGTTAAAATAATCTACGCCCTACGGACTTAACAGCCCAAGGACCTTATTCTAGAATATGAATTTTCCTTAGGTACTGTAACATTGAAAACTTATTAATTACGCGCGCTTCCTCATTCTAAAGCTGAACTGCAAAAGTGCAAGCGGAACACAATAATAGTCATATTGGATTGGTAATACATTTGTGATGAATTTCTGTTTCTGAAAAATAGAATTATATACAAAGCAAATTTGGCCGCTATTTCAAATCGCTCAGAGGTGCGGAAGTAATAAGTAAGGGATGACTCACGCTATAACGATCCGGGTCCGGGCCGCGGCGATGGACACTTCGTTTTATATGATGGGTGATCGGTAATCACGTGATGCTTTCTAAAGAAAACGAAGTGTCAGATGCCTCGGCCTGGACCCGGACCATTCTAGCACATTCTATACAGTCATTAGACGAGGGGAGACCGCGGGGGTCGCGCGCACCCGAGCTGCATACATCGCTGTTATTGCCATTAAGCTACTAAGCTCGGTACACGTCAAAGGCCGTCAGATCACTGATACATTTTACACTGATTCTAGCGTATTAATAATGCGGATGACGTTCCAGTACTCCTTTCTCGTAAAAATGATTCCGTAAGAACATGTGTGAACGCAAGTTCACAATGTGTAACGAAAGAAAAACTAAACTTTTTAAATTAAGTACCTACCAACAGGCCAATTCTAACGTGCACCTGACATCAAACCGATATTAGAATAATATTAAAATCATATGTATGTCATTCGCTCTGACTTGTCCGTATATGTATTCTGACTCTCTGGCTCTGACTTGTCCGAGCGAGACGCCCGCACCAATGAACTGAACTGATGTGGGGCATTATCTATGAAAAGGGACCTAATTGTCGATGGCGCTTACGCCGCACAGCGTCGAGCGGCATTGTATTTATATCGGAGCATCGTTAATAATGGCGTAAGCGCCATCGACAACAAGGTCCCTTGTCATAGATAACGTCACATATGATAAGCATGTTGCTAACTTTCGAATTGGCCTGTAGAGCATTCAAATGCAGACGTATTGCGTTACTGTCAGCTACCGTGAGCGCGCTGACACTGACATCTGACGTATAACTGCATACATTACAATCGGCGTCGTGTATCTCTGTCACTCTAATTACGCGAAATCGATAGAAATAGAAATAAACTATATTCGAATTTCGATACGTATTACTTGGTGTGTATTGCTTGTTAGCAAACTACAAGTGCTATTCTCACTGATCCAATAATGTTTAGTTTGATCTTGTTGCCAATTTACTATCGTTGTGGTAATTGAACTTTATCAGTACCTACTTATTTGCGAATTTTGTCATTTGAGAGTTAGGATGAAAATGTATAAAAGGTTAATAATGATACCTACCTGGTCACGTTCGCCTACACTACGCCTACTTTAAATAAATGACGGTTTCGTATTATTTTTACAGGAATGTATTAGAGATAATTAAATAATAAAAGTAGTCCCTCCTTTTGTGGACAATAGTTAACAACACATACGTATAAGCAAGCTTTAATAAGTAAGTTTTAATGTGTGTCCCGTAAATATACATTCCTAAGATTTTATATTACGTACATGTTATTTAAGTGAAATAATTGTGATACATACCTAGAACGTGACGTGCCTAGTGCTTTGTATTACCCAACCTCTTCCCATAATGAATATGAGTATTGGATGGCAAAAACCTTTTTCACCTCAGCAGCTCGAACAAGGGTACTTTGCTTCTTAAAAACAGTGAGCAAAATGCGATTTTGCTCACTGAGTCATTTTGTCTCACTCAGTGAGCAAAATAGCATTTTGCTCACTGAGTGTGTCTCAGTCAGTGAGCAAAATCGCATTTTGCTTCACTTTTTTTCGCTGAGTGAGACAATATGACATTCAAGTGACCTTTATAGTCAAATGTCATTTCAACATGCGGGGTCTAATACAAGTTCGATATACTTGGGTTCTATTATCTCTGTCCCTCTAGGTATGTTCTCACTGCTTAGGGTGAAAATTTTTGTGTACTACACGAGATCAAAGTTATTTACATCTCGTGCGCTTTTGAATCCCTTACTACGCTCAAGATTCTAGATTCTTTCGCTTGCACGGGACTCAAAATAAGCACTCGAAGAAATATCAAACTTTGATCTCTTGTTGTACAAATAACTATTTTAATCGTGACGTTTAGATAAAAGGTTATGCATGTAATTATCTTATTAACAGAGTGTTATTTGTAGCGTTTAAATATTCACATAAAGCGGCATCCATTATGTCGATAACATACACCATAGTTGTGGCGAACCGAGCGGTGCGGTTGCGAATGTTTCGATTTGCGATGCTATTTCATTATGTGCCTACTCATTACGAAAATTACTGAAAGGCCTACGTCAAATTTTGAACTCATCGAGGATTGTGTTTATTAAATTCTGTTCACTTCTGTTTTTGAAGTGAAAACTTCTTTAGCGGCGCTGAGCACTTTTTGAGGTGGGGAAAAATGATAAACTCGAGACAGCGGGCTGAAATACGAGGACCTCACAGTTACATTCTAACGTTATATCACTCCAATATAATTCAATAAAGCTACATCTTGATGAAATCGCTAGTAAAAGTGAACTCTAGTACTGGTGAATAAAACTCAAAATATCATGACCAAATATATTTAGATGCGAGGTCTGCAAGGTAACTTAACAATTTCTATTCGAATTTTAAACAATTAACGCTACAAATTTAAGATAAATTTTGGAATTAAAGTTTTTCAATAGAAAGGAGGATGGGTCAACTATACATAGTGCTGCAGACATTTTGCACTAGTCATTGAGTTTTCACTTCTGCCGGCACTCCCGGAGTGCAACCCGTTGTTTTTTTTTAGCCGACTTCGGTGAAGTGATAAGCAAAAATATGTTACGATTTAGGTCTTATTTTTATACGACCTGGATGATCGCTCACGCTGATTGGTGCATGTAAAATGAAGTGAAAGTCGCGCGTGAAATACCCGCCAATCAAGATGATCATCAAGGTCGTTCAAAACCAAAACCAGTGAGTGAATTGCAAACTGCGATAAATTAATTACAATAATTTGTTAAAATACATCACTTTTGTTAGTACCATCACCAAGTTTTTATTTGAATAATTCTTAGATAATGTCTGGAGGAGCATAAGTAACGCACAAAGCAATTATTAATATTTATATCATAATTGATTCGTTAGTTGCGGTTATCTTCCAGTAATACGTGTAACGATGTCCATCTCAAAACTGCTTCATGTAACTAAAGTTAAAATATCGACATATGTACCTAACGGTTATTTGATAAAAGTGAGAATCAATCATTAAAATCATTGACAATTCTGTACGGATAAATTAATAACTTCCACAGCAATTACAATGTAATCGAAATTCATTTCACAGTTAACTATTAACTATTAATGATGTTCATTGTTCTTGGTCAGTAAAATACGATTTCAGTAAATTTAAGCTACTTAATTATGTAGGTATATCGGATACCCGATTGAAACAAAAAATGTTGATATTGAAATATTGTTTTATGAAACTTATACAACTTTCTAAAAACCGGGCAAGTGCGAGTCGGACTCGCGCACGAAGGGTTCCGTACCATAATGCAAAAAAAAAAACTAAAAAAAAGCAAAAAAAAAACGGTCACCCATCCAAGTACTGACCACTCCCGACGTTGCTTAACTTTGGTCAAAAATCACGTTTGTTGTATGGGAGCCCCATTTAAATCTTTATTTTATTCTGTTTTTAGTATTTGTTGTTATAGCGGCAACAGAAATACATCATCTGTGAAAATTTCAACTGTCTAGCTATCACGGTTCGTGAGATACAGCCTGGTGACAGACGGACGGACGGACGGACCGACGGACAGCGAAGTCTTAGTAATAGGGTCCCGTTTTACCCTTTGGGTACGGAACCCTAAAAACAAACCCTTATATAAATTTAACTTGACTACTATTTATTATTTAAGGAATCAGTAATAATTTTCTTTATAAGAATATTTACATTGACGAAAAATCGGTATACTAGCGCAAAATTTAAAACTCGCACCTATTCTGGCACTGAAAGTTTCGTTCGACCTAGGTACGAGTCCAATTCGCCAATAACAACTACTGCATTGCCTGAATCCTTAAAACTTCTCTCCAAACTCCAGTTTACGATTAGGAAATACAATTATCCTGCTAGAAAGTATTTTAGTTTGACTTAAAAATTCAAAGGAATGAACGTTTAAAACAAACGGAATAAGGCTGGTAATGGATTGGAGCTATTTTGTCCGCTTTGGAACTTTAGATTCTCGCTCCGTAGACGCTCAGCTGCTAAATTCACAAAACATAGTATATCGAATGTGAGAACGTCCCTATAGGTCCCTACTATATATTAACGTCGAGAAACTTCATGCAAACGGAGGGCCAGATTATGTTGGTCTCTCTTTAGTGAAGTGATCGGTATAAGTTGCGAAGAACAGTCTCGCAAATAACAAACACAGCGAGCGTGGAGGACTTCAGTAGCGGTCCTTGGGCTTGTTTGGACGACGCCATTTACATTTCCACTGAGGTGTATTAAAAGCAAAAAAGTAATTGAAGAACATCTACATAGGCATTGATGACTTAACGGTTCCATTGAGGACGAGGGATTGCATTTGCCGTTTTTCGTCGGCTGCGCGTATATAAGTTGTTATATTTTGCAAGCGCAACTGTCTGCGTCTTAATCTTCTTTATTCCTCTAATGATTATAACATCTGTCTGTAACCTCAGCACGCTTAAGCCGCTGAAAATATTTAAGAGAAATAGTGGTGTCGAGATAGGTTGAGACACAGGGAAAACATAGGATAGTTTTTATCCTAGAAATCATCCCTTAAAAAGGTGAAAATGGAGGTGGAATTTACAATAAAGTTATATATGGAAATACTAATTCTACGCAGACTAAGTCATGGGGAGATACTAGTTTCTCATAATTTATTAATGAATGTGTCTGGACTCCACATAAAACCCTGACATCCCCGACTCACAGCTCCCGCTGCGTTGACATTTAGAGGATTTGCTCTTGACCTATTCTGGGCTGACCTCTGCTGACCTTGCCGAAATGAGTTCTTAGTTGCACTCATGGAACGGTTGCAGAGCAAATTAATATTGTATGTTTGTGTGTTTCATTGACGATATGTATTTTATGTATTGATGTGTATTTTTGACAAGCATGAGGCTTGTCTATTTAACAAATCAAATTTTAAAATATCGCCAAAAACAGAAGGGCTTTAATTTCGAGAGAATAAGTTGTTTTTTACCGCCTATGGAGGCACCAAACTCTCTTGTAGCCCAATATGTACTTATCAGGTGTTTTTTCTTAGAGCATACCCTACTTTCCAAAAAGTACAAACAAAATGGGTAAACAATAACGAAAAAGGCTGTGGCAGGGGTAAACCTCTTGATTGATCGCTGATTGGTCTTAAACTTATCGAGAGATACATTCGAATTTTATACAATCGTGATATAATAGATAGCTTCACGAAGCTTGCTAAGTGGCCTAAGTAAGGTTAGAGAAAGGAAAGCTTGATTATTGTATAGATACCATCACGCTCCGCAATTGTTGCGCCATTTAGGGTCGTAGCTAAATTGGTTGTTCAATACTTACGCTATAGAATTTCCAATTTAGCAAGAACCCTTAATGGCATATACCATCCCGTGTGGTGACTGTACAATACTTTTTCCATTATACTTCACTTCGCACGCTCGGTTGATAAGTACGAGCGAGTTAATGTCAAAATAACAAGAGATTCACATTCAATTTGTAAGTTCAAATCGGCCTTCAGGAATTCTCAAAGTTCCCGATTCAATTTTATCTCACAATCGGCCATCGAAATACACGAGAGTATTTAAAGTCGGAAAATTTCGGGAAGAAAATGGAGTTACATACTCAAGTTAAAGATTTATTTTTACAAGGACGAGAAAGTTACCTGTACGTAGGTGGAACGTAGGTACAGATATAGATTTTAATGTTAGATTTTTTTCCACCTCTCATATTTAGGACTTTTTATCTATTTCCGTCCTTGTATTGTATTTAGAAAAGATTGATCGAGTTGTAGGTACGTCGGCACAATAGATTAGGTACCTATTTTAGGAGTGGAGAGGCGAATTTTTCTGTCGATGTCAAAGAAATACTAGAGTACCTACAGACATGAATTTATCTTACCTATTTTTCCTTTGTTTGATATTACGGACATTTTAACATAAAACTCTTATTAGTTCGTCACGTACATCAAAAGCATATTCATTTCTATCAAAGTCAAAATAATAATTTTCTGAACTGATTGATTGATTTGTGTACTGATTGGTTGAACTGAGTGAAGTGATTGATTTCTCCTGCAACCCACCAGCAATTTGTCCTTTGACAAAATAAGGGCCAATAGCATTATAATCAGCACACGCTTGACATTTGCGGCAAACTTCACTGTGCGGTCACAGTGGACCGACGCCTTTGATGTTTGCGTAAATGCCGCACTAGAACACAGTAGGGTTGTCACAGACTTTTACATAACTGCCCAAAAAAAACACAATTCTAATAAGACACGCTAGCCCTGTAAGTAGTACCGAGCAACTAACAATGGCGATTATGCAGCTCGGGTGCGCGCGAACCCCCCTCGCTATCGCACCCCGCACAATTCCCCTGTCTAGACGGCTTCGTCGAATGACTGTACTCGTATTGTTTTATAGACTGTGGTGCGGTTAAGAGCTATTAACTCTACACTCGTGAGTACAGAGTAACCGAGTTATGAACGTCGCAACAGGTGCTCCTCTCCTGCCCACCCCCTCTCCCTTATTAGTGATGCCCCCCCTCCCCCCTAACCTAGCTATGCTTGTACCGCTTTACGTACGATGGCTCTGAACTCGGTGAAAATATTGTGTGCGACAAGGGAGTATTCAAAATTGAAAGGAATGAGACAGGGAGATATTTGTTATAAATTTATAATTAGGTCGATTAACTGTTTCTCATTGATAGGTACAATATTGTCTTATTAGCCCGAAAACAACAGTGTCATGCTTTATGAAATAAAACTATTGAAACGGATTATATCGCGTATATTGAATACATACTACATCCCGACGTTTCGAACCCTTGACAGCGTTCGTGGTCAACGGGTGACCGATTATAGTTTTATTTCATGAGTAACTATCGCGGTAACCGAAGACAATAAAATATGGATTCAAAAGTCTGAAACTAAACTGTGAGAACAATACATGTTAGGTGAATTTAAATTATAATTAGTTTCTTATTGCTTGTTGATACACTGTTGGTAAAGATAAAATATAACTGTTATATAAGAATACTCGATATAATATACTTATTACAGTATGTTTGTTGTCCATTATTAAATACATTATTACAGTATATTAAATACATTCGATTGTTAATATTTCCGGCAAAATATTGAAACAAAGGACGCCGCGGGTGGATTCCCGGAAACAGCTCGAATCAATACGCCCAAACTGTTATGTACAAACAGCAAACTCTTAACTGTCCATCGGTGGACTTTATGCCTTTTGTAATAAGGTTTACTAATGGACAGTTAACAGTGTGGGTGATGGTACCTATGTCGATGCATCCAATATGGCGGGTTGCGCGTAAAATATTCTCTATTAGTTTCAGGGAACATGGGTTTTCATATTTAACATGATTTTAATTTGTGTCTAAAAGGCAAATTCTTGGAACTACATTCATTAATCAATCGCTTTTCAACTGAATATGGACCCTTTGGGCTCCTTAAGAATGCTACTGGGAAAATGCTAAAAGGAAGAGGATGATTTTTTTAACAACGACAAAACGAATGATTATCGATCAATTAAATTTAGAACCACTGGCATAGAAAACGTATTTGATATTTTAGCAATGTATAATGTGTGTAGGTAGAGTCAGACCAAGAAAAGCCTACAGCGGATTTGATAGCCCACGCAGTGCAAGTGTTATTTAAACGTCAAACTTCTGTGAAATTATGACGTATAAATAACACTTGCACTGCGTGGGCTATCAAATCCGCTGTAGGCTTTTATTGGTCTGACTCTACCTTAATTACAAAGCAAGGGAATATGCACCGTGCTTTTAAGTTTGTAATTGTAATTTACAATGTAATTTAATATTATGAGAATAAATATCTAAATCTAAGTCTAAAACCATAGCCTGTCGGTATAAGACACATTCTAAACACATAACCAATCTCTTATTAAAATCGGATAATAGGCCAAAACAACGGTTTGACGGTAATGTTTACATTTCATTCCCCGGCAAGTGGTCCGAGTGTTGTTCATGATGCGCCCAAGTGGATCACATGAAGGGAAACCATTTTATATTGATCTCTAATGGGGTTGGCAACTGTCAAAGGTTTTTAAAATTAACATAGGCTTTACCTCTCTCTAGTTTTGTTCTATGAGATTTCGCTTAAAAGGCTCCGGCGGTCGGTAGTGCATCCACCCTACATTATCAATAATAAGTTTTTGGCAAGAATTTCATTTTTGGTACAAGCTTTTATCGCTGACTGTACTCTTCTTACGACGGACAACTAATATTCATCGAGACAATTCTAAAAACCCCTAAGTAACACAATTAGGTTGCGTTGTTTCATCCCAGAGTTCCTATGGCCACCTCCTGTCTCCATCATCAGATCAGGTCGACAGTACCATATTATTGTATTGTCATCAGAACTACATACAGCTGCCAATTTTCATGACGCTACGATCCTTGGAAGATGGTTAAATTAGTTACCTTAGATTCCATTACATCGACCTAATAAAAGCTTGTTAAGGCCACCTCCTGTCTCCATCATCAGATCAGCTCGATGGTACCATAATATTGCATTGTCATCCGATTTATACATGTATGCAAAATTTCAGCTCAATCGGAAACCGGGAAGTGGATCAAATTTAACTTAGTTACATACAGGTCGACCTAATAAAAGCTTGATAAAAAGTCTTAAAGTACAACTTTGTCATTACGAGTGAAGGGTTCACGCTTCGCGAGGTCTCAGTCTAAACCTCATGGAATAACATTACTAGTTGTAATGGGGTTGGGTGGTCGAAGTATTTTACAGATGGCGCTAGCATAGGTCTGACATGGCGCAGTCAGTAGGATCACACAGGGCAGGGCAGGGAGGTTGACAGGGCTAGAATACCATTTATCACTATGACTACAGCTTATAAAACAAAGTCCCCCGCCGCGTATGTCTATGTGTTTGTATGTTTGTTCGCGACAAACTCCAAAACTACTGAACGGATTTTCATGCAGTTTTCACCTATCAATAGAGTGATTCTTGAGGAAGGTTTAAGTGTATAATTTGTAAGCCCGTGCGAGGCCGGGGCGGGTCGCTAGTTGAATTAATAAGAATTAGACACTATTCGTAGTATTGATGGGTAAAACCTATGCTGGCGCCATCTGTAAAATACTTCGACCAGCCAACCCCATTACAACTAGTAATGTTATTATATGAGGTTTAGACCTCCGAGACTAGCTCGCGAAACGTGAACCTGTCAGTCGTAATATTGATCAAATGTACATACTTATCGATAAAATAGGTATTAGGTAGGTATAGGTAGTATAAAATAAGCTAGTGACTAAGCCGAGGGACGTAGCCTAATGTGCAAAATGTAAACAGGACGAGTAGAATATATTTTCAGTTATTGGGGTAAAACGCTTAAAACCCGAGTGACGACCATAACTTTCATCTTATTCTCCCTTCTATCTAATATTTTTCTCGCTTCTAATTTCCTTACTGCCTCCTCTTAAGAAGGGCCGCACGGTTGTTTGGCACAAATTGCATAAAGGGGCCCACTGATTAACAGTCCGCCGGACGGTATCGGCCTGTCAGTTGTTCGGAACTGTCAAAATTTTGTTCTAACTGACAGGCCGATACCGTCCGGCGGACTGTTAATCAGTGGGCCCCTTAAGAGACTTGGGTACGCTACAAACAAAATGTTTTAAGAATTACGTTGGATTATAAAATTTCCTTTTCCGTAAATTTTCATTATGGACGGTTTTCATAGGACGTTATCCGAGTATAGAGCCTTTTACCGATTACGTAGAAGTAGGTAGTAATGGAGCTGGCCCAAATCAATATGTTAATTCGTTCATGAATAATACTAAACCACGAAACCACGGAAAAGGATTTTATCAGAAATGATAACATTAAGTTATCAAAATGGATCCATGAATTTCGGTCATTAACGTTATTAACGTCATTAACGTACATTATACCACTTAATATACAATAGTTCGTACCTATATAAATAGAGGTATTATTTGGCAAAGGCTTACAAACATAATTTTCTCCTTGGATTAGAGCGGTATATTACAGAAGCTTTCGTAACTAAAACATTATAAATGTATAAAACTCCCGACGTCTTACATCTGGTTGGGCTTATTTTAGTTTTCGCCCATGTGACGGAGTAGCAAGTATTTATTTTTTTATTTCCGGGGACTGTACCTAACGTAATAAAGTCTTTCTGTAGCAAATATTCTCCAAGGTTTGCCTAAAACATATTGCGACGAGTAATAAATATTTTAATGTGGTACATTTGTTGTATTAAACATATCTTCTGAATATATTTGAGCTTTTATATGGAAAACTCGTAATATTACTAGAAATAGGTCAACATATTTCGTGCTACTGGTCTTGGGCACGTGTACATACACGTGTAAAATGTGTGTAATCTATTTTTCGGTTTATTTTATGTTTCTTTCCTTTATGTTTCTTTATTTTATTTTTTGTCTGTTACCTTCCGTGATTATTTCTCACTTGATGGATGCTTGATGGTCTCATCGGAAGATCAGCGCTGGAAGTCGCCAGCAACATGCTGAGATGACACAACCATTTCGTGACACTTTATTTTTCACTGTTTTTTCTATGTATGTGTATTGTCTGTGTTTACGAATAAAAACCTATTCTATTCTATTCTATTCTGTATCCTTATTAAAATACGTATAAAATAAAACCTTAGTCCGTGCAAGCAGCAAGAATCAAATAACTCGTTCTCCATTGTATTTGCGTTGTATTCAGGATTATCTTATTGTATTCGTTGTATTGTACTGTGTTTGATTGCATTCTCGATGCGGCTTTGTGCGATTTATTTGTCGAATCAAAAGGTTGGAAGGGTTTCCCGGATATTATTCGATATCTGCACGTATCACTGCGTCGCTAGTTTTATTGGAGTGGATCGATTGCTTTCCAATAGCTTCACGGTTCAATGCTAATATATTGAGGATACAATTTTGTGAAATATTGGGGTAAACAAACATTATAACATAAGGTAAACGTACTAGTGCTCGAGATGCTAATGCCCAATAGATTCTGGCTACTGAAATATTACACACATTTTTAGCGGGACATTCAAAAAATCTTAAGCTGGTCACACTTTGTGTAGTAGGAATAACTATTATTGATACTAGAAAATATTTTTGAAGTGAAAACTTCTTTAGCGGCGCTGGGCACTTTTTGAGGTGGGGAAAAAATGATAAACTCGAGACAGCGTAAGGCGATCACGTGACCGTAACGTTTAGATGGCCACTCATTTAGATGGCATTTAAATCAATAAAGAAAAACTCAATGACATTACTAGAAAAAGGTTGTAATCTTGTACGGGTTGAAATACGAGGATCTCACAGTTACATTCTAACTTTAATATCACTCAAATATAATTAAATAAAGCTACATCTTGATGAAATAGCTAATAAAAGTGAACTCTAGTACTGGTGAATAAAACTCAAAATATCATTACCAAATAAGTATATTTAGCTGCTTTGTTACTGCACACCGTTGTATGGGGACCTTGCACTTTGAGACTATGTGCTGAAACTTGGCACAGTTGATTCTTAGCTGGTCTTGAGCAGATACAGACCGGGAGACCTCGAGAGCCATTTCTCATTTAGTGGGGGGGAGGGGGGGAAGTTCGACGCCGCCGCGCTTCACTTGGAGCAACATTTCTCTAAAACTATACCTATTAGGGAATGTAATATATCATTTTCGGATAAATTAAGGATGAGGAATCTAGTTTTGGAACAAAAACAATGCACTTTCTAACAAAAAAAAAGCATAAAGTAGAAAAGACTAAAAACGTATTTTTGATTTTTTCATAATTACCAATTTTTTTTTAAAGTATAGCAGGAATCTGAAAACAAAAAATACAGTCGTAAAGCTACACTTATTACGTTTAAGAAAATATATAGTTTAATATACAAAACTGTTGATAAATGGGAGATAAAAAATAATATTAAGCGTGGGTCAGAGTGATCTCAATACAAAATATGATGAATGTGGGAAAGTTACTTATAATTTGTTCTACAATCGTTTATTTTTCTTGTTTTTCGTAAATAACTCGTAAACGGTAGCCCACAGCAAAAAAATATCTTGCACGTAAATAATCTGTTTCAGATTTCTTATAAAATAAGTACTACTGTTTTTCGGTACCATCAATATTAAAAAAAATATTGAAGGGAGAAAATAAATACTTAGGTCCCCTTTTTTAGTCATTCGTAAATAACTCGTAAACGAAGGCCAATAGCAAAACAATTTTTAGTACATGAATAATTTACATAAAATTTCCTACAAAAAAGGTCATTCGAACTTTTTCGCTAGGATCAATATTAAAAACGATATTAAAGAGAGAAAATAAATTCTAAGGTCCCCTTTTTAAATATTGATCCTAGCGAAAAAGTTTGAATAACCTTTTTTGTAGGAAATTTTATGCTAATTATTCTTGTGTTAAAATATTTTTTGCTATTGGACATCCTTTACGAGTTATTTACGAATGACTAAAAAAGAGGACCTTAGTATTTATTTTCTCCCTTCAATATTTTTTTTAATATTGACCTTAGCGAAAAAAAGGAGCACTTATTTTATAAGAAATCTTAAACAGATTATTTACGTAAAAGATATTTTTTTGCTGTGGGCTACCGTTTACGAGTTATTTACGAAATTATTAAAAAATAAACGATTGTAGAACAAATTATAAGTAACTTTCCCACATTCATAATATTTTGTATTGAGATCACTCTGGCCCACGCTTAATATTATTTTTATCTCCCATTTATCAACAGTTTTGTGTATTATACTATATATTTTCTTAAACATAATAAGTGTAGCTTTACGACTGTATTTTTTGTTTTCAGATTCCTGCTATACTTTTAAAAAAAATTGGTAATTATGAAAAAATCAAAAATACGTTTTTTAGTCTTTTCTACTGTATGCTTTTTTTTTGTTAGAAAGTGCATTGTTTTTGTTCCAAAACTAGATTCCTTATCCTTAATTTATCCGAAAATGATATATTACATTCCCTAATAGGTATAGTTTTAGATAAATGTTGCTCCAAGTGAAGCGCGGCGGCGTCGAACTTCCCCCCCTCCCCCCCACTAAATGAGACGTGGCTCTCGAGGTCTCCCGGTCTGTATCTGCTCATGACCAGCTAAGAATCAACTGTGCCAAGTTTCAGCGCATAGTCACAAAGTGCAAGGTGTCGTGCACTAACAAACTAGCTAATTTAGATGCGAGGCCTGCGAGGCCTGCAAGGTAACTTTACAATTTCTATTCGAATTTTAAACAATTAACGCTACAAATTTGAATTTCGAATTTTAAACAAGCTCACTGACCAGCAATTTCGGTACTAAAGTTTTTCAATAGAAAGGAGGATGGGTCAATTATACATAGTGCTGCAGACATTTTGGACTAGTCATTGAGTTTTCACTTCTGTCGGCACTCCCGGAGTGCAACCCGCTGTTTTTTTTTCTGTGCACACTGTAAGGTACAGTCGCCATCAGATATATAGGAGCGGCCAAGGTGTTCACAATATCTGAACACGCGCTCTAACGCCCTGACAATAGAGGCGTGTTCCGATATTTGTGAGCACCTTGGCCGCTCCGATATATCTGATGGCGACTGTACCTAAGGAAATAAGTTATTTTATACGTTGATGTGCACTCAAAGTCATGTCAACAATTTAGTATGGAAAATGTTTAGTTCCATAAAAAAATGCTAAAATTTTTCAATATTAAATGTGTTGCCATGTTTAAGCATTTGAAGTCAAAAATGTGACAGTTACGTCAGTGGCGCCCTCAATAATTTTCTACAATTTCTTGTCGGACTATAGTTACTCTGCTATACTCGTATATCTGCCCGAAGTCGCAGCATGATAACATTCACTGAGAGATGCAGAGCACCGATCCTTCACTGTTAACGTAATGGAAGGACCGACGTGCGTGCGGTACCACGGGCTAGTCGAACAATCGAGAATCAAGCGAGTTATGTTCGATTTCTGAAGATAGACTAACAGTCACTCTCTAATTAATACAGTTAGAAAAAGACCGGTAGGCGGGGTAGGCTATCTCGCTGGTGTAATACTGTCCCGGCACTCCTAATGGCAAGCCCACTGTGACTGCTTACCCCCCACGCGCCCTCATTCGATGTACGCTGCCCGATTCGAACTTTAAGATAAGTCTCTTTAAGATCGATCTTTTATAGATCTTTTAACTGACGTATCTTAAAGTTCGAATCGAGCCGACGGTGTGGCCGACGAAAAAAATCGGGCAAGTGCGAGTCGGACTCGCGCACGAAGGGTTCCGTACCATAATGCAAAAAAAAAACGAAAAAAAATGCAAAAAAAACGGTCACCCATCCAAGTACTGACCACACCCGACGTTGCTTAACTTTGGTCAAAAATTACGTTTGTTGTATGGGAGCCCCATTTAAATCTTTATTTTATTCTGTTTTTAGTATTTGTTGTTATAGCGGCAACAGAAATACATCATCTGTGAAAATTTCAACTGTCTAGCTATCACGGTTCGTGAGATACAGCCTGGTGACAGACGGACGGACGGACGGACGGACGGACGGACGGACGGACAGCGAAGTCTTAGTAATAGGGTCCCGTTTTACCCTTTGGGTACGGAACCCTAAAAACGTGGCTGACGAAAATGTACGGAGATCGTGATAGGACTGTATTCATGTATTTGTAATAATGGTAGAAGAGCCGGCCGCAAAATTTCTAACCGACTTGATACCACGATAAAATGCACAATGGTTTCCCAGAAAAGTTATGCTAAGTCCGAATTCGATAGTCTGCCACGGCGGAACTTGCCGAAAGTACGAAAAAGAAGGCCACTTCCGGTGCGAAAAAAGGGGCTGATTTAACCCATCTGATACCGAGATAGTAGTTATGGCAGCAGTTAGAAATTTACATGTAGACACAGAAAAGCGAAGTCTGCCACTATTTTTTTTGCCGGAAGTGCTTGGCAGACGCTCTCAAAGGTGACCATCGGGACCCCTAAATTAACCCATCTGATACCACCATGAAACCAATGCCAGTCGGTAGGTATGAACTCTCATGTCAGGAATATATAAGTCTGCCAAGGCTTTTCCTGCCGAAACACCATGGCAGACGAGATTATGTAAGCAAGGTCGCCATCGGTTACCCTACACTAACCCATCTGATACCACCATGAAACCAATTCCATTCGGTAGGTATGAACCCCCATTTTAGGAATATATAAGTCTGCCAAGGTTTTTCCTGCCGAAACACCTTGGCAGACGAGATTATAAGCAAGATGACCATCGGTTACCGTACACTAACCCATCTGATACCACCATGAAACCAATTCCAGTCGGTAGGTATGAACCCTCATTTCATGAATATATAAGTCTGCCAAGGCTTTTCCTGCCGAAACACCTTGGCAGACGAGATTATGTTAGCAAGGTGTACATCAGTTACCCTACATTAACCCATCTGATACCTCCATGAAACCAATTCCAGTCGGTAGGTATGAACCCTCATTTCGGAAATTTTTAAGTCTGCCAAGGCCTTTCCTGCCGAAACTCCTTGACAGACGAGATTATGTAAGCAACATCCGCATCCGTGGGACCGGTATACGTGATTACTGTGGGCTTATTTATTACTTTATGCTTTTACATATTTGTATATTATTATGTTATTAATGAAATATATTTATAATTTATTAAACCTATACCTAATACATTGGGAATTCATTACCTGCTTACGGCAGTAGTAGGGAGTAGTGGGTGAGTTCTGGCTCACTTAGCCAGGCCAACAGTCCCTCCCCCTTTTTTTCCCTTGTTGAGGCCCTGCAACCTTACCTTGAACCCAACCTAATGTCATTGTAGCTCGAATCTAACCTAATCTATTTTTATTGCTTTTAGAAAATATTCTAATAACAATTATCTACTTTTGCAAAGTTAAATGTTGAATTCTTTATTTCGCAAAATGGAATTTTAATGTGACTATAATGTATGTGCAATCTACTTAGAAACTGGGTTTAGAAATATAAAAACACACATTTTATATAGGATAATAAGTTTATTCAAGTAATATTCTGAACATATGAGATATAGTAACATCATTACTTATTCTGTGTACAGTGGAGAAAACATGCAAGTTGACATTTTTCGTTTTAAAATAAAGATAAACTAAACAGTATTTGCCACAAACCGATGTAAAAAAAACTTTGCAGTTGTTGATTAATGATTACAATACCATATCTTAAGGCCCCAGTACACAATGGGCCATCGCCGGCCATTCCAAGGGACGCATTTATGCGTTAGAGGGAGCAAATGATATTGCTATCTCATTCTACCGCATGGCTGCGTCCCTTGGAGTGGCCGGCAATGGCCCATTGTGTACTGGGGCCTTTACAATTTCTCTCCATGAACATTTTATGATACCCAACCAACCTTCCGGTTTTCGCCCGAATGAATTAAAATATTCACCAACACCATTGACATCAATATAAATGGCTATCCGATGTCAGCCAGGTTTAAAATCCGGATCTAAATTGATAATAAGCAATTTAAACAGGTGAACAGGCCCCAATTTCACCACGGTGACAGGTGCGACAATTGTAAAACATCACTGTTGCTGACGTCACAGGCATCCATGGGCTAAGGTTACCGCTTACCATCGGGCGGGCCGTATTCCTGTTTGCCACCATCATCGTATTATTAAAAAAAACTTTATTATATCGGAAAAAAACAGATATTTCTCTTGCTAAGTTTATGACAATTGTCACAAGAAACACTACAACTGTCACGAAATTCCGACATATAACTCATTTCCTGTCAAGATTCACCGACAATTCTACAAATATGTCGACTAGAAAAAATAATTCTTGTTTCACAACATAATTGTAATACATACAATTGTAGCAAAATGCCTGTCATGTTTGTAAGTATTTCTATAGAAAATATTTTATAAAATTGTAATATGTCACCTGTCGCTTGACAATTGTCGCTCGACATATGTCACTGACAATTGTAGCCGTGGTGAAATTGGAGCCAGGTAGGTGAACAAACATTGGCATTTTGTTGGCTGCAAATACATTCGATTCCACGCCTATATTCATTTTACTCATATAGTGTTACACAGAACTCATTTGCTGTCAAGAATTACCGACAATTGTCGTGTTTCTTGTGACAATTGTCATTAGCTTCGCAAAATAAGTACTTAGTATTTGGCGATATAATGGAGTTTTTATTTTATTAACATGTTGGTGGCAAACAAGCACACCGCCCGTCTGATGGTAAGCGGTTACCGTAGCCTATGGAGGCCTGTAACGTCAGTACCAACTGTGATGTCGACAAGTGTCGCACCTGCCACCGTAGTGAAATAGAGGCCAGGCCCCAATTTCACATCGGTGACAGGTGCGACGAATTGTAAAATCACTATCGCTGACGTCACAGGCATCCATGAGCTACGATTACCACTTACCATCGGGCGGGCCGTATTCCTGTTTGCCACCATCATTGTATTATTTAAAAAAAAACTTTATTATATCGGAAAAAACAGATATTTCTCCTGTGAAGTTTCTGACAATTGTCAAAGATCTAGAAGAATTGTAGGTAATTCTTGACAGGTAATGAGTTATGTCGGAATTTCGTGACAATTGCAGTGTTTCTGTGACAATTGCAGGTGACTGTATATTAGGAATAATTATTTTATTTAGTTTCAACGAAAGTTTCAAGTTTAGTACGAAAATACTTCAGATATACAATATGCACAAAATGTAGACCTAATCGAAATAAAACATTGCTTTTTATAGTAAATTTTTTTAAAAACATTCGATACATAGGTATACATAACAATAACCAGGCCACAGCGGTATTGGCCTGTAAGCTTTATCTCGGTCTCCAAAGCCGCAAAAACTCGCTAGTACTTCGTGCTGGTCTAGCCGTTATTTTTTCTTGAAGATTTTCAGAGAACAGCACGTACACGCATTATACATATAGACGGAACGAACGGCATAATCATAATCATTTATTCGTCGCAATCCATGGTATTACAGATCTAGGTACAAGACTTTCAGGTATTACTTATACGAATTACATAACGCTTCCTGTTAATAGGCAATATTTTAAGATAAAAGTTCTATAATATATTACAAGATTACAATTGTCATCAAAATTAATTGACGTACAGAAGTCAAATACGTTTTTAAAATGACGCAAAATGAAAATTAATCCCAATCAGTAAAGGATGAGTGTACACTCTGCACCAAGGTCTCGAAGGGGAAGTAAGAACAAATACCGAGTTTAATAATAAACTGACGTATATTTGCCTGGCTCACACAAATCACACTTAATACAAATTTCAATAAATATCTTAAGAAATCCACGGTATACAAGCGTTAGCTAGTTTCCGAAATAAAAAGCGACATCTCCTGGGAAATTGAGTCAACATCGTAAATAAGGCGTTTTATACATACCGCCCACCAAGGACGACATGTCCTTCATCATAACCGCCCACCATAAAGTGACCAAGGAATCAAAAGTGAACTGAATACAAATCAAAGGTGGGCTCAGTTTTCTTTAACACATTTGCATAAACACAACATAAACTTTTAATCTTCACACCATAACATAAACTCTTAGTAAGTAACAATAATAATGCACCTTAAAATCTACATTATCTAATTGTCTAATAACTTCTTAGAATTGTAACTGCGAAGACACAGTTTTGAACTAAAGTTAACAAACTTAAGGACTCAACTCATATTGTTTTAAACAACACTGATCTAAACAGAAATATTTTGAATAATTCTGCCGAAAAACCACGCTTCATAAAAAACAAAAAAAGATTGAGGCAGATTATTCCCTTTCTTCAAAAGACATCTTCAACTCCAGTTTTTTCTAGGAATAATAATCTGTTCTCACGAGAAGAACTAAAAATTTAAAATATTAATACTAATTCACCTTACATTTACTTATAAGGTTTTGACAACTACGTTGTGATCTAATTTAAACTGAGGATACGATCATCTGGGATACAAGATTCTATTAGAGAAGACAACCGATCATGGTAAGTAAAATATTTCTAAATATAAACAATACTTGAAATGCATAAAAATAGTTGTACTTCGCTTTATACATAGCATTGCTGTTGTAGCTTGTGATGTACTAATTTTTCTTATGTTCAGGTAGCGATGGCAACGGCAGTTTCACCGAGTGCTGACATTTCTCTTTTTATTCTTTCTTTTCTAATTCTTAATTATATAAACCATTTTTATTTGCAGGTTGAACTTCTATTTTCATTTGACAGTTTCTCACAATAAACTTCTGAAAAGATGTAACAGTCATAATATAAATCTTTTGTAATCACAAGTAATCTGATTCAGAACTTTTCCTGGTAAGTACGAGTACAGTTTCGAGGCTGTACCGTCGTCAGTAATTTGTGAACCTTGAATTCTTTTTCAGGACCTTCTCGTTTGCCGACAGATGCGCTGTTGTAAGGAAGGTGAGATTTTGGAGTCTTGCAGGTGTGTCCGTGAATGAAAGGCAACATCACCATGTTCCTGTTCTCCTTTTTTCTCATCGACTCAGATACTCTACGATCTTTGTACTCTATTTCTGCAGTCAGCTGTTTGGAGTGAACTGAAGGTTTGTTTTTATCTTTATACTTCTTTTCTTCAATTACCTGCGTGTGTAAGACGGTAACATTTTCCGTTTCCTTTAAGTTCGCCGAACCTAGTGGGCCTGACAAAATCCACCCGAGCGTGGTGCGCTGAGCTAGTGGAAACCCATTTGGACCTTTCAGTAGTCCATCCATAATTATATGGCAATAAACCTTGCCTCCCAACAGAACATCTACTTCGTTGGGTGAACTATACGTTGGATCGGCCAACTTGATCTGCTTTAACACAGCCCACTCTGGAGCTACTACCTTCTCGCTTGGGAGGTAAGTAGTGATCTTCTTTATAACATACGCCTCCAATACAATACTGAAGGTGGGATTGGTGAGCGATTGAACTTTCAACTCCACTGCATATTTAGGGACCTCAGAGGTCTGTTCGCCACCTAATCCTGTGATTGAACCTTTAATAGGAAATTTCTTTATCCCTAATGCCTTCACAACAGCTTCAGTGACAAATGAAGCCTGTGAGCATTGATCTATCAACGCGCGTGTCACCTGATAATCACCTGTCTGCGACTCAGCCTTTATCAGGGCTGTGGGTAACAACGTTTCTTCTTTAGCAATCTCTGTCGCATGGCAGTTGACTATCGGCTTGATCTCTGTTTGTTGGTTCTCTGGAGTGACGTGTGTGGCTCCCTCCGAAACACCTTCAGCTACCTGACCTACATTCTCTAAATTGGCAGCTAAAGTTGGGACCTCCCTTGAATGAAGCAAGGAATGGTGCTTTCTATGACAAATTCGACAGCTAGTGGTTTTTTGGCAAAATCTAACAGTGTGATTACTCCCTAAACAATTGTAACATATTTTATTTTTTGTTACAAACTCACGTTTCTTAACAAAGTCCTGGTTTGCAAACTTCTTGCAAAAACACAGTTTGTGAGGCTCTCTACAAAATTCGCACGCTAACACAGGTGCGCTAGCAATGTGAAATACATTTTGTTTGCTTGAACTACTCGAATGTTTCTCGTAAGCACTGGTGACCTTATTGAAGTTTCTAGGCTCAATGAACTCTAAAGCTCTGTACCGGCTGGTCAAGAACTCTTTGAACTGATCAAAGGTAGGCAATGCATCTGAAGCCGAGTTAGCTGCTGCATTAAGCTCCCAATGCTTACGTGATTCTAGATCTAGCTTTAATGTCAACAGGTGTATCACTATGATGTCCCATGTGGAAACATCAATGCCTAGATTAGACAATGCACTTAAACAATCTGTTGATGTATCTAACAGATCTTTCAGAAAAGCAGGAGATTCAGAGGTCGCGTTCTTTTGACTCAGTAACCGTGTAAGGATGCAATGTGATAGATACTTTTTGTTATTGTATCGTTGTTCTAACAAACTCCAGCATCGATCATAGTTTGAGTCTGATACAGGTATGTTGCGCAACAACTGCTCTGCTTCTCCTGTTAAATAGCTTTTTAGATATTGCAATTTTTGCACACTATCTAAAGAGTTGTTGTTGTGGATCATTGATACGAATAAATCCCTAAATGTTGTCCACTCTTGATATTTGCCCGAAAAGTTAGGAATTGTTAATTTAGGCAGTTTAACAGAATTTGTCCTAGTGAAAGAATTTTCATCATTGGTGACCTTTGACTGACTTGAATGAAAACTTATAAAGTCAGCCAAACCATCTTTCAATTCACACCTGTAATCTGTGTATTCATCCTCTGTTTTGTCATAAGTCTCCTCAACAGTATAGCTTTTTGCTTTCAACAGTGCTAAATCATATGTACGCATCAACTCTTTATGACCTTGTCTGAATTCTGACCAAAGCTGCTCTAGGGTGTCTAGCCGACTCTCTATGAAATGCTCCGTTATGCGTGCCTTAGGAGATTTTTTGAAATTAACTCGCGCCTTGAATATACGACTAGACAAGTCATTTTGAAAGTTAAGTAATGAATTCATGATGTTTACAAATGAATAGCTTTAGGCAAAACAGAATTTGAATTTGAACTTTATAGCACTGTAAAAAGACTATGAAATAAACACTTAAAAAAAACCTTAAAATATTTGAAAATTTTACAAGTGTTTGAACTTTAATACACTCTGAGCAAAATCGGGCATGGATTCCCCGTTCCAACAAGATTTTCCGAATTATTCTAAGTGTCTACTCTACTAAATTATTCTACAACTACAGCCAAATATTTTCTATGTCCATGTAAACAATCGAATTCTTCAAAGTAAATCATCATCATCATTCATCATTTCAGCCTATATACGTCCCACTGCTGGGCACAGGCCTCCTCTCATGCGCGAGAGGGCTTGGGCTATAGTCCCCACGCTAGCCCAATGCGGATTGGGGACTTCACATACACCTTTGAAAGTCTTCGCAGATGTATGCAGGTTTCCTCACGATGTTTTCCTTCACCGAAAAGCTAGTGGTAAATATCAAATGATATTTCGTACATAAGTTCCGAAAAACTCATTGGTACGAGCCAGGATTTGAACCCGCGACCTCCGGATTGAAAGTCGGACGTCATATCCACTCGGCTACCACCGCTTATAAATATCTTCTTGTAAATAAAGTTATTAATTCCATAGCAAAATAAACTGATATCACAAAATAAACTGTTGTTCACAAGGTTGAAAATCTCTTGAAATAAATTTTAAAGTACTCACGATTTACACTTGACACAACTCACTAAACTGATGTGACGTCACACTTCGCTGAACTTCTTTTCCAGTTGCTGGTACTAGATGGCGCCACTTGACCTCTAAACTGCTTCCGTTTTTAGCTTCGGCTACTCGTCGCTAGATGGCGCTAGTAATCCCAGGTAGCTGGAAACTCTACCCGTCTAACCACGGGACGAAGTGAGTCCGCACTGAACTGAACTTCCAAAAAGCCGCTCGCTTATCCGGCTCGAAGGACCATGTACACTCTGCACCAAGGTCTCGAAGGGGAAGTAAGAACAAATACCGAGTTTAATAATAAACTGACGTATATTTGCCTGGCTCACACAAATCACACTTAATACAAATTTCAATAAATATCTTAAGAAATCCACGGTATACAAGCGTTAGCTAGTTTCCGAAATAAAAAGCGACATCTCCTGGGAAATTGAGTCAACATCGTAAATAAGGCGTTTTATACAATGAGTCTTTAAACTTTTTTCATTTTAAGCGAGTTTTGATTTGAAGGAACATAATACTTAAATTCGACTGTAATCGTATTGTTTTAAGATAGTTTACTGAGGTTTTCAACCATTATGACCCGTAAATAACAGCAAATCAAATTTAAAGGAGACGCGAGCTGATATTTATGTACCCTATTTTTTGAAATACAATTTATCTACTGGTATACTTTCTCGTGTGCGTATATGATTTAATGTCAAATCAAGCTGTCATTTTTATTTGAAGAATTATACGTGTGCTCCGGTGCAGCCCCAGCGGGCATCTGACTTGAAGAAGAATTTTGAGTGATGTCGTCAATGTATGGAAATTGTTCGAAGGTTTACATTTGAGATTGAATTTCTGTGTTGTCTTTGTGAGTAAAAATATAAATCTTGAATTGTCTAGCTTTAAAAATCACACAATAATTCAATTACTGTCAAAGACAAAATTGTTTTGCTTCTTTCTCAAACGGAACTCCATATTTTGATATTTTGATACTTTTAGTGTCGATTTGTAGAGAATAACAGCAAATTAAAAATATAATGGCATGAAGAGTCGGTACACGGTTTCTTCGTGAACAAATTTACGTGTAATAATAATAATTATAATATAATATATATTATAGTGGTTTTCCGGGTCAAGGTCCGGGTCCGAGTCCGGGTCCGAGTCTGAGTCCGAGTCCGGGTCCGAATCCGTGTCCGAGTCCGTGTCCGGGTCCGAGTCCGAGTCCGGTTCCGAGTCCGGTTCCGAGTCCGGGTCCGAGTCCGAGTCCGGGTCCTAGTCCGAGTCCGTGTCCGAGTCCGAGTCCGGGTCCGAGTTCGATTCCAAGTCCGGGTCCGAGTCCGGGTCCGAACCGGATCCGGGTATGAGTCCGGTTCTGGGTCCGAGTCCGGGTCGCAGTCCAAGTCAAAATCGAAATTAGAAATCACCAAACGTGTACTATGCGTCGTTGAAGAGTTTTGTTCTGGTCATCATCAGCAGTTCCACTTCATCAAATGCGACAGTTTTTAATGTAAATGCTTGATTTTATGATGAAAATACAAAAAAAAAAATATTTTATTTTTTATTTATTGGTATTCAGGATAACAACAGCCGTAAATATAACTAAGACATATTAATGCTTACATAAAAATAAGGCCAGTAACAGTCATCCATTGAGTTACATTATATAACGATTAAAAATAACAAAGATAAGAAAACAATGAGAATGTACAATACACACAAATGCTCGATACGCTAGAAATACTATAAACCGGTTGTAAAATGTATAAACCGGTTGTAAAATGTATAAGTAATCTAGTTAAAAATACCTACTTCTAATACAAAACAAAACCATGACATTGCATTAGTTGAAAATCAGACACCAGCAGACGTTCACAAAAATATCAAGATAAACATCATAATGTAGTAGTTATTCAAACTGAAAGTTTATTGTTCATAGAATTATTATAGGAGTTAGAATCTAAAAAGTACACCTACCTGAACGTACAACTAACTGCATTTCCCTGGCAACCAGGAACACATAGCTTGAAAAAATTATGATCTTATGATATAAAGAGATGTTGTAATAAAATGTATGTATTTATTTAAGGAGCAATTAGTACCAGTACTGAAGTTAAATGTAGAAACACAATAGTAATAAAAACAGAAACTGATTTTATGTTAATTTTCTTTGAACAAAATGGAATATATATATTTTTTGAATTTATTTTTAGAACCTACAAAAGGATCGGCAGTGCAGAATTCAGTGTTATACAAGTGAGGGATCCGTGATAACACGGCGTTAGAACCATAGTTAGTGGAGTGGAAGGGAACATGAAATAAGAGTTGTATGTCGAGTTCGACGTCTTGGAACTCGAAACGTTAGACCAGATAATAATTCAGGGCAGTCTAAACGATTTCTAGTTATATCGAAAAGTAGACTCATATCAGCTAATTTGCGCCTAGCTTCAAGTGAAAGTAGGTTATATTCCCGGCAATTACCTTTGTACCCAGCAGATGGTTTCTTAAATTTAAAATTTAAATGAGCTACAAATTTTTTTTGAATTTTTTCGATGCGGTCTTTATGAACAGCGTAACAAACTGACCAGATAGGTGATGCATATTCAAGGATGGATCTCACATATGCGTAATATACGACTTTTAGACATGACAAGCTATGAAAAGGTTTACAGGTCCTCATGACGAAGCCTAAACTGCGATATGATCTGTTAATAATGGAGTCAACGTGATTTCTCATTGTCATTTTAGAATCTAGAATTACACCCAGGTCACGCACAACATCGACTCTGTTCACCGCTACGCCATTAAAGTGGTATGAGTAATTAAATGGCTTAAGACTTCGAGTAAAACTTATACACTGACACTTATTAACACTTATTGTTATCTTATTACGGAAGTAATACTCGACTAGGTTATTAAGATCATTTTGCAGGAGTTCGCAGTCTGCTAAAGATTTAACACGCATGAATACTTTTTTATCATCTGCATATAATAAATGGCGTGCGGTTACAAAACATGTATTAATATCGTATAGCATTATAAAAGAGAGGACCGAGATGGGAGCCTTGGGGCACGCCGGAGGGAATATTAATGTAATCAGACCTATAGCCGCCAAGAACTACAGCTTGGGAACGATTAGTGAGGTATGATTTGACCCATCTGAGCAAGTCGCCATGAATTCCGAGTGCTTCAAGCTTCATGAGAAGTATAGCATGGTTGACACGATCGAACGCTTTTTCAAAGTCTGTGTATATCACGTCGACTTGACCGCCTCCTTCCATTTCTGTTAAAACATGATTCGTGAAGCAAGCTAGGTTGGAAACTGTAGAACGTCCCTTTAGAAAACCGTGCTGTTTATCCGAGATCCCACAAGAGACAAGGGGGTAAATTTGTTTAAAAATTATGGATTCAAAAAGCTTTCCTATGCTATTGAGGATAGAGATAGGTCGATAATTCTCGATATTGGACTTTGAACCTTTTTTATATATAGGAATAATGTGGGCCCTTTTCCAGATGGAGGGGAAAATACAGTCCTTTAAAGATCGTTGAAATAGAATGGTTAGTGGGCATGCAAGGCTCTCAGCACAAGAAGATAAAAAGATAGGTGGAACGCCGTCACAACCAGGTCCCTTAGTTTTATCTAGTCGCTTTAAGAAACTTAACACGATCTCGCAAGTTACATCGATTCCGGACATTGCATCATTTGCATCGCACTGATTGCTGCTCATAGAACTATTGTTAAGGTTATAAGAGGAGTTTGAGGTATCAAAAACACTCTCAAAAAATGTATTAAACGCATTACAGATATCCATGCCACTGTTGTAGTGATTACTACCTAAATTGAAACAATTAGGGTAATTAGAGCCTCCCCGTTTAGATTTGACATATTTCCAAAAGAATTTAGGAGAGCGCTTGATGTAAGATTCGGTGTTGTTATTAAAACGCTGAAAACAAATCTATACTTATGCCTTTAATATTTGAGGAGTTCCCTCGATTCCTTATGGATCCCATCATTAGAACTCGAGCTTGACAAAAATGTGGCTTTAAAACTTGACTTGCTTAACAAACATAACGAAGAGGAAAAATCGCCAAACGTGAACTATGCGTGGTTGAAGAGTTCTGTTCTGGTCATCATCAGCAGTTCCACTTCATCAAATGCGCCAGTTTTTAATGAAAATTTTTGATTTTCTGATGAAAATACAAAAATGTCTATACGCATGCCTTTATTTAAGGAGTTCCCTCGATTCCTCATGGATCCCATCATCAGAACTCGAGCTTGACAAAAATGTGGCTTAAAAACTTGACTTGCTTAACAAACATAACGAAGACGACAAATCGCCAAACGTGAACTATGCGTCGTTGAAGAGTTCCGTTCTGATCATCATCAGCAGTTGCACTTCATCAAATGTCACTTTTTTGAATGGGTATGCTTAATTTGATGATAAAAACCCAAAAATCACTATATGTATGCGTTTAAAATTTGAGGAGTTCCCTCGATTCCTCATGGATCCCATCATCAGAACTGGGTTTTGACAAAAACGGAACCAATCTGTATGCATATACATACAATCAAAAAACTAATTTTCAAAATCGGTCCAGGAATGACGGAGATATAGAGTAACAAACATAAAAAAAATAAAAAATAAAAAAAACATACAACCGAATTGATAACCTCCTTCTTTGAGATTTGGAAGTCGGTTAACAAACTAATATTAGCCCAAAATCTAAAATAAATGAAGTACCGATCACATAAAAAGTAAAAAATTAAATTAAGTAAATAAAAACAGGAAGGTATCATAAAATGTTAATGAAGAGAAATTGTAAGAGATGGTATTATGCCAACCAACAACTGCAAAGTTTTTTAACATCGGTTTGTGGCAAATACTGTTTAGTTTATCTTTATTTTAAAACAAAAAATGTCAACTTGCATGTTTTCTCCACCGTACACAGAATAAGTAATGATGTTACTATATCTCATATGTTCAGAATATTACTTGAATAAACTTATTATCCTATATAAAATGTGTGTTTTTATATTTCTAAACCCAGTTTCTAAGTAGATTGCACATACATTATAGTCACATTAAAATTCCATTTTGCGAAATAAAGAATTCAACATTTAACTTTGCAAAAGTAGATAATTGTTATTAGAATATTTTCTAAAAGCAATAAAAATAGATTAGGTTAGATTCGAGCTACAATGACATTAGGTTGGGTTCAAGGTAAGGTTGCAGGGCCTCAACAAGGGAAAAAAAGGGGGAGGGACTGTTGGCCTGGCTAAGTGAGCCAGAACTCACCCACTACTCCCTACTACTGCCGTAAGCAGGTAATGAATTCCCAATGTATTAGGTATAGGTTTAATAAATTATAAATATATTTCATTAATAACATAATAATATACAAATATGTAAAAGCATAAAGTAATAAATAAGCCTACAGTAATCACGTATACCGGTCCCACGGATGCGGATGTTGCTTACATAATCTCGTCTGTCAAGGAGTTTCGGCAGGAAAGGCCTTGGCAGACTTATATATTCATGAAATGAGGGTTCATACCTACCGACTGGAATTGGTTTCATGGCGGTATCAGATGGGTTAGTGTATGGTAACCGATGGTCATCTTGCTTATAATCTCGTCTGCCAAGGTGTTTCGGCAGGAAAAACCTTGGCAGACTTATATATTCCTAAAATGGGGGTTCATACCTACCGAATGGAATTGGTTTCATGGTGGTATCAGATGGGTTAGTGTAGGGTAACCGATGGCGACCTTGCTTACATAATCTCGTCTGCCATGGTGTTTCGGCAGGAAAAGCCTTGGCAGACTTATATATTCCTGACATGAGAGTTCATACCTACCGACTGGCATTGGTTTCATGGTGGTATCAGATGGGTTAATTTAGGGGTCCCGATGGTCACCTTTGAGAGCGTCTGCCAAGCACTTCCGGCAAAAAAAATAGTGGCAGACTTCGCTTTTCTGTGTCTACATGTAAATTTCTAACTGCTGCCATAACTACTATCTCGGTATCAGATGGGTTAAATCAGCCCCTTTTTTCGCACCGGAAGTGGCCTTCTTTTTCGTACTTTCGGCAAGTTCCGCCGTGGCAGACTATCGAATTCGGACTTAGCATAACTTTTCTGGGAAACCATTGTGCATTTCATCGTGGTATCAAGTCGGTTAGAAATTTTGCGGCCGGCTCTTCACCTATAAGTATTTTTTTGAAGTGAAAACTTCTTTAGCGGCACTGTGCACTTTATGAGGTGGGGAAAAAATGATAAACTCGAGACAGCGTAAGGCGTAACGCGTAAGGCGTCTCTCCTCTCTTTCTATCGCGCGGCGAAAATGTATGCCTGAGCCTGCTGTTTCATGTAGGCGGCGCAGGGCGCTTGCGTGATGTGTGACGGACAGTGTCATTGTTTTTTTATTTAAATGCCATCTAGTGAGATTCCCTCAAACTGGCATGAATAAACCTAACTGTAGTACCAGTAGTACTTACAGTGATGTGCTTAGGGGTTTCAAGTAATGCGACGATACAACGCTAGATGGCGTTAACATCAATTACACATAGTGCTGCCGACATTTTGCACTACTGCCGACAATACACAGAGCCAATTTTGGATCTTGTGTTTATAGAGAAATTCTTGTTTGTCAGTTTTTAAAAAGTTAAGCACATGTTGCAATATGATGATAAGTTCAACGACAAAGTTTCTCTGGAATGAATTGACAATATATGTAATAATTGACATTACAAAATAAAATATTAAATCGAAACAAAGCAAAAATCTAATAACACCCGTTCCAGAACCATCGTAATAATATAAAAAACGAACGACGTGGCTCAATGTAAGCACAGTACAACCGATGATGGACTGTATGTAAAACGACACATGGTTGTCAGGAGTGATGAAATTGATAATGATGCTGAACCTAGGCATTAAAAAGAAAGACTGTACAACGTTCAAAGGAAACAACATAGCTTGGAAATCTTGGTCAACTATATTGTTGAGCAAGCACTCAGTCTGGATCCTCTTGTTTATTTTCATTTTGTTTTTGAATACTTGATCACTTTTCAATTCAGTCGAAATATTCTGTTCGACGTGGAATTTTGTTCTTTATATCACCTATGAAATGATGAGACACGGCAAAGTGATATTACGGCGTTAACCATATTAAAGAAAACGTATGTCGGTGTAATAAATAGGTAGAACTCAAGTAGCCTAAAGGATGACTCACGTTAGACCGAGCCGTGGCCGGACCGGAGCTTCCGGAGCATCGTTTTCTATGAAAAGCACCACGTGATCACCGATCAGCCGTCATAGAAAATTACATGTCGGACGCCTCGGTCCGGGCACGGCCCGGTCTAGCGTGAGTCAACCTTAATCCGTCATTAAAATGATGTGCTCTTTTTAAAATTGATTAGTCCTAATGAATGTAGACCGTTAATAATAAATGACAGTGTATACATGGTGTAATATGGGAGCTACTTATGGGCAAACATTTTAATGAGAGTTAACAGGTATTTCGTATATTTGCGTATTCGTCGCCATACTTATTTTAACCCATTTTACGAGCACCATCTCGATGCCAATAGCTAAGGCCAATTAAAATTATGTAAAATATTTAGTTGGATTATTGTTATCAATATCGATGGCAAAAAGCGGAAACGAAGTAACCGCCACCTATCCAAAAAAAAATTATTGCATATTTGGAATCAGCGAATTTTTCTGCGTCGAATGGTCTGGGTCCCATGGCTCTACGATGATTAGAAAAAACTGGACAGCGTAGGAAAACGAATGTATTTTTTTGATCATTCCTTAATCGAAATGCTGTAAACACCAAAGCAAATTAAAAAAAAAGTCCACTTACGCCAATTCCGGTTTTGCAAAAATAAAGGACTGTGGTGGTTACAGCGCTACCGAAATGGTGTCCTATGGCGGATACAGTGTTTTTGCATATAATACTATAAAGAAGGTTGCACTTACAGCATTTAACGTAAAATAAATAATCTATGAATGGTGTCAACATTACAACATTTCAATCGTTGATAATTTTACAAACTAATGCCACTTACGCTTATTTAAATAGAGTGCAAGATCGGTATAACTATAGGTTAACGCCATTTTAAAATGCGCGGGCTTCGGTCTCGCTAGCCGCTGGCGCTTACAGCGCACGAATCAGTCGGCTGGCGATCACCTGAGTGAGTGGTAGTGCGTAGTTTGTGTTTATGCGTGCGGAGCGAGAATATTTATCGTAGTTAAAGTGTTGTTTTGAAGGTAAGTTAAGATAATAATTACATTATATTGATATTTTTAGCCGTTCTCTAACTCGACAAGCAAGATAGTATCTAATACGTAAACGAATATTTTATTTTACTTGCAAGAAGTTTGTGTTTTACACGTTTATGTTCGTTTTGTTCAAAATTAACAATTTTTCTACAATTCTAGGAATATATTATAGCACCTAAGATTTATGATAATTTATATAAGTTAGGTTTTGTGTATGGTTTGTAACTATCTAGATTTTATAGATTACCTATAGGTATTAGATACCTAACCGATAATGTACGTCATAATTTATCGATTATCAATATTGTATTATTTAATTACAGTTAGTTTGTGTCCATTAGCTTTACTGCTATTATTACGTTGTGTTATAATATTTTTTGTTGTCAGATATTGTTGATTACTTGTCGTAATAGGTCTTACACGATCAGTGTTTGTTATTTAAGTTCTTGGTATCAAAAAAAAAATACAATTAAAATTCAAGTGACGTTTTTAAAATATGTGTGAATAAAAGCCAATCTATACTTATTACAATATTTTAATTTCACTGTTTAAATAAGGAATTAAATGGCGTTTGCACTAAATATAATGGAACGTAAAAAAACATAGTTAACCGCTTACAACACTCATGCGTTTGAGATTTTTTACTAGTCTGGCGGTTTCCATATATTTACCTGTTTCACTTACAGCGTTTCCGCGTAACGAAAATAAAAGTGCCATTGTAGTAAGCGCCGCTAAAAGTCATACCAGTCATTTGTATGATGTTTTGAGTACGAGACAAGAAAGAACTGCAAAATTTATAAATGTATTCCAAATCTGAAGTAATTTCGTTATTTTATTTTTTATTTTATTTTATTCGGGATGCTTACTGCCTAATATACAAAGGTTAATAGACTTATCTACTATATGCAAATTACAAGCTTCCACATATATAATGCTAGATAACATAAATATAAAGGTCTCAAATTAGCAGAATATTACACTATATAGGAATATTCCTGATAAACTATGAACGCAAACTTAAGTCAGGTAACGTTAACTATCTATTGAAAATAATATTTTTAATAATATTAATCTTGCTGTGAAACAAATCAACATCGGGCATATCATTAAGTTCATTAAATAACCTAATTGTACGAGGGAAGAAACATTTTTTACGAATGTTATTGCGAGAAAGAGGGATGCGAAGCAAGGGTCTTCTGCGCAGTTGCGAGACAGGTATATAAAATTGTACTTTGCTCACAAGATCCGGGGAATCGACTATACCTTGGGCAATTTTCATTAATAAACTTACGTCATTTGCCAATCGTCTCTTAAATAAAGGGACAAGATGGAATTTTTTGCATGACATAGAATAGTTGTCCATAGATAGCTTAAATTTAAAGGAGAGGAATCTAACAAACTTCTTCTGATTTTTTTCAATATTTTCTGCATACACCTTATAGAACGGGTTCCACTTTTGAGAAGCATATTCGAGTTGAGATCTTACATAGGCACAGTATATGATTTTCATTGTTTTCATTTTTTTAAAGTCACCAGCAGAACGAATCAGAAAGCCAAGAGCTTTATAAGCTTTGTCAGTAATACTTTCTACATGCTCATTAAAAGTAAGTTTATCATCATAAATGACACCTAGATCCCGGCAGGACTTTTTAGTTATAAGGTTTTGTGATTTAATTTTGTACACACTTTTATAAACATTTCTTTTCCTAGTAAAACTCATACTAAAGCATTTTGAAACATTTAAATCTAAATTGTTGTTTTTACAATACAATACAATACATATAAAACAAAGAAGTTATGATTTTATTTCGAAAAACTAAAATAAGTTTTTTGGCTCTGGTGTAAAGTTTGCATTTTGTTGGTTATTACGTTTCCGCTTTCTGCCATCGATATTTCTGAGAGCATGTGGTTGCAGAATATAATATTATTGCTCATAATGACAATGGTTTGCCTTGCCGCTGATTAAATAAAATTACCTGATGAAAAAACGAATGTGAAAGAACTCATTTATTGCATAAAAAGTGTTATAAAATGAATATAAAACAAAAACTAACTACAATTAAGATATACGCCCATGGTAAGGTGCCCATCACGCAGGCAGCGTTCCCGCGCTCGATTGCTATGGCCAATCTTTGCGCGAGAAAGCTGCCTGCGCGAGGGTCACCTGTGGCCTTCCTTAGGCGTTTGCTGAGCGCCTTGTGGACCCCCGAGCCTCCCTACCCCACAGACCTAGTGTCTCGACGCCAAAGGCTAGAAAAAACTAATGGTTATATATACACAGTTGCGCCAACGTTGCGTCGAGCAGCAGCCATAGAGTTGACTACACGTCGACGCTCGGGAGACGCTAGTGTGAGTTCTCTCTTATTTGCTCTGCTTTTAACAATATGCACGTCTTAGGATTGGTATTGTGAATAAAAATAATAACCTGTATAATCTGTTTTATTTTAACAACTACTTGTAACCATTTACATCCACTTTTTAAAGTTAATAGCTATCACTATAAGTTTAGTAGGTAACAGTGGTAAGAAATAAGATATAACTAAGTACTTATAAGATAATATTTTTTTAATAAGTGAAATTCGTAATGTGAATTAACTATATTCTTACGCCCTTTCCAAAATCCAACATATACCTGGATTACCTGGTGTCCAATACTTAACAAAGTTCTCTATCTCTAAAAAACAATATATCTTTGGCTAAAGTAGCAAACCTTATAATATTAATACCTCGGAAAGAGTAAAGAGGTTTACAACTTAGTATTGTTGGCTAAGGTAACAACTTAATCCTTAATGTTTTTGAAATTGAGTTAGATACGAAGTTTGCGACTTTAGCCGACGATAGATTAAATTTAAATTTAGTAAAGTATGCTAAGCAATCGTGTGCACCATGACAGTAGGTACCTGAATATCTCCACTGTGAGATCGTTTACTCACCCTTCTCTAATAAATACAGTTAGAAAAAGATGTTGCTGCGCTCCTCTTCTTAACCCACAGTTCTAGGTATAATATATTTTGCAGTTCTCTGTTTTATAAACCGAATACATGTCAAAGCTAAAAGTGACTATGCGCCGGCAAACGCCAAGTAAGTGGCGAACATAAGCAACATCACACCAACCAGGCAACCACCATCACAATGGCGTTGCAACACAAATCAAAACTTATAATGTGATATGTTTCCAAAAGTTTTGTAGTTCTCTGTATCATAAGAACTCCGTTGAAAATGTTTCAAGACCAAGTAAGTAGTAAGGTACAATCTAAGTTAAAAAGGCGAACTGCAGTAGCACGACAACATAGGTCACGATTATGCTGAGCAGCCGCAGCGGGAACGTTGCGTCGAGTTCGAACACGCCGAACGCCGACATCTTGCGCAGCGACGCGCGGTTCAAACGCAACACGTTCTTGCAAGTCTTGCGGATGCCTGGAAAATGCAAGCAAATGGAAAACGTAGGTAAGTTATTTTTTTTCTAATATTCTTGTATATTTACAAATAAGATTTGAAATTGCGTTCATTTCCGAAGAATAAAGTAACGGAAACTTCGCTTATGGGCTAATAAAGACGATTTAAAACCATCACTACTTTGGACTGACCTGTATGTATAGCATTACTTAAAATCTGAGCACAGCAACTTTCAGCAAGATTTGTAGTACAATAGAAATTTTCACAGGCAATGCTCAACGTTACCAACAACACAAAGTTCTTGAAATTAGAAATCATGATGAAACTTCTTATACCCGTTGATTGAAACTGTAAAAATGAAAACGAATCTTAGACTTACTTCGAATTACAATACTAACTTTAATTTAAATATTTAAATCACTTACTATTGTTTCTGCAATACTCGTTTTCTCAAGCTCGATCATATATTGCAAATTCATCAAAATATGCATAAATGTTTGGAACCCAAAGACTGTAATCTAAGACAAATATCATGATTTTTGAGAATGTAAAATGAATCTCGCATTGAATATAATATTTAATTTGTATGAAATGTATATATATGTCATAATTTGAGGAGTATAATCTACCTATGCTTAAATTATTTGCTCGTGTTACAAGCCACACCCAGTATTTAATAAATAGATATAAAATAAATACTTAATAATAATAAAAGAGCTGTCAAAGTGCTTCATAGAGCCTTCTGGTGATCAGAACGCTGGCCAATATTTTGCCCAGCGGATCAGCATTGCCATCGAGCGGGGCAATGCGGCCAGCCTTCTGGGCAAGTGGGCACCCTACCGAGCGACGACTACGACTTAGGTCAATTTTTTTATTTAAAAAGTTTTTAATTTAAGTATTTTTATTATGTTTTAAAATTGTTATTAAATAAAGATTATCGCCTTAATACTTAAATAAATAGAAAACTCTATGGGTGTTTTTTATGGACTCAGGAACAAATATTTGTGTTGACCACACAAATAAATGCCCTTACCAGGATATGAACCCGGAATCTCCTGCTTCGTAGGCAGGGTCACAACCAACTGGGCTAGGAGTCCGTTACCTGTTACTGGTTCTGAACTTCATTTGATACAGGCTTTTACGTATCCAAAACTGAAATACTTTTTTACAAAATCAAATTATTTTAGGAATTTTTAAAAAACATGACCAAAACATTTTCAATAGAAGATATTACGAGTATATTAAGCTCTTCACCTGCATTTTCTATTTGCTTGTGTAGTATCCCAAGTAACATTTTAGTCCTATAATTTTAGTTTTTATCGCTAAAAGCTTGTATAGACGTCGTATTAAGGTTTCAGAGGTGACCACCTGTCGTATAAAAGCGTTTGGCAACACCTTTTTGCTCTATAGGCTTATACAGCTAATATGTTCTATAAGCAATTGATGTAAAGGTTTACTTCATCATTTTATAGGGCCGTTATAGGCGTGTACTATAACAGGTTCAAATATAACCACTATAGAGCAATATTACTGTATAATAGTATTTGGAATCACTTTTATGCAACAAATTTGCGCTATTAAGGTTCCCTGCAAGTCACTATAGTTTTGTGTTCTAACAGTGACAAAAAACCCAACTATACAACGATTTTAGGATATAGTGGCTTTAAAGATCACTGCTATAGGACATAATACTTTAGTAGCTTGCGCTATTAAGGTTCCCTGC
This sequence comes from Cydia splendana, assembly GCF_910591565.1. Taxonomy (NCBI): domain Eukaryota; kingdom Metazoa; phylum Arthropoda; class Insecta; order Lepidoptera; family Tortricidae; genus Cydia; species Cydia splendana. The sequence goes on along the minus strand of NC_085979.1, from coordinate 15,389,213 downwards.
AAGCCGCTATAGTTTTGTGTTTTAACAGTGACAAAAACCCAACTATACAACGATTTTAGTATATAGTGGCTTTAGAGATCACTGCTATAGTACATAATACTTTAGTAGTTTGCGCTATTAAGGTTCCCTGCAAGCCGCTATAGTTTTGTGTTTTAACAGTGACAAAAACCCAACTATACAACGATTTTAGGATATAGTGGCTTTAGAGATCACTGCTATAGTACATAATACTTTAGTAGTTTGCGCTATTAAGGTTCCCTGCAAGCCGCTATAGTTTTGTGTTTAAACAGTGACAAAAACCCAACTATACAACGATTATAGGATATAGTGGCTTTAGAGATCACTGCTATAGTACATAATACTTTAGTAGTCATATGAACACTATTATAGAACTGTTTTGCTCTACAGTAGCGTTTTTGGGACATATTTATAGCGTTAAAAAGCGCTTTAGTAGTTTTTAAATCCCTATTATATCTCATCGCTGTAAACGTCACAATGACTCTTTTATATCACAAAACTGTTGTATAGTGGTTTTGTTTTTTCTTTTAAAAGACAACAGCGTTATAGCTGAGTTTTTATGTCTTTTATAAACCGAGTTAGATACATAAAGGTAGAAAACGACTACTTGTAAATGATAAATTTGATCTGTAATGGCTACTTATATCTTGCTTATATAAGTTCAGGCCTAAGCCACATAATGTGGTTCCGTACAAAATATTTTTATATTTTAATTAATTGATAAAAAAGACCCCAGTGATATTAGTGATTGTAGGTGAGATTTATCATCAATGATTTAATACAAGCATAAAATCGTGACGGTTTAGATATTTATCGACATCCATTATTAGCACATTTTTTTTACCAATCACATTGAAAAAGGAAACAACAGTCATTACTACAACTAAATTAAAAAAAAATCCTATATCTTTCTAAAGAGTTCGTAGGTGCAACTGGGTCACAGCAAAATTCTTTTGGAACCCTAATTTTAATCATGATGGCGGTGAATATTTCGTCGTAAGTTCTATAGGTACCCTATAAAAGCGTCGGATTTACTTCTTGGCTGTATAGTAAGTAGTAACTATGGTGAATATCATAATATTTTATTAAATTATTTTATTAAAAACATAATTAAATAGAGGGGGCATTTAAAATTCCTCATTAACCTAATACTATTCTAACGGTAAAACTTCCGTCCCATATACTTTTTGCACTAAAGACCGAATTATTCGACATCTAAATGACGCATATTAATATGAAGTCTTTATGTATCACCATTTTACTTAGTACCGTTTTTGTGAAGTAAACATACAACAAAACCACTCACAATAGTTGATGGAAAACTTTATAGCAAATTGCGTAGTAAAAGAACTATGAATTCTACTATAATGTTTAAAAAAGCACTATAATAGAATTTCAAATACTACTATAGTATAAAACAAGCACTATAATGGAGTCTCAAATACTAGTATAGTATAAATTAACACTATAATGGCGTTACTGACAACAAATTAGCACAAGAGTCATGCATTACATCACTTTTATAGACCTAAAACGTCACGACTGACACTGCTACAGGTCTACTATATCACTGAATGGCACATAAGATGCGCCATTTCGGCTTTATACAACCTTCTTAGGTCTTTTATAGGACCTTAGGTGGTATTTAGGAAACGTTCTATCGACTACTATAGTACCACAAATTGTTACTTGGGATATATGTAAAGGTATATTCTCTTATTGTAGTCTGGTTTATCTAAATTAAATTATTATTTATAATATGCTACTTGTGATTTCACTGTAATCTCGCACTGTGCCGAAAGGCACATTATTCTCTATTGTTAAATGACGGAATAAGGACTTCAACTCACCGAAAATTGATATACTTTGTTGCTTAAAGAAAATGCATTAATTATACCAGTATATGCGTTGAACATATCGCAGTCCGAGACTGCAGAATGTACTATTTCTTTTTCAGGTGTGATATGGATGTTCTTACATTCTTCCATTTTATGAATCCAAGCGAGCAATTCATTTTTGATCATTACAACAGATCGCGTAACGTAAACCACTTGCATATCGAAAACAATCAATGGTACTATCAAATAAAAATTTACTAGCAAATCATAGATACCATATTTCGCACAAGCAAAAAACCATTGTAGAACGCAGATAATAATAACCAACAATACACTAAGCCAGTTTTGCATCTTATGTTTGCGAATAAATTTTTGTTTGTCAATTTTGATAAAATCAAGAACATGCTGCAATTTGATAATTAGGTCAACGACATAGGTTCTCTGGAATGAATTAACGACATGGGTAAGAATTGATATTAAAGAATAAAATATCAAATCAAAATAAGGTATAACAGTAACACCAACACCAGTGCTTAAACTCTTATTAACTTCACTGTAGAACATAAAACGAAAGACGTGACTCGAGGTGAGAATAATACAGCCAATTATGGACTTTATGTAATAAGACACATGGCTGTCAGGAGTTATGAAATTGTTAATGATGCTGAACCTAGGCATCAAAAGGCAAGACTGTACAAAGCTTAGAGGAAACAACATAGCTTGGAAATCTTTATCAAGTATATTGTTCATCAGGTACTCAGTTTGAATCGTCCTGTTTATTTGAATTTTGTTCTTGATGACTTCATCACTTTTCATTTTAGTTAGTTTTGCTGAAAAATCCTGTTATTCGTGTTATTTCTTTAAAACTTTTAATATTACTTAGGAAAAAGTGGGGCACGCCAAGGTGATGTTATGGCGATAATCATATTAAAAGGAAAAATAAATTAAGTATATTGGACTCAAAGAACCTTATCTGTCATCAAAAGTATGAGTCCTTTTCAAGAATTCATGTATTAGGACTATTAAGTCTAATGAAAATTGACTTTTTCAGAAGACTCCTTCAAGTTTCGTCAGAGTGCCAGCGTATAAATTCAAAATATCAAAATTGTCAGTCGCCAGAATGAAAAGGAAAAATCTTTATAGGTTTAAAAGCATATGTGAAACAAACAGCTTCTACTATAACTATTACCTTGTAATTTTATTGAATTTATATCAGACCTCGTTGCGCCAATTAGAACTAAGAAATATTTTCGAACATAATTTATAAATAACTATTTATACATTTTGTTCGAAAATAATGTAACCTATGTATAGTATGAAATAACACAACTTTCTGTGACTATTTTTTTATGCATTTAATCATGAATCTCTTTTAAAACATTCTTTATAGGTAAGTGTATTTTTTGCGAAGAAATTCAAAGGTGTATGTGAAGTCCAACCCGCATTGGGCCAGGGACTATAGCCGAAACCCTTCTCATGCTTGAGAGGAGGCCTGTGCCCAGCAGTGGGACGTGTATATATAGGCAATTTTTTATATATATATTTTTAATGGCACGAAGTCAACCTAACACGCTCCTCCTCGCTTCGCTCGTCGTCGCACCTATCTTTTGGCTCTTGCAGAACACTGTGATAACTATTGAAATTAGTAATTAAAAATTTAAAGACCTAACGGTATAGGCCATTAGGTGTTTCATGATTAGGAATTTCGACTATAAGTATAGGTACTGACGATTGTTAAATAAATTTGTGGTGTTTTGTGGATTAGGAAATTTGTCAATTTAAAGTACAAGGTATGCATGTACATATGCATTTTATGATCGCTTTACAATATTCGTTACCAACTTATTATTTTAGAAGCTAGCCTATCAATTCAAGTTGCTTATAATTTTTTGGGTGGCTTGATTTTGCTGCCAGTTTTTTAATAATATGATGCTTAAATTTGAGACTAATATTAATTTATTGGCGCTAAAATATTAATGCACAGCCAAATTATATTATTATATGCACAGTGAAAGTTACTGTTTAATATTTTAGTTGTCCGGTTAATAATTAGCCGATGAAACTAAACTACAAAATTACACGGAATCTATCTACTACCTTTAACCGAGCAATTCTTGTGTATTTACATATTTCGGGATTTCTATGAAATAGCAAATTTCAGGGGGGTTTTCGGGGGCAATAAATCGATCTAGCTAGGTCTTATATCAGGGAAAACGCGCATGTTTGTGTTTTTATATGTTTTCCGATCAAAGCTCGGTCTCCCAGATATTAATCTTTACTAGAAAAAAACCGACTTCACAAAACAGTTTAAAATGCCTACACAATTATTTACGACAATAGTGCATCTTATAACAACTACAACTACGAGTAGCCCCAAGACGTAAAATACTAGATTAACTTTAAAATTCAAAAGTTAATTTTTGTCCAAATTGTTGTTCACGATATAAAACAGCCGCATCAGATAGGGCAGCGTTTCTAGGACGTCAAGAAAGCAAACTGCAGCAGCATGATGTCTGTGAAGTTGGCATATCAAAGTCTAGCAGATCACGTTTTTATTGGAGTTCTATTAGCATGCACCATAGTTCTAGAGTTCCTGATACTTTTTAGCAATAGTTCTGGCGTTTTTACCTTGAAAACCAATACTATGGAATTTCACAAAATGATATGCCAAAAACACAACCCGCAAGCCAAAGAAAAACGTACATACTAACAACCAACAATACACAGAGCCAATTTTGGAACTTGTGTTTAAAGAGAAATTCTTGTTTGTCAGTTTTTAAAAAGTCAAGCACATGTTGCAATATGATGATAAGTTCAACGACAAAGTTTCTCTGGAATGAATTGACAATATATCTAATAATTGACATTACAAAATAAAATATTAAATCGAAACAAAGCAAAAATCTAATAACACCAGTTCCAGAACCATCGTAATAATATAAAAAACGAACGACGTGGCTCAATATAAGAACAGTACAACCGATGATGGACTGTATAAAAAACGACACGTGGTTGTCAGGAGTGATGAAATTGTTAATGATGCTGAACATAGGCATTAAAAAGCAAGACTGTACAACGTTCAAAGGAAACAACATAGCTTGGAAATCTTGGTCAACTATATTGTTGAGCAAGCACTCAGTCTGGATCCTCTTGTTTATTTTCATGAATACTAAACTTGATCACTTTTCGATTCAGTCGAAATATTCTGTTCGACGTGGAATTCCGTTCTTTATATCACTAATGAAATGATGGGACACGGATAAGTGATATTACGGCGTTCAAAGTCAAAGTCAAAGTGTTTATTTGTAAAACATAGGTAAAACTTTTACAGTGGTGTCAGAAATTATAAATTTGGTATCACTATGTTTTGCCTATTAGCGTACAAAAACATGTCCCTAGGATAATTTATATAATAAAATAACTTAGCTAACAAATAAAGACAAATAGTAAAAATAAAAACATTAAAAATTACAATTAATAATTAAAGAATTAATAATATACAATATCTTAAATAATAACAATGAAATCATTCCTTACATAAAATAGAAACATTTCAATACATTAAAAATATTAAAATGAAATTATACATGTCGTCAAGGTATTAAAAAATATATATATATGTGTATATATTTACATTTTGAATTACCTAAGATAATGTTTCGCATGTTAAGAAATCTGAGATTGAATAAAAACATTTGTCAATAAGTAATTTTTTCAGCTGTTTCTTAAATTGTTGGATTGGTAATTATTTAATTCTAACCATAAGCGTTTACCATATTAAAAGAAAACGTATGTCAGTGTAATAAATAGAACTCAAGTAGCCTAATCAATCATTAAAATGATGTGCTCCTTTTTAATTTGATTAGCCTAATGAATATAGACCGTTAAAAAAATGACAATGTATACTCGAATTTAAACTGTTGTGAGACATACTAACATTGAATAATTAGTTAGTTCTGTTAGTGCTTGAGAAAGGAGACCTAGGCTCTCCGAAACATGTCGCGCGAGGACTAAAAACAAGCGAGTCTAAACCGTAAAATTATTCAATGACATTGTATATACAGGGTGGAAAAATAAGTCGGGCCCTGGAGGGAAACTACCTTAAATCCTGAAGTTGGCTCATTTTACTTACTATTTTACTTAGTTTAAAGAGCTTTACGACTTAGTTTTGTTGACTAAGGTAGCAAATCCTAAATGTTTTTGAAATCGAGTTAGATACGAAGTTTGCGACTTTAGCCGACGATACATATAAAATTTAAATTAGGTGAAGTAGGCTAAGCAATCCTGTGCACCATGACAGTAGGTAAATATCTCGCCTGTGACATAGTTTACTCGCCCCTCTCTAATAAATACAGTAAGAAAAAGACGTCGCTGTGCTCCTGTTCTGAGCCTACAGTACTAGGCATAATATATTTTGAGGTTCTCTATTTTATAAACTGAATAGATGTCAAAACAAAAGTGACCAAGCGCCGGCAAGCGCCAAGCAAGTGGCGAACATAAGCAACATCACACCGACCACCACCACAATGGCTTTTCAACACAAATCAAAACTTATAATTTGTGTAGTTCTCTGTATCATAAGTACTCCGTTGAAAATGTTTCAAGATCAAGTAAGTAGTAAGGTACAATCTAAGTTAAAAAGGCGAACTGCAGTAGCACGACAACATAGGTCACGATTATGCTAAGCAGCCGCAGCGGGAACGTTGCGTCGAGTTCGAACACGCCGAACGCCGACATCTTGCGCAGCGACGCGCGGTTCAAACGCAACACGTTCTTGCAAGTCTTGCGGATGCCTGGAAAATGCAAGCAAATGGAAAATGTAGGTAAGTTATTTTGACATTGGAAATGTCTTTTCGTTCGCTCCAGTATACGGTCCGATTTCACGAAAAAGTGCGATCCCCTTATATCTCGGAAAGTTGTGAAGATATGATATTAAAAAATAGGCTCAAAAGACGCATAATCACGAGAGCTGTAAGGTGCAAAAATAATTATTCGAGAAAGTCAAAAACAAAAAAAGTTATGGTCGAAATAGTGAAAATAAAATTCAATTTTTTCCGAATTTTTGATTTTGGTGCTCGATAATTTGGAAACGAAGAATGATATCAAAAATTTGAGAAAAATGGCTCTGGACAATTTAGTCAGCTACAATTTGAGCCTAAAACAAAGACGATCGGGTTAAGGGTTTGCCCTGTAGCCTAACCTTAAAATAGTCAAAAAGTCAGAACGACATTTTTCACAGGACATTTATGACTTCATGTTTCGCAGAGTTCGTTGTCGGTGTTTGTTGTGAATTATCGGGATTATGACGGCAGAATAACACTTGCACTGCGTGGGCTTCTATCCTGTTTGAGACGGGCGTAGATAACGCACTATTCGACAATCTATGCATTCTTGTGGTGGTGGAAATAGAAATAGAGATAGAGGCAGAGGCAGAGGCAGAGGCAGAGGCAGAGGCAGAGGCAGAGGCAGAGGCAGAGGCAGAGGCAGAGGCAGAGGCAGAGGCAGAGGCAGAGGCAGAGGCAGAGGCAGAGGCAGAGGCAGAGGCAGAGGCAGAGGCAGAGGCAGAGGCAGAGGCAGAGGCAGAGGCAGAGGCAGAGGCAGAGGCAGAGGCAGAGGCAGAGGCAGAGGCAGAGGCAGAGGCAGAGGCAGAGGCAGAGGCAGAGGCAGAGGCAGAGGCAGAGGCAGAGGGAGAGGGAGAGGGAGAGGGAGAGGGAGAGGGAGAGGGAGAGGGAGAGGGAGAGGGAGAGGGAGAGGGAGAGGGAGAGGGAGAGGGAGAGGGAGAGGGAGAGGGAGAGGGAGAGGGAGAGGGAGAGGGAGAGGGAGAGGGAGAGGGAGAGGGAGAGGGAGAGGGAGAGGGAGAGGGAGAGGGAGAGGGAGAGGGAGAGGGAGAGGGAGAGGGAGAGGGAGAGGGAGAGGGAGAGGGAGAGGGAGAGGGAGAGGGAGAGGGAGAGGGAGAGGGAGAGGGAGAGGGAGAGGGAGAGGGAGAGGGAGAGGGAGAGGGAGAGGGAGAGGGAGAGGGAGAGGGAGAGGGAGAGGGAGAGGGAGAGGGAGAGGGAGAGGGAGAGGGAGAGGGAGAGGGAGAGGGAGAGGGAGAGGGAGAGGGAGAGGGAGAGGGAGAGGGAGAGGGAGAGGGAGAGGGAGAGGGAGAGGGAGAGGGAGAGGGAGAGGGAGAGGGAGAGGGAGAGGGAGAGGGAGAGGGAGAGGGAGAGGGAGAGGGAGAGGGAGAAAATAAAAACTTATACAGAGTGAGCACTTAGGACAGTAGTACCCAAGATAGCTGATGCTGAACCCTGGTAGTACCTATTGGAACTCAGGTTTGGTGCAACATAGACAAACGCTGTTATGGTCATCTCTCGTCGCGTCAAACTGCTGTCAAGAAAATTTCATATCTTGCAGCAAATGGGCCGCTGTCGATCACCACTTCTCGAGTTGACTACGGATTTGCCGTGTAATCATTTTCTTGTACTTTGAACATTAATATATCCTGCTTATTAATCGAAAAATGAAATATGTACCTATACTTATGCGCCACGGCGACAATTATTCAAACTTGGATACGCGTGTGGAAATTGTGCAATTTGTTTGTTCACATGCGTTATGTCCAGGATACTTGTGTTAGTCTAAGAATAAAATAATTATCATTCAACGTTGTAGTTTTATTTTGTAACTTTTTCCTTATCCAGACTTTCTCGTCGCTCAGCTACAATATTTTTTCGAATTCCGTAGATTCATTTCCAATGTGCTCGATAGTCGTGTGAGGCACGAAATCTGTGAATTTTTTAAATAATATTCTTGTATATTTACAAATAAGATTTGAAATTGCGTTCATTTCCGAAGAATAAAGTAACGGAAACTTCGCTTATGGGCTAATAAAGAAGATTTAAAACTATCACTACTTTGGACTGACCTGTATGTATAGCATTACTTAAAATCTGAGCACAGCAACTTTCAGCAAGATTTATATAAGATAAGATGGCAATGCTCAACGTTACCAATAACATAATGTTCTTGAAATTGGAAATCATGATGAAACTTCTTAGGCTCGTTGATTGAAACTGTAAAAATGAAAACGAATCTTAGACTTAATTCGACTTACAATACTAACTTTAATTTAAATATTTAAATCACTTACTATTATTTCTGCAGTACTCGTTTTCTCAAGCTCGATCATATATTGTAAATTCATCAAAATATGCACAAATGTTTGGAATCCAAAGACTGTAATCTAAGACAATGATCATGATTTTTGAGAATGTAAAATGAATCTCGCATTGAAGATAATATTTAATTTGTATGAAAAATAGGAAGTTTAAAAACTTCATAATTTTTTTAAGTTATTGTATATAGATGTCATTAATAAAAAAATAATTATTATTTATAATCATACTACTTGTGATTTTACTTGTAATCCCGCACTGTGCCGAAAGGCATATTATTCTATATTGTTCAATGACGGAATAAGGACTTCAACTCATCGAAAATTGATATACTTTGTTGCTTAAAGAAAATGCATTAATTATATCAGTATATGCGTTGAACATATCGCAGTCCGAGACTGCAGAATGTAGTACTTCTTTTTCAGGTGTGATATGGATGTTCTTGTTCTTACATTCTTCCATTTTATGAGTCCAAGCGATCAACTCATTTTTGATCATTACAACAGATCGCGTAACGTAAACCACTTGCATATCAAAAACCATCAATGGTACTACCAAATAAAAATTTACTAACAAATCATAGATACCATATTTAGCACAGGCAAAAAACCATTGTAGAACGCAGATAATAATAACCAACAATACACTAAGCCAGTTTTGGATCTTATGTTTGCGAAGAAATTTTTGTTTGTCAATTTTGATAAAGTCAAGAACATGCTGCAATTTGATAATTAGTTCAACGACATAACTTCTCTGGAATGAATTAACGGTATGGGTAAAAATTGATATTAAAGAAAAAAATATCAAATCAAAATAAGGTATAACAGCAACACCAACACCAGTGCTTAAACTCTTATTAACTTCACTGTAGTACATAAAACGAAAGACGTGACTCAACGTGAGAATAATACAGCCAATTATGGACATTATGTAATAAGACACATGGTTGTCAGGAGTAATAAAGTTGTTAATGATGCTGAACCTAGGCATCAAAAGACAAGCCTGTACACAGCTTAGAGGAAACAACATAGCTTGGAAATCTTTATCAAGTATATTGTTCATAAGGTACTCAGTTTGAATCCTCCTGTTTATTTGAATTTTGTTCTTGACGACTTCATCACTTTTCATTTTAGTTAGTTTTGCTGAAAAATCCTGTTATTCGTGTAATTTATTTGAAACTTTTAATATTACTTAGGACGGCAAGGTGATGTTATGGCGATAAGAATATTAAAAGGAAACATAAATGAAGTATATTGGACTCAAATGACCTTATCTGTCATCAAAAGTATGAGTCCTGTTCACTATTAGGTCTTATGAATATTGACTGTTAATAATTAATTATGAAAGAAGATTGATTACTACCATATAGTTATAGGTTGTACCTTCCCAAATATATATATATATGTCGGGAATTGTGGGCGTATCATACTATCGGCAGCACATCAGAACCTTCAATCGTGGATGACGAGGGCCTTCAATGAAATACGATGTTCAACTCACAATCTTTACTGCACAAGACTCATTACAAATCACAGCACGCGTTACTTTTCTTATCTTAAGCAAACCAGTGGATTAGACCCAGGAGCCGCCACAGACGTCATCTTCTCCCGTTCGTTCTCATCGTGCTCCTTCTGAAGATTGATTGACAGCATAACTTCAATTGTTCTCGACTTCAATTGTTTTAAGAGCGCACTCTATGACGTCTTGGCGGAACTGCGTCGAACGCCACTCAAGTGTACGTAACACCCTAGTTTGCTCTATTTGTCAAGGTTTGCATGACAAAACGCCTCTTGAAGGCGATAGATGGCACATTTCAGCCATTCTCCGACACGGCCAACCTGACATTGTACGGGTCCCTCCGTACGTTATCCATCCCCCTTTATGATTTTCACTGGTAGACTAGAGCGAAGATGAGATCTTCTTCTCCCAAAAGAGACTGTAGAGCGCAGATCATCTGCACCACCACGGCATCCTGACATTGTATGCATCACTGCATACATCTGCGGACAGAATACAACAATCTGAGGTATCTAAGCTCATTGCTCGGCCTACCTGACCAAAGTAAGTTCCTCCATAACTTTTGGATACTGACAGGCAACTCAACTCAACTCTTTCAATAACACGCACATAGATCATTGTTGTGAATGAACAATTTCAGCATCAGTAGCATCACGATATTCAATCAGGCCATATTTCAACGGAAATGGGGTAGAGATACATTTCGAACAATTCATTAAGAGACTTAAAATGCAACAGCGTGAAAATAATATCACCATAATCCAAACAGCGTGAAAATAATATCACCATAAAGATACAATACAAACTAGCTTTTAAATGAACCTCACCACAGAGATTCCCCTCAGTTGAAACACATCTTGTATTGAGTTCTCGAAAATAAATGGTTTTCCATATTTAACTGATTTTATGAACATTATCTGCGCACATATTCTTTACTTAAACGTTTAGTATTCCCTAAAAGTTTAGTGTTCCCACTAATAGATTTTCTTATTTGATTTCATTGATACCTTGATCCAGATCTATTTGCCATTTTAATCATTACTTCAAAATGTTAGCTAGGATCACAGAAAACAGCGATGAAATTAGTTTATCCGTTTGAAAGATACTTGGCTGCACGCACACAATGGCCTCTCACCCAAGACGCGTGTATCATCTCCGTTATCTCATGGTTAAAATGTTTAGTAAGTTTGATTTAAACTAATAGTTCGCCCCGAACTGAGAACTCGCGGTTCGCCAAAAAGTTAGATCAATTTAATGAACCTACTACTTAGTCGGCAAAGGATCGAAAACCGTAACCGTAAACCATGTGATTTATTGCAAGGTCTGCGGAGCCCATCACAACACCATAGAGATTAAAATAAACTGTATCTGTGGTAAGCCGTTATCTTTCTTGTCAAATGTCAAATACCTATATTATGTTTATTTTTATCTTGTTAATTATTTAAAAATGGTAAACTTAAAAACAATATTATAAAAGCCGAGCACTTTCATTTGATACCAAACTCGACCATACTTTCTTGCAAATAAGATGACCAGAAAAGCAAGACCCCTCACAAATAGCTTTCTAGCCTTTTAAGCTCTTCTAACTCAATAACACCTTGATCGAGCCTGCTCATAATTTAATGACTAAAATACAATGCCCTCAACTACACGTTTACCCAATTTCATTTAAATTAGAACAAATTTACTTAAGTTATTGTGTATCAAACTATCCTCTGATAGCTCAGCTTAAAAACATCGAAATGCCGGGACGTGCCCCTAGCCAGCCGTGTGTTCCAAGTTGAATGTAAGAACTTCACTTCGCTTCGCTCGCTGGTTCGATCACCCGCCTAAGTATAAAAAGATTGAGCCAGGTCAATTGATTTCAAACCAGCTTTCTACCATACCCTGAATATTTTGATTAAATTTTGGCACCATTAATTATTTGTGTATTCCTAAACACAATCATTAATTCCATAAACAAATAGAAGCATATTGTAATTAATCGACACGTAATTTTAAGTTTCGGAATAGGACTACGACAGTTTACTTATTCGATTCTCATATTAAATAGTTTAAACACGTACCAAAATTGCGTTCAGTTCAGTTTAAACCGACTTCTCTATTTTATTCCTTCTGTACGGACAACACATTTACAAGACAGCTTGAGAAATTTTCAAAACTTGATATATTATCAGGTAAGTCCAGTATTATACTTTCTACGAAAACCAAATTGTATTTTTTTTTATCGCTTTCATATTTTTTATTAAGAAAAAGGCAAGAAAACTTGATCATTATGTGATATTTACACACTGACACGACTTGTCTTTAGCTGACTGACACAATACTTCAAAAACCAAATAGCTCTCAAAGAGGTTCAAAAAGGTTGAACATGCATGAAATTAATAAAGAAGTTCACAACTCGTTTTACAACGAACGATCTAGCGTAACAGGTATTAGTGGCAGAATTTCTATTCTAAATCAAACCGCTGCAGGTACTCAAATTTTGCTAACTTCTTTATCGATCAAACAGAAAATAAATGCGTTCGACTCTATTCGCTAAACATCGACAACTAGTTTCGTAAAAGATCATAAGGAACATTATAATTACTGTAAGGAGTACGAACAACTTTTTGTACTAGTTCCATAACGTGCGTAATAGCGTACGTAGTAACATACTTTAATAATTTTGGTTAATAACCGTAATAGACAAAGCGTTATTTTCCCTTTTTTTTCAAGTCTCATTTTTGCTGCCTTCTACCGAAAAATACTAAAATAGCATGCCAAAACCGTTCTGTCATTTGCCTTCACATTTAAGGGGAACAATAATTTTAACCATAATATGAGGAATTTTAAAATTTGTTTTAAATCACGTTGCGTGTGTTTTGTCCCTAATGGACGCACGCGCGCACAGCTTTGAGTGTCGAGCGAAAAACTAAAAATGTGTCTATCTGCACATAATCATTGACACGTTTTTTTTTTCTTTGGCATACACACATAATTAGTCATTAATACTTTCTTTTCACATACATCAACCAATGCCTACAAGTCAACACCAACTTCCAAATAACAGTGCCAACACCTTGGCTTTACAACAGCTTGGTTCCAACACACAGCTAGCCTCATCGCCCGGTCCGAAACCCCCATGAATTGCAGTTACGAATAGGACTGTGCCCTCCAGCACCCAGCCCTCAAACGCCCTCTGGACAACTCAGGTTCCGGTTGCGACCGCCAACTCAAGTGATGAACCTCTCAAATAAACTATCCTCAAAGAGGCATGAACTTCACGTTTCGTTTCTTACGACAATGTCATAAAACCAACGCGGAAAGTGGTATACCTACGTAGAGAAATCTAATCCCAAAATGTGTCCCTTTAAATAGGTAGTGTTTTAATAAATCAATGAATAATATCCTTCTCAAACTGCTTACTCACCTATTATTATTCATGCAATATGCAAAATTATCTTAACCCATTGAGTGATAAGTAAGTCAAATCAAGTGTCAAATCGAATCCTCCAAAGTTAATCCATTAATTTTAAATTATTTTATCATTGTTCATCAAATTCAATTTGATAATCATAATGGCCCTTTGACAGATACACATCGCAAACAACATATCACTGAATCACAGAATTATTGAAAAATTAAATGTCGGGTCCAAATTTAAAATTGTTCTGTAGGTACTGTAAACTCTAAAATCTGACTGCAAAACTGACCACAAAAGGATTCCTTCGGCTTCGATGCGGTTAAAATAATCACCATTTAGGTTCTTCAAATAGGAACACACAATTTTCACTCATTACGTTTACGTTTCGTTTTGACTAGTTAATTTTGGATGTGAAGTCATTTTAAGTAATCAAAGGAATGCACAATTGCACATGATTAAAACTAAGTCAGAACTATCCGTCAACGGTCATGAACTTTACCACTAAGTTCTCGGTTTACTTTTCATATCAAAAAAATATCACGCACATACTTACCACCATCATAGGCACAAGCTAGCAAAATAGAAATCATACTTAAAGGTGAGAATTTTATATTCACAGTGTGATCGAATAATGGCATCAACCACTCGTGACGCTTCTCACGATAATATTATTTGGTCCACGACACAATTTGAAATAGTACGTCTCCACACAAAAAAAAATTAAGGTGCATTTTGCTAGAAGCTATTCAAGTTGTGACGGTATTACATGCCATAGTGCTCAGAAAATCGTTAAACAGCCTTACATCGTCTTAACAGCAGATTACAAGTCCACGTACCAAAAGTTTTTTTACATACATTCTGATTCTGACCATTAAAGGCTAGAGTAGATATCTCGTAGGTAGGTATCTGTTCTCATATTTTCCTAACTAGAACCCATCCCACTTCTGATGTCGGGAATTGTGGGCGTATCATACTATCGGCAGCACATCAGAACCTTCAATCGTGGATGACGAGGGCCTTCAATGAAATACGATGTTCAACTCACAATCTTTACTGCACAAGACTCATTACAAATCACAGCACGCGTTACTTTTCTTATCTTAAGCAAACCAGTGGATTAGACCCAGGAGCCGCCACAGACGTCATCTTCTCCCGTTCGTTCTCATCGTGCTCCTTCTGAAGATTGATTGACAGCATAACTTCCATTGTTCTCGACTTCAATTGTTTTAAGAGCGCACTCTATGACGTCTTGGCGGAACTGCGTCGAACGCCACTCAAGTGTACGTAACACCCTAGTTTGCTCTATTTGTCAAGGTTTGCATGACAAAACGCCTCTTGAAGGCGATAGATGGCACATTTCAGCCATTCTCCGACATATATATATATAACCCCTTAATAAATACATATAATAAACCCCCCCTTAATAATTACCCCTATAATTTGGCCTTGTCGTGATCGTCTAGCTAGCAGTTAGGACCCCCTCGAAGTGAACCGCGGAAACCTAGGTTCTTTAATGAGTAGAGCTAAATTTTGGACTCGGTTTTTAGATATTATTACCTACCTAGATTTTAATTAAAGAATATTCAATATACTAAAATAATTTATGACGTAGCTAGGAAATAGAATGAAACCGTTTTATTTAATTATAAGAATAGGAAATACTACGAGTTTTATGGCGTAATGTAAGTGTCATTAAAAGAACCAAAACAAGAATGATATTGAAGATATGCAGCATATACGATAATTGATAATATAAATACAAAAATATTTGTTGATAAAATCCTGCTACGCCTATTAAGTCCCCGGGATAACATAGAAGTAGCACTCCTGAGGTAAGCTCATTTACTCCCTAGGATTTTAAGGATAATTACAGTTAACTATCAACTTCTAAGCGATGTGTGACTTATTCACACGTGCTACTCCGTATGCCCGATGCAAGTCTGGGAACTCTTAGTCCGATTACAAAATCAATCGAAACACCTAGCCTACCATTTTAGCCGGAAGGGCTATGACCAACACTTCGTAAGATAAGCGCACCTAGATGATGATGAAAAGAAGTGTCAAAGTATCCATCAGTCATCAAAATTACTAATCTTTTTTACATTCAAAAGCTAAGGATACGAATCCTTTCATCCCATTTCCCAGAACTAAGAGTATAAACAGTAAATCTGATTTTTAGAGGTATAAACGAAGTACTAAGTTTATTTGTTAAAAATTAAACTTTATAAGACTAAGAATATCAAGACGAGTAGATATATTTAGCTCGAAACATCCTCTGGATTACTTCTGCCTGCCAAAGGGTCCCTAAAACAATCCTTTCTTCGATTTCCTATCTCAGAAAAGTCTGTGTTCCTAAACCCAGCTTGATATTAAAGAATTTGTTTTGTAAATACATTAGAAACCTGATTACAATACCTAGTACTTCATTTCTACTCCAGAAGACCAGAATTGTGATAGATAAAATTGAAATATTACCTTTTTACCCAGATAAATTAAAATATTAGGAGATTTTGACGATTAACCACCTTACCGCATGACTTAAAATAATGATACTATATATGAAGTCCTTAAAAGCAGAAATATATACCAACCTAACAGAAACCCCATATTTATAGTGTGTGATTCTACCCTATACCTAAACGTAGGCCCTAATCTAGTATATTCAAAGCATAGTTCGTTCTTACCATCGACCTAATGCTTTGTAATATACACAAGTGTTGTCCCTACGAGAAGCTGTAATCGTTCGGCAGGCGAAACCGATAAGGCAACCTACAGGCCGGTGTTTTTGACCCCCCTTCCTACGCCCGCGGGCTAAGAGGTAGGAAGTAGGCCGCCCTATTCCGTGTATATAATCGCTCGATACCCTTAGCACACACCCGCACCAATCACAAGAGAAACTCTGCCACGACCTAAACTGTGAGATATGATATCAATCACGACAGAGTCCCGCCCTGCAACCAGCACAAGCACGTACCAATGCACCGAAATAGATAAATATATTTAAGCGGGGACCTAGCCTCAATTACTGCCGACTTTAGTGGGCCCAGATTACTCTGGATGACGCACACGTGACGTCCCCACATCCATCTAAACAGCTGGACTTTGAGACCAGTGAGATGCTCATCCCTTGTGCAAGTATAAAAGGGAATGCCAAGCTCTCTCACACTTGGAGCAAAAGACTCCTAACCATCCAATCCTTTGACACCGTTAGGCGGAGTGAATGCTTAGCTGGACAAACTGTCCGTCCAAACAATGATCTGGCTTTAAAAATAGCAAAAAGACTCTTTAGGAAGGTATGAGAATATCTAAGTTTACTTTTACAAAAAGAACCCCACGCAAAATAAAACAAAACCATGAAATTCCCTTAAACACTGCCATTCTGAATCCACGCTTTGTAACGGTATTGTACCCCCAAAGCTGAACCCAGAAACACAGTACCCACTGAAAACTTCACGATAAAACCCACACACAAGAAAGCAAAGAAACCCCGCCATAGTCCTAACTTAATTCCACAAAGATAGATATTATCTTCGTACAATCAAGCACAGACACACAATCTCCAAGCTTAAATTTACTAGGATAATTCCAGGTAAACCCAAACACAGAAAAAGTAGCAGAGAAACTTCACCCACCAGCGTTATGTACTCCCAAAGCCAGGGACATTGCTAGCCAAAGATTAGAGAATGAATAAGTCCGTAAGCAAGGCCCGCTCAGCCTTATATAATATCCAAATGGCGACAAACGTTTCAACGCTTCAAGAAGAAGAGTCATATATCCCCGTTTGTTTACTATTCGAAAGTGCTTATTCCCTGCATATTAATACTCATAATCGTTTAATGTTAGCAAGGTGGAGGCTATCAATGCAGTCATAAAAATAGCGACATGATCCTCTTAGAAGTAAAGATCTTAAATCCTTGTTTGTTTATTAAGTCATATGTCCCACTCATTAAGGCTCATAATCTGCCGAACCCAACGGAACCATACCCGAACAATACGATCATAAAACTGGCGACAGTATTCGAAATTCAAATATTTAAATCCTATTCTGTTTACATAAGCCTTATGTCCTACACTTTAACGTTCATAATCTATTAATGCTGATGAAGCTATTTTTCAACGATACCTACGCACACTAAAGCAACCAAAAGTATGTTTGAGTTAACATCTTTCCCTTTATGATTCCAAATATTGCGTCCGTAAAGACGTATTTCAAGTTTATTTTTATAATAATGTATTAAACATATAATAGAAGTTAATTATTTAATCATTGTAACCTTTTATCTACCTCACGCTTTTTGAATTTTGCGGTTTAAAACGATATCAGAACGTCACCGCGCCTATACCTGTCAAAGTCAATGTAAACAACCTTACAATATTTGTTTTCCTAAGCAAATTCTTGTTATTATTTTGTTTTTACTAAGTTAATTAGCAATTAATTTAATCGTGGATACATATGATAAAGACTAGACTATGAAATCAAGTGCTTCGAGTTACCATTATCAGAAATTCAATGAAAATCAAGAACGTAAACACATGCCTGGCAAGGAAGCTCCCGGAAGCTTTCCTTCACCGCTAAAATGTAAGTTTTATATTGATAAATGAGCTTAATATTACGTAATAGACATATGGCCAGTTACAAGGTTTACCCTTGAATTGCCTACAGACATTTCATCGAATGTTATTTCGAAAACAACGTTTTAAGTATTTTCATTTCATCGACAAGTTATTGCGTCGAAGAATATATACTAGTATTTAAATTTACTGGTATAGATTCTTCGACGCAATAACTTGTCGATGAAATGAAAATACTTAAAACGTTGTTTTCGAAATAACATATAGGTACTAGTAAAAAATCGGGGACTTTTAATTGGTACTTGAGTTATTTTGTATATAGTTTATATCGTGGTATTTCTTTACCGATTTTCTTATTTCATTTTGGATTGTATTTAATAAAATTTATTACGCGTAAAACTATTTTAATTTGTAGTATTTCGTTATAGAAACTAAACGCAGTCACGTCAGTCGGCTCACTCTGCGCGATTATAGCTATGTGCTCTAATTTTGAAGATATAATTGTACAAGGCTGCCATTTTCATTTTGGCAAATTATAAATAGGTTGTTAACAATAATTTTACAGACGTTCATTTCTGTGTAGCGTCGCAGTTCTAACTTAATCTAAACCTACTTTGAGAGCCGTTCGTTTCTGTGTGGGGTCGCAGTTCTAACCTAACCTAAACCTACTTTGATAGCCGTTCGTTTTTGTGTGGGGTCGGAATTCTAACCTAACCTAAACCTACTTTAAAAGCCGTTCGTTTCTGTGTGGGGTCGCAGTTCTAACCTAACCTAAACCTACTTTAAAAGCCGTTCGTTTCTGTGTGGGGTCGCAGTTCTAACCTAACCTAAACCTACTTTGATAGCCGTTCGTTTTTGTGTGGGGTCGGAATTCTAACCTAACCTAAACCTACTTTAAAAGCCGTTCGTTTCTGTGTGGGGTCGCAGTTCTAACCTAACCTAAACCTACTTTGAAAGCCGTTCGTTTCTGTGTGGGGTCGCAGTTCTAACCTAACCTATACCGACTTTGATAGCCGTTCGTTTCTGTGTGGGGTCGAATATCTTTTGGATATTCTGAGTATTAGATATACCACCCTGCTCGACACACTGTCGATGGTTATTATGTTGTTTACGAGGGACTTGTGAACGAGAAACCCGACACCATCTTGGGACTGTTGGTCGCCCTCCCGGTGGTAGAGCAAATTACCAGACTTCAGGGTTGTCGTGTCCTCCCCCTCTCTACGGACTTCGCATAACCCTACAATGTCCCAGTGTAACCTGCTCAGTTCCTCTTCCAGCTCGCAGATCTTTTCGTCAGTCCTCATAGGGCGTATGTTGTGTGTTACCGGGGCCAGTCGTCGTCGGGGCGGGTAGCCGGATCTCTGCCGGAGATTTTTAGCACCTCTGACCCCGCTAATGCCCTGACCGCTACCATAGCCAGAGCACCGGGTGTCGCCGGAACCTCGGGGCCGTGGTTTTATTGTGCTCTGCATGATGGGGGGTGAATGCCATAATCGCCACGCTTGGCAGGCGGGTTGGCGATCGCAGTCGAGTACACCGAATTTGAGGGACGCTGCTGCCCGTCCACCGGTGGTCTTGGACGTAGTTTAAGGACATACCCGGGTCCTGCAGATTCTCTTGGCATTTCCAACTACTTGGTAAAAGTTGTGTAGAAGTACTACAAAAATGAGTTCACGAAATAAAGATCTAAATCCTAATAGGGGTCACAATCTTCACACATTTTGAATATTTTTAGTTTTTCTTCGTTTTCGTATTTTTTGTTTTTTTTTTTTTTAATTGATTGGTGTCTAAAATTACTTACTAGCGAAAAATGGCTTTGAAGTCAGTCGCATAACCTTAACTCATACTAAAAGTTTTTAACTCATAATTATTCCTCTTTTATTTTGCAGTGGCGACGACGCGATCAGCCGAGAACGCTCTGCGATTGTCCAGTAGTCGGCCGTGCCGCTTCAAGGCCGTCGGCGCGCTGCCCGTCGACGCTGCGTTACCGCTGCGATTCGCTGCGCTAGTCTGCTCCTACACGGTCGTCTTGTTGCAGTTCGCGTTGCCATAAGCAATGCTCGACGTTTACGTGTTCTGTTTTTAATAATAATATATACATGTCTTAGGGTTGTATGGTTTTATATCATTTAAACTAACACGATTTTCACTCATATTTTATAACTAACACGGGACTTAATCATTGTATGGATTTGCATGGTTTTAATGGTTTTGTCAATAAAAATAATCACGTGTAATAATCTGTTTTATTTTTGGAATCATGTACGTTCAAACGATCAAGTCAAATATTTTTATAAGTACATTAAATAATTATCACTTTCAGTTTAGCAGGTGACAGTGGTAGGTATGATATTTAAAAAAAATTGAAACTGTGACAGGTAAAATACCGAGCAGTTCTCTGAATCTTAAGAATCCCGTTAAAAGACTATCAACACCAAGTAGTAGTAGGGTACAATTCTACGATAAAAAGGCAAACTGCAGCAGTACGACGGTGTAGATCACGATTACGCTGAATAGCCGCAGCGGGAATGTTGCGTCGAGTTCGAATACGCCGAACGCCGACATTTTGCGCGACGACGCGCGGTTCAGCCGCAACACGTTCTTGCAAGTCTTGCGCATGCCTGGAAAATGCAAGAAAACGGAAAACGTAGGTAATTGTTTTTCTAACATTTCACCTTCTTGTATTTACATATAAATTTGCAATCGCGTATATTCCTGGACAATTAAACTAGTAACGGAAAGTTCGCTTTTGTGCATAATAAGCAAAAATCGTTATAAAAAGACGATTTAAACCTCTCATATTTTCGTTTATCACTTGAGACTGACCTGTAGATATAGCATTACTTAAAATCTGAGCACAACAACTTTCAGCAAGATTTATAGTTGTATAGAAATTTTCACAGGCAATGCTCAATGTTACCAATATCAGAAAGTTCTTGATATTGAAAATCAAGACGAACATTGTAAGAAACATTGCTTGAACCTGTAAAATGAAAACGAATCTTACACTAAAACTTTATTCAACTTATAATACAACTTTGAATATTTTACGCCCACGCGTATTATTTCTAACACTTACTCGTACTATTGTTTCTCCAGTACTCGGTTTCTCATACTCGAGCATATATTGCAAATTCATTAAAATATGCATAAATGTTTGTAACCCAAAGGCTGTAATCTAAAACAATGTTCATACATCTGAGAATGTGAAATAGTCAAGCCTATGATTTTTTTTCTGTCTGGTACCAGGAACTTCATTTAATACAGGCTAACGTATGAAAAACGGAAATACTTATTGCAAAATCAAATTCCTTTAAGAATATTAACATAATATAATAGGTACATCAAACATCTTCGATACAAGAAATATATAAACCGTATCCTCTTCAGTTGCATTGTTAATCCTCTTGCCCATAACGGACAGACAGTCCGTTAAATGATGGCATAAGGACTTCAACTTACCGAAAACTCATACACTTTGTTGCTTAAACGAAATGCTTTAATTATATCAGTATATGTATGGAACATATCATATTCTGAGACTGCACAACGTAATATTTCTTCTTCAGGTCTGATATGTATATTTTTATATTCTTCCATTTTATGAATCCAAGCAATCAACTCATCTTTGATAATTACAACTGATCGCGTAACGTAAACCACTTGCATATCAAAAATCATCGGTGGTACGATCCCAATAAAATTCACCAGCAATTTAAGAATATCAAAACCAACAACACAATTCTCAAGCCAAAGAAAAACGTACATACTAACAACCAACAATACATAGAGCCAATTTTGGATCTTTTGTTTATACAGAAATTCTTGTTTGTCAGTTTTTAAAAAGTCAAGCACATGTTGCAATATGATGATAAGTTCAACGACAAAGTTTCTCTGGAATGAATTGACAATATATGTAATAATTGACATTACAAAATATAATATTAGATCGAAACAAAGCAAAAATCTAATAACACCCGTTCCAGAACCATCGTAATAATATAAAAAACGAACGACGTGGCTCAATGTAAGAACAGTACAACCGATGATGGACTGTATATAAAACGACACGTGGTTGTCAGGAGTGATGAAATTGTTAATGATGCTGAACCTAGGCATTAAAAAGCAAGACTGTACAACGTTCAAAGGAAACAACATAGCTTGGAAATCTTGGTCAACTATATTGTTGAGCAAGCACTCAGTCTGGATCCTCTTGTTTATTTTCATTTTGTTTTTGAATACTTGATCACTTTTCAATTCAGTTGAAATATTCTGTTCGACGTGGAATTTTGTTCTTTATATCACCTATGAAATGATGAGACACGGCAAAGTGATATTACGGCGTTAACCATATTAAAGAAAACACATGTCGGTGTAATGAATAGACATAATATACAACTCAAGTAGCCTAAAGGATGACTCACGTTAGACCGGGCCGTGGCCGGACCGGAGCTTCCAGAGCATCGTTTTCTATGAAAAGCACCACGTGATCACCGATCAGCCGTCATAGAAAATTACATGTCGGACGCCTCGGTCCCGGCATGGCCCGGTCTAGCGTGAGTCAACCTTAATCCGTCATTAAAATGATGTGCTCTTTTTAAAATTGATTAGTCCTAATGAATGTAGACCGTTAATAATAAATGATAATGTATACATGGTGTAATATGGGAGGTACTTATGGGCAAACATTTTAATGAGAGTTAACAGAAATACTATTTGCGTACTCATCGCCATACTTATTTTAACCAAATTTTACGAGCACCATCTCGATGCCAATAACTAAGGCCAATTTAAATTAAGTATGTAAAATATTTAGTTGGATCTTTTTATCAATATCGATGGCAAAAAGCGGAAACGTAGCAACCACCACCTAACCAAAAATTTTTTTGCATATTCGGAATCAGCGAATTTTTCTGCGTCGAATGGTCTGGGTTCAATGGCTCTACGATGATTATAAAAAACTGGACAGCGTAGGAAAACGAATGTATTTTTTTGATCATTCCTTAATCGAAATGCTGTACCTACTACCTTTAAACACCAAAAAAATGGCAAATTTTTAACAAAGGCCACTTACGCCAATTCCGGTTTTGCAAAAATAAAGGACTGTGGTGGTTACAGCGCTACTGAAATGGTGTTCTATGCCGGATACACCGTTTTTGCATATAATACTATAAAGAAGGTTGCACTTACAGCATTTAACGTAAAATAAATAATCTATGAATGGTGATTACAACATTTCAATCGTTGATCATTTTACAAACTAATGCCACTTACGCCTATTTAAATAGAGTGCAAGATAGGTATAACTATAGATTACCGACATTTTAAAATGCGCGGGCTTCGGTCTCGCTAGCCGCTTACAGCGCACGAATCAGTCGGCTGGCGATCACCTGAGTTAGTGATAGTGCGTAGTTTGTGTTTATGCGTGCGGAGCGAGAATAATTATCGTAGTTAAAGTGTTGTTTTGAAGGTAAGTTAAGATAATAATTACATTATATTGATATTTCTAGTCTTTAATGTTCTGTAACTCGACAAGCAATACAGTATTTAATACGTAAACGAATATTTTATTTTACTTGCAAGAAGTTTGTGTTTTACACGTTTATGTTCGTTTTGTTCAAAATTAACAATTTTTCTACAATTCTAGGAATATATTATAGCACCTAAGATTTATGATAATTTATATAAGTTAGGTTTTGTGTATGGTTTGTAACTATCTAGATTTTTTAGATTAAGGTTTATTCGGGTATTACCGAATGTGGGATAATTCCGAAATTCAGATGAAAATCACCCTTAAATCCATCATAATAAAAGTCTCTTTTCGGAATTATCCGACAGTTTTCGACATTCGGAATTACCCGAGTAAACCTTACCTATAGGTATTAGATACCTAACCGATAATGTACGTCATAATTTATCGATTATCAATATTGTATTATTTAATTACAGTTAGTTTGTGTCCATTAGCTTTACTGCTATTATTACGTTGTGTTTTAATATTTTTTGTTGTGAGATATTGTTGATTACTTGTCGTATTAGGTCTTACATAAAAAAAAACACTATGAAAATTTTAAAATATGTGTGAATAAAAGCCAATCTATACTTAAGTCTTTTTAATTTCACTGTTTTTTTTCGGCGATTGTCGGTTAATACATTTCAGTTTTATTGATAACGAATTAAATGGCGTTTGCACTAAATATAATGGAACGTAAAAAAACATAATAACCGCTTACAGCACTCATGCGTTTGAAATTTTTTACTAGTTTTCATACATTTGCCTGTTTCACTTACAGCGTTTCCGCGTAACGAAAATAAAAGTGCCATTGTAGTAAGCGCCGCTAAAAGTCATACCAGTCATTTTTATGATGTTTTGAGTATGAGACAAGAAAGAACTGCAAAATGTATAAATGTATTCCAAATCTGAAGTAATTTCGTTAATAAACAAAGAAGTTATGATTTTTTTTCGAAAAACAAAAATAAGTTTTTTGGCTCTGGTGTAAAGTTTGCATTTTGTTGGTTACTACGTTTCCGCTTTTTGCCATCGATATTTCTGAGAGCATGTGGTTGCAGAATATAATATTATTGCTCATAATGACAATGGTTTGCCTTGCCGCTGATTAAATAAAATTACCTGATGAAAAAACGAATGTGAAAGAACTCATTTATTGCATAAAAAGTGTTATTAAATGAATATAAAACAAAAATTAACTACAATTAAGATAACTAAAGCTAAAAAATTAAAAATACCCATAAAAATTTTGCGCCCATGGTAAGGTGCCCATCACGCAGGCAGTGTTCCCGCGCTGGATTGCTATGGCCAATCTTTGCGCGAGAAAGCTGCCTGCGCGAGGGTCACCTGTGCCCTTCCTTAGGCGTTTGCTGAGCGCCTTGTGGACTCCCGAGCCCCCTTACCCCACGGACCTAGTGTCTCGACGCCAAAGGCTACAAAAAACTAATGGTTATAGGTATACACACAGTTGTGTGTATACCTATAAAGGCTACAAAAAACTAATGGTTATAGGTATACACACAGTTGTGTGTATACCTATAACCATTAGTTTTTTGTAGCCTTAGGCTGCTGCTCGACGCAACGTTGGCGTTGCGTCGGGCAGCAGCCATAGAGTTGACTACACGCCGATGCTCGGGAGACGCTAGTGTGGGTTCTCTCTTATTTGCCCTGCTTTTAACAATATGCACGTCTTAGGATTGGTATTGTGAATAAAAATAATAACCAGTATAATCTGTTTTATTTTAACAACTACTTGTAACCATTTACATCCACTTTTTAAACTTAATAGCTATTACTATAAGTTTAGAAGGTAACAGTGGTAAGAAATAAGATATAACTAAGTCTTAGAGGATATAACCAACGGAGACGCCATGTCTAAAATTTTCGGTACAAAATAGTCTGCCGTTTTTTGCGGGGGAGGGGCACATCAAATGTATAGGTACGTCATGTCAGATAAACGTCAGTCCATACATATGGTGGAAGTTAGGTCTTGCACTCAACCGAAGCAAAACCAAGCTGATGATTGTGGATCGCGCCGGCCGCCTGTCTGCAGCTCCTACAATCCAGGGTATAGACACTGTTGATGAGTTCGTATATCTGGGGTCAAAGATATGTAATGATGGCAGCTGTGTTCCGGAGATCAAAAGGCGCATAGGAATGGCTAAAGATGCCATGACGCGGCTTCAGAAAATATGGCGTAATCGGGGAATATCCAGAAACACTAAAATAAGACTTGTACGAGCCCTTGTATTTCCAATATTTATCTATGGAGCCGAAACGTGGACAATCAAAAGCAGAGAGAAACAACGGATCGATGCCTTTGAGATGTGGTGTTGGAGGCGTATGCTGAGAATACCATGGACAGCTAAGCGCACGAATCACTCCATACTGTTGGAACTCGACGTGAAAGTGCTATTGTCCACAATCTGTGAACAACGCTTCCTAAGTTACTTTGGCCATATAATGAGAAGGGGAGACGAAAGTTTGGAAAGGTTAATCGTTGTTGGTAATACTGATGGCAAAAGGTCACGGGGCCGTTCACCAGCACGATGGACTGACCAACTCAAAGGCGAGGAACCATCTCAGAAATTCTATGACGTGGTGAGGAAAGCGATGGACCGGAATCGATGGCGAGAGTGTGTTCGTGCCCGAACAAAACCCACCAACCACGATCATCAGTCATGATGGATGCGACCAAGAAGAAGATACATATGGTTGACATGTGGTTGACCATTGGCCGCCTATTTTCGACAGAGGGAAACGCCTGTTAATGGCGGCTCCATTGTTAATTACTCCGAGAACTAAGTAATTATAAGATAATATTTTTTTAATAAGTGAACTTCGTAATGTGAACTATATTCTTACGCCCTTTCCAAAATCTAATATATACCTGGATTACCTGGTGTCCAATACCTAACAAAGTTCTCTATCTCTAAAAAACAATATATGTTTGGCTAAAGTAGCAAACCTCATAATATTAATACCTCGGAAAGAGTAAAGAGGTTTACAACTTAGTATTGTTGGCTAAGGTAACACCTTAATCCTTAATGTTTTTGAAATTGAGTTAGATACGAAGTTTGCGACTTTAGCCGACGATAGATTAAATTTAAATTTAGTAAAGTATGCTAAGCAATCGTGTGCACCATGACAGTAGGTACCTAAATATCTCCACTGTGAGATCGTTTAGTCGCCCTTCACTAATAAATACAGTTAGAAAAAGATGTAGCTGCGCTCCTCTTCTTAACCCACAGTTCTAGGTATAGTATATTTTGCAGTTCTCTGTTTTATAAACCGAATAGATGTCAAAACTAAAAGTGAATATGCGCCGGCAAACGCCAAGTAAGTGGCGAACATAAGCAACATCACACCAACCAGGCAACCACCAACACAATGGCTTTGCAACACAAATCAAAACTTATAATGTGATATGTTTCCAAAAGTTTTGTAGTTCTCTGTATCATAGGAACTCCGTTGAAAATGTTTCAAGACCAAGTAGTAAGGTAAAATCTACGTTACAAAGGCGAACTGCAGTAGCACGACAACATAGGTCACGATTATGCTAAGCAGCCGCAGCGGGAACGTTGCGTCGAGTTCGAACATGCCGAACGCCGACATCTTGCGCGACGACGCGCGGTTCAGCCGCAACACGTTCTTGCAAGTCTTGCGCATGTCTGAAAAATGCAAGCAAACGGAAAATGTATGTAGGTAATTGTTTTTCTAATATTTCACCTTTTTGTCTTTACAAATAAAATTTGCAATTGCGTTCATTCCCGAAGAATAAAGTAACGGAAACTTCGCTTTAGGGCTAATAAAGACGATTTAAAAGTATCATAATACATTATTTACTTTGGACTGACCTGTAGGTATAGGATTACTCAAAATCTGAGCACAGCAACTTTCAGCAAGATTTATAGTACTATAGAAATTTTCACAGGCAATGCTCAACGTTACCAACAACACAAAGTTCTTGGAATTGGAAATCATGATGAAACTTCTTAGGCTCGTTGATTGAAACTGTAAAAATGGAAACGAATCTTAGACTTACTTCGACTTACAATACTAACTTTAATTTAAATATTTAAATCACTTACTATTATTTCTGCAGTACTCGTTTTCTCAAGCTCGATCATATATTGTAAATTCATCAAAATATGCACAAATGTTTGGAATCCAAAGACTGTAATCTAAGACAATGATCATGATTTTTGAGAATGTAAAATGAATCTCGCATTGAAGATAATATTTAATTTGTATGAAAAATAGGAAGTTTAAAGACTTCATAATTTTTAAAAGTTATTGTATATAGATGTCATTAATAAAAAATTAATTATTATTTCTAATCATACTACTTGTGATTTTACTTGTAATCCCGCACTGTGCCGAAAGGCATATTATTCTCTATTGTTCAATGACGGAATAAGGACTTCAACTCACCGAAAATTGATATACTTTGTTGCTTAAAGAAAATGCATTAATTATATCAGTATATGCGTTGAACATATCGCAGTCCGAGACTGCAGAATGTAGTACTTCTTTTTCAGGTGTGATATGGATGTTCTTGTTCTTATATTCTTCCATTTTATGAGTCCAACCGATCAACTCATTTTTGATCATTACAACAGATCGCGTAACGTAAACCATTTGCATGTCGAAAACCATCAATGGTACTATCAAATAAAAATTTACTAGCAAATCATAGATACCATATTTAGCACAAGCAAAAAACCATTGTAGAACGCAGATAATAATAATCAACAATACACTAAGCCAGTTTTGGATCTTATGTTTGCGAAGAAATTTTTGTTTGTCAATTTTGATAAAGTCAAGAACATGCTGCAATTTGATAATTAGGTCAACGACATAGGTTCTCTGGAATGAATTAACGGTATGGGTAAAAATTGATATTAAAGAAAAAAATATCAAATCAAAATAAGGTATAACAGCAACACCAACACCAGTGCTTAAACTCTTATTAACTTCACTGTAGTACATAAAACGAAAGACGTGACTCAACGTGAGAATAATACAGCCAATTATTGACTTTATGTAATAAGACACATGGTTGTCAGGAGTTATAAAGTTGTTAATAATGCTGAACCTAGGCATCAAAAGACAAGCCTGTACAAAGCTTAGAGGAAACAACATAGCTTGGAAATCTTTATCAAGTATATTGTTCATAAGGTACTCAGTTTGAATCCTCCTGTTTATTTGAATTTTGTTCTTGACGACTTCATCACTTTTCATTTTAGTTAGTTTTGCTGAAAAATCCTGTTATTCGTGTAATTTATTTGAAACTTTTAATATTACTTAGGAGGAAGTAGGACACGGCAAGGTGATGTTATGGCGATAAGAATAGTAAAAGGAAACATAAATTAAGTATATTGGACTCAAAGAACCTTATCTGTCATCAAAAGTATGAATCCTGTTCACTATTAGGTCTTATGAATATTGACTGTTAATAATTAATGATGAAAGAAGATTGATTACTACCATATAGTTATATAGTTTAACAAAGATAGAATTTTATGTTTTGCTTATAGGTTTATTCATAAAATAGAGTATCATAATAAAAACCATCCGGTTTACCCTTGAATTGCCGACAGACATTTCATCGAATGTTATTTCGAAGACAACGTTTCAAGTATTTTCATTTCATCGACAAGTTATTGCGTCGAAGAATCTATAGGTACTAGTAAAAAATTGGGGACTTTTAATTGGTACTTGAGTTATTTTGTATACCGGGTGTGGCCTGTAACACGAGCAAAGAATTAAAACATAGATTGTACTCCTCAAACCGTGACACTTTTGTTCAACAACTTTTAAAAATCGGGCAAGTGCGAGTCGGACTCGCGCACGAAGGGTTCCGTACCATATAAAAAAAAACAAAAAAAAAAAGCAAAAAAAAAACGGTCACCCATCCAAGTACTGACCACTCCCGACGTTGCTTAACTTTGGTCAAAAATCACGTTTGTTGTATTGGAGCCCCATTTAAATCTTTATTTTATTCTGTTTTTAGTATTTGTTGTTATAGCGGCAACAGAAATACATCATCTGTGAAAATTTCAACTGTCTAGCTATCACGGTTCGTGAGATACAGCCTGGTGACAGACGGACGGACGGACGGACGGACGGACGGACGGACGGACAGCGAAGTCTTAGTAATAGGGTCCCGTTTTACCCTTTGGGTACGGAACCCTAAAAATTATGAAGTATTTAGACTCCCTATTTTTCATACAAAATACATATTATCTTCAATGGACGCCATCGCCACGCCATATCATTGTGATTGGCGTTGCTTGTCACGCCTTAAACATAACAAAATTCGCAATACATTGCGTCTTAGAATAAACTTTAAAGTGTATTAAAAATCAAACCACAAGTTATTTTTAAAAGTCGCTGAACAAATGTTGGTCAGTATGAGGAGTACAGCTTACAGTTAAATTTTTTGCCCATGTTACAGGCCACACCCGGTATACATAGTTTATATCGTGGTATTTCTTTACGGGTTTTCGTATTTCATTTTGGATTGTATTTAATAAAATTTATTACGCGTAAGATTTTTTTAATTTGTAATATTTCGTTATAGAAACTAAACGCAGTCACGTCAGTCGGCTCACTCTGCGCGATTATAGCTATGTGCTCTAATTTTGATGATATTATTTTACAAGGCTGCCATTTTCATTTCGGGCAAATTATAAATAGGTTGGTAACAATAATTTTACAGACGTTCATTTCTGTGTAGCGTCGCAGTTCTAACTTAACCTAAACCTACTTTGAGAGCCGTTCGTTTCTGTGTGGGGTCGCAGTTCTAACCTAACCTAAATCTACTTTGATAGCCGTTCGTTTCTCTGTTGGGTCGGAATTCTAACCTAACCTAAACCAACTTTAAAAGCCGTTCGTTTCTGTGTGGGGTCGAAGTTCTAACCTAACCTAAACCTACTTTGAAAGCCGTTCGTTTCTGTGTGGGGTCGCAGTTCTAACCTAACCTATACCGACTTTGATAGCCGTTCGTTTCTGTGTGGGGTCGAATATCTTTTGGATATTCTGAGTATTAGGTATACCACCCTGCTCGACACTGTCGATGGTTTTTATGTTGTTTACGAGGGACTTGTGAACGAGAAACCCGACACCATCTTGGGACTGTTGGTCGTCCTCCCGGTGGTAGAGCAAATTACCAGACTTCAGGGTTGTCGTGTCCTCCCCCTCTCTACAGACTTCGCATAACCCTACAATGTCCTAGTGTAACCTGCTCAGTTCCTCTTCCAGCTCGCAGATCTTTTCGGCAGTCCTCATAGTGCGTATGTTGTGTGTTACCAGGGCCAGTGGTCGTCGGGGCGGGTAGCCAGAACTCTGCCGGAGATTCTTAGCATCCCTGACCCCGCTAATGCCCTGACGGCTACCATAGCCAGAGCAGGGGGGGTCGCCGGAACCTCGGGGCCGTGGTTTTATTGTGCTCTGCATGATGGAGGGTGAATACCATAATCGCTACGCTTGGCAGGCGGGTTGGCGATCGCAGTCGAGTACACCGAATTTGAGGGACGCTGCTGCCCGTCCACCGGTGGTCTTGGACGTAGTTTAAGGACATACCCGGGTCCTGCAGATTATCTTGGCATTTCCAACTACTTGGCAAAAGTTGTGTAGACGTACATAGATCTCCGACCATGGCATTAAAATTTACAGCCATCAGGTGCTACAAAAATGAGTTCACGAAATAAAGATCTAAATCCTAATAGGGCATTTCTCAGGAGGGCCATTTTTACGTGTCCGGGGCATATTAATTAGATATTAATTTAGGCATGATCTTCAGCCTATATTCTGTCTGGGACACTATCAAATTATTTATTTGTTATTTATATAATACAAGAAAAAAAAAATCAAACGCCAAAAATGACGTTCGGTGGGAGTGTCCCGCACCCAGATTTTATGAAACAAAAGATTATTACGCAAGATGGGGCATTAGATCGGAATTATTATGGGTATTCACGCATAAGGTATTAGTTAACTTATCATATTCTTTATATCACAATAATGTGTTTGCTCAACTCATTGAATAAAACCAAATTTACGATGTGTCCCGGGCTAGTGCCTGATTTCGGTGTAATTTGCAAAACATGTCGGTACTCCTTCAAAGTTGTAAACCAGGAACTCAGTGTCTCAAACATAGATATGCTTTAGTTGTGCCTTAACCGTTGAATAGAGTAGAGGTACAGTCACATTATAATAAAGTGATTTTTTAAAGGTTTCTCCGTCCTTCGGTGCGTTTGGTTCTATGTTTTTTTGAGATCGGTGGTGCAATTTACGCCGAAAGTTTTAGTGCAGTTATCGTTATGCATGTGATTAAGAAATCCTCGAAAGTACGTAGATCCATCATTATTACAACTCCTCTGTATCACTCATGCTATTTCTGTAATTGCTAAAAAGCGATTAATTTTGACATCGCTGGTGTTGATTTCCTTGTGTACCGGTCGATGAGAGGTGTGGGAGAATTAAAAATGCAGCGTTCATGCAGATACGTAGTGCAAGACTCTTTATTGAAGTAAACAACTATGCTTGATGATTTTTAGGACCCGTAACGCCATCTATTCGCAGTAATGAGTTTTAATACATAAGATTGATATGTTCAACGGTTCACATGCAAAATTAGGACTTTCAAATTATTGTGATTACATAGTAGATGGCGTAACCATCAAATCGTATATCAATTAACTTGAACATACTCCCCCGGAAAGGACGGAGTCCTTTACACAAGGCAAAACACATAATTTAGTAATAGATCTTTGTAAAACACCAGAAATTGTCCGTATATATATCGTAAGTCCGAGTTAAGCCATCAGGACCTGGATGTTTTCCTATAATACGACCCATCGGCCAGCTTCCAGGCGGGAGTCGTTGGTCTTTGACCAGTACCAAATCGCCTATGTCCAAATCTTTGGTTACGCGGTTCCACTTCGGACGTTGCTGAAGGCGGGTTAAAAACTCCTTCTGCCACTGTCTCCAGAAATCTTGCAACATCTTTTGCGTTAGTTGCCATCTAGATAGCTGATGAATCTTGAAGTCTGTATAATCATCATCAGGGATACTAACAATCTGTTCAGTGGTCAAAAAATGACCAGGGGTTAACGGCTGTAAGGCGTCTGGATCATCGTTGAGAGGATATAAGGGCCGAGAATTAAGGCATCCTACAATCTGGGCGAGCATTTCTTCGAATGTGAGGGTTGAATTTCCTATGACCCTTTTCATATGATATTTTTAGGGCTTGCAAATATTCGAAACTTTCAGGTATTCGAATATTCGACTTTTTCTGACGAGATATTCGAATATTCGAATAATTATTCGAATATTTAAAAAAAATAAGAAAAGGAACGAAAAATCGGTTTATTATCGTTTTATTCAAAAGCTTTTTTCACATATTGCTAAAATTAATGATATTTTGCAGAAATCCACTTATTGACTAGATTTTATCATCCTACTCTGAAATACCCACGTTTATAAAAGCAAGTATTTAAGTACCTAAAACGCATAAACAACAAACGCAAAAGTTTTATGCTCATTTAGAATCGTGACTCTACCTGTGTATTTTATTTCAATTGCAGTCGGGGACCTTGATGTATTGACATTTTCCCATTTAAAAGGTCCCCGACTGCAATTGAAATAAAATACACAGGTACAGTCACGATCCTAAATGAGCATAAAACTTTTACGTTTGTTGTTTATAACCTTCACTAAACACTCATATTCTAATATTTTTTTACATTCATTAAGTTGAGTAACTAACACAACTAAAAATTATTTTTGTCTTTTCAGTTCGCTTTTTCGCAGTCGTGTTTTTTAATTTTTAATTAATTTATTTTATTTTATACTTTTTAGAATTTTTACATTCATTAAGTTGAGTAACTAACACAACTAAAAAATATTTTTATCTTTTCAGTTCGCTTTTTCGCAGTCGTGTTTTTTAATTTTTTATTTATTTAATTAATTTTGGGGTCATGATTTCGTTAATAATCATTTGAAGTCACTTTATATTACTTTTGCGAGGGCGTCCTCAGTACAGAAAGGCACGCAGAGCGCCGCATATATCGGGCTACGCCCGACTACTTTGGAACGCGTACAGTGCGCCACGAACGTCGGGCTACGCCCGACGCTTTGAGCAAGAGGGCACAGTATAAGAACAGTAGTGAATCTTCATAGAAATGAGCCGCTGCCGGCTTGAATGTGTGCGTGCGCGCCGGGCGCCGTGTACGCACGCGCTGCCACGCACACATTAGCATAATATACGGGGGAATACGGTGGCGGCAGTGTGGGCCGCACCGCGACTGTGATCGCGCGCATTCGAGTACGCTACCCGCCCGCTCGCATTTGTCTGTGCTGACGGTACGCCTTAATTTTTTTGATCATGACTATGAACAGAGGCAATAGTATAAGTAAGGTACCAGATTGAAAAGCTTGATTATATCACTATTGTATACAATACTTTTTCTACGAATCAACAAAAATAATACTTTAAACTAGTAGAATCATACAAACAAACCAAACCAAAAGTATACAGCTAAGATACGGGAGCAGCCGCGATACCTTCATAATACTGGTACGCGCCCCGGCCGCCGCGTTGGTTGGTCAATGACACCTTCTCGTAACTCATGAGGCCCTGGTACTTGCTCCGCGCTAAATTCAATTTTTAGACAGTTGTTTTCTCGATTTTGGCCACCGTAGCCTATGGAGACTAACAAGCAACACTAAGTGGTTTTCGTAGTCTATGGATGTTGCTATATTAAGGGTGTCACATGCGCGTTTCTGATTTATGAACCAATTGTTTCTACTATACAACCTAAAATTAATAATTAATTTGAGCTATGGTTTTGTTTCGTCCTCTTGACCGCGGCGAGCTGTAATTGCTCATTTTCATTATAGTTGACTAAACTATATCGAAATGAATATTATAGTTGAGTTGGGAGCCCGTACATTAAAAATACCCATTTGCAGTTTGGTATAAGAAATCTTAATTCAAAAATTACAGTCGTACAGTAGAAAAAAAAAATAGTGTCTCAATAACGACTCCTCAAACCCGGACTTGTCATTCTTCATAATACCTACTTGCCCGTGCTTCCCTAAAACCTTTTTACTAAATGTATATGTCGTAGTCAGATCGTATAATCCGCCGTATTACATTACGGCTAGCCGTTATCAAAAACAGGGGCGTTTTGAAATGCGGCGGTTCGACGATTAGCCGGATTGTCATTGCGATACGTTCTTCAATAAGGCGGCCAACGTTTAGCCGCATCGTACTACTATTTTAGATTGTAGAGTGACCAGTTCTTTCGGTCGCCTACGTAACCGGAGTTTGACAATGTTTGCAATTTAATTTATTTTTACCATGGTCCCACCGCACTACATGTGTTTCTTTTCCAAAACATTTCCTTCACAACTTAAATAGACGGAGCCCCGCAAGCGGGGCTCCTATTTCTGGGCGGTTTGCCCTTCGGGCATCTGAAGCTACCTAACGAACCTAACCTACTTACCTACCTACGCTTTTTTCCCCAAAGTGTAATGTTTTCACGGACGTCTCACTAAATCAATAGGTAGGTAGGTTAGGTTCGTTAGGTAGCTTCAGATGCCCGAAGGGCAAACCGCTCAGAAATAGGAGCCCCGCGAAGCGGGGCTCCGTCTGGTTAAGTTGCGAAAGAAATGTTTTTTGAAAAGAAACAGTCCGACGAACTCCAGATTTGATGGACACCCCAGCGTTTGTCAGGCAGCGCCACGGGTGTTAAAAATGGGAACTAAAAACTGTCAAAGCGGCGGCTAATGACTCGCTGTATTACATTACGGCTAGCCGTGTTGAAGAACGTATGGCGCCGAATACATTCCGGCGGATTCTCATTCAGCCGCATTCAATCCGGCTAATCGTTAAACCGCCGCATTTCAAAACGCCCCTGTTTTTGAAAACGGCTAGCCGTAATGTAATACGGCGGATTATACGATCCGACTGCGACATATACGTAAGGATGAGAATTTACTTTACTTTAACCGCTAACAATAAAGCGTTCCGAACATGCAGAAACCGGAGGATTTTTTTCTGTATCGAATTTATAATTTTTTTAATAACTGCCATTTCCTAATGTTAATATTTAAAAAGCGTTTTATTTATACTTCATTTATGAATTGATAGAACATTTTATTATATTATAATACATAGAAACGTAGTGCTACTCATAATACGCAAATAATATTTAACTAAAAATAAAAGTGACAACCCTAAGCGCCAACGCAAGAGTAGGCAAATAACTTGCCCAGCGGCCTTAGATTCACTACTGTTCTTAGTGTACTGTGAAGAGGGCACTGAAGGCGTCTTGGTAAGGGTACAGCGTGTCACGTATGTGGGCCTACGCCCGACACTTAGTATGAGAGAGTCAAAGGCGCCTGGCTTTGGACCGAGTGCAGCGCGCCACGTACGACGGGCTACATCCCACTCTTTTACCATTAGGGCGCCGAAGGCGCCCTGCTTTAGAACGCGTACAACGCGCCTCGTACACGCCCGACGCTTTGAGTAAGAGGGCGCCGAAGGCGCCCGGCTTTGGTAAGCGTACAGCGTGTCACGTACGTCGGGCTACGCCCGACACTTTTAGTATGAGAATGTTGAGGGGACTGGCTTTGGACCGCGTGCAGCGCGCCACGTACGTCGGGCTACGCCCGACGCTTTGAGTATGAGGCCGGCTTTGGTAATCATACAGCGTGTCACGCTACGCCCGATACTTTTAATATGAGAGAGTCGAAGGCGCCTGGCTTTGGTATGCGTACAGCGTGTCACGTACGTCGGACTACGCCCGACGCTTTGAGCAAGAGGGCACTGAAGGCGTCTTGGTAAGGGTACAGCGTGTCACGTATGTGGGCCTACGTCCGACACTTAGTATGAGAGAGTCGAAGGCGCCTGGCTTTGGACCGAGTGCAGCGCGCCACGTACGTCGGGCTACATCCGACTCTTTTACCATTAGGGCACCGAAGGCGCCCGGCTTTAGAACGCGTATAACGCGCCTCGTACACGCCCGACGCTTTGAGTAAGAGGGCGCCTTCAGCGCCCGACACTTTTAGTATGAGAAAGTAGAAGTCGCCTGGCTTTGGACCGCGCGCAGCGCGCCACGTACGTCGGGCTACGCCCGACTCTTTTAGTATGAGGGCACCGAAGGCGCCCGGCTTTGGAACGCGTACAGCGCGCCACGTACGTCGGGCGTAGCCCGACGCTTTGAGTATGAGGCCGGCTTTGGTAATCATACAGCGTGTCACGCTACACCCAATACTTTTAATATGAGAGATTTGAAGGTGCCTGGCTTTGGACTGCGTGCAGCGCGCCACGTACATCAGGCTACGCCAAAACCTTTAAGTGTGAGGGCGCCGAAGGTGCCCGGCTTTGGTATGCGTACAGCGTGTCACGTACGTCGGACTACGCCCGACACTTTTAGTATGAGAAAGTAGAAGTCGCCTGGCCTTGGACCGCGCGCAGTGCGCCACGTATGTACGTCGGGCTACGCCCGACTCTTTTAGTATGAGGGCTTTGGAACGCGTACAACGCGCCACGTATGTCGGGCTACGGCCGATGCTTTGAGTATGAGGGCGCCAAAGGCGCCCGGCTTTGGTAAGCGTATAGCGTGTCACGTACGTCGGGCTACGCATGACCCTTTTAGTATGGGGGCGTCTTTGGCGCCTGGCTTTGGACCGAGTGCATATACTTGGACAAGTTGCAGGAAGCGCACATCTTTCTTACGCTCTGAGCCGTAGGCCCTACGTGGAGCTCACCCTTCGGCCTTAAAAAAAATGTCATCATCATCATAAATGTTAAAATTAAATCAAACCATACGGTTATAATGATACTTTCACGATTTGTTCTGCCAAAGTCGGTGCAGAGTTAGCTTAGACGGACTCTGTATCGTATCGATTAATAAATAGAAGTTATATTTTAAACTTTTCGATTCCATAAGCGCAATTACGAACATGTTTTAAAAACTATGAGTAGTATGTACCTACCTAATTATACCTAATTATATTTTTTTATGATCAGCGGTCAAACCCTTTCCTTTTATTTTAATAAGTATCCCATTCAATAATAATATTTGGTTTTATGAGATTAGCTTCTCTTAACATATTTTGTCAATTCTTACTTTCTCAAAATGAAACTTAAACCCACATGTTGCATATATATTATCAATCGGCTTTCACAGCCCTTCATTTTGATACCCTACTCGATAGGTTTGCACGATATTTTTTTCTAAAGGTTGCGTAATATGGCGTATTAAGTCCGCCATATTGTTTTTATAATGACGTCACATAGCCTATGTTACCCGGGATGACGTAAGGATTCTAATGATGTATCATACGTCTAAATCGGTTAAGGCATTCAGAAGTTAAGGTGGAATAAAGAAACTCACATACATACAAACATGAACGCTGAAAACAATACACTCTTTTTGTTTGGGCAGTCGTGTAAAAACATTTGTAATGAGTTTCAGTAGTAGACTCTCCGGCCTTCACTTCAGACACAGGGATACTTCGTAAATGAAATTATATTATATTTTTTCAACAAATCCGAAAGTCGGCAACTTCTTGAACTTGGAATTATTCATTACTCTTGGGGCTTGGAGTGCTGTGCCGAGTACAATTTCTGATGTCTTAATGTTTACTTGCGGTGTATGAAGGTACCCGACCTACCTTCGACGAACAGGCGAAGTTCAAGTTGGATTATTGTTTTATCACAATAGCTTATAAAGGCTCTCTTTATTTTTTATGTTGCCTAGTGGAATGAATTGTTTTGAATGATAAATATTTAATGGCGTTCATTTGCATTTGATTTGTAAAATTTTACAGTTAGTATTTTTCTCACGTTGGTATGGTGAATCTGTCTTTCAATCTGTAGCAGTTTCTTTAAGGGCTCATTTAGTTACATTGCGGACCATTTAGGTTACATCAACTCAGCCCACCGATCAAATAACGCAATGTAATGAAACTCGCATGCGAGTTCTCGTACCGTCTAAATGAGCCCTAAGGGCCCTTACGCACTAGCGGTTAACCGCGGGGGCGGCTGGCCGCGCGGCCAGCCGCTTTTCCAATTTAATATGCAACCGCTTCTGATCGTACGCACTTAACCGCCACAAAATTTCAACCGCGGCGGTTGAATGAAGAGCTGCGGCCCACTTCGCGGCTGGCCGCCAACTTGCCTATACGCACTGGCGGTTCAGGGTGCGGCGAGCCGCCGATGAGTTTGTAGCCGACGTATCCGTCCACTACAATATTATTTAGCATGTAGATATAGAATAATTTAGATATAGAGATAATAAATTTATCTTCGTGCTTCTTTTTTCTTTTCTTGATTTCTTGAAAACAGGTTGCGAACTGGCCAAATTCGTTGCGTGTTTCTAGTAAAGGATGAATCCAGTATCTTTTTTTATATTTCTTTCGTTGTTTTAGGTAGTACAAATATATAACACAAGCTACCTCAACGGCGTCCATTTTGTTAATGGACCCATAGCGGCCAGCCGCTATATCAACCGCGCCAGGCGACTGGCCGCTCAATCGAACCGCCTAGGCGGCCAGCCGCAAGTGCGTAAGGGCCCTAACACTCGTCTCGAAACGCTCAAAATTCCACTTATGGTACCACTCGCTATGCTCGTGGCTTAGTTTTGGAATCATTCGCTTGCTAGTATCTACCTCTCAATATTAGCACGAGAAGGTAAACAACAGATTTGCCCCCTTGTAAATCAAATAAATATTTTTTAAGACCGAATCATGTTTGCCGGTGACGGAGGCTTAGTACTTACCTAACAGGAAATAATTGTAGGAGTATATACACATAGGTAGGCATTAAAATGAATGAAACAAAGAAACCAACTTATAGCAATATTTATAAAATTACATAGTTTAGCTTATTAGCTACAAATATCATCTGCGATAGTCCTTTCTATCCGTATTGTGCTGAAAAGGTAGGCGCGGGCGCAACGTTCTAATAACATGTTTAATCACACGGTTGCTTTACATAGCAGTTATAAAATTCAAATTAAGTATATCACTACATCTTATAAAACAAAGTCCCCCGCCGCGTCTGTACGTTTGTGTGTATGTATGTTCG
This sequence comes from Cydia splendana, assembly GCF_910591565.1. Classification (NCBI taxonomy): domain Eukaryota; kingdom Metazoa; phylum Arthropoda; class Insecta; order Lepidoptera; family Tortricidae; genus Cydia; species Cydia splendana. The sequence goes on along the minus strand of NC_085979.1, from coordinate 15,349,087 downwards.
CGATAAACTCAAAAGCTTCTGAACGGATTTTCATGCGGTTTTCACATATCAATAGAGTGATTCTTGATAGCACACGCGATGCTAGTGTTATTTTAAACGTCAAACTTCTATGAAATGATGACGTATAAATAACACTTTCACTGCGTGTGACTTGGTCTTGATCTAACTATAGATCTTGGTCTAACTCTAGATTCTTTGGATGAGTTCGGTTTAAAAACAAAAGACACTACAGGACAAAATGTCCGGAAACACGTGTAGGTATGGATTGAAATAGTGTCAGAAAGTGATTGCAGATGGTAATCCAAAAAATGCAGTTTGTACTAATAATACATGTATTAGAGCGTTGCGCCCGCTTTCCCGCACGGATTCTCTTCTCACACGCCTGGCACGGCCCGCACGCCTGGCACGCCCGGCACGCCTCGCACGCCTGGCACGGCTCGCACGGCTCAGTCTCACACGGCGGGCAGCAGGCCGGGCTTCCGGCCGGGCCACGCCTCCTTGGCGTACTTCTTGCGTTTTGGCTCGTTGGACGGGCCCGATTCTTCTGCGGCTGTCAAATAAACATTTCATTTAATATTGGTATTGAAAGTTTCATTATTCTGCATATAAGTTAGGGTGGTATTCCATCTGTCTAATATCTTTGTCCAATGTTATTGCGTCTCACTCTCTTATAAAGCAAAATGCGAGACAAAATACACATTCGACAAAGAAATTGGACAGATGGGATTAGTACCACCCTTAGATGTATGTACTTTTATAAACAGCCGCCATCAGATCCGGTATATCGGAGCGGCCAAGTTGCTCACACATATCTGAACACGCCTCTATTGTCAAAGCGTTAGAGTGCTATTTTACATATTTTTGATCACCGCGGCCGCTATATCTGACGGCGAGTGTACAATTTCAATCAATGTAACATTGAATTTTAAACACCCCGACCGTTGGAGTTTCCGCCGCGTGGGTCTTTTCTCTCGAAACCCGAATAAGTCCATTCACGAATTAGTGACAAATGTGTGAAACGAATGATGATGTGAGGTGACAAACGTGTGAAATGAGACGTTTTACACATATCTGTGGTATCGGTTATGTGTAGGTCTCTACCTGCGTGCGGCGGCGGCGGCTGCGCGTGGTGCGCCGGCTCGGGGCCCTCCAGCTCCACGTCGGGCGCCGGGTTGGGCAGCGACAGCCCCAGTCTGAACACACAATACTACATTGTTAACCAAGGAATAAAATGTACCCATTTCTGACGAAGTATTTTGACGTCAGGAATCAAAAATAGGTCCAGGGCGCTATTTAATGTTTGGCAATTATCATCTCTATATCATTGGCAATAGATACATATTCAATTGTATAACCAGCGGTACCATCTATGTACCTCGAGTGCCACGCGCCTTCTTAACGCGTGTCGATCAAACATCTGATTGTCCATTATGAATCTACTGGCTAACACCATAGAGTTGATAATTGATAAACACTGAACATCGCTACGACCCTTTTTTATGGCGCCTCCGATTTGTGGATTTAAAAACAAATGAAATAGTCTTTCGACGACCTCAGTCTGAGACATTCAAAGCCTGCGCGAGCTACGAACTACTAGCGTACCCGGTAACATAGGAAAACCCGTATGTAGCGAAAAGTGCCTACGTACAGAGAACCCGGCCAACGGATCGAAAAAACTATACCTGGCGCCGATGAGGCTGAGGTGCGAGCTGGGCGCCGGCAGGTCCGAGTACAGCGCCGCGCCGCGAGAGATCTCCTGCAGGCGCAGCGAGTGGTGGTGTTGACCTGCGAGTAAACAAATACCAAATAAGTTATATGTTGTCACGACTAGCGGGACGAATAAAAAGAAAATTAGGCCAATTTGGCGAAGGATCACATATGGAAAAAAATCCCTATTCATGTGTTTTCATAATTAATAAACGGTTTTCATCTGATATAATTAGTTTTCATTTTATTTTAGTTTGAAATGTAAATAAGTTTTTGGCAAAAATTTCATTTTTGGTACAAGGCGTACAAGCTTTTATCGCCGACTGTACTTTTCTTACGACAGGCAACTACTACTCATCGAGACAATTCTAAAAACCCCTAACACAATTAGGTTGCGTTGTTTCATCACAGAGTTCCTATGGCCGCCTCCTGTCTCCATCATCAGATGAGCTCGATGGTACCATAATATTGCACTTGTCATCCGATTTATACATGCATGCAAAATTTCAACTCAATCGGAAACCGGGAAGTGGATCAAATTTAACTTGCAAGATTTGATTACAGACGGACAACGGTCAGGTGAAAGTAAATAAAAGTTTGTAAAAGACTGTAGGCTGTTATGGTCCACCCTGCAGTTAGAAAGGAACTTATACAAACGCAAGAGTTAGTAGGGATGAATCATTCTGTAGGCGGTTTTATCAAAAACATAACTAATGTACCTATTCGGAAATGTAACATAGCACTTATTTACCACACCGACGCTCTGAAAACATACGGGAAAATAGGTACACATTTTTATAAATAAGGGCTGATTTAGACGGCGGGCGAACTCGTATGCGATTTTAGTTACATTGAGGACTAGGTATTGGTTACATCCAATCCAGCCGACCAATCAAATACCGCCATGTAATGAAACTCGCATGCAAGTTCTCGCACCGTCTAAATGAGCCTTAAGGAACTACTTACTGCAACTAAAACTAAATATTCGACGATATAATCTAGAGTCCAGCCTAGTGCAGCTCTCAAACGGATGGACCGATTACGATGCGATTTTTTTACGTGAAAGCGAGTTTCCTTGCGGTGGTTCCCAGCATGTTCGATAAAAATTGATCCAGCAGTTTGAAGTGTATCAGCTTTTTAAAATTTAAAATTTAATATTTATATGTATCTTTGAGTGTAATCATTCAGAAATTATAATATGCTAATCAGCATTTGTCAAAAAGTTTGTACATTTCGATCACTCTCAGATTTCTATAAAAATTGGTATGCTGGTAAAGTACATGAAGCTGAACAACTTCCACCATATTTCCCAAAATGTCCCAGAAAGTTTCTATGAAACATTCCTTTTTTGTTACCAACATACAACGACATTTTGGGAAGTATGGTGGAAATTGTTCAGCTTCATATACTTTACCAGCATACCAATTTTTATAGAAATCTAAGAGGTGATCGAAATGTACAAACTTTTTGAGAAATGCTCTAATACTCACTATCATCAGCGCTCTGTAGCTTCAGCTTCCTCGGCAGATTATTGGCATTAGGCACTATAGTGCTCTTGACCAGATTCCTGAACCGGCCGATGGTGGGGTCGATGTCCTCGGGGTTGATGATGTCCACCTCCTCGTTGAACGAGACGTTTCGGCGCTGTTTCTTCAGCACGCCGCCGGCCGGCGTCGATGCCGAGCGTTTGGTGCCCGTTGGTGGCTGGGATTATTTAAAAAAAATGATATAATAGTATTTTGTGCAACAGGTACATAAAAGGGAATATGACGCAAAACTCTGCGTTGGGGACGCTACTAGCACATACGGTAAACATACCGCCTTGACACATCAATATTCATTCGTAACAAATAATCTGTGGAAACTTGTCAATGAATTGTTTACACCTTTACGGCATGGTATGTATAAGTTACTCTACCTACGGTTTACGGTTTCTGCTGGTGCTGCACTCTGGCGGCAGAATATTGCAGTAATACCCCTATAAGTGGTCTTAATATTCAAATAAAAAAATTGCCTTACGACGCGACGACGTCTTTTTTGCTCTTACTGCGTAGACAATTAGACAAAGCTTTTGCCGATTCCGCGTCGATAGGTGTGGAGAGACCCTTAGGGCCGATACAGACTAACTACAACCCGACTGCAACTTGTATGGGTATTGCACGCCGACGTTGCAGTTGACGTCCAATCTGTACCGGCTCTTAGACGGACTTTATTGTGTTACCTTCATGACGTCACTGCCGTCGTCCGTCGAGATACCCAGCATGGAGATCCGCCGATTGTGTGCCGTGTTAAATTCCGTTAAATTCTGGAAAAGACGTAAGTGAGAACGTTATGGCATAATAACGGCAAAAGTCTTAACTGATTCGACCATTGGTGAACCAGTAAGGTAATAAATAAATAAATATTATGGGACTATCTTACACAAATCAAATCGACCTAGCCCCCCAGTGAGCTCAATAAGGCGTGTGTTGTGGCTACCTACTATAATAAGTTTTTGGCAAAAATTTCATTTTTGGTACAAGCTTTTATCGCTGACTGTACTTTTCTCACGACAGACAACTAATACTCATCGAGAATTTTAACCCAGGATGGGACCTCATGTTTCGTCGGCAAGGTCGCTATCGCCTGGGCTAGGAGGCCATTAATGTATAATAATTTCTTACCAATCACGTAAAGCGGTAAGGTAACTTACGTCTAGTTCGGTCTGCGTCTCGGGCAGGCCGAGCAGCGCGCCCTCCGTCTCGGTGTTTGGGAGTTCTTCCATTATGCCTCGTGTGTTGCCCATAGGCCGCTCTCTGTCAAGATCACACCCATTGTTTTAACCTTTTGAATTTGATAACCGCCAACAATCAGCATGAAAATAGTAGCAATATGCAAGTTTATTATTTGCAACAGTGTTCTTAAAATTACACTATTGGGGTATTCCACAAAAGGTCTACTTTGTTGGAAATGTGACACATATGGCAGCTACCTTAACCCCTGGAACGCCGAACCGACAAACGTACTTGTACCCGTCAGATGCCTAGTGCCGGGTCCGTCCCATCCCCCTCAAATGCCGGATAGGCTCGCGTACGTGCACCCGTCGACTGCCGCGATAAATGCAAGTGCTATAGTGCAAATGATATAAAACTCTATTTGTAAGTGTTTAGATCTCAAAATTGTAAAAATATGATACAATAAATTTGGTGACTGATAAGGCACAAGGCAGTTGAGACAGTTTGTACAGATCTGGGACTAGGCAGTTGACGGGTACAAAAATTGAAGACCCTCCGGCAGTTGACAGGACTGGTACGGATATGGCACTAGGCGTCCCAAGGGTTAATAACCTACAGAAATCTGAATTACATTACATACCATTGAGTTTAAAGCTGTGTGTTACTTTCAATCAATTTATACATTCATTGAAAACATCATTGGTTTATTATTTATTTAGATAATTTAGTGTCCACCAAATAATTAATTCTCTGTGTCTTGATAATTAACAATAAAGTACTGACAGTTGTGACAGAAGTCAGAACTACATAAGAATGTCAGAAAAAGGTTGCACTCAAAATTTGATATAAACCTTGCACCAACTTTCACATAGTAGTATAGTCAGACCAAAACAAAGCAGCAACGATTTTGATAGCACACACAGTGCAAGTGTTATTTTAAATGTCAAACTTCTATGAAATTATGCAGACAACAAGATTATTATGAGATTATGAACACTTGTAGACTTTTTTTGGTCTAACTGTACCTAGGTTTGGATTTTAGATGTATATCCATTTCAGATGTATATCCACTTACCAATCACACACAGCACCAAGTTTAGTACCCATTCAGATTTTCTTATTTTGTGCTTTATAGAACTCTTCATATTTGAGTTTGGTGATATGTTTATAATTTACCTTATAATATAGTTTCTTGTGGAAGCCCCAAAATGGAAATTGGAGTCTATGGGCAGCTGTGTAGGCTTGTGGGCTTCTAAACGCATCTTACCAATGTAAGTACCATGAGCTGGAAAGTTAAAACATTATTTTAATATTAAAAGTACCGATGAAGATGAATTGTGACTTAGGGTGGTATTCCACCTGGCCAATGTCAGTGCATCTCATTCTCTCATTAAATCAAGATGTGAGACGCAATACACATTGGATAAAGAAATTAGATAGGTGGAATACCACCCTTAAAACTTGATAATGATAGATCTTGAGCACTGAACAAAGTGTATTAAAATTGAATTACAGTACTTACTACTTCCCAAATCAACTAAAAACGCTCTGTTTAAGTCTTTGTGGTACACAAACGCCGCATGCACTCTAGAGCAGCTGGCATGGTCTATACAGAAGTCATTCATCTGGGGGTTCCGGCCAAATAGGTAACATTTCTTCTCATCTAACATTAGTTTCTGTATTAGTTTGTCGCCTTTCAACACGTCCAAATGCAGGCCAGTGGGTGGTTTGCCAGCCCTGTAGTAAAAATATACCAATTTTAAGAGATCTACAACCCTTCAATTTTATAGGTGAAGGTTTATTTAATAGTTTGCAATTGCGCTGCGACTGATCTTAGGAAATCTCAAACATATAAGGCTAAATAACTGTAAACAAATATTTTCATTGGTTTAAATTCAGTACTGATTTAATTACAATGAAAATGATGCATGTTATTCACTCGACTGCACTGGTCGGTTAGATTGACATGCAATTTATAGATATTTACCAGCTGGGCACCTCGTAGTGGTTCGCCATGATTTTATAACAGTATTATCTTACTATAAAGCAGCAATTAAGACACACAATTCCATAATAATAAACTTAATCACGAAAATATAGCCACTAATCGCCGATGCACGGCGCCGCCAATTTGACAGCTTGAAATAGTGTTGCCATGTGCAAGTAGAGTAAATTTGAGGCGACTTTTTGACGTTGGCCCTCTAATTTTAAAACTTTTTGAAGCTCTTATTTTGATAACGCATTTTAGATAAATAGAATTATTAATTTCAATGGCTAATTGTCTTGGTTTAAATCGACTTTATGTTTTTAGAAGCTATCAAATAATACAAATATTTGGCAGATGGGCAGGAAGCAGGAAGCGGTTCTTAGATTAAAAAAAAAATATTATGTCAATTGTCTTGTCAATGTCAAAAAATTTACTCCGCCATGCCCGTCGTGAGCGCCGTGCCACTGTTTTGTTTTTCGTTTTACGAAACCTAAATTACGAAAAACTATCTAAATTTAATAATTAATCATGGTGTCCAGTGAAGAAGAAGTAGAAGCAAAACCAGCCGATACAGTAGAATGGGACGTAGACATGGAAAATCAGTTATTTTACGCCATGGCCAACCACAAACCGGTTGGCATCAACAAACATTTTCAGATGGCTTGTATTTGGGAAAAACTCTCAAATTCAATAACTAAAGAGATCTCCACGCAAGATATTTGGAAGCACTTAGAGTCTCTTTACGATATATCTATGCTGGATGACACGGAACCGATTCCTTTTCCAAATCACGAGGTTCCATTTAGTTTACCCGAAAGCGAGTTTGGCACGCTTATGAAGCAAAAATCTAAGGATGGTCCATTATCTGACGACGCGGAAGGTAATAATCTACATCTAAAGCATACTTTTAACCTGCAAAGCTTTAACATTTTATTATAAATTTACTCTTTAATTTAAATTGATTTAGCAACTCGCCTAGAAGCCCGAAGCCCCTCTCCAAAGGTCTCGACCCCTAGAAGCAGTTCCCGGGGCACTGCCTCTAAAGATAGTACTCCAAAAGGTAGCAATCATTTTGTTTTTAGTCATGCCATTGAAGGATCACCATTGATATTCATTTGATGTTGGTAGAAGGTACTTAGGGCAGGTAGTGAGGGGTCATTATGTTTATTTCGAGTTGATCGGTAAATTGGTTCTTAAGTTTCTATCAGATTCAACACTATCTTCGATTGATACTTTCTTACAAGATTACTCTTTTATTTTGTTAAAATTTATATCAAGATGTTAATTTTGTTTGGTAAAACCAGAGGGGCCACCGCGAACACCACAGTTCGCAAATTAGGGGCATCTTTCTCTTGTCTTGAGTGACAGAGAAAGATGCCTGCAATTTGCTAACTTCCATGTTCACAGTAGGCCCCATAGACATCACAACATCAGAATGTTAGACTGTGTTGAAACTCATGGAATAAGCTAGAAATAGGTACCTATATTTAAATTTTAATTATAATTTGTGGTTTGTATTAAATCCCCTAATTGTTTGTACATATGTCTATGTCAATATCTGTATGAATGATTCTACTTTAAAATGTTATTCCTGCATTTTATATGTTGTTTGTTAGACTGAACTATCAAAATATTACTTTACTCATACTAGAAACCCTAAAAATGAATAGCAAAGTTACATTATAAATGAAGTTTCAAATATGAACTTTGTTATTGTCATTTGAGTTTCTAATAAGTCTGGCTGAGGTTCAAATTTGCATGGAATGGAAAAAGCATGGCTGTACAGGAGGGGTGAGACAGTATCTTGCCCGCAAGATAAACTACAAGCCTTTTTCTAACTATATTAATTAAAGAGGGTAGTCTACCTTGCAGGCGAGATACTGCTGTGCCACTCCTGTGCTAGCCCGGCTGAATGGACTTTGAATGGTGCAGGATATGCATGATGTTTTTAGAAAGTGATTTGTTATATGTATGTGGTGTGTGGGTCAATATTATTTTCAATATAATGACAGGGACAAATAAATAGTGAAGAAAACACCATGTACAAATGTAGTGCATAATTGTTTTGCATCATATTTTCTCAGAAACGTTCGTATTTGTCAGGCTACTTCAGTGAACCTCAATACTTTTTGTACCGAGACTGACTGAAATAGCAAGATATATTTGTATGTCTCTGATAGAAAATAATTATGCACCACATCTGTAGTAAGCTCTATGACCGAGTCAAGTAAGTCTGACAAGTCCTTTTAAGCCCCGCCTACTAAACAATGAAGTGCCCATGAAGTTCAATATGAAGAATAATAGTTTTTCACATTTAATTGTCTCTGATAACTATAAATGTTTTAATCTCATAAAAGTGGGTTTATGATTATTTGTTTGAGGGAGTATTCCATGGGCTGTCCTGTACAGACGCATTTTATTTTCTGTGTTGCGACTTTTCGGCATTTAAAGCAGGCGATTATTCAGGGCATATTTTTGACCATTTGTCATAGAAAAGGAAACTCTTATACCTGCAAATCTTCAGAAAAGTCGCGTTCGTATGGGACAACCATAGGCAATTTCATGGAATACTCCTGAGGTGTCTTGTTTGTGAGATTAATTTGATATGTATCTTTTAAAATAAGTTTCATTTAAATGTGCATAGAAGAACAATTTAAGCTGTGCGAAATTGAATAGCAATATCTTAAAATCTCATCTTAATGATCTTATTTTAGACATGCAAAAGCATAATGTGTTGTTTTCACTGGCTGAATATTCAAACATTTGAACATGTAGTAATTATTAAAATAAAACTTGAAAATTTAGCTTGCAACGTAATGTTTACTTAGATATATAGATTGGTGTCTAAAAAAAAACCGGGTAAGTGCGAGTCGGACTCGCGCACGAAGGGTTCCGTACCATAATGCAAAAAACGGCAAAAAAAAACAGTCACCCATCCAAGTACTGACCCCGCCCAACGTTGCTTAACTTCGGTCAAAAATCACGTTTGTTGTATGGGAGCCCCACTTAAATCTTTATTTTATTCTGTTTTTAGTATTTGTTGTTATAGCGGCAACAGAAATACATCATCTGTGAAAATTTCAACTGTCTAGCTATCACGGTTCGTGAGATACAGCCTGGTGACAGACAGACGGACGGACGGATGGACGGACAGCGGAGTCTTAGTAATAGGGTCCCGTTTTACCCTTTGGGTACGGAACCCTAAAAAGACCTTTATGCAATTCATTTATGAAAAGGAGGAAGTGCTACCATAAAGTCATTACGACCTTTTTTTCTGAAGAAAAACAAATCAACCTTAATAAGAACAATATTTAATGAGTGTTTGGTACGCAGTGGTGCCGGCAGGCCGCAAAGACAGCGCGTCGGCGCAGCCAAAGTCTCGCAAAGAGAGCGGCAGTTCACATGCCTCCACGGACACACCTAGCATCAAATCGGAGAAGGACTATGGTAAGTTATAATGCCAACCAAAGAATTTTTTTTTTTAATTGGTGGTGGGGAAATACAAGAGACAGCAACGCACGACATGGTTGGGACAACATCTTTATATTATTTGGCAGCTGCCAAATACCTTATGCAAAATATACTACACCAAACATTCTCCTCACGTGTGAAAGTCAACACCGACATTGGCAAATTCACCCTGTGCACAATTGCAGGGAGTCCACAATATGTCCACACCGACTAGGGCGTCGTAGGGTCTTATCGCTAAAGAGCGATTTCTTCCAGACAACCTTTGGGTAATGGAGACAAGGCAAAGCTATATAGTACCTAGTCATAAGAACGGATTAGTTCTACACTCATCTATATGGGCTTATTTCTTAGAGCATTTAATAACTGGAGTCGCCTTTAAGAGCTTACCCCTCTGCCTTCCTTGCACAATTGTGCAAACTTTTGCATGGACTGACATGGCTATTTGTACGTTACGGTAATCATGTAGAAATAGCAATACATTTGACGCCCCCTCCCCCGCAAAAATCGGCAGACTGTTTTGTACAGAAAATGACAGCCATGACGTCTCCAGTTACTAAATGCTCTAAAGGGGCCCACTGATTAACAGTCCGCCGGACGGAATCGGCCTGTCAGGCAGATACCATCCGGCGGACTGTTAATCAGTGGGCCCCTTTAGGCTTATTTGCAACGCAAAACACGTTATAAGTAAAAGTCTGCCCAAAAGCTGCTGCGGCTAAAAACGTAATAATTGACCGAAGCGTAGCGAAGGTCTACGTTTTGACTCGGGCATTTTGCTTTTGTATGTCCGGATGTTCTCCTCTACAGGTCGCAATTCTTAACCGATTCTCGTGAAATTTTGTAACCGAATTCTATGATTCGATAAAAAAATTTTGTCGAGCCGGTTTTTGGAAATTTTTTAAAATGGAAAAGTTGTGACAGCTCGCGCTTAAATAAATAGTCGTATCGGTATCATAAGAGTGTATTATTTTTGAGACATGTTAACAGATTAAATGGCCAAAAATTCAGAAAATTTATTTCGCTGGTTTCGGAGGTATTGAGATATTTAATTTTAGCTAATTTTAACTTGAGAATGAGTAGCTAAATTTCGTCAGCTCATCAAAGAACTATTTGGCTCAGTTTGTAAACGTTCGCTTTTTTGTTTGCACAGAGAGTCTGGGTTCGATCCCCAGTATTTGTATCCTGGGATATAACTTTTTTTATTTTTTTACACTTAAATTTCGTATTGTTTTTTTTTAATTACTATATTTAAAGCTCTTAGCACCATGTAATTTAAAGCTCTGCTCGCGAGGTCTACAGCTCACAGAGCTACTAGTATAGGTACTATCTAAAATGTTTATTATTCTTTATACTTAATAATTGTTTTTGTTGGTAGATAGAAGACGAGACTCAAGAGACTCCAATGCTTCTGGTCCCCGGGACAGCTCTACTGGCAGAAAATCTACGTCACATAAGGAGAGAGCTCCGAAGAATAAAGGTTAGTCCAATTATAAACAAAACACATTCTGTGAAGCGTACGTACTATCTTATCGTTCTCCGCAATGGGGTTAGCCGGTTGATTTGACAGATAGCGCTAGCATAGGTTTTTCTGACAATTCCTAGAATTGTGTCAATTTTGTTGTTTTTTTTTTCGTGGAATTTTATGGCCTAGATCCTGGATGCCCTTTAAAGCCAAATCTCAGAACAACTAGAGGCGGGGAAAACCTATGCTGGCGCCATCTATGCAAACCTTTGGAGTTACCAACTCTATTGTAAGATCAGTTATTTACCTACAGTACATTTTGGGTTGATAACGACATCTTCTGACAGTATATACATACATACATAACAGTACTTCTAAGCTGCGGGTAACGTTTGTAAAATTTGAAACTAAATGTTAGATTTTGAGCACATAGTAAAAACTTAATGTAGGTACAAGCACTTATCGTCACTTGCACCATCCTACTAACCCGGGGCTTACCAGTTAAACCGTTAACTCAGTGTCAAATTGTACTGGTAACTATAATAACTCCAGGTTTAACCGGTTAACCCAGGGTTAGTAATGGTGAAAGTGGCCCTTAATGTACAATTTAGCACTAGCTGAAAAGGATTCGTCACGTTGCAGGCTGGGACTCGCCGCTGGTGGACGAGGAGGGGGGGCGGCGCGGGCGGCGGCGCGCGCACGCCGCCACGCCGCCCGCCGGGCCCGCCGCCAAGCGCCGCCGCGTCTGAACACATACCCCATCTAGGACACATGTGGGACCTTACAACGTTTAGGTTGACGGTCCAAGACGGTCGGTGTGCCTACCGCGTCCGTACGAAGTAGCCTCAAGAGACTTGTCCAAACAGAACGAGCCGCCTCGTGAGGAAATTGCCGCGCGAGGCAACTTGGTCTGTTGTAGACGTGCCTCGGGCGACGCAAATTCTCTCGCAGCCGCAATGCCTCGGCACAGAATAAATAATAGTATTAGGTACAGAAGGTTCACTCTAACAAAACGCATCTATTACGACAGATATGACCGCAAGGTAGCGCAAGCGCGAGCAGGTGTCCGTTTCGTAGCGGTGCGCGGCAACTACTGCTAGGCACTAAAATTGGTGTGGGCCGCATATACCTTTAGCGACGAGACGAAATCGCGGAGTGAGCCACGCCTGGCCTCGGGCGAGGGACGTCTCCCCCGACCGAGTTGCTTCGCGCGACATTTTCCTCGCGAGGCGGCACGTTTTGTATGGACCCAATTGACAATTTTATAAATGATACCTTTTGTCTCGTCTCATCATGATCGCATTTTAATATAGTTAAGTAAATGGGGCATTATCTATGAAAAGGGACCTTATTGTCGACGGCGCTTACGCCGCACAGCGTCTCGCGACATTGTATTTATATCGGAGCATCGTTAATAATGGCGTAAGCGCCATCGACAACAAGGTCCCTTTTCATGGATAACGTCACAAATAGCTAAGATTAAGCAAAGCGACTTCTCTCGCACCATTCCACGCGTCACGTCGCCCAACTTGTAAAAGTGCGTCCAGATCTGACCAATGACTTTTGAAGGTGGATGTCCCGTCTAATAGCGTTTTTCTTAAACGCATTACAAGCTTAAATTACCTAGAGTTACCAAGGAAAGTCTGCAGCGATTTTGATAGCCCACGCAGTGCAAGTGTTATTTTAAACGTCAAACTTCTGTGAATAATATGACTTTTAAAATAACACTTGCACTGCGTGGGCTATCAAAATCACTGCAGAATCGTTTGTCTTTATCTGTCATTTTGACTTATGTATTTGTAAGAAAGGGATAAAACATAATTTAACTAATCCAGGCCCGTAAAGTTTTATGAATAAGGTGGTTATAGTCATTCTGTCGAAGTGCGAAATAGCACCTTGAATGACGTCACGTTGGAATCGAAAGTAGCAGGAACGTTGTATTCCTTTGAAAGCAGTTGTTGAGCTACTTAGGGTGGTATAGTTTGTAGCTTCCTAATAGGGCCTGACGGCTAATCCTATTGTCTATTGTTAAGTAAAACGTGCTACTTACCTGCAAAAAAGGGTCTTAATTATTCTATTTGGCACCTGAGCGCGGGCTAGTCCAACGCTCAAAAAACCAGTGTAGGTGCGCTCTCCGATAACGCGCCTTTGTTACGCATCTCGATGACACATTTTAGACTGGTTCTGTAGCGTTCGGCTCGCCGGCACTCAGTAACCGAAGTACTGAGTGCCGGCGAGTTGAACGGACCACACACATCGTATCAAAATATTTATCCATTAGTTCATTTTGAATCTTATTGCAATTTCCATAGGAGTTGTAATTCAATTACCTGTGTAAAGTGAACGAACGATTTTTTATGCATGGTTGTGGCACGTGGCACGAGCGGTTTTACTTAACAGTAGACAATATGATTAGCCGTCGGGCTCTATTAGGAAGCTACTAACTATAACAGGTGGAAACCTGTCCTATGTCATTACGTCTCACTCTCTCATTAAGCAAAATATGAGACGCATTGGACAAAGAAATTGGATAGGTGGAATACCATCCTTAGCTAAAGGAACATAAAGCTTGTATATAAATTCTAAAGTAAGGGCGCTGACCACGGAGAATTCCGACCATTGACCCACCTGTAGGCCAAGCACATGATTGGCACAACAGTATCTCGCCGCGAGATAGACTACCCGTCTTTTTCTAACTGTATTAATGAAAGAGGGACGGGTAGTCTATCTCGCGGCGAGATACTGTCTCGCCAATCATGTTCTAGCCCGGCGGCTCATATACATATATCGCACGCACATAATCATATTGCTGGCCCGCCCATGATGCCGGCGCGGCGGTCAATGCCTTTCTTAAATACTAATTTTGACTGTGTCAGTCACTTCTTTAACTTTTGTAAGGTAAATTTCCCCCAACAATACCAAATGGGTAAGATGAGGACTAGTGAATTGCGACTTGTATTTTTTTATTACACATTTTAACAAGAAAGTACATAAGAAAATTATGTTGAAAATAAATCTAAGTTATAAATAAGTCAACTAAAGAAAAGTGTAGCTTTACGACAAAAAAAAAGTTTTGATAAATAAATAAAGCCTAGAGTTAAGTAACCTATTGCAGTGTATTATTTACTAAGACTGTCTTCAAGACATGACTACCTTTAGTACTAGCAAGTACTAGTACCCTAAAATACCCTAATTAACTTGGCCTTAGCCGGTGGCTATTTTTAGGGTTCCGTACCGTATCTGAAAAGGCAAAAACGGAACCCTTATATGATCACTTTGTTGCCCCTCCGTCCGTACAATTAAAACACATTTTAAATAAAATAAAAATTGTTGAAATCGGTGCACATGATAAAGAATTATCTCTGAAAAATCAAACCAACGTACACAGTACCGGTCGCACAAATTAGTTAGCCGGTTTGCTGATAGATGGCGCTGTACACAATTATGCTTAGTATATTTCTAGTCAAAAAAGTATTTTGTTTATAGTGCTTTCATGAGTATTTCAGCATACCAGATCTTGGTTTATAGTTACATGAGATAGTTAAAAGTTTATACGGAACCCCCGGTGCGCGAGTTAAAGTCTCACTTGACCGGTTTTTTGCTTTGGCAACCCTGAACTTAAATAATTTGCATCTGCACCATGCAATTTATAAAAAAAAAGGTCGAAATGTCACTGTCATTGTAATGTCATGATTGACATGTCAAAAAAAGTAAATAGTAATTAAATGAATGAGTAGGATGTTGTTTAATAGGAAAATACTTAGAAGTTATTGATTGGAACTGTTGAAAAGTGCAAAACAATGGCTTTGCCGACTGCCCAACCAGCGGAGGTCCTGAGAGCGTGGCAGAAAGACGACCACTATGAGAAACAACTTGCGGGATCTATGGCTAGGCTTATGCCTTCAAATCACGCATCTAAAGCCGTTCCCATATCTTCCCTGCTATATAAATCGTTCACTACGCTAAACGATTTGCAGACTCTCGGCGAAGAATACTCCGGAATCGTTCAAGTGGACGAAACGTACCTTAAACTCCCAACATTCGGCAATAGACTTCTCAGCATCTTGTTATCGGCGTTTGGTGAAAATTTGACAAGAAAGGTACTTCGCTACGCTGAAACTGCCGTTGAACAAAATGCTACGTTAAAACCTGCGGTCCAAAACTCGCTCGTAGTGTTGTTTAAAGCTGTGGCTAATATGTTGCCGCAGTTTGAAAGCATACACAGAGCTCTGTGCTATATTAGTGGTGGGCCTATACAACTTGGGAAGACCGCTTCAGGGATTGATTATGTCCAAGTTAGACCAGCTGCTGCAGCATACTATGCTCATTTAAGGTTATTAGGTATGGTAACACTACTGCATGCTTTTGTTTCTTGTGGTCAGAGTGTTTACCAGGCTAAGAGACACATGGACCAAATGAGAGAGTTTCCCAATGAAGTTGATAGCAACAAATCCTGTGTAGCATGCTTGGAAGAGATAGTTCAGCCTTGTGTGCTGCCTTGCGGACATATTTTTTGTATGGAGTGCAGTTATGGAGCGTTGGAAACATGTGCATTATGCCGCACACCATTTTTAAAGAATAGTGTTGTGCCTCTTATGAACTATTCTCCATGATATTGTGAATGTTTTTAGAAATTGTATAACCAAAGGTAAAGGTAAGTAGCAAGGGCAAATGTTGAAAAGTTAAGTTATAGTTAAGTAGTTTTATATATTGCAAATAAAGGGGTTTATTTTTATACAAATATTGCTTAGGTACTTTGTAAATAAAGAGTACATTTGTTACAAGTATTACATAGTTTCATTCTAATAATTAAGATCAAAACAATGTACCATGTACAAGGCCTTTACATTGAGGCAGAGATGAGAGAAGACAAATCTAGGCATCAACCAATAGCATTGTTTGTAATCCAGCGGAGTAGATGGGAGATGTGGAATCAACCAAAATTATTGGTCTATCTCCACCTCAGTCGAAAGGCTGCCTTACTGTTAGAGGCTTGCTAAAAACATATTTCATCTCTATAGTTATACATTATACATGATGTTTTATTAATTACTTACGGCAATATTTCGCGATGTGGATATATAGGTCATACTGAGCAACTTTTATTATAGGATCAACCGCGAAAAAATATTGGCTGCTCAGAGGGGCTACCGCGAAAACCGAAATTCGCAAATTGCGGGGATCTTTCTCTTTTACTCCAATGAAGGCGTAATTAGAGTGACAGAGAAAAATGCCCGCAATTTGCGAACTTCGATATTCGCGGTTATAGCCCAGATGTTGATGTTTTCTGTGAGAGAACCATTATTTTTTCATTATTTCGGGGTTGGTCTCATAATAAAAGTTACTCAGTATGACCTATATGTATATTTACATCTCTAAATATTGCCGGTAGCTAATTAAAAACCGGCCAAGTGCGAGTCGGACTCGAGCACAAAGGGTTCCGAACCATCACGCAAAAAACGGCAAAAAAATCACGTTCGTTGTATGGGTCTATGGAAGCCCCACAATTTTTTTTTTCTGTGTTTAGTATTTGTTGTTATAGCGGCAATAGAAATACATCATCTGTGAAAATTTCAACTGTCTAGCTATCACGGTTCATGAGATACAGCCGGGTGACAGACAGACAGACGGTGACAGAGGAATCTTAGTAATAGGGTCCCGTTTTTACCCTTCGTGTACGGAACCCTAAGAAACAGCTGTATTATTATGGAAAATTAAGCGTGAAACCAGCGGTGTGTGACTAGCGAACATAGCGATAGCGGGGTATTTGAAGCCTGAAACGGCGCGCCCTTGAACTTTCCAGGCGTAGGTATATTCGAATGGCTGGCGTTGGCTTTAGACTCGCGAGTACCGTTGGCAGAGAAAACCTTATTTTCATTTGTTCAACATTTGGATCATTTGACAATTTTAGAAACTTACATACAGAAGTATCTGTTTGTAAATAAGTAGCCAAAGATATTAACCCGATTCGGTGCTATTAAACAATCTTTTTTCGTTAAAAACACTTCTTAATAGTCAGTTAAAAATTATGCCTTTTTACCCACATATCTTATAATTCGTAATATCTGGGAGACCGAGCTTTGCTCGGAAAATAAAAACTCAAAAATGTGCGTTTTCCCAGAGATAAGTCCTGGCTAGATCCATTTTTCGCCCCCGGAAACGCCCATATAGCAAATTTCATCGAAATCATTAGAGCCGTTTCCGAGGTCCCTGAAATATATATATAAATAAATAAACAAGAATTGCTCGTTTAAAGGTAAATATATATTATATAGATAGATAGTAATTAGATAGATAAGATAGGAGGTGCAAGCACGTACTGCTCGTGCTAAGAGTTGGTCAAACGGCGATTCCGGCGTCCGCCACCAGTGGACTGTCAGTTTATCTTTAGTGACACACTAATTTCCCTCATTCAGCAGCATACATCGCAATCATAAATTCTAATCATTTAGTAGAACCTAACAGTCTATTCTGCCGTCCGTACCCACTGTGTCAGCTTCCTCATCGGCATGTTGGTCTCGGTTATTCTGGGGGTGTCAGGGGCGTCGTTGCAGACGAGTCAAGGGCGGCTAGAAATAAACACCTGTAAGTGCTGGCATTGGGCTTTGTTTTTGGTGAGTTTTCATTTGGAAATAGTTGACCCTAGCCGGTTTACTTTTAGAATTGAAATGGATAAGTATTTCGTTGTTCTTGGTTTAAATATGACCAAAATATGTTCTGGGCGAAATAGGTATAGTCAAGTGACTCAGGTGTAAAAATATGGGTGCATATAACTTACCTACTCAAAAATATGTCCCATATGTAGTTCTTAATTCCCTGACATAAGAGCTATGGGACATATTTTTGAGTACCGTAGACCGGGGTGACTTTGGAAAATTTGGGGTTACTTTGATAGATTTAAAACGGCCATAGAACTAGTGACTCTGTGAGCTGTAGACCTCGCGAGCATAGCTTATTGGGACCGTGCACGATGACAGCGCCACACAGCGGTTTGATCAATCAACAATACAAAAATTGTAATTTATTAAAAAAAAAATACGAAGTTTAAGTGAAAAAAAAAAAACAAAAAGTTATGTCTTACCGGGGATCGAACCCAGACATGTTTGCAAAATGCGCCATGATAGTTCTTAGCTAAGCTGACGAAATTCGGCTACTCACTCTCGAGTAAAAACTAAATATCTAAATACCGCCAAAATCAGCGATACAAATTTTCTGAACGTTTGGCCTTTTAATCTATAAACATATCTCAAAAAGAAAAAAACTTATGATATCGATACGACTATTTGTTCAGGCGAGAGGTATCACGACTCCGCCATTTTTAAAAATTTCCAAAAACTGGATTTAATACAGTAAAATTATACATTTTGCGTTTGCGTCAAATCCGGTAGTTCTGATTTTTTGCAGACTTGTTTATGATGTTGGACCAATGAATAATCCAAGTTTGTGACCTCGAGCGCCGAACGCAACTTTGAAAAAATCGAATAAACCGCAATTTTTTTTAGATTTGTGCGATTATAACCCTAAAGTACATACTAGTTTTTGATAGTAACTTCCTAGGGCGTTTTTAAAGTAGACTAAATTTGCTACAATAAGACACTAGAATTGTCTCTGTACATCTAATATTTTCCGAGATAAAGCCTTTGAAAATGTATAATTTTTTCGAACTTATATTCGTAGCCTAAGTACGTGCACTGAGTATACACTTTTGTCTCAGGCGATGCCGGTTGGCACAATTGTTTCTAAGGTCAATCAAAGCTGATTTGGCCCGGTAGCCACAGGATCGTACCGCCCCCCCAAAACAGGGTTGACAAAGTTGCGTTCGGCGCTCGAAGTCACAAACTTGGATTATTAATTGGGCCAACATCATAAACAAGTCTGCAAAAAATCAGAACTACCGGATTTGACGCAAAAGAGCCAGGTTACAAAATTCGACAAAGTTACTGGATTAATTGACATAAAATTTTTATTTAATCATAGAATCTGGTCACAAAATTTCACGAGAGTCGGTTGAGAATTGTGACCTGTAGAGGAACATCCGGACAGACATACGAAAGCAAAATGCCCGAGTCAAAACGTAGACCTTCGCTACGCTTCGGTCAATTACCATTATTCATTATTTACTGAAAATGTTCCTGTAACTAGTTAGATTACTATATATTCATATTCACCTACTGTAACAAATCTCGCATAAATATACAGTATGGCTTAAAAACTAGAATTTTAAAGTCGCCCCTGCATTTGAAAGTCACCCCGGTCAATGGTACCTATGATGTGTGCACCCATATTTTTACACTTGACTGTACACTGAGATTAATTGATAAAAGTTAGTAAGTTAAATTTCTTACGACGTGATAGGTACATGATAGTAACATGACATTCATGACAATCTGAAGCTAGAGACGTTATCTATTCTTGATAAAATTACGCGTAAACCAAAGGTGAGCCTAAAATAAGGTCTAGTTTACAGTCTGGGTTGAAAGGTCAGATGGCAGTCGCTTTCGTAAAAACTATTAGTGCCTACGCCAACTCTTGGGATTAGTTGCCAAGCGGACCCAGGCTCCCATGAGCCGTGGCAATGCGGGGATAACGCGAGGAAGATGATTGACATTATATGGACTTCGGACACTGAAATGACACAACATAATTGTATGATATCTATTTATTGATTTCATAATACAATAGGCAATAGTTTCGACCAAGTGATTGAAGTACGATATTTAACAGTAAATAAAATTTGTAGCAATAACAGCGTAGATACTTACAAGTAAGGTAATACTTTAATTATAAGTAGGTACTTTGTACAGTTCAAAGTGCAGCCCTCTAAAGTACGTTCAAGGAATTTAATTTCAGTACCATTTCGTACCTTAAGGACAATAGTAGGAGGTCCCTTAGCGACTTTCATATTGAATGTCACAGTGGCGAGGAATGGTACTGACATTAAATTCTTTGACTTCACGACTGTGTACAAGGTGTACAATGATCATGGCGTATAAGTATATAATATCTGGGAGACCGAGCTTTGCTCGGAAAACATATAAGAACTCAAAAATGCGCGTTTTCCCAGAAATAAGACCTAGCTAGATCGAGTTTTCGCCCCCGAAAACCCCCATATAGCAAATTTCATCGAAATCGTTAGAGCGGTTTCCGAGATCCCCGATATATATATATAAATAAATAAATATACAAGAATTGCTCGTTTAAAGGTATATATACGATTTTTTTACAGCATCTGACAGTAGGTAAGTCTGTTTTATAATCTTGTGCACCATACAGTTAAAATACACAGAAAATGAAATACAGTTAAAAGCTAGGTAACAACAGGCGGTCTTATCAAGTTTAAGTTTAACCATGCCAAGTTTACTTAACCGGTAAATTAATTTAGAACTCCATTGCTCTGTTATTGTTCGGCCTATACAAATACAGTCCCTCACAATTAACTCCGAAGTGCTTTATTACATAAGTGAATCTTAATAAACTTAAAGAGCTTATTGCTTACTCTGATATCACTAATTGTATCGTACATTTGAATAATTTGAGAAAGTTTAAGAACATAAAAGTAGATAATGTTGCGATGTGGCGTTTATGAACGCATTCCTAAAAAAATATCAGACTGACATTTTGACAGCCCTCTTTCTTGCCTATCTCCTTGCTACATAAACTGATGTGCTGTACAGTCACCTGCAATTATATGTTACTCATACAAGTAAAAAATTATTGCATGTGACACGCTCTTATGGCTCTACAAATATGATTGTGTCAGATATTTTTGCGGCCTTCGTTGTGTAACATATTATTGCAGGTGACTGTACATTATTACTACCTATTTAACTGTATTAATATGAGAAAGTTCTATTCATTAAAAATAAACACAATAACAAGTTCAACTAATTGTTTTAACTAAAATACTATATGGCGCAGCCGGTAGGATACAAACGTGATACAAACTTATGAAGACTGAAACAGATTATAAGGTACACAGATCGCAAGCCCAATATTACAGGGTTCTATGTTACATTTTCAAGATAGTTGAAATTCGACTTAATGTCACTATGACAATGTTCAAATTTCAGTTCGATAAAAGTGAAACGTAGAACCCTGTAATATTGGGCCAGCGAGATACAAACCAATATTATTAGTGTAAACCTAATATCAATAGTCTTCTAGCCTTAAATGTCTTCTTCAACTAAAACGTTAACCCCCTTATTCATAAACGTTTACTAAAGTTGACAAACCGATAATAATCGTTTGTCCCTTTCCGACGTATTGGTATGATGGAAAGGGACAAACGATTATTATCGGCTTGTCAACTTTAGTAAACGGTTATAAATAAGGGGGATAGTATCTATATTCAGTATTTGATTAGTATAGATTGAAGCATTTCGTTTCAATACGATGAATTTAACCCGGAAGTTTTTAGAGTAAAGCATAATTTATCTGGTTGTAATTATTTTTGAAGGCCCTTCAAACGTTTCAAACCCGGCCATTGTTAATGTTAGGTAAAATATCCGCATATGCTATATTTTTATATCATGTCGATTTCGATAGCGTTTAAATTTACAATATGAAGACCAGAGGGCTGCACGCCGAACGATGTTGACATAGCCAACGATAACTACAGAGGAAATAACAATAGTTAATTAAGTATAAACTCTAAAACAACAAGCCTTACCTATCGCTACGGGAACAGAAACTAAACTATTTTATGAAACGGATAAACAAACCCTTTATTTTACAGAAAATGCGGATGTTGTTAACATATACGGTTCTTAGTAATTGTAACGAATAACAATATGAGAATGCTATAGTTTAAAACAATATTCATTATTAACAGGGTATACAGATAGAGCAAACTTAATTGGTACCTAACCTGAACAAATAAATTGCATAGATTGTTCGTCGGTGGATCATTTATGGAAAACATAAACTTTACTTATAAGATTGTAGGGCTTAGGTATAATACGATAGGGCAAACTGAAACTTAATATTCTGAGTTTAAAAGTAAAATACAAATAACCACACAAATTCGTAAGAATACGCAAAAATTATACTTATACGTACAAATACTACACGGATGGGAAATGTGAACTGGCTTAACTAAACACGAAAATGTTGATCCATTCGATGAGTATTGATCTAAACACATAATTAAGGTATTCTACGCATGGCAAGGGATTCTTTAGAGAAACAATTCCATCTGCAGAATTTATAAACAACACAATTAATGTCCAATTTATTCCAAATTCCCACATTTCAAAACATTGACTCCATCGATGAACAGAATCGTGAAAACCTTGAACTGTTAATTTTGAAAGAGTTAAGCCAGTCCACGTTTTCAGCCTCGTGAAATTAGTAATATTCTCTCATAACATAACATTTCGTTCAGTTTTCATTTCGTGATGCGAAACCTTAAAAATAAGCAACCTTTGCCGTCGTCTCTTTTACTTTTTGCGGTATAAAGTTTGACTTTTACTTGACTACTTTATGTAACACCCAGTGTGTTGCTACTTGAATAAAATATAAATATTTTGTCGCTTCAGAAGTATAGTTTGAATTAGTAACTCTTAGAAATAGAATGAGAGCTAAGTTAATACTATTTAATTAATGATTGGACCAAAATTACAAATCACAAAGTTATGGTTAAGTCAAAATTAGAGATAGGAATTTATAATATATCTTTCTGTAGGTATATAATAGGTACTTAGTTTGACACAATAACAAAGTGACCATTTTCAAATGTTTCTGTATAAGTACGTTAAAGTTTTACATGTCATTAAAACAAAAACACAAATTTAATTTCATCAGAAATATATGAACGATTTTGGTGGCATCCATGCTACGAGTAGGCCCAGCGTTACGCCGCGTAGCACACTAGCGCGTAGCAGCTAAAACCGAACCTACCGTAGAGGCTGGCGTCCACTAGACTCGCCGAGGCGAATCGAATCGAATCGCAATAATTCGCCTCCTATATTTTACACAAGAATCGGCGCGCCGCGGCTATTCGTCAATGGACGCAGTTGCATATAAAATATAGGAGGCAAATTATTGCGATTCAATTCGATTCGCCTCGGCGAGTCTAGTGGACGCCAGCCTCAGCAGCATGACGCAAATTACTGTTGTGGGCATTATCCACATGGGCATTATGGTGAATTTTTAATATACTTCTTAATAAAATTTACGTCCCTTTTGGGCAAAAACAAAACATCCAACACTTAAACATACATAATCCAAGGGTCTTTTTCGGGCCTTGCTACGAAACTCGTAGTAAAATGCGTCTCTCTTACACTGCATTTTCTCTTACGCATAGAAGTATGGTAGCCATGTTAATGCGCCATAGCCACTCTAAGACCCCGACTTTCTACCAAATCGACGAACAGAAGAGAACAACCAACACCAATAAGGCAAAATTTCACAATCTGTGCGTATAATATTGATCATAATCTAACAAGAGTAGGTAAGCAAATATTGGGTCCCTAATGAAATCGCGACCTTACTACTTAAGTTACAAGACATAGGGGTTGATTTATATGCCAAGAAATTATTGAATATTAGTTATAATAAATAATCTAGCTAGACCATCCACAAAATAAAGAACAGAATTCGTTAAGCAATATGATTCTATTAATACATGATGTCATAAGTTAATGTCATATCATCGTTACATAATCTTTATAAACCAGCGTTGTAATGTATTCAAACTCTGACTTATAAGTTACTTACACAACAAGAATAACGACGTATTTGGCACTTTAGGTCTTTTCTCTTTTCCGCACACTTTCGCTGTGCTGGCTGCTCTCGGACTCAAATGCCAACTGTACCTACATTTTTTGCACAGTCAACCAGCAACTACCTACTCGTACTTATTGAGACAATTCTTTAGATCGCGAATAAAAAAAAAAGATCCATTCTACAAAAATCTGTAAGTAAAAAAAATTTTTACTTTCAACCAGAAGGACAAGTCATTACCATTAATTTAAATGTCAAATTTTAGAGCATGGATCCTTTTTGCTAATATAAACTACCTACATCTTATCTTTAAGACCTCATTGTAAAGTATTATATGCATTCGCAAAGAAAGGTACAGTTGGCAGGAAATTAAAATAAGTCATAGACTTCCCTTTATTGTAGTAGCGTTGCAAAAGATTTGAATATGTTTTCCTTGTTTTCTTTTTTGTGAGTACTAGGAGCAGCCAGTATCGAAGGTGGTTCACGACAAATTACAGGAAACAGTAATACCAATATACTAATCTTCCAATAAAAGCCTTCAGGAAAACGACACGCCGCTGCTCTCCACGTGAACCTCATAACGTGTAAGTGGAATAACATTATCTCTATCGAAGGAAGTTTCAAGTTAATTACAAAACTATATGGGTACTAAGGTTATATATTTCCTGAACGTGTCGGAATTTAGTCGTCTCCTGTAATTTGCGACTAACTTTAGTCGGAACGAGGGCAACTTTGACAAACTCGTTTCTAAAAAATGTCATCGCTGCAGCATCGATTGGGTTGTGCTGCAAATAGTTTATGATTAAAATTTTGCATAATTGAATACTAGATTGTTACTTAGGATATATGTGATGGGCACTCATCAAAACGAGTTTGTCCAAATTTCCCGATTAACTTCATCGACACTACTTAGTTTAAAACTTATAGAAACGCCGTTATATTATTAATATGACAATTTATCAATGGTTGATGCGGGTGCAATATCAGAAAAGTGCTTACTTAATTTAAGAGGTAATTTCACTATTCCATTATTGCTATTATTATTAAGTTTACAATTTTAAACCATTCTAAAAGTATTAATGCACAAAGTTTACTAATTAATACTCTCTTTTTACTAGATATATATTTAAAATTGTTAATTTAACTATTGGTCTTTAATAAAATTTCTTTAAAATACTAATCTTTATCAAAGTGACTAGGGCATGCAAACTTGAAACATGAGAATGAGCAATTTTTTTATTTAAGTTCAAATATAAGTATGTAAAAACGCACGTCTTACAAAGTGGTACATACTTTAGAATAGCGGCTAGCACCAGCTAGAGAGGCTAAAGCTGTGGTTGCGGTTTGAGTCTTAATATAGCATAGTTATACTAGATAGAAATGTTTTCTATTTGGTTTCACTATTGCAGTGGTAAAAACTTTAGACTCGTAACATACTCGTCGATCTCTTGGGTTCAAATAGCTCCAAGAAATGTCAATAATTATGCTGCCGTTTGTTAAGAGAGAAGGTCATTTAAAAATACATGGCTTTAGCGATGTAAAGGTTAACTTGGACGAAAAGTGGGTCAAAAACATTTTCTGTGGACATTACAAAACTCAACGATTTCGATACATTTTTCTAGGATATTCATGGTACAACTTGTAAGAAGTAGAAGGTTGTAACGTGTCTATAAGGATAAAGTAAGAAAATTAGGCTTAATAGTCAATTTATTGTATGTCCTTAGAAAAGACCTTAACTCTTACTTAAAAAAAATACCCAAGTACCACTCCCCAAAACGTGCGTAATAGTGAATGATTATTAATATCTAATACTGTACAGTTATTTGTCATTTAGAAATTACACTTTACCTTTTTCCTATAACGCTAACTTCCGAAGTTACGCGTGGCGAATATTTTGTTTTATAAAACACATAAATTTGTATTATTTTGTAAGCTTTGAGTTTTTTGTAAACTTTGACAACCTTATGCCGAATAAAAGCATACCTTGCTTTCAAAACACGTTAGGTCAATGCGGGTAAGTGTGACATACGGATAGGTATGACTGGTCGTGGTCGTCACATTGGGTCTGTTTACAAATTAAGTAATTAGAGTTTATTACAAGTTCATACATTTGCCACAGAGCGCAGGTAGCAAGTAGCCAATGTATAAAATCGCAATAAATGTGTAAACAGGCCCCAATGTGAACAGCCACACTTATCCCTATGCCACACTAACCCGTATTGACCTAGTTGAATATTTTTATTTAAAACAATATTTGTGTTATGTTACTTCTGTTCGGTATAGAAAATTTGTGATGGCTATGAAGCCGTAATACAATACAAGTTTTAAAAGGGTTAACCCTTTTAAAACTTATGGATCTACGGTAACTTCAAAGGAAGTCATACTATTTTCACCACTTTTTAACAAGTGTATGTGAATTTCTCCAACAAAAAGGTGTTTCAAAAGTCAAAAACGGAGCATTATCGAGCAGAAATTACAATGAATAGGTAAGTCCTATAATATGAGCTAAGTACTAAGATCACAAAACTCATTGACTAAAGAACAACTATCAATTCCTTCATGTTGTCACTAGTTGAATTGCATTAGACCTCTCTTTGGGATATCTAACATGGTACTTTAATATCCTGAACATTTTTGAAAACATGATGTTTGAATAAAAACAGATCACTCACCAATATTACTAACAAGAATAAAAAAAACTTTATGACGTTTGTTATTTAAACGAATATTGTAGGACAAGGTGATCGCAGAAATGTTCAAGATGATTAAAGAACCGTTAGAAAGTTTGCGAATATATTACATGCAAAAGAATACTTTGAAATTTGATTTCAAGAAAATATAAATTGTTTTCCTAATAATCCTGAATAAAATTATATATCTAAGTATTGTTAAATTTTCAAAATGCGTTAGAACAATTTATTTACGATCATCCTCTATCAATGAGGAGGCATTGTGCTTCGACCAATCGCTGGTCCGCTGAACACTCTCACTAATGCACTACCCGAACACACAACCGAATTGAACGCGTCACGATTCTTCACGCAACAGCCATAGGCTGCTCACTTTTTAACACAAAATAAAATCATAGTCGAATCACGATTGTCAACTGTCAAATTTTATAGCTGTCGCACTTATTTGACAGGGTTTATAACACGATAAAAATCTCTTTAATACTAATGTGTTATCACATACATGATTATGTGTTCAGAGCTGTCCACTCTTTGGCAGTAGACATGTTCGGGTCAGGATATGGAATTGTTGTACTACAGGTTAATTGGATAAGGTTGCTACAATGTGCCGACGACTCCGTTCATTACCTGGAAATGTAAATGATGACAAAGTTTGAGTAAGTAACGATTCCAACACATTAAGTTACCTACATTACTAACTCTGTAAAAATATTCAATCACGGTAGCGTACCTAATTCATGCTCCGCTAAATAAATTTCGTTTGTTTCAATTCGGCTGTACAATAGAGTACTTAGAGAACCGAAGTGTATATAATCTTATAATTTCGTTATTATTCTTGAGGCATTAAAGCTGTCTGTCTTGACAATTATGTTCAGTAAGCTAACTTAATTTATTAAATTCAGCTTGCGATATAAATAAAAGTGTAATATTTGGATATGATTAATTTAGTCATGTCTGGGCTAGAGAAATAAAGGACAGAGATCAGTAAGAATAAGAATAAGAATAATTTATTGATAATAATTGGGAACACAGTACATGCACAGGAGGTGTCTGGTAAGCCCCAAACTAGGCTGAGCCTGTATCTTGGGGCTTATCAAAAAGAGTATCTAGCAGTAAAGTAAGAGCTCACCGCGAGTACAACTCTTCGTCCCGCCACGTGTCTCAGTCGAGGTTGCCGCCGTTCCGCAGCCCCGCCTTGGTCTCGGGCGGCACTTGCTTGCGGAAGCAGTCGTCGAGGAACGCCGACATGGTGCGGTACAGGTGCCGCCTCACGCCGGACAGGCTGTGGCCCTCGTCTGGGTAGATCTGTTTGGAAAGGAGTGGGCTTTTGAGACAAAACCAGAATAATAATTGTGTATCATATGCGTAGAATAAGTTTTTGGCAAAAATTTGGTTTTTGGTACAAGCTTTTATCGCTTTCATCGAGACAATTCTATAAACCCCAAAAACAATTAGGTTGCGTTGTTTAATCACAGAGTTCCTATCCCCACCTCCTGTCTCCATCATCAGATCAGCACGATGACCATAATATTGCATTGTCACCAGACACATATGTATGCAAATTTTTGACTTCATTGGAAACCGGGAAGTGGGTCAAATTTAACTTGCAAGATTTGACCCATACAAACATTGCAAGTTAAATAAAAGCTTGTAAAAAGAACGTTATTGGCTGATTATTTGGAGATTGATTGTAATCTAAACTGTCGTGCACCATCAGCATCTTGTCCTGGGGTCTCACCTGCTGTCTGAACATGCTGCCCTGGTCGGCCAGCGACCGCGCCAGCGCCATGGTCTGCTGCACGTGCACGTTGTCGTCAGCCGTGCCGTGCACCAGGAGCAGCATCTTATCCTGGGGTCTCACTTGCTGTCTGAACATGCTGCCCTGGTCGGCCAGGGACCGTGCCAGGGCCATGGTCTGCTGCACGTGCACGTTGTCGTCAGCCGTGCCGTGCACCAGGAGCAGCATCTTATCCTGGGGTCTCACCTGCTGTCTGAACATGCTGCCCTGGTCGGCCAGCGACCGCGCCAGCGCCATGGTCTGCTGCACGTGCACGTTGTCGTCAGCCGTGCCATGCACCAGGAGCAGCATCTTATCGTGCAGCGCTGCGGCCTGCTTCGTCACGTCGGCGTCGGCGTAGCCGCGGTAGTTGCCCGTCGCGTTGGGGAAGCCCATGTAGCGCTCCGCGTACGCAGATGCTGTGAGCACAATAAATCGGTAATTGTATTTATTATGACGCCGCAACAGTAATGCAGCTAACATCGGAACGTCACCTTAAAAGTCACGGACTAAATGTTTCCCCCATTTTATAAATCGTTTAAATAGCATCTGAGTTCGTTCATAAAATAATGAAGACGAATTTCGCTTGTCAGCTTAATATCATCTGCCAAGTTTGTTAACCTTTCCAGAAATGCTTAATTTCGTTGAAATTAATCTCGTTATTCAATTAGGATTCCACGAGTTTTTTATCAGTTACGCAATTAAATATTTTTCATTTATTTATTTACTTTGCTGCTTTGTCGGGCTCATAAGCAACCACGTTCTTTATTTTCTTTTCCAGGATTTGGAAACAAAAAAAATATAGGCTCATCACCTATTCGTTTTCTTTACGGATATAATATATATACGCTAGTGAACAAAAAGCACTTTGGGGCATTAGGGAGTAACCAGCTGATGCTCATGTCTTATCTAATGGGATTCCTCTATAAAAATATAACACTAAGCTATCGCAAAACCGTTAACTGCTCAAAAAACTTGGATGTACAAAAAACGATCTTGCGGCTAGCACATGAAGCTGAAATCTATTCGAACGCGCTGTCAACATACTGTCATTTAGAAATGTTAGTGCAACATTTCTTTGTTATCGTTTAACGTAAATTGTCGCCATCTTTTTCGCAAGACAAAGCGGCCATAAAAGCTTATATTATTTTATTTTTAATTTTTACTTCGAGCAACGGCTAACAGCCATATATGCCATATTATTCAGTTAAAAGCTCTCATATTAGCTTCCGCATGACTGAAATTGGCGCCGTTTACATTGTGATCAAAAAAAATCTAAAACCATAGACAATCCGATCTTAAATTAAAAAAAGTGAAACTGAATGTATGAATGTAATGTAGTGATAATATTTTAATAAACATTCATTGTCATTTATATTAATTTATTAACAAATATACAACGTGACCTTAGCCATTGGACAAACCCTGAAATCCCACGTAGAGTTACTTCTCAGAAATGCTCTAACGGTAATATTTTTTTAATTAGAACAAAAAGGATAAGTTCGCCTTTGTACTAATAATTTGTGTTCTTTCATGTTTTATGTTTATTTTTGTACAATAAAGTATTGTACTACTACTACTACAAAAGATAAAAATAGTTATTTGTTTTACAAGGGGGCAAAGTTGTTGTTTAACCGCTCGTGCTAATATTGATACCCGAGCAAGCGAAAGATTCCAAAATTGAACCACGAGCGTAGCGAGTGGTTCGAAAAATGGAATCTTGAGCGTTGCGAGGGTTTCAAAGCACGAGGGTTAAACAAAATTTTCCCCCAAGTGAAACACAAAATTTTTCACCACACCAACCCGAAGCAAATATTAAATGTAAAATGTCAAACAAAATCAAACCAAATCAAATTCAAATGAATGTTATTAAATATTTATCATCCAAAATCATCATTTAAAAGTCAATTCTATCAGCAAACATAAGAAAACAACTCAAAAGCTGCATTTGATTACTTTGCCTCACATGTGAATAAAATGCAACTTTGCTATCAGTTTTTGAAATGCAAAGTAAGCCTTTCCGAGCTG
The DNA here is from genome assembly GCF_910591565.1 of Cydia splendana. Taxonomy (NCBI): domain Eukaryota; kingdom Metazoa; phylum Arthropoda; class Insecta; order Lepidoptera; family Tortricidae; genus Cydia; species Cydia splendana. Next base: position 15,318,531 of record NC_085979.1, on the reverse strand, counting down.
GTGTGGTGAAACATAAATTATCAAACTAAAGTAATTTCCAATAATCGACAACAAAAAGAAACATTATGTATTAATCATTGGCAGTGTTTTTGACAATTTGTTTGAAAATGTGCGGCAATGATGACATTTGTCACAAGTCAGAATCTTAGTAATGTCATAAATAAAAAAGATAATCAAAACGGTCGAAGAAGGTTTCATACTATTTATTACCTCAGGAGCTACTAACACATACAGGTTGCTCCAAAGTAAAAAAATCGTAATTTGTTAATTTCTTCGTAACCGCTACACCGATTGTTATGATACTTTGTATACTGGTTCTAAATACCCTAATGCATATGTACATTTCGGCTTTGTCCAATGGCTAGGGACACCCTGTATATGTTTATTTTATACATTTAAATATTAAATACAAGTAGTATAATTTTTACACACAATAATAAATATTTTGGCAGTAGCATCATTTTTATTTTTATGAAAATAATAAAATAGAAAAAAAGAACTAATTAGGAAAAGGCGGGAATAGGTATTGGTACTAAATAAATTGTTGAGACATTACTTGCTCTGGTTCAAAATGGATTTTTCAAGTGATTCGAGTGACTTATGTGGTTTACCTATGTATCTGTTAATAATTTGTTCTAAAGAAATATACTTACCAATTAAATAATGAACCTACATTTCTCGTGTTTGACTTTCCTAATAGTCGAAATGAAAAGTGAGTGTTTAACTCGGGTAAAAGTAACCATCTCACCCTCGAACTATTTGGCGCTCTCTCTTCGTTCGAGCGCCAAAATATCTCGGGTGAAATGGTTCACTTTCCACCCTTGGTTAACAATCTACTATTTAATCTAACTCATCGATTACTTTTCTACAGTTGCGATCTGAACTCACGTTTCCAAATTCTTACCATAGTATCTCCAGCGCACGATAGGCGTGATGGCGATGCCGCAGTGGAACACGTCCAACGGGCTGGCCAGCGCCAGCGCCGCCAGGAACCCGCCGTGCGCGCGCCCCCACACCGCCACGCGACGAGAATCGATGAAGTGCAGCGAGTCACGGAGGTACCTGGAAATTGCGAGACTCTTAGCACGCGGAGAATTGGCTTTGTATAGCGGCGAAACTATTCCGACGCACTGATACGAGTATGACAAGTGAAGTTTTAATGACATTAAAATTATAAATGCATCTTTCATGACTTTCTTGTCATTTGCATTTAATTGTCGTCAGGAAGTAGGTTCCTAATCCAGCCACCGCAAGTTATCCTACAGTTCATCGTTGCTGAGCGCATGAATGAGCATTCCATCAGAGCGTCACGGAACTGGCGATATTCCAGATTAAAAAAAAAACTAGCACCAAACTAAGCAGCAAAATCAGAAAAATCAATATATTCTGTTACGTACTGAGTTCATTGGTGCTATATGAAACTACTCTCAGACTGTCTGCTACTACCGGCGATGTAATCCAACCTGTGCGGGAGCGCGGTTAGTCGAGTATCTTAGTGCTGCAGTTATTAGTGACAACGGTACTCACTCCGCCACCTCGAGCTGGTCCTGCAGCTCGACGGTGCCGAGCCGGCGGTGCAGCGCGTGGTGCGCGCCGAGCCCGCGGCCGCCGGCGCCGCGCGCGTCCACCGCCGCCAGCACGGCGCCCGCGCCCGCCGCCAGCGAGCCCCAGTCCAGCGCCCAGCGCTCCGTCACCAGCTGCGTGCCTGGCGCTCCATGTCTGTTCATTAATATGACGAGTTAGAAAATGAATCGTTTGAAATAGGGCCTAGTTTCTTAATTGCTACAATTTGACAGCTAGGATACGCCTGCCAGCTAATAAAGCACATGAAATTTGACAGTTCTCAGAGTGTGACTGTATCATCATTATTTAATTCTACCCATACCTAGCGATTGATCCTGTTTTAGATGTAGTTCACTTATTCAGATATAGTCCTCAAAAGGTCAATGATCATATTTGTCATATGCAGACTTACACTTTCAAGAAAGGCGGTTACTTGGAGACCTTGTCCTTTTTAGTCCAGGTTGCTACAACAACCTTAACATTACCTACCTATACCAGAAAGATAAATTTGCACTAGCACATGAGTTACGAGGAACTGTAGGGGAGCACCGCTTGCTTTCCATAATTCCGAGCTCGGTGCATGGCGCGAAGTCACACCCTCCTGTCAGGGCCGTCTTAAACTATGCTGGGGCCACTGGGCAAATAAGGATTTGGGGCCCTTTTGGAAAGAAAAGAAAGCTAATTAAACTAACATTTTTCTACTATGATCTTCTATTTATTATGAGTAATCAATATACTGTTACTGTCTGTCCTTCGGGGCCCCCTGAGGACGACGGACCTGGGCACGGGCCCCGTGTGCCCTTATGGTAAAGACGGTACCTACTGCCTCCCATTTTCTCAACTCAAAATTACACGGGATTCATACTTGGTCTGCACTTACACTTTCATGACGAGCGGGTACTTGGTGACCTCGTCCTCCCGGAGGCCCGGCGGCAGCAGCAGCCGCACCCGCGCCGTGTGCCCGCTCGACAGCTGCACCGAGAACGTGCGCGGCGTCGGGACAGCTATCGACGATAACCGCTCCTGGCCATTCAAATACTTGTTTCAAGTTTTACAAAAAAATATACAAATTGGCAGTATATATCACCTTTAACTAATTTGGACCGACAACTTTGAAAAGCGCATTATGGTTGGCATGGTGGATGGAGAACGGGGTAGTGGACATCCACCAACCCGCTGGGTGGACACTGTGAAGAAGGCATGCCAGGGATCAGAACAGGCGCCTATTATTAGGAATGCGGAAAATCGTGCAGAATCTCCATTCTGCACCGCACACACCCAGCCTTGCTCTCCAGCCTCGGTGCACAAAATAACCCTAAATAATATGTGGTCGCGACCTTCAAATGAGGAATCGAGGAAGAAGAAGAACTAATTTGAAATCAGCTTACTCATATGTGATGGATTGCAAACACTCCTAAGATTTTTTAAGTTTCTGTAGCAGCAGCTTCAGTTTCATTGCAGCAGTTTCAGTTTCACCAAATACCACTCTTCATAAAATCTTTATTGAGATATCTAGTGGCCTAGTAGAATAAAAGGGTTTTAACTTTTAATACACCAACATCTATCAATAAGAAAACTCAATGATAACGCAAGGTGTAAAAATATCAGGGCAAGAAAAACAACGAATTGCGATTTAGAATTCCGCTGGCGCTCTAAACATTAGGTAAAAGGTAGCCCGACATTGGGAGCGTGCTATACGCTCGCTTCTCCTCGTCAAGTCTTAATGGAACAGCAAGTTTGTTATGTAGAGCCTTCAGTCAATACTGCCGAAAGTGTCAGCTCACCTTGACATCAGTATTGTTCTCCAAGTGCACGAGCATCCTGGGCTCGGGCAGCAGCGTGCGGTACAGGCTGGTGGTGGGCACGCCGGGCCCCAGGCACTCCAGCACGAAATACGCTGACGACGGGCTGAAGTGCGCCTCGTGGTACAGGCACGGCAGGTGTTGTTGCATGTGATCTGCGGAAAATTTAAAACTTTTTCGTGGTGTGGCCAACCGTTCATTTCATAAATGATTGTCACATCATGAAACATATCTACAGTACGTGCCTGTCAATTCATTGCTTACTTTTCTATTAACTCTATTGCTTAACTTGAATGGAGCTACAGAAAATCTTTTATTAAACTTTCTAAGATATATTAATACTTACTTACACGTCAAATTTTAATGGCCATTCAGAAGTCTTTCCGTACCTTAAGTTATTTTTAGCTTACGGATTTCTAAATATTATTCCAATTTTAGTATTCAATGTCTTAATTGACTTGACGTTTCATCTTTAATCTAAATTTACAAAAGTCTTTCACTTGCCGGCTAAAGATTGTAAAATATAAGTTATACGTTCAATGCGACTTAAGCTTCCATTAAGAAATCATTCGGCCTACGCTCGTCTACTAAGTTGCCAAATACTTCACAAATTGTGTTTTGAAATCTTATGTAAGGGCTGCGAAATATGTTTTTGTTTTTAATTCCATGACTTTAATAGAGGCTTTTACTAATGTATTTATAGTAATATTCTGAATTCTCAAACTTATATGGCATTAAATTCTGTTACAAAGCAAAGTTTGCTAACTACGTAGCTGGAAGAGAAAGAAAAGATCTATAAAAGTGAAATCACTAGGTGTCGACGCCAGCTCAAAATGTTAATTTGTCCGGAACGCTTGGTTGTTCTAAGGCGGATTATACACTCCGACACTCTTGTTGGTTTTACCCCGGAGTCCATTTAAAGTATTGTTTACTTTCAAGAACGGTTTGCATATTCTCCGTGGCATTGTATGTGTTAGCACGTGGCTACTATAATTTAAGGCCTAAATAAAGTGATACGAGCCATTGCTACGTCCCTAAGTTTAATACGTGCAATGATATTATATGAGCGTAAATGGCAGAAATAATCAAGTGTTAATGTAGCTGATAAAACATGAAGTAGGTACTTTAAGTCTACATACATTTACAAAACAATTTAACCTAGTTTCTAGCGTGTTGCCTACGAAACAGTTGGTCGATGTATTAGGTATGTATTCTCATTTCTATTTTTGACCGAGCATTAGAAAAGGTCTCCGTTTCAGCTTGGGCAAAAATATTTTCGTATGTTCGGATGTTCTACTCTGCAGGTCGCATTTTTCAACCGATTGTCGTGAAATTTTGTGAGAAACTGCTTACAAAGTAGTTAGATTTTTTCTGTCGTTTCGTTTTTTTGAAAATGTTCTTGAATGACAAAAATTGGCAGCTTATCGCGAGGTCCAGTCATAGAGCCAGTAGTTTAGTTTTAGTTAACATTATGTTAGTTAAGGAATATTGTATTTTTATATCATACCAGGTCGTTTTTTCTTCTTTTTCCTGGCGTTGGGCGAGGGCGAGGTGGCCGACAGCTCCTCGTCCCAGTCGCTGTCCCAACTGTCGCCCGAGGACGCCAGGTTGCCGTAGTACTCTAGGTTGATTGACGGGGAAGGCTGTCAAACATTCATTATTTGAATATACTGCCAACTCTGATGATTACTATAGAGAAACCATACCAAATAAAAAACATCGGGTTGCACTCCGGGAGTGCCGGCAGAAGTGAAAACTCAATGACATTGTAACTCAAAATATTAATAACAGCGCCATCTAGTGCAACATATCTGCAGCACTATGTATAATTGAGGTTAACGCCATCTACCGTTATTTCGTCGCATTACTTGAAACCCCTAAGCACATCACTGTGAGTACTACAGTTATTTTAATACCAGTTTGAGGGAAACTCACTAGATGGCATTTAAATCAAAAAAAGAAAAACACAATGACATTGTCCGTCACACGTGACGTCACGCAAGCGCCCTGCGCCGCCTAAACAAAACAGCAGGCTCAGGCATACATTTTCGCCGCGCGGTAGAAAGAGAGGGTTACGCCTTACGCCGTACGCTGTTTCGAATTTATAATTTTTCCCCACCTCAAGTGCACAGCGCCGCTAAAGAAGTTTTCACTTCAAAAAAATAGCAACCTGTAGGCGAGGGGAGCGGGGCGTGAACCACGCGACCAAACCATCGTAAGCGCCGTGAAATTCAAGGCGCTTACGGGTTTAGGTCGCGAGATTCACGCTCCGCTTCCATAGTTTGTTGTCGGCTGGCAACAACTCATGGCGCAAAATGCCGGTTCTATACGTGATGATAATAATTCAATGTCAACTGTACAGGTTGATGCCCTGATATAATCTGTGATATAGCGTACACATTTGACTGTACCTACCTGTTTTTGTTTCTGAATTTTTGGTAAAGCCAAAAATAAAATGATTGATTATATGATTATGATTTTAGCAGTCTATGCATGATGTACGTGATGTACCTACATATTTGGTGTATATGTGGTCATGTAGAGAAACTTGAAAGGAACTTACTAAATAAAGTGGATATCTTGTAGCTTCTTAATAACAAACAAACATTGGCAATCTCTCAAGCTGTCTACATGTAATCCAATGTATTTTTTCCTAATTTGTCCTTAAAAGGCTGCCTCGCACATAAATCGTGGATGTTGCCTTTAATCTGGGTGCAATAAAGATTAGAGCGAGGAAACACTACATCACTCGATATATCCTCGAGGCAACAAATCAAGCACATAATCTGTGGGTGTTTACCCTGCGGAGGCTGCGTCAACACAATCATACTCGTATTGGTTTGTGTGTTCGCGCGCTCATGAATTTTTATAGAGCCGGTAAACCTTAGATAGAAAAGAGAACTAACGCTTTACAAAGGATAGGAAGTGGTGCGTTAATTTCCTATTACGCATAAAGTTAGACCAAGAAAAGTCTGCAGCGATTTTGACAGCCCACGCAGTGCAAGTGTTATTAATACGTCATAATTCCATTGAAGTTTGACGTTTAAAATATCACTTGCAATGCGTGGGCTATCAAAATCGCTGCAGACTTTTCTTGGTCTAACTCTAGTATAGTTGCGCTTGATGCTCATGACATGACATGATAAAGCATAAGGTACGTAATTTTTTGGCACAGAGCGTACACGTTTTTGTTTATAAAACGGCTACGGAATTTTACATTGAGATAAACCGAGTAAGCCCCATTCCGTTTTTTACAAAGGATTATTTAGTGTCCTGTCCCTGACCTCTCCTGCAGTCTGTATGTTGTAACCAAATTTTACATACTAAATTAGACCCACTTCCCACTCTTCGATTGAGCGGAAACTTTACATGCATAAGTTGGGTGGCGATGCAATATTCTGGTACCATCGAGCGGATTTGATGATCGAGACCGGAATTGGCCATAAGCACTCTGTGATGAACTAACGCAAGCTTATTGTGATTGGGCTTATAAATAAGAGAATTGACTCGATCGAGTCTGCTTGTATCAAAATAGTTAGAATTATTAAAAAAATATTGTACCAATTTTAACTTTTAAGCAAGAAGAACGGTTGGCAGTATTGGAAAATGGCTTGATTTCGTTGAACCAAGCGAAACTCCAAAAATCTGTAAACATACATCTTCTTCTGACAATAATCCACTTCAATATTACAAAAGTATTTTTGAATATCAAATAATATTACCGTACCTTTGACTTCGGCTAAAAGTGGGCGCTTGAATTTTTTGCCTAAAAGGGACGTGCAGGAAAATACGTATTTGGACACGAGAGGCCATTCTATAAATACAGAGTAAAATCAAATTAACCGCCCTTAACAGAGTCAACGGAAAACGAGCACGAATGTGTTGTTAAAAAAGATTAACCTTAAAATGTTTACCTTTTAGACGGGCTGCGATTATAGAGCGGCCTTTTTCGCTTGATTAGTGTATTCAAAATTAGAGTGTATTCAGTAAACAATATTTTAGCTTTACCATATTTCTGTGAATATCTCTTTATTTCTGTGAGTTCATCAGTTTTGACTGTATAAAGGATGACCCACGCTAGAGCAGCCCGGGTCCGGGCCGAAGCAAGCGACACTTCATTTTCTATGACCGGTGATCACGTGATGCTTTCTTTAGAAAGCGAAGTGTCGGATGTCTCGGCCCGGGTCCAGGCCGTTCGAACGTGAGCCATCCTTAAACCTACCTATTAGAGAGAAAATCTACAGAATATAATGGTTTCAACTATTAAAACCAAACAAATGTTTGTATTCTGTTGTCTGAATACATTTTTTGTAATAAATCATTACATTTAGCGTAAAATTATGAGCTTTTATTCTGAATTATCAATCGTGCGATTGGATAATTAGTACAATGCAATACAAAAAGCGTTAAACATATTAATAATTCGAGTGTGTTAGAAACCGACCTGTGTATTACACGTGACGCAGTAAGGCAGCTTCTGTGGCGATCCGGGCCGGGGCGCCTCTGACGACACCATATACAGGTGCTGCTGCCCCGGCTTACCTTCTGGTATACCCAGGTAGTATCTGTAAAACATAATGTTGTTGAGGTTGCGAGTCTATATTTTATATGCTTTACTAGCAACCCGCCCCGGCTTCGCACGGGTTAGTAAATTATACACAGCCTTCCTCTAGAATCACTCTATCGATAGGTGAAAACCGCATCAAAATCCGTTGAGTAGTTTTTGAGATTATCGCGAACATACAAACACACAAACAGACAGACGCGACGGGGGACTTTGTTTTATAAGATGTAGGTAGTGATTAGGTATGGTAGTTAAAATTATTTTTCTGTTCTCCGCCAGGAAAGCGTCAACAGTCAGCCGCTGCGCTAAACTATGTAAGTTACCGCTTTCCGGCTCCATCGAACAGAAAAATAGTTAACCCTTTACCAGGCTGACGTTTCAAAAATGACGATCAAATGTTAGTCTTACTCATCAAAAATAGAACACATGTTTGAAATGCCGTATGTGGGAAATATGTATCCCTTAGCCTGGTAAAGGGTGAACATACCTCGGCCAGAAAGAAAGAAACTAAGAAAGTTTCAGATCACATGTATAGTTATCGATTAATTATACGAGTTTATAAAACGTCCTGTAAATGTAAATGCCCCTTTCAAATCCTGTCCAATGTAAATGTCCCGCGAATGAGTGACGACCGGAGATAGTGACATCCGTAAACATTTCATAAGCGATACAATGGCAACGAAACATGTGACAGTATTAACATGTTTTATACCTATTACATATATTTTATTCCTACGGCATACTAGACTTTCATAGACCTTTAGTTGTAATTGTTGTTATTAATTAGTATTCTCGGCACCCATATGGTGGCCTAAATGAATCCGTCAAGGTAAACCAATCCCAAAGGGCAAAGAACGATTATTGATTGACCATTAATCGTAACTAGTTGTTGTCTAGCAAAGAAAAGGAAACTTCGAGAGTTTCTTTAGTTAGCAAGCGGTTAAATCCATTAGGATTTACGTAGTTTTAGAACTACACCCAACTGGCTAAACGCAATCTTGTTTGAGTTGTGGATAATCAACTGTTTACGGACTAGTTGTATAGCAGTTATATTTAAGCTACGTTTTACTTACTATGGGCAGTCTTAAAGGCTCAGTTTCATTGGTCGATAATTCGGTAAAACGGTAAAACGACTAGTGAAACTCATAATGATATGCGTTATGGAAATCTCCCGTACGCCGCATCCGGACCCTATCCGCCAATTAAATAAGTTCCTCAAATGCGGGTTCTATAGCATGCGTTAAGGAAATTGACCGTACCCCGCATGTGGGCCCTAGACCAATGAAACTGAGCCTTTAACCCTTTACCAGGCTGACATTTCAAAAATGACAATCGAATGTCAATCCTACTCATCGAAAATAGAACACATATTTGAAGTGCCGTATGTGGGAAATATATATCCCTTAGCCTGGTAAAGGGTTAACACGAGTGCGCCGCGATAGTATCTCACGGGCAAAATATACCAGCCGTATTTTTCTTATTGAATTAGAAATTGGTGGGTAGACTATCTGTGTTTAACTTTCGTAATTCATTATAAACAACTCGACGCATGCTAGGCGATTACTACAACGAGTAGAAGCAGTTCAAAAACCAAGTCAAACTCACCTGGTAAAAGCAGGATTATTTTGAAGTATTATGCATCCATAACTTACATGTGTTGATTAGCGTGGTCCCACGCCAACAGCTTGACAACATCGAAGCTGCCATGCGTGAGCGGCAACGCCCTCGGCCCGTGCGCGTTGTGCTCGGCCCGGACGATGTGTCGGAACAGACCGGCGGGGCCGTCCCGGATAGGGGCCAGCGTCACGAGCGCCCCGCCGCCGACCGACCAGAGCGGCGCCGGGGCGGACTCCACCCAGCTATCTAAGCCTGATGTTATCCTGTATACCTGTCAGACAAAGAAATCAGTCAGGATGACATCAGCTCTATCACCAGCATGACGATCTCCATTGATTGCCCAATAACACTACTGCCATCATGCAGCTTCTCTCGCAAATTTTGAGGTCTCGATATGAGGTCCCTGCTCTTGTTTCGATAAATAACGGGATATACTTACCTACATTACAAAACCTTTAGACTCAACCCTTCGGACTAAATATTCGGTCCGCGAAAGAAAGGCCTTGCCCACGTTAAAGAATACACTTAATTATTAACCTTTTATTAGTTTTATTTAAAACTCTTTCTGCAATTTGAATTTATCAAACTAAATATTGAAAGATTCACATATTCATTTATTTCGTCATCATGGGTTTACATAAGGTGTCAGTTTTGGTAATAGGTCCATGGTCCATGACGTGCCTTTCGGCGTACCCTACGACAAAGTACCTCGTTAACAATCAGATATTAGAAATATGCGACGAATTTTATCGAACAGGTTTTCATTCAAGCGGAAAATTTTGTAATAATTACGTTTAACTTAATTGAAAACCAATTTACATGGTTCAATGTTTATTACCATATTTTCTCATATAAATAGAACATACCTCTTGGCAGTACCACATGGGGCTTTTGCAGACGGACACAACAGAGAGGTTCTGCGTGCGCGTGAGCCACACCACGCACACTTCTGTTAGGGAGACCCATTGCGCGCTCGTGAAGTAATAGTCGCTACAAAAATAAAACAAAAATTAGAAACTTGCTCACAAAATATCTACATAGAAAATTAGGTATACCTAATTACCCCTACCTCTCTCTCTATAATTACTTATACCTCTCTCCTAAGACGAGTTTTTCAATGAAGTACGAGTAGCTAAGCTAGCGACTTAGCGAGATATATAGTATTTAGGGTAAATAATTATTGACACCAAAAATTACCGATATTAATATTTATAGGAGTTTCTGTCGCGACGCGTCACCGTATTTGGACTTTCCAGCATTGAACAGGTTTACTGGGGATTTGTTAAAGTATTATCTCAACCACGCGTAGCTAGGTTTTGTTTTTTTCAAGATTTTATCTACGGATATTGTAGTCAGGCTAAATATGCAAAGCGAGCGGAAGTAAATCTGTTCGTGGTATAAACCGGCGGGACACCGCATTTATCTTTGGTTACCTAAGCCTGGGGCCTCCGCCCGGCTCTATTTGTCAGGCTTACACTGGATTTTAGAATCTATTCTTATTATATTACTATCTTTTCTATACGGGATTTAGCTTTCTATCCGCACACCTTCTTTAATAGAAAGGTAAACAGAATCCGATGGCAAAAGATGCGTATGCATTACAAATGTAGAAAATCGGGATTTCGAACATACTGCTTTTATGCGGCCTGATATTTTTGCGGCCTTCGTTGTGTAACATATTATTGTAGGTGATTGTACATAATTTTAGCACTTTGTGCATGGTGATATTTAATACCTTGACTGTACAAAAGGCGGATTCATGCATTATGCTTCTTATAGGTACTTCATATAACCGAGGTCCAGCTAGATAATCATCTAAATTGGTATACAACCCACCCACTTTTTTGTTTTGAACCGGCTGAAATTCAGACCTTTTGACCACAAGGGACATTTTGCGAGGTAATCATAAAGTAAGACTATAAACTATGGATCTATCTAGAGTTAGTTGAGTAGAGTATGGTTCTATCTAAGTTGGTTGTGTCAATTAAAACATTAAGTACCTGTTTATTGAGTAAGTTGCTTATTTTATCAGAAATTAAAAAAAAAACATGTCATCCATTTATCCAATAAGTGGGCTTTACCGCTTTCAAAGACTCGCTTCTTGTTTCCATCCACCTGATATTTCAATCTCGGAAGTAAAAAGCAAAGCATATAAAGGAAGCAGAACATATCCTTTTATTTTGATTGCACACGGCAGTAAAGCCGCGGAGCTATAAAGGCCGATGCCAACGGAATATTCCACGAATGTTCCATGCGAAGTTAATAACAGATTGGAAATATGCGACGAATTTTATCGAACAGGTTTTCATTCAAGCGGAAAATTTTGTAATAATTACGTTTAACTTAATTGAAAACCAATTTACATGGTTCAATGTTTATTACCATATTTTCTCGTGTTTATAGGTATATAAACAGAATATGCTGGGCTTAACTTCGAGTTATTAAACAAACTGCAAGAGGGATGACATATCTATCGATATAGTAATAGAGAGACCAACAGATATTTAACCCTTTATAAGGCATAAAATTAAGGCGTAGAAATTATGCAAAATTAAACCCTATCAATTTAAAATAATGTTCCAGATCAGGCGGGAATTATATTCCCTCTGCCTTAAAAAGGCTCAATAGAAATACAATTGCAATGTTGTAAGTATTTTGATAGTATGTACCCATGTAGTCAATATTTATTATTTTATAAATACTTAGTTGTAAAATCGACATGCACAAAAACGAAATAGCAATGAAAATATGTCTTGTGTATGAAATGCTCACCCATCTTCAAGTATACTCTTCGGCGGTGTTAAGTGCCTGGTGCGTATGTGTTTCGGGTCTGCTATGTCGGCTACCGTGAGCCGCACTGTGGGGTTAATCGTGCCAGGCTTCGGGTACCTTACGCTTCTGATCTCCGGGTATGTCTGTAATAAACGTGTTTAGTTAGGTATTACATCAATGTAAGTAAAAGAATTAGAAGTAGAATTGATTATCTGTCTAAATTTGGATACCTACTTGGGGGATCGCTATTATACCATTTTGCATGTTGATTCAGAGTAGTTATCGATAATGTGGTGTAATAAGGAACCTCTTAGACTCGATAAAACGCCGCCGCAACACAACCGAGGGTATACATTTGCTGGATGTGCTCCCGTTTAAGTAAAATCTGCTGTCCATGTCTGTCAAACTTAGATAATATTCTGATATTTTTGGGGCTCACAACTTGAGACCTTGGCACGTTCAACTGTGGTTTACAATAGTAAGAAGAACGTACCTTTGCCGGGTCATCAGTGTCCAGCGAGGGCCCGTACCACGGGAACTTCTGCTCGAGCACGAGCGTGTCGTTGAAGGTGGCGTACAGCACCATGTGACCGTCGGCGGACATCCACAGCGCTGACCGCGTTTTTAGGATCTCCTCTGTAACAAATGGGAATGTTTAGATACCTGCATGCATCAGAGCAGCAGAACGCGTGATGAAATTGCTTCCAATACGACTTGACTGGCGCGATGACCCAAAATGAGCTAAATAATAAAATGAATAAATAGCCATGTCGGCTGTCTGATCGTACCATATACTACCTTGCTGAGGTTTCCTCAAGAGACTACGGTGTGTGTGTCACCTCTGGAGCAGTAAGCGTTCATACGACTTGGTAAGTGCCTGTCATTAACCTTTTTAACCGACTTCAATTTCATAGAAGGAGGAGGTTCTGTATTCGGTTGTGGCTATTTTTTTTTTTTTTTTTTTTTCTATGTACGTTCACCGATTACTCCGACATCCGTAGTCCGATTTGAGTAATTCTTTTTTTGTTTGAAAGGAGCTACCTCCGAGTTGGTCCCATTTTAATTTGGTTCTGTTCTGATGATGGGATCCATGAGGAATTGAGGGAACTCCTCAATTTTTAAAGGCACATGCATGGTGTTTTGGGCGTTTTCTTAAGCAACTCGAGCATTTTCTCTCGAAAACCACTAATTTGATGAAGTAGACCTGATGATGATGATTATTTTGATGATAATGATGATGATTTCTTTAAATGTAAATATGTTCAGCGATTACTCTGGCACCTGTGATCCGATTTGAGTAATTCTTTTTTTGTTTGGAAGAAGTTACCTCCAAGGTGTTTCCGTATTATTTTTGGTTCTGGTCTGATGATGGAATCCATGAGGAATTGAGGGAACTCCTCAATTTTTAAAGGCACGTGTTAAGTGATTTCGGGGTTTTCTAAAGTAACTCGAGCATTTGCTTCCGAAAACCACCAATTTGATGTACTGCAACTGTAGCCTTACCACGAGTTTGACATTGACATATTCGCTAACGTCTTATGCATCTAAATGTAACTTTTTATGCATCTCGCTCACACTAAGGTTAGTACGAGCGAGATGCATAGGAAGTAAGTTACACACATGCTAGCGAATATATCAATGTCAAACTCGTGGTAAGCTGGTAAGGCTACTGATCGGGGGTTAGGGTTAGGAGTTAAGGGGTCAGAGATTAACGGGTCGGGGAATGGCGGTTGAAGGGTTGCTGGTTCAGGATCGAGGGGTTCCTGGATCAGGGGTTGATGTGCTGTGAGGTTGAGTGATCGGGGGGCTGAGGGATTGGGTCAGTGGCGGGGCGGGCGGATGGATTTAGTTGACAGGAATTATAATTTCCCAGACGGACTCGAGACAATTCCTGGTTCAGGGTCGAGGGGTTACTGGATCAGGGGTTGATGCGCTGTGAGGTTGAGTGATCGGGGCGTTGAGGGATTGGGCCAGTGGCGGGGCGGAGGATGGATTTAGTGTAGTAGTGACAGGAATTATAATTTCCCAGACGGACTCGAGAAAATTCCTGATTACATACATATTTATTAAAGTAATAGGTACACGAATTTAGTGTTAAACATGATCTTGTTTTTCATTCATGCGTCGCGCTCTTAACAATGCGTTAAAACTAAAAATGGAAAAATAAAAACTTTTTACAAAAAAAAGCAAACCGACTTCAAAAAGGATGAAATAAAATATTATCCTTTTTGAAGTCTATGCGTTACCAACTGATATGTTTGAAGTCGGTGCCAAGCCAAGTAGTAACAATACCAGTCAAAATAATCAGCTTTATAGCTATAAATCCCATTAGAATGCACTAATAACTATTACAAATGTATAAGTAATTTTGTCTGCCTCTTTGTCGCCTTTTCATGGCTAAATAACTGAACCGCTTTAGGTGAAATTTGGCAAGAAGGTAAATTTCTTAAATTGTTTTATATTTTGAAATGTAGTCCTCTGGATAAGGGACGGGAAATTACTCAGTCCCAATCTCACACTTGCGTGCTATAGACTGTTCGAGCATTAGTAAGAAATGCTCTTTAAAAAAACCGACGAAAAAAAAATGCATTGGATTTCCACTAATGTGCCGACAAACATGGTACAGACTGCGCCAAGAAGGTTTGATCGTGTGTTCTGAGGTGTGTTCTTAGATACAATCGACGTCAAAGATATATTTACACTTTTGCACCTTACTCCTTTGTAATAAGGCGAAAAGTGTAAACATATTTTTAACGTCGACTGTACCTACAGAAAGTACGTTCATTGTCGTCGTGTAAGGCAATCCAACGTAGGTACATCCTTATCGAATCGCACCAAAATCATGGTATGCTTCAAAATTTGGCTTGGCACCGACTTCAAACATATCAGTTGGTAACGCATAGACTTCAAAAAGGATAATATTTTATTTCATCCTTTTTGAAGTCGGTTTGCTTTTTTTTGTAAAAAGTTTTTATGAATATCACGCCTATCGTGTGTGGCGCGTCATCGTGAAACTTGTCAGAATGCAGGAATGCTTTGGCGGCGGCAAAGTGTTAAACAAGCTAGTCATTAAAGAAGACGACGTAGTGTAATGTTTCGAAAATGTTAAAGACTCTGTTCTTAACTTTTAGCCGATGTTTTCGCGTTGACCAATTTGGAAATATCTAGTTTTTCAATTCTGTAGTCTTATTTGCTTTTTCAAGAAGGCTTATCAAACGGTGTACTGCCATCTCGCCGAAATATTTTTCGCCTAATTTCACTTCCCAACCAACTTATTGCAGTACTTTTAGTTGGCAAACCAATACTTAGCATATTATTATTTAGCATAATTTTTATTTGAACACAATTTTATTTAGCAGATGTTCATTTTACCACGATTCATTTAGAAAAATAGTTACTAAGCAAATGTTTTATTATACCTAACTATTTATTGTTAAATAACGTTTGCCCAAATTGAAATTTCGCATACTTTTTATTGGATCACAACTATATTTAGCATTTTTTTTATGACCCGTAAAACGAAACTGCTCCCAGAGATAGGTAGGTTATGGTTATTTTTTTTAAGACCCTAAAAACGAAATTGCTCCCAGAGATAGGTAGGTTATGGTTTTTATTTTTTATGACCCGTAAAACGAAACTGCTCCCAGAGATAGGTAGGTTAGGGTTATTTTTTTTTGATGACCCTAAATACGAAACTGCTCCCAGAGATAGGTCGGTTAGGGTTTTTTTTTTTTGGTGACCCTAAAAACGAATCTGCTCCCAGAGATAGGTAGGTTAGGGTTATTTTTTTTTGATGACCCTAAAAACGAATCTGCTCCCAGAGATAGGTAGGTTAGGGTTTTTTTTTTGGTGACCCTATAAACGAATCTGCTCCCAGAGATAGGTAGGTTAGGGTAATTTTTTTTTATGACCTGTAAAACGAGACTGCTCCCAGAGATAGGTAGGTTAGGGTTATTTTTTTTATGACCCTAAAAACGAAACTGCTCCCAGAGATAGGTCGGTTAGGGTTTTTTTTTTTGGTGACCCTAAAAACGAATCTGCTCCCAGAGATAGGTAGGTTAGGGTTATTTTTTTTTGATGACCCTAAAAACGAATCTGCTCCCAGAGATAGGTAGGTTAGGGTTTTTTTTTTTTTGGTGACCCTATAAACGAATCTGCTCTCAGAGATAGGTAGGTTAGGGTAATTTTTTTTTAAGACCCGTAAAACGAGACTGCTCCCAGAGATAGGTAGGTTAGGGTTATTTTTTTATGACCCTAAAAACGAAACTGCTCCCAGGGATAGGTACGTTATTCACAATATTAGGCGAAAAATAATTTATGCCTATCAATACATTCGACATAACAATAAAAGACATTTTGAAACATGACCAACTAAATATTTTGCTATACGATAATATTGTAAATAATCATTTGCGACATGTTATATATGCGAAACATTGGTCTGCCATCTGATAGTTTTGCCAAATTATACTATGGGAAAAATAGTTTGGGTAGTGATAATTTGCCATACAATTTTCGGCCACATATTAGTAAACCTTATCAAACATCTGATTGCGACATTAAGGTACCATTTGTTTTAACGATTAAACTTCTAACGATATGATAACTTTATGATAAGGTATAAAAGTGGAATAAAAACAACACCTTTACGATACACATGCAATACACAAAGCAGTAAAGTCAAATAATTTAACTTAATTGCAATATAACTTCTCAGTTGGCATTTCCATAAAGGCAGAATTATATCAAGAAAACCTATTTTCAGTGAAGTCTGGACGCAATGCAATTCTGAGCAATAACAGCAGAAGTGCATCTGGGTAATACGAGTCATAACAATAACAATAACATAATTTATTACTGCACACATTTCAGAATACTTGCACTCAAATAATACCACATACGAGAAACAGATGGCAATCTGCATTCACGTAATACATATTATAATTATAAAAATACAGTATGTATTATGAGTAGGTACTAATACTCATGCAGTATGTTTATGAAGTGGCCAGGACAAATAATTTGATATGAATACAAATTTGAAAATAATAACGTTTGTTTTTTTTAAAGAATATTATGTAATTTTAACTTTACTTAAAACTAACCAAAGAAATTGAAGATTTTAAGTACAAAATCGTATAAATTTACTTACAAGAGAAGTAAATAAAGGCTCCTGTAGTAAATCATGGTCATTTTGAAAATTATTCCAAAGATCATCGAAATAAAATACAGCCATCATGTAGCAGGTGAGATGATCAAAATAATCTGAAAACAACTTTCTTCTGGAGATAAATTAGGTGTGTGCCCGAATCGATTTAACAACTTTTTGTGATTTTGAACTGGTTTTGATACGACCTTGAAGAACGCTCACGCTAAATGGTGCATGCGGAATAAAGTGAAAGTTGTGTGTGAGATTACCGCCAATCACCAAGACGATCTTCGACAAATATCATATCAAATCCATAACGAATTGTTAAATTTAGAATAGAATAGAAATAGAAAATATTTATTTGGCATAAAAACATACATTAGGTACAGCAAATTAAATAAGTACAAAAAAACGTACACCAAATAGGATGCCGCTCAGCATAAGCAGTGTCTATAAGACACGGCGCTGGTTTTCAGGGCACCCAAAATTAAAACTAAAACTTAAAACTAATACAGAAACAGATAGAAACAGAACAAGACAGAACACGAGTAAATCTGAAGGCTCTAGTGCGTGTGTAGGCGTATCGGATATCTTGGCCACTCAGCCTTAAAAGAAAGTCACACGAACGATATTAAATCGGCCAAGGCCATTGTCTCCAGGTCTGGCGAAGTGTAACAAGTGTGCATATGCAATAATGTGCATGTGTTCTAATGTTAGCGCGGCGCGGCGTCAGTGTGCGCTCGGCTGCATCTGCGTCAATTCAAGCACTGCCAACAGTTTTCATTCACAGGATGATTAGTAATTACACTAATTAGGTTTCATAAACTAAGTTTCTTTTTTTAAGATTTTATTTTTTCAAATGTAGGCAATAGATGTAATTACAATCAAATTTTTTGCAAGATGTTTGTAAAAAGTTCTTCTTATATCTCTTTTTGTTTGTTATTTCATAATTCGGTTCGTTTTCCCTCTCAGCTTATTTCATAATACTTACTTTGTTTTGACGAAAATGTTGCGTTTCTTTGCTTATTTTGTATCCCTCGTTAACACAATAGAATCGAAGTACCTATCCTGTTTCTTTGTTTAGGAAATTACTTCTAAATTATTTTTTGTCAAGAAGACGGTTCAAACATTTGCCAAATTTATTAATTTGTATTGCTACCACAGCGAGTATTTTTGGTTTCATGAGTTGTTTTTTCTATAGTTTATTTGAATAAGCATAACTTGACTTGACTGACACGTCAATTATTTCAGCTTGCTTCGCTTTTACCCAAGTTTTATATAAGAAAGAATAAATATAATTTATTTATAATTGGACAATTTTGAACAATGTACTCTTGCTTGTACGGGGGTACTTCAAAAACCGTACCAACTTGACTTTAGACATTTAATTCTTTCGACCGATAAGAAATTCCTGTAATGATATTACTGTATTCGTAGTTGAAATATTCATGATCAAAATCGAATATTCTAATAACATCAACCTTTACCCACCCTGTGTGTCGTCTGTCTCGTGAGATGATACTAATAATATTAGCAGCTGCCAACCTACATTTCTCGGTCATTCACCTAGAGTGCTGTAATAGTACATTACTACAGAGGCCGGGACGAAAGGGGTTGCCGGCCGAAGACATATAGACGGCCGAGCGAAGCGAGGCCGGATAGGTCTGAGCGCGGGCAACCCCATTTCCCGCCGAGGTATGTATAGTGCTTTTCTCAAACATGCAATGAAATAAATAAAATAAAAAATCCACGAAACCCAAGTTTTATTTATAGAAAAAACTAAAAGTAAACTACACCCAAAATATAACCAACACGTACCTATATCATTATCACGCGTATGTTTTACACGAGTCGTGTATTTTTACTACCCGTATATTTTCATGTATCTTTGATTTTTTCGCCTTGTATCCGTCTGACTGTCGTTTTCGTCACATAAGTTTACATAGTCTTTCATGTTGATATCATGTTTCACATACATCGTTGCTTTATGCATGGAGTAAATAAGTATAATTTCCACAGTGTTGACGAATTTGTAGTTACATTCATTTAAAATATGCCACAAAACTGTTTCTAATAAACTGTAAGCCATTTTTCTTAGTTTCTCAAATAATAAAATTGCCATAAGCAACCATATACATACTTCGTCTTTGACTTGGCGGTAGAGGCAGCAAGTTATTAAAATCAATTCTGCTTACGCTGCCAATTCCAACACCTACGATTACAATTAATATTAATTTCATTATTTCGTCGAAACTCATATTAAAGTCAAAAAATCAACAACGCACCATAAATCCAATAAAACAGAATGAATATTTTTCAACTTTACCTCCATAACAATTTAAAAAATATAACTACGCGTGTTTGAGTAGACCTTTTTACCGCTAACGTTTAGATGAAATATATTAAATGTTTTTATTTGTGTAGTTAATTTTATACAGTCATGTTGATTTTATACAAATAAAACTGCAAATTATAGCAAACATTGTTTTTTGTTTTTTTTTATAGGCGTAGTGGCAGAGTGTCATTACGAACCATAAAGCAAATACTGCCTCTAGTTTTTTTTAATGGATGAATGCCACGATGCTGTGTCACATATATCTGTGAAATGGAAATTAAAAAAGAGGACTTTGCCGGCCTAGGCCTGCAAGATGTGTATGAAATTCCATTAACGACCTTTTGTCCTAGCCGCACCTGAAACGTCATACTTCGCAGCCTATTATAAGGAACATAACATCAATATTTCATTGCATGTTTGAGAAAAGGTTATGTAATGGAGTGTATCATCTTGTTGCTTCAGCTGCTGTCCCAGAGACCTATTCGAAAATCTCAACCTAATTTGATGACGATTTGACACTAACCGCAGTGTATATCTGTTCTGCTCCTTGGTGCGCAAGAGAGGCACTGTGCGCCATGTACCTAATATAAAGTTAATATTTTCCAAATTCGAATTGACTTCCTGGTAGTTTCGGTACGGTCACAGAAATTCAATTACAGACCACTTCCGGTCACTCTGCGTTGATGTTACAAAATAGTGTCGTACGGATAGCATGGTCGTGTTTTTATCACCTGTCATGTCATACGGCACTTTCGTACATACCTACTTATTAGAACGGGACAATGGTGACAGACGATAAAGAGGCGACCATCTTAGCCCAATTAGTGCGCTTTTGTTATCACCTCTTCTGACTGAAGAAGAAAACAGGCTATAATATGATGAAATACATTTCACCTTGGTCTATACCACACAAGTAAAACAAGCTAATACTTGTATTAGCTTGTTTTCCTTGCAGATTCTATAGGTATGTCTACATCGACGGTTTTTTACTGAAGCGGCACAGGCGACAACGCAACTGATAGTACGGATGTTATTGCAGAAGCAGGCAAAAAATAATTCGTGGATAAATATGAGATTGCTTAGCAAACCGTAAATCCATAAGATTGAATTGTTATCCTTATAATTTTCCTTATGACTAAACAACTAAATTTGGTTCCGGACAGCTTGTTATACGGAAAAACTTTGGGCCTGACCAATTAATCAAGAAATTTCATTTCAATCACTTCCCTTGTAGAGTGTAGGTATCTGTTACAAGCTCGGTTACTCTGCATCCACATGTTTACATTACTATACGTAGTTACCGTTCAGTTTTTACTAATTATTAATACAATCAATCGATTTCCAACGTTGTAAGCCTCATAAATCTCATCATTATTGTCGAACGGTTCACGTTAAGAGGTCTCAGGACAATCCAACGTAATCTATTTTATTTCTATGCTTAATAACAGCTAAAGATGCCTAAGATAAGATTCGTCTCCTTTTCTACCTATCCACTGAACGGCGTTACGTTTCTATTTCAATATTGGAACATCTTTAAGTAACGCCATAAGAACTGCTGACAGTATCTACGCGGTTTGGTATGGAAATTAACAGTAACTATTATTGCTTGTCTCCGGTTCAGCTAATGTAACGCGAGAGACTCTTCGTGCTGTGATTATCGCTAATGTGTTTACTTTCGGCTCGCGTTACCTCTCCGTTGGTTCAGCTCTCCGTATAGTGGAAGTAAATAGCTCTTTACTCGTACATTCCATATTCGAGGTTCGCACATAGATTTTTTGGAAAATAAGTTCGCTTTATTGATGAAGCTCTTATCGGATCTAATTAAGTAATTAACAGGAAGCATATTTACATACAAGTATGGCATTACAGTATTTAAGCGCTATTACTTGCATGAACACTTGTTATCGATTTAATTCTCAAAAAAGCAAATATTTAAGCAAATATTTAATCATTGCCTAAAATATAATTTCCATTATGCAATACATATCCTGATCAGTAGCAAACTAAAATACGCTATTATAAAGTAAAAAAATAAATACGTTATGATATATTTTAAGATGCCTCAAAAGCTTATTCCTACCTAACTATAAGCCTATTCTCAAGCTTATTGTATAGTTGACAGTGATTTAATTCTCCGGCCAGTCGTAATAATTCACGATGTTGTAATATTGCCTTCAATATAAGTATTTACAGAAATACAATGAAAATACATCTGAAAGGATCGAAAATCATGCTTTTCTGAAGTTTACTCAAGACTACAACTCCCGTGAAGACAACTTTTTATACAAAGCTCTACTGAAGAACATGTTGGAATGAATATGAACTTCGAACAATGGATATTCTGAATGATTTCAGTTTAAAACCCAGCGTCTAACAGATCGTGTCGGGACAATGGTTTATTAACTTCGCAAAAACTGTAAGTGATGAAAAATTATCATTTAAATGGGCCTCCGTTATAAATGGCAGGCGGGGCGAGGCTGAGGTACCTATAGGTATCTTTCCGTTACACACGGGATTTTTCTCTTTAGGAGCACGATGAAATGTTTAAAGTAGTCAACTCGCCTATTATAGTCAGAAATTACCTAAACGCACCGTTCTATTACTTAGTAGACACATACACGTTTGTAGTAGGTAATATATTGTGATATTAACAAGCATAATAATTCGCAGAACTATTAAGGCCAACAATGGTGACGGGAGTTGCCTGACTTCAGTGGCAGTGGGCGGAGCATATTGTCGTCGACTAACGTAGCAGTGCAAAGGTGACCAGAGGCCCTGCAGCGAAAAACTAAATCGAAATTTCTTTATCTGCCTCTCTATCTAATTTTTATTTTTGTATTTTGCGCTAGACCCTCAGGTACTGCGAGACGCATTATGCTGATAATAAATAAATACACCTGATGAACTAACTACGCAAGTTCGCAGACAGTAAATACAGCTTACGAAGAAATCCATACGGTCGTTTTAGAAGTCCTGTGACCTTAGTCTTTGCCCAACAGTCCAGTCCAAGTCGAGCAAAACAAAGAGGCACGGCCGTACCATCCTTTTCCCGAAGCGATTCAGGCGATTTTCGATGTCCTGTAATTTTGTGCTGGCTAAAGCTAGAACCCTTAATTTTCAGTGATATATAGGGCTTAACATGCTTTAGATATATTCTCAAAAACATTCAATTTGAACTTGTAGTTTAAGAATTATTGTACGTCAAAGTTCCTTAATTTCGACACTGCCACACTCACTCACTCACGATCATCATAATGCTAAGGTACTTCTAGTATACCCACAAGCTTCAAATTTTAAACATAAGTAGTTTTCAGCTTATCAAGCCATAGAAAACCTAAAAATATTGCAATATCAGTCACGTTTTAAAGATTTAAAAACTGCATAAGTAAGTTTGTAGTCCCATATAAATATATGGTATTACAAAGTTACTGTTGCAGTTCCAATAAATAGTAGGTAAAGTAAAGGTCTGTGATGTATGATGTGAGTATGAAGATGTGTATATGTCGTTATTATATGTGTATAGTACGAGTAGGTATGGTATGGATATGAGTATGGTAAGGATATGAATATGGCATAGGTTCATACCTATGGTGCGGGTATGGTGTGGGAGTTGTAGGATGGGTACTTGCATGGGTATTGAGTATTGTATGATGAGTACAACTACAGTTTGGTATGGCCATGAGCCATGAGTATTGTATAGGTATGAGTACGAGTAGAGTGCGGGATGGGTATGAATATGATAAAAGTGGTAGCTGACGTACAAGAAGTGGTACCCGAAAAGAAGGACTACCTACAAAAAGAAATGAGATCCCATCAAAAACATTACATGTAAAAAGATGCAAGTCTCGCAATGCAATTCTTCTAATACAAAAAAGTTTTGAGACCAAGTCGGTTAGTCAGTGCCAGGGGGTGTTAAACCGTATCAATAAGATATCTTTAAGTTTTAATACATATAATGACTTGGCAATCGCACATAATGCTTTACTCGTACCGTAATCGTAAATATGTATTTATGCTCAAACTGCATGCGATTAGCGCGTTAGCGTTACGTTTAATATTTTTATTAGTTGACGATGATACTTGTGTCATTATGCAGCCGTGCGATGGCCAAGTCATTATACGTATTCAAAATTAAAGATATCTTATTGATACGGTTTAACACCCCCTGGCACTGACTAACCGACTTGGTTTCACATAACATCTCAAAACTTTTTTGTATTAGAAGAATTGCATTGCGAGACTTGCATCTTTTTCCATGTAATGTTTTTGATGGGATTTTAAGTTTACATGAAAAATAAGCTTAAATTACAAAAATAATAGTACAAAGAACCTTAACTGAAATTATTTTTTAAGGAACTACCAAATTCAATTTAAAATAATAACAGAGACTTTCGGCTCGATTCGGAAAATGAATTAGATTTCTACTAGACTTCAACAAGTTACGATACGGATAATTTAAAGATATTTGTAAGATAGATATGTCAAATTTGACGTTTCCGCGATTCTGGAGGTCCTCTTGAACGATTTCGACAAGTTATGACTTAGATATCCAAGTCACATCTAGTCGATATCTAATGTAGATCTAGTTGATTTCTAAATCGTCTCAAGATCTTGTGATTATCTCGAAATCCGAATAGGCCTGTTTGAGAAAAGCGAGCAAGCTACGTTTTGAGATAAAGATGCAATTTTCTAGAGAAATAACCAAGATTACTGGGAGTGCAGTATTGACAAAGAGCATTAGGCACCTAACTCGGCAGGCCGTGTGTCACGCGGGAAGCGACTCGACTCGCGACATCCGGCAGAGATTATCGAACGGGAGGAGTGATAAATAACCTCAGCTTATGGAATAGTTATTTTATCCTGTTTCCCGACGGACGTCGCAGAAAGGGTTTTTAGAATGTATTCGTGAAAATTTTTGATTCTTGTTTAGTTAATGTTCCTTTGGTTAATGTTTGGATAAATAGTTAATCATGAAATAAAACTATTGAAACGGATTATATCGCGTATATTGAATACATACTACATCCCGACGTTTCGAACCGTTTACAGCGTAGTTTTATTTCATTAGTAACTATCGCGGTAACCGAAGACAATGTTAAATAGTTAATGTTTCCATCGAATTACATTAGGAAGCCGAAGATAAAACAAACGTTGACTAATGGACACTACAGCAAAACAATCAATCAAGCTAAGTGTATTCGTAAATCTTTCCGTTTCTTTTGATTTATTTTACATAAAAAAATCTCATACACGCTGTTTTGAGAGGTGCTCAGAAAGAACAAGAATGTTGCACATGCTACGAACATGTTACAAGCTCCGCTGGCTCATTAGCTTCCATAGAAAAAAGTATAAAAGCAGGCACACAAAAAGCTTTGCGCCCGAGTGAGTTTGCGCCGAGACTGCGGCGATGGCAGGAAAGCAGTTAGATTTTATAAAGGCTTTGCTGCTATCGGTGCACCGAGGTCATCCGGTGCAAGTGCATCTGAGTGAAGAAAATGTTTTGGTGCCCGTACCCTAATCTCATTTTCACTGAAGCGCATCTTCATATTCTCTTTGTTTGGTCATACTATTGCTAAAATAACCTATATTTGAACTCTATTATTCGGTGATATAAAGAATGAGATAAGTATGAAGACAGAGAACTTCTTCTGTTTACGTCGACAAGAAGATAAGCACGAAACTATTATTTTTAACAGATTTCATAAAAGGAGGGTTTTTACGAATTAAATTTACCGAATCTTTCTTTTATGTTAATACATAGTAGAGCCAGCCAGATTACTCACAATGTGGTGAAACGACCACAATACCAATTACCATTAGTAAAGTGGCAATATAAACGCAAACGTGATTGTCTTTTCAAAAGTAAGTGAACATAAATTTTCTGCTTGCAGGTTATGTTATTAAATCTCGTGACTTGACTCTGTGTCGTAAAAATTTAACGTCACAGTTTATTAAGTGGCAACAACTTGCACAGCTTTAAAACAGTGTTGGCTGCACTATGCTACTATTATTTCAGTCTCTACTGGCCTGGAAAATTAAATATTTGTCTAGATTTAGTAGTGTTTAAAATGTTTCATTAAATTGATTACATACGAAATTTAATTGAAACCTGACAAAAAGTCAAAATAATTCGTAGCAGGTGCCTGAAATATTTTGATACACCGAACTCGCGTAGATGTATAGTTGCAACAAACTGTTGCTGCACTCAAAAAGATAAAAGTTCGAATCCGAATTGTTGAAAGTCATAAATATATACAAAGCTATTTATAAAGTACTCGTTATTCCCAAAGAGATGGTAAGAAAAAGCCACTGAAACGAAAGAAGTCTATTCCAAGTTTCAATTACAGCAGTTTGAAATATTATCAATTCCGCAATCATTTTCAATATAGCGGCACTGAAGATGCGAATTGGATGGTACAAAATCGGCACAAGATCGAGTCTGGCAGTGCAACCAGTGTTCTGTAGGATATTGCTGAACGAAAAACGCTTTTTCTGAAAACAGGATTTTCGATAAGGCTAGTAAATATGAAGATTAAATCACATAGACTCAACCCGGACAATGGTAGACTTTACCTTGAATATAATTAATGTAAATACAGTTAGTTATGAAATCTCAGTGTTATTTGGAAGGTTTCTTACGAAATAATCTATGTAGAGGCGAGGGCCAAGCCAAGATGACAATCATATTCAATGTTGATTTATTATTATCTCGATAAGTTTGATAATTAAAATTATGTATTTATAAGAAAGTATTTTGTTTTTATTTATAGACTTAATATACCTGCAGACTAAATAACACCTCAGAATTTTTTATCCTTTTAGCGCATCGAACCTCAAAAATAAAAGAAGTGCGGGAAAGAACTGGTTCCAAAGTAAGTAAGTATGTATAAGTATTCGTATTACAATTGTTCCTAAAAATAAAACTTTTAAAAGTGATTTGGGCCTAAATATTTTCTAAACACGTCTAAATGGATATTTATTGTTAAGAGTCTGCAGGAAAACTCCAGCTGTTGGCAACAAAAAGGGTTCGTATCATTATAAGACAGCCTTCAACCTGCCAGCACCAGTTTCCCGGCATCCTTGTTCACTAAAAAGCCCAACTGCTTACAAATTCAAGACATTTAAGCCCTTTTAAAGACAAACAGAGTTGTATAAATGAAACGCATCGTCATGCCGCTACAACGAAACGAACCTGTACATTAGCACAGGCTATTGAAAATTATCTAATCTGTAGGAATATCTGACAGGTTCTCCTACAATCTATTATTGCGCCCAAGATTAAGTATAGCTTCAAAAGAAAATATTTCACAGTAGTAATGTCGTTTCTTATGGTACGTGGAATCTTACATAATTATTTATTACAGAGAAAAAATGTTTTAGTATCTACCTGGGGAGCAGTAGGTATATGACTATAAATTACAAGAAATAATGTAAGAACGCCCTACTGCCAGCAAGGTCGAATACTCGTATAACTGTGAGGGAGAATTTTATTACAGCATTACCAGTTATCATTGGAAATCCGTACAGACTGTAATTGATGACTAGGCATGCCGTGACAAATCACAAAATACTGTCGTAAATGTCACTTATGCTATCAGTTGGGGACACAGTCTTATTATATACTTAGCTAAAATGTATGGAAGTAAATACGAATGCTGCGCAAGCTATCACTACTACCTAGTTTAACTTATGTGAACTCTGGATTCAGCGTCTAAAATTCCATATGATGATTAGTCTGAGTAGTACGTCACGTCCCAATATTTCGTTTTGCATTAGCTCGAGCAGATCTGCGTCAGCCAAGCAAAATGGTGAAAATGGAGTAATTTTCACAAGAGAAACTTTTATAGACAATCTGCTGCAAGATGAAGTTACCAGGGGCACAGAATCAGGCGAAGGTAGACGAGTCATTAGGCAGGTAGCGCTCATTTACAACCGGCGGCACGGAACGATCTCGCGCCCCCGGCTAAATTAAAGCGAAACACCTCGCGAGGGGCCGATGAAATATCCTAAATAATGTTCTTTAAGAATATTGTTCCTTATTTTTATGAAGACGGGAAAGTGAATTTTGTTGAGCAAATAGTTTTGGTTCACTTGTTACTATATTTTGAAATAAAGCTACTGATATGAACACAAGAGAGAAAAACTAGGGAATATAAATAAACACAGACACGTAGGTATATTAAAAATAAATATATAAGTAGGTATTTATAAATTCATTGTTGAAAAATTCGGAAAAATAGCCGTTACTTTATATAGCAACATTTTGCGCAAATCCCGGCACATTCACGTCTCGTCTCTACGAGGCATTTCCGCTACATTTTCTCAGTATGTATCAAATGTAGTATTGGATACGACACAGAGCTACGACCGTAGCTTAGCAATATGGAAGTAGATTCCAATTTAACATTTTGTTAATGACCTAACACAAAAAGAGGAAAGTCAGCTCCTGGTAGCGGAAAGAAAGATCTTTCGTAAGATCCTGGGACCTATCATGAGAGACAACGGCACGTGGACGATACGGAAGAATGCTGAAATCGGGGAGAGTCCAATACCATCGGCGAAACGAAATCCCACAGACTTCGCTGGTTCGGTCACCTATTAAGAATGGGAGAGGATCGGGCTGCCAAGAGGGCGTACCTGGGAAGACCGACTGTTGGCCGCCCGGTAGATACCGCTGGAGAGACAGTGTGGAAGCGGATCTGCGTCAGCTTCAAATCGATAATTGGCAGGAAACGGCACAGGATCGGGAAAAGTGGCGTGCTCTCGTTTCGGAGGCCAAGACTCTCTTTGTGTCGCTGAACCATAACTATTAGTTAATAGTTAGTAGTAAGTTTGAACTGGTTTTGATAAGACGTTGACGATCGTAAAAAAGGATATAAACCCTAACAAGTCTTTAAATCTAAATCGGGCTTATGCTTATTATAGGACTATAGTGGCAGTTTGTCATAATAAAGCTACAGGCCCATTCTGTTTCAAAATTTTGCTTGGTTCTGATAAAATGGAATCAGAATTCATCTTATAAAGCTTTTCGCTCGCATTTATTGGTGCCTGATAAATCACACCAAACTGTTATGGTTTATCAGGCACCGATTGGACAGACAGGCTGGTGTCGATTCAAAAACCATACCAAACTGTTAAACCAAAATCGGCTACTAATGTCCTTTGGATACAAAATTTACGAATTACCTTTGAGTTTAATCCGTCGCTCTCCGTAAGCCCTAAAACGTTCACATTATATAGTTAGTCTGTTCGGAAAGAGAAAAATCGTAGTATGTATTGGGCCCCAAACAATACACGACTCTTCTCTTTCCGCACAAACTCTACACACACAACAGTTTATTATTATTGGCAAAACATCGCTAGTTGAACTTTCTGTTTCCAAACTTTAATGTTTTGTTACCAACCTAAGTCACATACGAAGTTCAAAAGTTTGTTGAAATCGAACGTCCGCAGTTGAAAACTTACTCGCTGATAATTAACTTGCAGAAGTTAGCCAGACTTGGCGAAGACAGTGCTTTTAGAGTTATGAACTAACACTAATCGACAAAAACCTTGGAAATTAATTAACTACCGATTCTTAAACGTTGTAATTACGAATTTAGAAAGGTATTTCGTTTGTATTTAAACAATCGTAACGATTGGCCTAATAAAATTGCCACCAAGACGCGTGGAAGGGGGGGAGGCCTTTGCCCAGCAATGGGACACAATAGATGTATTTAACAAAATTCTTGGAGTTAATTGTCCGTTAAGAATAATAAGCAAGATATATTGATAAAGAGCGGCTTAAAGTTATAGCTTAAAGATTACGCATTATAATAAAACAACTGAATATTGTAGGTTGGTATGTTTCGTATTATAAATGAATAGGTAACTAGTAAGCAGTTTAGAAGCGTAGAGGTGCTCCTAATAAATGCTTCTCATCTGCGGATTTCATCGAACTGACTTTAGAATTAATTTTCTCTCCCATTTCCCCACCTGATACCGCTAAAGTGAACCGATGAACAGATAATTACTGAAGATAATGTAGATAGGGGAAATCCTAAACTTCTCTACAGCTATTAGTTTCGATTATAAAGAAATAATTTATTTTAACTCCGAATAATCTTGTATTCTAGGTGTATAAGTTGTCAGTTTAAAAATCAAACCTTTTTTTTAAGTTTAGTAAAATTCGGGATGTTCGTGTTAGTGTATGTAAACACAATATTGAATATTTGAGCGAGTTTTAATGATAAAAATGAAATATAGGTCAGTACCTAACAATATACGGACAACGTAACCATATTAAGTTTGAGTTGACGAATAAGTATAGCTGCCAATATAAATATACTCGTAAGAAAAAATGAACATTTTTAGTGAAACTTATTGAAATTCGGAGCATCTAAGTCAGTGGAGACACGCGTGCTCGTTATACTGTTCCGATCTGATCGAACTTAAAATTGGTGCAATTTATGTAACGCTGGTATCTCGGCTGGCCTCTTGGAGGAGTGCCATACGCGGGAGTTAGTTAGTTATCGCAGAACGTGGAGCCAAGTTTTCTTTATTTATACGGGTAAGTTTTATGATAAGTAGTTTAGTGGGGCCAGTTTTAGGGAGATTTATTTTAAAAATAATTTAGCAGAGATAAACTCTGGGAGCAAAATTATCGACCTATTTTCATTGGAGCCAATTAAGTAGATTATGTATATTCTTGACCTACACCCAGAAAGAAATTTTACTTATTTGAGCATCGATGTACTTACCCAATACGATGTACTTACCCAATAACAGCATTCACAGTTGAAAACATTAAAAAAGGAACGGCCAAGAGCATTTCTGGCAGAGTTGAATGAAAGGTTACGAAAGCCACTACGACAAACTAAACTTCTGAAATGATCGCCAGCGTAACGACTTCTGCGACGCTTACGAAGTAACAGGTACTGACTAGTAAAATTTACAAATATTATAATGTAAACTCACCCTCATACAACCAATCCGGCACGCCATTATAAATGGTCCCAGGCTTGCCGGTGTCCGTTACACGATAGCCAGTGGAGGAACGCGGCGCGGGCCGGTAGTAGATGTCGCAGTCCTTCACCGTGATGAGCCCGTGGCCCTTGGGGGTCCACGCGGCCAGCAGCAGCGCCGGGCCCTCGGTCACCACGCCGCCGCCCACCTCGTCCGGTAGTGGCGTTAGAGGATACGACTCGCTGGAATAAAAGGTTGTGGTTAATATTTTATTATTTGGCTCTGTGTGATCTAGGCCGCGCAAGCCATAGCTCCGCCATTTTGGAAATGATACGAAAAAATGTTTGACGAAGGTGAAATGGAGACCTTCGCTTGAGATGCAAAATTCAATCAAAATGCACGTGCTATGCGGTTTTACTCCAAAACGACCTAAACGGGCCTGTGTTGCTTGTTTAGGTCCTTAATAATTTATTATAGAGAGTTAAATATATTGCGCAAGGCAATGGTTCATAGATAACAGCGATATAGGTAATACTGTTCGCGTCTTTGTTTTATCTTGATTGTAAAATAATAGTTTGGAATTCTGGTTTTCCACAAACAGTACTTGTAAACCGTAAACCATTTTAAAAGTTCCATATTCAACATATGTACATTTAACTATATAATGAATTTCGTCATTTCATTATCTTGTATGGACTGTATTTATTTATGTCTCAATGCACATCGTAGGCCACTTCAGACTTAGGGACTAAATATTTCACGTTTTAAGGACGAAGGTCTGTTATCCGAGCTAGTCGTGGCAATTTACACATTCCTTTTATATTATTTTGGCCTTCCCTTAGAATTTGTAAAACACTGGTTCGTATACCGCCTACAGAGGGCATGCTCATTTAAAATTCCTAGACTCATCTCTTTATTTATTCATGGAAATATAAGTAGAAAAGGCGCTCCATATGTGTTATGCAAAATAGATTCACTTAAGCCATTGCATTCCCGGCTACCAGAACTACCAGGAGATAAGAAAAACAAAATGGTAGGCGAAATAATCTGTAGGAGAGAGTTTTTACTCGTGACTCTGTAACTCTGTATGAGGTTCGCGTATTTTCTTTGTGAACTTGCGAGCTTGTATTAGATGATATCTTCATTGCTAACCAAGTTTATGCCCTCGGTCAGATGGAAAAATAAAATGTGCATTATTCTTTATACTCACTCGTATGATAGACCAAAAGTTACTTCGTTTTCTTTATACTCACTCGTATGATAGACCAAAAGTTAGTTCTTAGTTCCAAAGTTACTTCGTTTAACAGCCTGTGGTAGTGATCCTGCCTACGAAGCAGGAAGTCCCGGGTTCAAATTCTGGTTATATTTTAATCTAATTACGCACTGCAAAATTATCTCCGCGATTTTTATATTCTGGCTGTAAGTTGCGTAACCCTTTTGCTGTTTATTATAAGCGGAACAAGACTTTTTATTGAATAACAAAACGATTGCATAGCGTCAATACTCGCATCTGGTACTGTAAACAACATTTTTACACATAGTTATCACTGAACAGCAGTATGAGATACCTACGAGATTTAATACACTCTTAAAGTGATGATAGGCAAATACCTGCCAAAAATAGATATATATTGTACAATACTATTTACCTTACCTTCTACTTTATAATATGATACCTAAACCATCGAAATTAAAATAATCAAGGAAGAGAAATTGACACATTTATTGAAAAAGAACATCATTATGCCCGAGTAAATTGACTCCAGCCACTTAAAAAGGGAGAAAAGTAAACACTTCCATTTTCTGTTGCAAAAACACCGATATCCTTTCTTCCCGAATTCGGAACACGTTTCATTAAGGCAGGTACAAACTACAAGCTAAGGCCATGAATTCACGAGGCAGCCGAGCTGCTACCACGGTGAAACCATTTCGTAATCAATCTTAACATAATACATTAAAGTTGATTTTCGCATGCCCCTTCTCGGCCCAGCAGTTTTATTTTGTTCTCACAATGGAGTGAATGAAAAGTGGCAGCGGCACGGAACACTGCTTTGTTCAGTTGCTCGGACTTTTTACTTCTTTTCGCCATTCTTTTTAGATCGTACAGGAAAAACAGAAATAATTCATGACGAAATTTTGGTAGGGAAATGTTATACAGTGTTGTGCATTTTAACTAGTTCTGAAAACAAAACAACATCGTGCTATAAACACAATTTAAAATTTTGCACACCACCAAGATGTTATTTACGTATATCTGTTTTACATATTGTCAAAGACATATGTAACTTCGTATAAGACGAATACTCTTAATTCAAGTAAAAGTCATTCTCGAATAGATGCCGCACACACCTTTAGCCTATCCTCGGCTAGATGGCGTGACGACACCGTTTCATATTTAACAATTTTAACACATAGATATCAGTGAATGAACATGGATCAAAATGATATAAAAATAATAACATCATTTATCCATATATATACATTTTTTGATAACTTTATACGTTTTCATTTTGAGTTTTAGTCGTGTGTCGATAGATGGCAGTAAATTTACAGTGACTACAAAATTTACAATGACAGGACCCCTCTATACTATCTATTCTTTTTGATATTGTCAAGCAGAAACCCCAATTTGACGTTATTATTAGTTCTGTCGTGAACGGGTCTGTATTGTCGGTTATGTAGCATAATTTCTAGAATCAAATTTCCTAAGTACGACCATGGACCTAGAATACTACGGACGTAGTTTTGCTAAGACAAAAACTGTGATTCCATCATCCACCAATTTCCTAGTATTTACGCGTGACACACACACATTGACAGTTATCTCAATGCCCTCATCCACCAATTTGCCGTCAGACGGATCGAAACATCAGTGAAGTAAATTTGTCCAAGAAAAATGTAAAATATGCCGGCATGCGTAGTTAAATCCTGCAAGAATTGTACCGATCGAAAGAAAAAAAGTGACGGAATAACTTTTCATAGCTAATTTTATGAATTATCACGGTATAGTACATAAAATCTCCATATTTCATTATTTATAAATGCGAAACAGGAGTGTGACCAGTAAGTTGAATAGGGTAATTTCCCGAAAGTAGGGTAATTGATGTCCTTCTTATTAAATCATTATGTGTATAAGAGATCATTAATTAGGATATTTAGGTAAATAGCTAAATTACTGATTTTGCATTTCAAACTAGGTCGGTATGGTAATTTCCCGATAATAAGGAGATTAAAGACGTTTACATGAATAATGTTTGATAGTTAACGTTTATTTGTTATGTAAGGTAAACATACACATGGTGCTCGACGCGGTCCCAGTCCAGTACATGTCATCTTGAAACTTAAACTCTAAATCATAATTAGATTCCAAAAAATGTTGCCACTGCAATAATTTGTTTGTAAAATAGTAAATTCCTTTTTATAAATAAATACGCTAAGATAATTTATTTATTGGTAATTTTACGACTACGATTTAAAAAAGTACTTTTATTTACTTATTTTTACATAAATACAAGACGCGCTAGTAAAAAGTGGCAACATTGTCTTACTTTTTTTGGAATCTAATTATGATTTAGAGTTATAAGTCATTGTCAATAGAGGTGACAGCAAGGTGTCATCTATTGGGCATTAACATGTCGAGCACTAGTACATTTACCTTATATATATTTATTTATTGTTTAAAACCAGATATGATACAAGTTAAATATCATTAGGTATTGAAAATAATATTTGCACAAAGTAATTGTGCAACAATGCGCATTTTCAAGACCTATCAGTTAGATACACACTTTTTTTTATTGTCTAACGTAAAACTGTCCTATTTTAATATTTGAAAACAAGGACGATATTGAAAATAATTGTTTCACCATTAGGGGAGAATTTGTGTTACATGGTATCACTCGTCTACAAGCACACTTTCAAACCGTCCGCCATTGCAGTGTCACAGTTTGTCTTAAGTGACATTCCCTCTGTCAAATATATAACTCTATGAGTACGACCATGGTATAATAATATACTCCGCCTGGTACTCTATTCCGAGATTCGCGTATGACCTAACTGACACGGGCCTACGTCATCATGCTGTTTACAGGTTCTCAAACTTTAAAATGTGGGAGAATTTTAACCAACGGTGAAAATTATTTTAACGGCATTAATTTTAAGTTATTCATGTAGAAACATAGTAAAATAAAACAAATCTATTGTATTAAATTAAACTTTATTTATCTATACAAGACAAACGTTTGAAAAACGAATTCACAGTTACACATTATTAATTACCAAGCTTACGACGTGAAAAGTTTGGAAAACACTGCGACTGCTGACACTGAGCGAGAAGGAAATAACAATTAACACGCGTTCGACAAGGATGACGGTCAGTGCATGAAGTTATCTAGATCCGAATTGTCAAATGTGACAGCGCTATCCTGTGTTGCCAGTAATGTAAACAGAATTACCCGAACGTCTGAAATTTCTTTTGTGAATCGGAAGATATTGCTAACGAATAATTAAAAATGACGTGTTATTGTAAAATTTAAGATAAAATACATATAAATGAAAATTATAAAATTATAAAGAAATATTTTAACTTATTAACCATAGGTATCATGGTATAATAATATACTCCGCCTGGTACTCCATTCCCGTCTTTTCTAGGTCACCTAACTGACACGGGCCTACGTTATCATGCGACAGCGCTATATGATAATATGCGATAGCGCTATATATAGCGGCCATGTTGTTGTGACGTAGGCCCGTGTCACTCTGGGAATGGAAGACCATGTTTTATTAGACTATGATAGGTATAATGTACCCATGTAACATGACTGTTATGTTGAAATAAAGTGGCAATGTTATTGTGACGTAGGCCCGTGTCACTCTGGGAATAGAAGACCATGTTTTATTAGACCATGAGTACGACATTCCTAAAGACAGAACATCGAAAATCAAAATGTCTAATGTACGAAATTCCTAAAGATGCATGTCCTACGGTTAATCAACCTATGTTTTAAATGTCTAAAGTACAATAGTGCACGAAAATACTACCGACCTTTTTTCCTACGTTCAGCTGACCTAAGTTTAAACTATATAAATTGCGAAATTTCTAACGACATTTCTCCTATGTTTAGCTGACCTTAGCTTAAAGAGTCTAACGTACGAAACTTTCCGCTTCGGGCATCTGATCTGAAGCTACCTAACGAACCTAACCTACCTACCTCCCTACGATTTTTCCCCCAAAGTGTACTGTTTTCACGGACGTCACACTAAACTAAATCAATAGGTAAGTAGGTTAGGTTCGCTAGGTAGATTCAGATGCCCGAAGGGCAAACCGCCCAGAAACCGTCAACTCAGGGTAATAAAGTAAATGTTCTCGGAAATATTGATTTTCAATATATGTATCGTCATTAGGCTTTTTGAACGTAGCTATTTTGAGCACTAGAAATATTGACTTTCAATGCATTGTCCTTAGGCATTTTGTACAAAGGAATATTGATTTTCGAAATAGAGATCGTTCGATTAAAAGTGTATTAGGACATGCATCTTCAGGAATTTCGTATATTAGACATTTTGATTTTCGATGTTCTGTCTTTAGGAATTTCGTACTTAGGAAATTTGATTTTAGAAATTATGCTACATAACCGCATTGTCCGCCATAACATAAAACATTTGATAACCTATCCCATTTTCAGAATTATATCGTAAGTAGGTATAAAAACATAAGGCTTGTCCTGTCCGCTTCGGTTAACAAGTTTAGGGACTCCGCATTTATTGCCGCAGCTCCGCAACACGATACTTAGGGCCAATATATAGCCCATTACATTTTATGCGGCCCTAGGACTCGGTATCGGGTTGCGCTGTATTACAGGAGGCCTACCGCGAACACCGAAGTTCGCAAATTGCGTGTATCTTTCTTTGTCACTCTTATTAGGCCTTAATTGGAGTAAAAGAGAAAGATGTCCGCAATTCGCGTATTTCGTTATTTGCGGTAGTAGGCCAGAGCCGATGCCAGGTCATCAATCATGTTGCTGTCCCAAATTGAGGTGTGAATATTTGCAAGAACTAGTGTTTGACACTTTTAGTGATAAGCGCCCCATTTCCAATACAAAATGAGGACACCTAGAGACCTAGACGGCGTGTTCTTGGCAGTGAATGTGTTAAGATTGATTAGACAAGCGTTTTGTGTCTGTGTTATATTTACGCTTATTTTGTGATAGTGTACAATCAGCAACACTCCTAACTGTTACATCGTTGGACCTTAATAAGTTATTACAAAAGGCATAAGATCCACCGACGTACAGTTAACAGTGTGGGCGATGGTAAAGGAGTATGTAAGCGTGCTTGTAAGCAACATTATAAGTGAGCTCGTACAAATGGGAGCTGCGCCTGTCACGTCTTTGAAATAACACGCTAGAATAAGCAAGTGTATGCAGAGTAAACGTGTCGGCACGTGAACCTATGCAGAAATTACTCTTTCTTTTCCTTTGGCAAACAATCATAACTATATTTTCGGGTTTAATCCACTCGGATTTTATGTTAAGCAAATATGTTACTTGGTACAGTCACCTACAATATTATGTTACTCTTCGAAAGCTGTAAATATATCTGACACGATCTTATTTTTACAGCCCTAAGAGCGTGTCACATATTTTTGCCGCCTTCGAAGAATATCATACTATTGCAGGTGACTGTACCGCTAAATGGTGAAGTATCTTGCTCTACACAATGAAAAAATATTAACCTTTTAATTGCGAAATTAACATCGTCTGACTGTTCTTAATTGGTTAATATTATGATTATTACTTATTAAGTGTATGGAGATACTTAAGTTCTCAATAAAAAACAGCGTTCTCTTCAAAAGATTCAACACCACAAATTATATAACTTAATGGAGTTAATCAGCATTCCAGACCCCGCAGTCAAAACCCTAAAAAAGGCATAAAACTTCCTTAAAAATAAATTACTCGGTCGTTTTATTCCTTCTGGCGCTCGGTGACGAAAGTGCCGGGGGACCCGTTAAAAGTTCCAGACGCGGACCTCAGAGGACCCGTTAAGTAAAGGGCATTCCTTAAAACCGAATGGCTTTATTCAAGGTGAGCTAATGGTCTGGTTTGAGGCGTTAATTTCAGACAAGTCAGTGAAGTTAAAAAAAAAAAGAGATAAGTTAAGGGGCCCACTGATTACCAGTCCGCCGGACGATATCAGCCTGTCAGTTGACCGCAGGCAAGGCCACGCACTAACAGTTCTCTGTCAGTTTTCGGCCTGACGACTTACACGAACCGATCGTGTGTGGCCGCCTGACGATTCCAGTCAGCGCCGACAGATATCCGCCGGACAGTCCGTGGCCTCGAGTCCAGTCAAACACACATCATGAGGTAGCCGGCCGGCGATCGCCACACGTTACAGCATTAGTAAATTCTACTTTATTCCTAGTAATTAAGAGTTCATAGTCCCTAAAATAAGCATACGACTTTTTGTCTTCGAACATCACGGATACGGGCTTCTGTCAAATTGAAATAGAATCAGTAAGAAAAAACAGATATGTACGTTAGTAAAATTCAACTTTAATTCTAGTAGTTACAGTTCATAGGCATCATTTTAATTTTAAGGCATGAATACAACAATGCGAAGGTTGCATGTATCTAGTTTGTCAAGACTTTTCTTTATTTATCATGTTGTTACCTCGCAACTGTTGTTTACTGTTAGTCAAAAATAAATGTCATAAAGAGAATTATAACATAAACCTTATTTTTTTCTCTATTAATTTTAAATGTGACATGTTATTATTGTATTTGCATGGCTTATATATTTGAAAATACAGACTTGATTATTGATTGCTGAAAGAGTAAGTAACCGAGTAAAAAAGGAGCAAACATTCAAAGATTCAAATAGGGAAATTAGCCTCCCAATATAACAACACTGGTTAAAATTTTAATAGTTCTCAAGACAACGCCGGGAGGTATACCTTCGATGGCGTTCACGGCAGCTAGCAATGAAAAGACTAACTATTGTGCGATTTGATTCCGCTATAAAGACACGTGGTAGAAACACTAGCGCAAGTATGGAGGTACCTGCTTAGACAAGAGATAAGACTTATGCCTGAAATTCTTCAGCTACAAGTGGGATCCGAATTATGACATCATTAATTCATTCAGTTTTAAGTTAAGAGAATATCTGGAGCAAACTGTGTTCGGAGAAGAGCGTGGCGTGGCGATATTACCTACCCGAAATTCTCCTAATATGTGACAATTATTACAAAAAAAGGATATGGAGTCACAAGCTGCAAGCGGTGGATTCAACCTACTTTTACTTACACCGGCTCTTATTTAGGTACTATCTATGTATACCAAATTGAAAGAAATGAAAATACTTTACTGTTATGTTTTTGTTATATTCATTCTACTCTTTTAAACCTTTTCTACATAATATTAGGTCTACTTGGGCTTTACCCGAGTGATTTTTTTGTTTGATACCTTGTAATAAATAATTTGGCCAAGCCCGAGATAGCTCGAGGCATTTAGTGTTCCGCTCGCATCGTTATATTTTACAGAGGTTGTTTGCCTGTTTTTAGGATTCCGTATTCAACTACCCTATAGGAACCCTTATAGTTTCGCAACCCTTGTAGTTTTTACTACATATTTAATATATCATTAATTCTTCTTCGGCGGGAACGGACTCGATTAGATGCATAGCCTGCATCAAAAGTACGTCGCGGGGACGGTAATTTGTGTTTTGGGAAAGTATCCTATGAAACTCAGTGACACATTCATCCTCGATGTAAGTAATCATTCGCAAGTATATACGAAAAGCGAGCCATAGTATTTGACAACAACCTAGTGCGTAGGTGGCACCTTTATGGCACATACAGTAAACAAACCA
Source organism: Cydia splendana (assembly GCF_910591565.1). Lineage (NCBI taxonomy): Eukaryota > Metazoa > Arthropoda > Insecta > Lepidoptera > Tortricidae > Cydia > Cydia splendana. The sequence goes on along the minus strand of NC_085979.1, from coordinate 15,278,911 downwards.
CATTGACACATCACACGTCACGTCAATCACATGGCCTACCGCGAAACAAGAAAATCGAAATTTCGTTATCTAATCTCTCTATCACTCTTGCATATTCGAGCGATAAAGAGGCAGATAACTAAATTTCGATTTTCGCGTTTACCGGTAGGCCCTTGTTTACAAACCGCCTTGATGCATCAATGTCATATTTTATTGTCTGTGAAAACTTGTCAAAAAACAGTTTAAGGCACAGTATGTATAAGTTAGTCTATGAATTTACTGAGTCAGTAGTGCTGCACTCTGGCGGCAGAACATTGCAGTAATATCCCCTTTTAACCAGGTTTCACTGTAGTAGTCAAAAATATGTTTACATTTCTTGCCTTATTACAAAGGAATAAGGTTCAAAAGTGTAAACATTATCTTTAACGTCGACTGTCCATTTTGATGAAAAAATTAAACTAGTTGAAAAACATGAAACTGAAGGCTGACAGCAGATGACGGCCTACAGGCCACCGGCCGGCTATCTGATAATGTGTGTGTAAATTGGCCTGCAGGCCACGGACTGTCCGGCAGATATCTGTCGACGCTGACCGGAATCGACGAGCCGTAGTTCGAATAGCCGTCAGTCCAAAATCTGAAGTAGAACTGTTAATGTGTGGCCTTTTGCGGTCAACTGACAGGCTGATATCGTCCGGCGAACTGTCAATTTGTAGGGACCTGTCAAAATTATATCAGACTATTGCCGGCGGGCGGCCGTACGGTGGGAAACTGACGACTCGTCTGTAGTCGCAGAGGTGGCAGCAGACCATTGCCGGCCGGCAATAATCGCTTATGTTTGTGGACGTTATTGGTCTAGGACGGCAGGCCGCCCGATAAGGTCAGAGACTGCAGGCGGACTGGTAATCAGTGGGCCCCTTTAGAAGCACACACATGTCAAATCATGCAAGCTAAATTAGACCCATTTCACATTTATTGATTGAGCTGAAACTTCAAAAATATATGTAAGTAGAAATGAAAAGCAATATGTATATAATATATAACCGAAATAGGTGTCTTGTTTCGATTTATATCGGGCTTTATCTGACAACACCTACCTTGCAAATAGTGAGTTGTTTTCAATCATTTTACAATATATTCATTTGTATGAATGCTATTTTCAGTTAATTTCATTAAACTGTACATCTATTTAATCGTTTCAGTAACTGGTATTTAAAAGTGGATTCTGCATTTCTAGTCATTGTTGTTCATGTCCATACTCGTTATTGTACACCTCACATAGTTTACAACAATGTACAACAAAGACAATAGGATAGAGGTGACAACAGGCGATCTTATCGCTTAAGAGCGATCTCTTCCAGACAACCTTTGGATATCGGAGACAATAGAATTAGAATATACGGTAGGTGGCGCAAATAAAAGATATGAAAAGTCGAATTAAACACTAATATTAAATTTCCACTGCAACATTTATTAAAGCCATTTCATTATACGTCTGCATAAACAGCTTAAAATTACATTATCCACAAACCATATTCCCATTGAAGTGAAAAATATAGTATATTATATGTATGTACCCGGGGCCGGTCGCTGAGGTCACGAGAACTTTAATAGTTAATTACACGTACAATACGCTGGCCTCATAGATTACATATTTACTAGATACAGCATATATGGACATTCCTCGAGAGCTTACGAAATGCTTTTTCTTGTATGGCAGCTGCCTCAATCAAATGCGTAAAACCAGCGACTGAATATATATAGACATCGCTGTCCATAGAAAAATGCCTTCCGAAAATGACCCCAGCCACACTGACACTGACAACTATCCCTTCTCTATGAATATGTCCCACCAGCGTTTAATTATATCCAATAAACAATTTCCCGCTATTAAAAAAAAGTTGTGATTGGTCAATATAAGTTTTGATTGGCTATAATAACATTCTATGCGTCAAACCTCTTGCGCGGCGTTACAATATTTTGACGTTGTCAAATCTTATAAGGATTATACTAACCAAGAGGGAACCAATTCATATAATTATTATTTTGACGCGTATTTACGTTACGGACTATATCAAAATAACTAGGTACTTTAACAAATTTAAAATAATAGGATCGTAATATCAATGGCTGTTTAAAAAATTGCATAACATTGTCCCCATATAAAATCTGTTATGATCAAAATAAATCAAAATAATATTATCTTGGCTAAATTATACGTGGAAGGAAATCCCATAATAATTTCAGTGTTTGTTGGAACGGCTAGCACATCATTTAACCTTACATTAAGGCATATTTTTTCTTTAAAGAAATAATTTAAATACTTCTTAGTTACAACGACTGTCACAACGGGCCGCCATTTGCAAACTAAATTGCTCCGTGGCACAATATTTATACCCCACCTACCGTGGCACAATATGTGTGGGGTCATTTTACAGAGCTAGTTCGTCATCTATGTTTATTATCAATCGCTGCGTAAAACTCGAGAATAAACTGTCAATTTGCTAGCCAAATCATGAAATATAACGGGGCCAAATCACTTTATCAACCAACATTTTCAGAAGTATCAGAAAAATGGCATATCTTTATTCTTTATTCATACAAACACTGGGTATAAGTTAAGTTTTATTTCTTAAGCGAAATTCTCGTGAAATGCCCTATAAGAATACCCGTTTTTATTAAGATTAGAATATTTCTAACCTCAAAAGTAGTGGTGATTATATTTTTCTTCCGAAATGCTAGGATTCCTATGATATCTAATTCTGCGGTACAATCATATATAAACGACACTATAATTCAGTGCATATACAACGTGTCCCAAAATTCAACGATAAGCTGGCACCAGAAGATGGACCTGCTCATGACTACTCGAGGAAAAAAAATAAAAAAAAAAATATCTCAATTTATTAAGGAATTACAAAAAAAAATGAAATCGACACCCCTAATGGTATTTTTAACGACCATGTCTATAATTTTTGAAATATTTCTTTTTTTTTGTATCGGCAACCTAAGTAGCAATGCTATCCACCACAACCCTTAAAAATACCAGAATACATGTAGTTACGATTTTCATTTTTTTTTGTAACTCCATAATCCATAATAAATTGACATATATTTTTTTTATTTTTTTTCCTCGAGTATGAGCAGGTCCATCTTCTGGTGCCAGCTTATCGTTGAATTTTGGGACACGTTGTATTTACTATGATTTAATTTTGGAGGACCAAAGTTACCACTACTTTTGAGGTTATAAAATTTCTAATCTGTCTAACTAATGAAGGTCAGTATTTGAAAAAAATATCTAAATTTATTAAGGAATTACAAAAAAAAATGAAATCGACACCCCTAATGGTATTTTTAACGACCATGTCTATAATTTTTGAAATATTTCTTTTTTTTTGTATCGGCAACCTAAGTAGCAATGCTATCCACCACAACCCTTAAAAATACCAGAATACATGTAGTTACGATTTTCATTTTTTTTTGTAACTCCATAATCCATAATAAATTGACATATATTTTTTTTATTTTTTTTCCTCGAGTATGAGCAGGTCCATCTTCTGGTGCCAGCTTATCGTTGAATTTTGGGACACGTTGTATTTACTATGATTTAATTTTGGAGGACCAAAGTTACCACTACTTTTGAGGTTATAAAATTTCTAATCTGTCTAACTAATGAAGGTCAGTATTTGCTTAGACAATTAAAATTGTACACATGTTTTAACGCCAAATATCTGTTTTATTGTGCGTTTTATATTATTTTATCGTGTAGGTACTTACGTAATACTGAGTTCTAAAATTAATGAACAGTTAATATTTTAATAGATTTTTCTTGACAGAATCTATTGAAAGTAATCTGTGCGTGGTCCCTATTACATACCTACAAAGTACAAGCTTATATATAATGTTTAATGTTACAAATGGTAAAAGTTATTTCATTAAGGTGAGAGATTTAAATTGAAATAGGTTTGACTACGCTTAGGGCTCATTTAGACGATGCGCAAACTCGCATGCGATTTTAGTTACATTACGGACTGTTGGTTACGTCCAATTCAACCGACCGATCAAAACCCGCAATGTAATGAAACTCGCGTGCGAGTTCTCGCATCGTCTAAATGAGGCCTAGGGTGTTTAATTGCCGACGCCAACGCTTAAAGTTTGCTTTTAATGTTGTTTCATTACATTATAATTAATTAAAAGAAAGGACAAGTAAAAGTTTCACAAAGCCCATTGCTGCCGTAAATTATTGTCCCATTAATTCCATTATCACTTACAGAGTGACGTAGAATCTAGATATACACGGAGCGTGCTAGGGCTATAACATAACCCGTTTCAGTTTAATGGACCGATTTTTATTTTATTATTTTTTCGTTAGATTTGGATAAAATTTGCCTGGTTTTAAGAGCTCCTGAATTCTGATTCTGGGCGGAATTATAATATGAGATCACAACATGTTCGGAATAAAATGTGTGCAAATTCTCGTTAACTTACGAAAATATCATACGTTTTATTTAGGTATATCGCAAGCAGTTTAATCCGTTCTTAAAAATCAAAACTTTGTTCTCACTGTTTTGCTTAGACTGCGAATTTTGATCGTATCTTGCCCGAAATAATTCTTGTAATAATTCTCTGTGTGTCAAAATAGCTTTCAGTTGTAGTGGATACGCGCTCACGCTTCTAAGAAATATATAAACACTTAAATACATAGAAAACAACCATGACTCAGTAACAAATATCTGTATCATCACACAAATAAATGCCCAATTACCAGGATTCGTACCCTCGCTTATGCTGATTCCGTTGCAGGTTGCGGGAATAGCATCCCTGTGATGGAACAGGTGGCCTGTGTTGTACAATGAGACAGATTGTAGACGAGGCTAATGGGAAAAGCGCTTCGAGATTAATTTTCACGAAGCCTTGATTGATTTGAAGTTTTGCAATTGTTTCGTGTTTTATTACCAGACATAGAAGTTATTGTGGCAAAATAAAGTAATTGAACAAAATGAAATATCAGCATGTCTGTTATCGATGTTACCTTAACTTTATCATAGATATTCATAACGCTTGTATAATAACATAGCTACCGCGGAGTACACAACACGTTCGATATCTTCTTTGATATTTTGTTAGTTTTCTATTCTTTTGGCACTGTATACTACAGCCCATACAACCATTTCCAGTCGCCGTTACGACGCGGTGTTGACACATCTTGTGTCGACACCGTCTGTTTCGGTCACAATTCCAGTCGCAGAGTCGTCGCCGTGTCGACACAGTTACCAGAAATGGGGAAGGGTCGACACATGACACAAAGTGACATAAAGTGTGGTCGCCGTGTGCACACATTGTTTCGGGTTTGCGACTACTTTATGCCAAAATCATTCGTTCATTCGTTCATTTTGTTCCTGTCAAATGGAAACTGTCAGATAGAAAAATACTTAAATAAAAATAAGTGACATTAATACGCCATCTCTAAAACGGATTACAAGACGTAATTATATATTGTTTGCATTTATATTACAATATCACTTAAATTATTATGGGGAATTAAACTGCTCGAGTGATTTGATAAACTAAGTGTAATATAATCAACGCGCCACCACATTGTTTTAGTTTAGCCGGAAATGAAATTGTTTACTTCTCAGTGCCTGTGTTCATAACTATTTTATTTGAAGCATTTTTAGTACTTCGATGCGTATACTATACTTAAATAACAGAAATAACGCTTTACATACTACGAGACTTGTTAATTATGATGTATAAATATGGTTTAAGGCTGAGAAATATTGCAGTCACAAAGTAGTTGCAATGTTTCGACTTTGTGTCGACTCTGTGTTGACACATGACACGCGCTGTCAAAAGTAATAACAAAGTTACTGGTATGTTACTGGATTTGCAAAATGGCTCCTTGTGTTGATTTGTTTTCAGATATTCTCAAAGTGTAAAAATGCCGTGGTCAGAGATGGGCATTAATCGATTAACTGTTTATTCGACTAATTAATGGAATAAAAAAAGTTAATTCTCAAATTTTAATCGCGATTAGTTTAGTCGACCTAACATAGATTGAAATTGAATTAATCGAATAAATTATCGATTAAATCTCGATTGAAAGTTGACAGGGGGCCATTTTTGTACGTAAAAATAATAGAAATGTCTTGCATGCAGATGGTAGCAAAACACTTTGTCATAAAAGTCGAGATGGGTGTCGATATATAGGTTTTAGGGGGCGCAGATTTCGAAAATGATAACCATTTTGGATTCCAAGATGGCGGCCATGCACTATGTCATAAAAGTCGTCATGGATGTCGTTTTATAGGTTTTAGGGGGCCCCGATTTAGAAAATGATGACCATTTTGAAATCCAAAATGGCGGCCATGCACTATGTCATAAAAGTCGTCATGGGTGTCGTTTTATAGGTTTTGGGGAGCGCAGATTTAGAAAATGATAACCATTTTGGATTCCAAAATGGCGGCCATGCACTATGTCATAAAAGTCGTCATGGGTGTCGTTTTATAGGTTTTAGGGGGCGCAGATTTCGAAAATGATAACCATTTTGGATTCCAAGATGGCGGCCATGCACTATGTCATAAAAGTCGTCATGTATGTCGTTTTATAGGTTTTAGGGGGCCCCGCTTTCGAAAATGATGACCATTTTGGAATCCAAAATGGCGGCCATGCACTATGTCATAAAAGTCGTCATGGGTGTCGTTTTATAGGTTTTGGGGGGCGCAGATTTCGAAAATGATAACATTTTCAATTTAAAAATGGCGGCAATGCACTATGTCATAAAAGTCGTCATGGATATCGTTTTATAGGTTTTAGGGGGCGCAGATTTCGAAAATGATGACTATTTTGGATTCCAAGATGGCGGCCATGCACTATGTCATAAAAGTCGTCATGGATGTCGTTTTATAGGTTTTAGGGGGCGCAGATTTCGAAAATGACGACTATTTTGGATTCCACTTTTATGACAAAATACGTAGCCACCATCTTGGATTATAAAATGATCATCGTTTTCGAATTCTGCACTCCCTAAAACCTATAAATCGACATCCGTGACGACGCAAGTTATCTGTATTTTCAGATCTAACAAATTGCTACAGAATACAAAGGACAAAAAAGAAGCGAGGAGGTAATGAAACAAGCAAAAATACAGATGATTCCTCGACGCAATTGGGTGATTCTTAAATTGTGTCCAGATTTTTTTTGTCATAAAAGTTTATATTTTTCACATATTACTCTCACAAGTTCCGTGACATTTCGACCTTGTAATTTTTTAAGTACCTAAATGTTTTTGTTTATCTATGAGGATCTCACTAGAATAGTATAATCAAGGTATGTTTATATTTGATGAATGAAATAGTAACGCAAAAAAAAAATATATTTGTGTCTTATATTCCTGCCGAAGACTTTTATTTTACCTTTTCCTTCTACACAAGTTTGGCCAAGTAATAAGAATTTAGGGCTCTCAATTTTATTTTGACTTCTACAACAGTAAAGCTACGAGGCCATGTTTGGTATCGTTTTCGTATAAATTCGCAGTACCAAATTTAGTTAAGGTATCACATTGACACCATTCCGAAGTAAAAACATATAAACTTATTAAAATACTTTCTTTTAAACTCCTCTTCACGCTTAAACTGCTGAACAGTTTTAATTTAAATTTGGTACACATATATTTTGAGTCCCGAGACAGGATATAATAAGTTATCTCAAAAATCATCCTTTAAAGGTGTGAAATGAGGTGTAGGGGGTAATTCAGAATTGACTTCTTGAAGTTAATACTGTTTAAGTTTAGGTTTGAAGTCATATTTTTTCATCATTTTTAACTAAATCAAAGATGTAGACCATCCCAAATTTCATATAAATCGGTTCAGCGGTTATTGATTTCCCGTACAAATTTCCACGCCACTTTTCACACCTTCAAAAGATGATTTTGGTTATAAGATCTATCCTATGTCCTGTTCCGGGACGCAAACTATTTCTATACCAAATTTCAACGAAATCGGTTCAGCGGTTAAGCGTCAAGAAGAGTTTCAAAAAAACCGGCCAAGTGCGAGTCGGACTCGCGTATTAAGGGTTCCGTACATTAAGTCCGACTCGCGCTTGACTGCACATTTCTAATAGGTTTTCCTGTCATCTATAGGTAAAGAACTATTTTGTGTATTCAGACGGACATACATACAGACGCACGAGTGATCCTATAAGGGTTCCGTTTTTTCCTTTTGAGTTACGGAACCCTAAAAAGATTTATTTTTATTTTGTGGAATGGTGTCAATGTGATATCTTAAATGGATTCAGCACCCCAGATTTATACGAAAACGATACCAAACACGGCCTAGCACCTTCACTGATATAGATATATCAAGATAAAATTGAGAGCCCTAAATAAACTTTCAAGAGCGGATATCTCAAGAACTATTCAACATATCGAAAAAATTGACGAATAAACTTGTAACAAATTAAATTAACTTTCATTTTGTATAAGTGGCCATGTCGCTGAGATGCATAGTTTCCGAGATATAATCGAAAAACGGGAAAATGGGACCTTCAAACCTTCACCTCTCTCCCCCCCGCTCAAGGGCTACGGCCGGGGACTTTTGATATGTTCACCTCCTAACTTGTCAAACCGAGTTACGGAGTCAAAAATTGTCTTCCGAGCATTTCCCTCTACAACTTTTGGAGCATTCGTTGCCTGACCTAAGTAGCTTATTGAATTTCTTTAAAAACTTTTCTGTAAAAGGTTGACGGGTGTTGGGTGTTTATATGGTTTCGGTCGATTATTATCATTTGCATTGCCCATGATGACTTACTAGAATTACGAGCACACGAGACACTAATAGTAGTTTGACAAACCTTGGTTTTCAAGAGGTATTTTATATTGACATTTGCTGTCACAAATTTGCTGTCAGATTTAGTCGCAAACCGCACGCAAAGTGCACACAAATGTGTCGACACCTTGTTACGGAAAAGTGTAGACACGGTGACGACACTTTGTTTCGAAACAATTCTAGACACATTGTGTGGACTCTGTTACGACACATCTGACATTTAGTTACCACTTTGTGATTCTGCGACTGGAATGGTTATATGGGAGTTTACGTTTTTATTTTTAAGTACACTAAATTAAATTATTTCTTCTGATAATGCAGCCAAAGAACTGAGTCGGGGATCACTTTCCATCGAGTGTCTTTCTACTTGAGAACGCCGATTCGATTATGCCTCAGCTGGAGCCAACGACTTCGGGCATATGGACAAGTTCCAGCGTTATTGGATAGTGTCCAATGGACACGCTTGAAAGAGTTGCAAAGTTACAGGTCGCGATATTGCTCCTGGTAACATTCTTCATGACTTTACCTATTTTTGAAGTGAAAACTGTTAAACTCGCGAGAGGTACATCACCGTAAGATTCGTAAGACGTAAGACGGACACGTGACCTGATCGAAAAACTGTTACAATGTCATTGAGTTTTCACTTCTGCCGGCACTCCCGGAGTGCAACCCGTAGTTTTTTAAGTTAATTGATAATGAGCAAAAAAGAAAAATGTTGTAGTGCGGCTTTGGAAAAAAATGTACAATCAAAGAATATAAGTTCAGTACCTACCATTTCGTACCTGAAAGCCGCTAGGGATCTTATACTATTGTCACTGTGACAAGGTGACGAAATGGTACTGAAATTAAATTCCTTGACCGTACACATGGATATTACCATTAATTTACAAGCCGCTGTCAGATAGACAGACGGAAACAGCAAGCTTAGCCGGGTCCTTCGGGTACGGAACCTTGACAACGCGTGTCCATTTATTATTTAGTTCGTCTACGGCTGAAGCGCATTCAAGTACTCTTCAGTTCAAGCTGTGTTGCTAAGAATTAACGAACACTTGAAGAATTTAAGTGGCTCTAGAAAAGGCATGTTGTAGCAGTTAACTTTGCTGTGTTCATTATTAAAATTGGCAAGTAATTTTGACTGTATGTTGTTTTTTTGTATGTCTATTTGTTTAGCTAAGTCTATGGCTCAAAAGGCTTTATGGATCTTTACGTGTGCTATGTGTGAGGTGTCATTAGATTAGTTTCAGCTAACTGGATTAAGGCTTAAATCCCTGTGACAAGTTGGGTGGTTTAACCATAATTGAGTTTAACAATTCATACTGATTTAGTTAAAGAGCTGTAAATTTTTAGAAAAATGAACAATTCTAAGGGTTTTGCTACAAAAAATAATAAATCCTTCCTAGGTACCAATTATAAATCTTCAGTTATTTGAAGAATTCTCTTAGATATATATTTTCCAAATTGACCAAAACTTCTTTCGTGCCTGATCTTCTTAATTAAGAGATAATTAGTTCTTATCTCGAGGCCTGAAGAGCGTCGTCAAACCGTCGATATTATTGGGAACGGCAAACGTTATCTGGTAAAATTAAAGGGCGAGGGATAATCCTTTAATTTCGTCATTACTTTTGGGATCAAAATCTGATTTGTTACTAAATTGGCATTTGACATTTCGTTTTGTACAATGTATGAATTTATCAATGCTGCAAACAGCAAACACGTAAAGGCAATTGTCATGCACCTTAACCCCTCGTATGGCGCCTGTCATCTTCAAATTTCATAACAGAAAAAGTGACCTTGACATTCAAAACAATAAATTTAAATTCCCACGCACGGATCCGTGTCTAACCATACGAGGAGTTAAGGTACCTAGACTGACGAGAGCGTGTGGATGAACCAGGCAAGTTCACTAACAAACCAGCTGTGTCGCTTAATGTTCCTTCACCCCTGCTGCTTAGAGCATTTAATAACTGGAGTCACCTTTAAGAGCTTACCCCTCTGCCGAAAACCTTGCAAAATTGTGCAAACTTTTGTATGGACTGGCGTTTATCTGACATTTGACCGCAAAAATCGGCAGACTGTTTTGTACAGAAAATGACAGACGTGTCCAGTTACTAAATGCTGCCGCGAGAAATGAACTCACGTGGTCAGTATGTCGTACACGGTGTAGCGCGCGAGGTACGAGTGCGTGTGAATCCGCCGCAGACTCTGCGCCAGCAGCAGGAAGCGCCGGTCCGCGGACACCGAGAAAGAAGCTGGCTCCAGTACCCGCTGCAACAAACGGAACATATTTAACCCGTTACCAGGCTGACAGTTCAAAAATGACAATTGAATGTCAGTCTTACTCATAGAAAATAGACCACATGTCCGAAGTGCCGTATGTGGGAAATATATCCCTTAGCCTGGTAAAGGGTTAACCTTTCTTATGTGTATGACAAGGATCTAAGAGACTGAATTTTGAGACATAATTTTGCATTTTTTTCCAAAAAAAAATTTCTGTTCTACTTATACAAAACAACCGAGGTTTGAACCCAAGTCTTTTGACCACAGGATATGTATCAAACTAAACTAAAAGGATAACGGGCGAAGTGGCAATGGGCGGGCCACGTAACTCAAAATAAGAGTTGATGTTGGGGTCCATTACAGCCAATTGACAACACTGATGGTGACCAGTAACCACGGACTGTTCTCAGTTCTGCGGATTATGAGCCTCGACTAGAGACGTGAAGGACCACTGTGATGGTTCCCTAATAGAAAATAATTTCAATTGGGGTTACGTAACTATAGTTTAAGAAATCATTTTGGCTCTTAATATAATTCAAAGCAATCGCAAACAAGAGAACCTGCAGTAAATTCAACCTTCTTCTCAGTTAAGTGGCAGGTAATATTTATGATGAGTTTACAACTTGAATTGGAACAAAATTAATAAAATTCGCCGAAAAAAATGTTGGTGCTGCTACGAACAGTTGAAAGAATATTGATGTTTGCGCCTAAATTAAAAACCGGACAAGTGCGAGTCGGACTCGCCCGCCGAGGGTTCCGTGCTTTTTAGTATTTGTTGTTATAGCGGCAACAGAAATACATCATCTATGAAGATTTCAACTGTCTAGCCATCACGGTTCATGAGATACAGCCTGCATGGTGAAAGACAGACTGATAGCCAGATTGACGGACAGTGGAGTCTTAGTACTATTACTAAGACTCCAACGTTCCACTGTCCCGTTTTTATCCCTTGGGTACGGAACCCTAAAAATGATGGATATTCTATATAAGAAGATAGAACTCGGCGCAAACATGACAAATTATTCAATGCATTTCGTGCCAAGTAAGGATTAAAACTGACATCGCTAATTTAACAAATTGCGCCCGTCACCTGTTTAATCCATGCAATAAATTTTCAATTAGATAGGTATTTTAGATATTATCGCTGAATACACGTCACGTCACGCGCTTGGATTAATTTCCAAAATCACAGATGTGACCTGGATCGGTTCATAGCTCTATTGATGGCTTAATTAATAATATAGAAGGCAATTACTCAGCAGAGAACTATCTAGTGTTGAGGCGATGTACATTCACCAAAACTCTGCATACAATTATGAATGCAGAGATACTAAGCTAATTTGCTACGGACCGTAGGTAAATAAATATAAATAAACGAGAAATAAACAGTCCACAAAAGAAATACCGAAAAGTGGGGTGAGTAGGGTTCGCGGGGAGAGTTGGGTTATGAATGGGGAGAGAAGGGATGAAAGGGGGGTGAGATGGGATTTTAAGGCTACTGCTACAAAAATAATGTATTCTAATTTAAAATGGAGCTATAGTAATACTCATAATAAAAAAAATAGACCCAACAATCTTCCAAAATCACCTTTGTATGAAAACCCATCTCACCCCAATTACGAGAGACTAAGGGGTGAGGTGGGATTTCCTGTTTATCGTCAAAGTTATGAAATGGAACTACCCAAAATAAAATAAAAACTAAAATACAAACGTCCGGAACACCTATTATAATACACCATTCAGTTTGTAAAAATACAATGTTATCGAGGTTGAATGAATGTCAGTTTTGCGCCTACTCTCCCCATTTTACGGTACGTAACTTATTACACGACTGCCCAAACAAAAAGAGTGTATTGTTTCAGTTATATCACCGAAACTATCTATCAAACATCGCGCTGTCATAAAAGCTAAACACTCGAGCTCGGCCGATATTGTTGCCGCCGTAATAAATAGAGGCCGTCCAACAAGTGGGTCCACTACACGTCTCATTGTATACTTGTATAGCCACAGGCCAGAGACTAGTCTACAAGCGAATATTCTCCATAGAGGTACAACACCGCGTTCCTCGATTTTAGATTTATGCGTTCGAATTTCCTGGCCAATGTCATACTCGTATTATTAATCATTGATATATCTATCTAATCTTATACCTTTATAATCTTAGGCCTTTGCCCAAAACTGGGCGTCCAAACAAACCTAACATAGATTTACCTAACCTTACTCTAATACTTAATATAATTAAATTCTACACTAACTAAAACTAAATACTAAAAATTAAATATACTGTATGTAAATAGTACTAACTACCTAGGAAATAAACTGTACCTACTTAAAATGTTTGGAAATAAAGAGCTTTATTATTATTCTCTTTATTTATTTTTCGTCTTACGTTAGGTTTGTTATAATATGAATATAAAAGTAAAATATAAAAACACTTACAAAACAATAAAAAATACATATAAACACATTATAAAAAACCTAACCTAGGGTGCCGCCGGCAGCGGGGTTTGGCCCAAGCTGCCGGTGGTCAGGGCCGCAGAGTGAGGAACCGACGTACTATACGCGCCGTGTCCAATATTTATTATTATTATTATTAATCTTATACCTTTAAACGAGCAATTCTTGTTTATTTATTTATATATATTTCGGGGATCTCCGAAACGGCTCTAACAATTTGGATGTAATTTGCTATATGGGGGCTTTCGGGGGCGATAAATCGAGCTAGCTAGGTCTTATCTCTGGGAAAACACGCATTTTTGAGTTTATATATGTTTTCCGAGCAAAGCTCGGTCTCCCAGATATTTTTATTTAAATGAAAACCGTTTAAATGAGAACTCCGGACGGCCGGCGATATATCATCTCTATATGGCATTTATGGGCACAACGCCTAAAAGGTTAATTTATGATGTTTTATTATCTCAATATTTTATTTTGCTCTTTTATTACCAAATACTCTATAGTAGATTACACAGAACCTTTTTGTCAAACTTTGTTAAATATTGCATTACCGAGTCGTCACCTCTGGGCTGTTTCTAACTTAATCCCTAATTGATTCAGAATGGCTGATTACATTAAAATTAACATCAAAATAATAAAAAGATAGTAACGAGGATCGATTTAACGAAGAGTTTTAAGTAGGGTTTTATTCTTTTATTTACTTGAGAACACAAATTCAATTAACTTTTTACCTTATTACTGTCATTACCTATTTCATCGATTATTAAAGGAGGATTCAAAACTTCAAGAAGTAGGTATATCTTCCTGAGACCCCTGGTACAATTTTTGTACATATTCCACATTCCGTTTAGAACTTTTATTGTTTAACTTACTTAGTTACTTAATGGCGCAGCGACCCAAAATGAGTCTTGGCCTCTGACACGAGTACACGCCAGTTGTCTCGATCCTGTGCCATCTCCCGCCAGTTATCGGCTTGGAAACCGCGACAGATGTTTTCATCTACGAATTTATTGTTTAACTGAAGGCTCCAAATTCTAAAACAAAACGTTTGTCTCCGGGTCTCTGGAGGATAAAACGAGCAACGGATTCGTGCGTAGTGCGTTACTTATACAAAGAGTTTACACGAGCAAAGACAAACGAGAGCCTATTTCGTCGTGTGCCGGCTCACCCCGCCCGAGCCGCCGAGCCGCACTTTCACGGACTTTACCGCCTTTTACGGAAAACTGGACGTCGGTAACTAACCAAGCGGACGGCACTTAACGAGGTTTTGTAGCTGATGGAAAATGTGCACTATCTGTTATAGTGGCAGAGTTCGTAGGGTGATCAGGGTTAATTCTAAAACTAAAAAGCATGATATTATTACCACAAAAAACAAATCTAACTCTCAAGATGGAATTTTATCGACTACTTTATATGGAAAGAATAAGTACCTGGGCTAGCGAAATCTAAAATAAGATTGACCTTCGAAAGAAAAGCACGTAATGACATCCATATTAGTTTATATTTCCATTTAATAGGTTAATTAATTTGGATCATTTCATCTATCAATCGCGGATATTCGAATTCTGGCTAGTGTAAAATTCCTGCAGGATTTTACTGAACTTGCACTTAGTATATTTCCGATAGAACTTTTGAATTAACGAAACCAACATTAAACGTAGACGTATTTGGTCGCTGCTCTGATACAGAGTGTACTTATGACCGCACGTACAATAAATACAAATAACTTGGAAAGGAAACGTTAAATATTATGAGGAGGTAAACGAACAAACGAATCGATGATTTAATCGCCCATGGACAACCACCACAAGGGTTGCAAGGGCGTTGCCGGCTTTGAGATGAATGAATGAATGAAATGAATGAATGAAATTAATTTATTCCAGAATGTGAATCCATATGTGATTAAAACATTTAAAACTAATTACATAATAAAATATTATGATTAAATTAAATTAAATTAAAGACGTACACAAACACAACAATTAATTATAAGGACCGGAGTGAGATGAGAGTACAGTCACCTGCAATAATATGTTGCACACCG
Source organism: Cydia splendana (assembly GCF_910591565.1). Lineage (NCBI taxonomy): Eukaryota > Metazoa > Arthropoda > Insecta > Lepidoptera > Tortricidae > Cydia > Cydia splendana. The sequence goes on along the minus strand of NC_085979.1, from coordinate 15,263,332 downwards.
AAGGCCGCAAAAATATCTGACACGATCTTATTTGTAGAGCCATAAGAGCGGGTCACATATTTTTGCGGCTTTCGAAGAGTAACATATTATCGCAGGTACTCTCTTTTCTTAAAGGTTTGAACGCGTTGACGTATTATATCTAAGGACTGGCCTTACGGGCACTAAAAATGGTATTACTCGTAGTTCAGCGGTGTCACTTACCAATTCGAGCCAATCGCGCAGCCTAACGCAGCTAGTTGCGACAAATCGCGCGCGTGATGCGAACTCATCAACCAATCGCGTGCGTGATGCGAACTCATCAACCAATCGCGTTGTAGCGGTGTCACACCGCTGTACTGGCCCCATTGTTGCCCCATTCTTATTGCTCGTAAGGCCAGTCCTGAGATATTATACGTCAATGTTTGAACGTCGTATCAGTCTGGAAATACCGCAGGCGACAGTTCATTCCACAGCTTAGCTGTGCGAGGCAGGAAGTTTCTGGAGAAACGCACAGTTGAGGATGAGGACTGCCAACCATTTAACTGATGTAAATAGAAATTTTGTCTCGTAGAGCGATAGCGGAAAGAAGCGGCAGGGATTAATCCTTTACTTTATTTCGGATGCTGACAGTTAATTCACCAGATAGCTCCCACCAAACAGTTGATCACCTTAATAGGTCAGACACCTTCACCAATACACAGCCAGTTACATTGCTTTATGTAATATCCTAACAACCTCCTTCATAATTGCAGACCAACTCGAAAGCAACCTTGCTCCATTGAAAACAAGATTCATTTTGCAAATATCGAAAGAGAACTATATGAGTTTTAGGAAGTAACCGACCAATATGTTTCTCAAAGGCATATTGCAGACCTAAAGCAATATTACTCTCCTTACCACACTTGAAGGGTTAGATAGGGATAGAAAATAGTAATTGAAGGAAGTACGGGCTCGGGTTAGGCGAATGGCCTAATAAAATCTGGAGTAGTGCCTACATGAAATTTCCTCGCACGTTATTGATGGAGAGCGAATATGGTTCAATATAGGGCAATTAATTAGTTCAATATGGATGGATCGACTAGTTACTAAATGAATATTTCCTCTCTCCTAGATGAGGTAGATGGGACTGTAGGTATCTGACAGTTTATAAGATATTTATTTCTTCAATTGATTCTAAGTAGGTACACCTGAAAGTTAGTACCTGCTAAGGAAAACTATAATGTCAATAATATAGAAAATAGAAATAAACTGGTTAGTTTTCTTAAAACTAAGCAATACATGAAAATGGTTGGGAATACACTGTTCCGCAAACGCGAAACGTAGCGTAGGTACAAAAGATACAATTTAAGTCCCATCACAATATCTTAAGGGGCCCACTGATTAACAGTCCGCCGGACGGTATCGGCCTGTCAGTTGTTCGGAACTGTCAAAATTTTGTTCTAACTGCCAGGCCGATACCGTCCGGCGGACTGTTAATCAGTGGGCCCCTTTACACTCTACAAATTTCTCAACTTTCTGAATGACTTTACCTGGGTCGCAAAACTTTACACTACTATTTTAACATCAGTACAAAATAAATACGAGTACGTATAAGTACCGACCAATGCGTAGAATCCCTTTTCGTTCAAATAATAAGCGAAAATAACTGGACAAGTGCGAGTCGGACTCGCCCACCAAGGGTTCCGTACTTTTTAGTATTTGTTGTTATAGCGGCAACAGAAATACATCATCTGTGAAAATTTCAACTATCACGGTTCATGAGATACAGCCTGGTGACAGACAGACAGACTGACGGACAGACAGACTGACGGACAGACAGACTGGCGGACAGACAGACTGACGGACAGACAGACGGACAGTGGAGTCTTAGTCCCGTATTTACCCTTTGGGTACGGAACCCTAAAAAGAAAAGTTAGTCCAAATATCTATAGTCACTTCGTAAAAACTCCATTCATCAAAATCTGAATGAAATGATATTCATAGCGATCAAACCCGTCGACTAACCGTCAGCGACCGTCCGCTCTAGTCAGTCGTTAGTCATTAGTCGTTAGTCGGCGCTGTGTTAATTAATTCTCGAATGCGATTAATCACGGGATGTCGGAGAACAAAGGTCACGGCAACTATCGGGCGTAGTGGAGAAGACAACAGTAGTCTTGTCTGTAATTATTATATAGATAAAAAAATGATGTAAGTATGTCTGATGTAACATGTGATTGTACTAGTTCAGAAAGTGAAAACTTCATTATAGGTAAGTTATCATGGATAGATGCAGTTTTTATATATGTTAATGACGAATGTTTAATATACTGGCTCAGTATACGCAAATATGGCAATGCATCTCTTTTGTTCAGTCAGACCAAGAAAAAACGAGTATTTAATTAATTACGAAGAAAATCCCTGTTGCTGTCTATTGGCCCCACATTATTTTATCTTATTATATCTACAGAAGACCTATTGGCCCACCATCTAACTAGTGATTTTCTGTTACTCATATACTCGTGAAGCTAGATTAGACTAATGAAAGGAAAGTAATTCAATATAATTTTGTTCCCGAGTCACGTTAGCTGAGGTAAATACTTTTATTACTTAATATGTATTAAATTTTACAAATTAAGTATTAATCTATTCTATTCCAACATCATTGCTCAATAATCAAATAAAAGTTAGGGGTTACTGTGTTTCTGTCTCTATTGTTTCACGGAGAGCCGCCGTGCTGTGGCAAAATTCAATAAGTGTCACGGGCCGTCTCAATACGGCGGTTTGGAACTTTTGTAATAACTGAGATGAAGTAAAGTTATAAAGTTATATTCAAATTGTCTTCAAAGTCGAGGTTAACCTTGAAATATAGAACATAGGAGTGATATAAATAAATATGTATTAAAAAAATGGTACACATAATCAATTAGATAGGTAATGAAAAATTAAGTGGTGAATTATATTTTAACACACAGAATAAGTATGTCTTGCAAAATATATTCTCACTTTGATTACAACACTAAGAACAAGCAGCTTTTACACAATGATTCGTACCTACCCATCAAATTAATGTGTGTTCATGAAAAATCCTACAATAATTAAGGCCTATCTAAGGCATCATTTATTTAATTCTAAATACTTCGCAAACATCTGTAAATTCTAATCAACTGTTACTCACGTAAGTGGTATTCGGCATGAGGGTCTTGGAAGACTGGTTGGCAGCGAACATGAGGCTGATGCCGCCCCACGCGTCGCGGTACACAAACTCGTCACCTGTGGACAATCAGACGGTAGCTTAGTGTGATTTACATGATTGTTGTTACCGCCGTGGTAACAAAAACCGTGGGCCGCGTGGTAAGCGAAGACACTCTTAGAAAAGTCCTATAATCAATAAATAGTTTATTCCACACATTATTGTGTGATGAACACAAATATTTGTTCCCGAGTCATGGGTATATTTCTATGTACCTAAATCGCCTAGCGCCCATAGTACTCGTAAAAGCTTTGCTTAGTTTGGGGCTAGGTTGATCTGTATAACATGTCCACTGATATTTATTTATTTATTTATATACTGGGCACCAAACTCAGAAATATCTCAGATCACATGTGATTGTCGGCCGAGGCGAAGGTTTTCTTATTTTCTGCCCGTGTTTTGTGTACTATTTTCCTGCTTGACGGAGCCGGAAAGTGGTAACTTCGTTTAGCGCAGCGGGCCGAAAATTTACGCTTTCCGGCCGGAGGGCAGAAAAAGAAAATGTTCTGCAGTTGTAGTTTCGAACAATCTGGCCATCTTGATAAATAAATATACATTATATACAGGGTGATTCAGGAGACGTGAGCAGGACTAATACTGCGCATGTCGTAAATTATAAGCAACACTTTCGTATCAGTATTAGTGAGGTTAACGTTAATTTTCGAGTCGTGTTGAAAAAAAAAGTTATTAATTTATTTACTACATGCGTGGTCACCCTAAAATTAGAATACTAAACTACCGATATTCTGTGTCAAATTGAATGTCACCACTGTCATCGAGGTCTGGTTACTTATGAAAACTCGTATCTCACTCAAGTTTGACAGTTTATTTTCTTCGTAATCAAAAATTAAAGAGGTTTTATGCTTATTAATTAGGTCTTGTAGGGTGACCATGATTGTAGAGGATTAAATTTGCCCTCACCAAAAAGTTAAAAAATAGGAAAAAGTGTGGTTGTTTCACCTAAATACGACGGTGATCGATCAATTATCAGTTACTGATTGTGCAGGATTAGTCCTGCTCACGTCTCATGAATCACCCTGTATAATTAAATCGCCGTAGTCTCATATTGTAATTAACGTATCTTTGTGAATCCAATTAACTTTATCAAAAGTTGTAATAATTAAATATTTTACGGTAATTTGAATCATGTCATACAGAGCGTAGTCAGTTGAACATATTGGTAATTAAGTAGGCAATTATATTATTGATCACGTTACGACGCGGACGTGACGCAGAGGCGGGGTTTGTGACAACCCTACAATGCAGGTTTTGCGGCAATGTTATTAAAATGACTGACAATTTCATATGTCGTGGTGGCCGTTTGTCACACTGAAATGAAAATATTCATTTTTATTTAATCAATAAATGATGTTACGTATACTTCATTGTTACAAATGTATCTTATATCACATATTCTTGTATTGAGACGCTAACTTTACGTTACTTAATTATGGGCTGTGTTACTTAGTGCGATATCTTGATCCATTATATTCTAGCCTCATGAGCTGAACTCGATTACTTTATCCTGCACTATGAAAGTGCCTTTTCACTGAGACGAGATTGAAAGTTCAATAATCGCCAAGAATACAAGTATTCCATTACACGCAACGGTGTAACGAGTGGTCGTTTGGTAAATACACGTAATTTCCTTATTGGACGCCACCGATAGTTATCGTTACACGTCACTTCGCGTTCGTTTCTGATAAACGTAAATTGTATGCAGATTTCAGTTGGCTATTGTTCAGCTACCTACTTGTATTTTTGGCGTCTTTGGGTAGTTGTAGCAGTCGCAACTTAAACGCGTATAGCGGGCACACTACACTTAGATTTATTTATATTTAAACGTAGTTATTGAAACTTAAATTAGATTTATTTGTATTGACTTTTTATATATTTTTATTTACACATTTATTTTGATTTATTTACTGTTAAATCACAAAATACAAAAACAAATACATTTCAACACATTGACAGATCTAAAATTCACTTTATAAAATAACTTACTATTAAATAAAAACTAAATTACAACTAACACAAATAGTCCCCCAGTGCAAAAAATTTCCATATCCCTTCGCGCCTACATTTTTTCTATTGACAAGATCTGCTTGGCCAACTATATTATACATACTACTCTTTGCTTAAATCTATCAGTTAAGGGCTCCACAGACCTTGCAATAAATCCACGCGATCTTTGATCCATTGCCGCCTATAGAGCGACATAAAATAGTAGAAATTAAATAAAATAGAACTCAAAAATATCCATACCAAATTGTTGCCATGTGTAAGCATCTTACGTCAAAAATGTGACAGTTACGTAGAAAGTAGCGCCCTCATTTATTTTCTATTATTTTATGTCGCACTATACGAGTGCCTAAGTAGGTGCAACAAAGTCAATCGCTATATAATTGGTTAACCGCGAGTTCTCAGTTCGGGGCGAACTACTAGTACATATTATTTTCCATCTGACTTGACCATTCCAAAGTTAAGTGGTAAAGCTGTAGTAACCACAAAGAGTTGCTACGAATCCATGAATATATTTAATTAGTCCTTGACTATACGCAGAGGGCAAAAACCGACCGGGCAATCAAATATTAATCCATAACGTACGGTTTCAGCTGAGCAATTTGTGGCGACGTCAAAAAACCACCATCAATACTCAATTTGTATTTAAATTCTATTTGTTCCACAGCTGCGATAGTTATTAAATTCGTTCGTGGGTATTTTTTGTATTGAAGTCAAATTATACTGGCTCAAAAATAATTTAAGACTGCGAAAGATACTTATCGTAGCAGTAAAAACATGACCGAAATTGGATCTTTTATGCATACATAAGTTTAATCTAAAGCAGTTTTATGACTAACTACTACCTTTAAATATAATTCGATAGCATGTTACAACCCTGTCACTATTCGACATTGTTAAATTATTGACTCGACAACAAAGTGAATGGCAGAACTGCCCATAAAACTGTTTACGGCGCTCATTTTACTCTAGTTCACAGCAAAACAAGCAATAATAGACCCTTTCAACAATAAATTAAGGCTCCTATTGCCATGGTAGTTGAGTATGTTTTGAGCATTGTCTTATCTTATTGATGTTCGCTATCAGATGCCACAAACAAGTCGATGAGAAATAGTTGAGAAGTTGGCATTCTAAATACGAAATGTTTTTCGGTTGCAAACGGAATGCCAAGCCTAGAATATCTGCAATATTTTTTAAGCAAAAATTACAAACATTCGAGAGGTTATGCGATATTTCGTTGATATATACAATTATTATTCTTCTGTAGAGCCCCATTAAGACTGTTCAAGAACTTGCATGCAATATTCGATACGTTGCTAACTATAGAGTACAATGAATTAAGTAGATCGACCAAATACCGCAATGTAACAAAAATCGCATGACAGTTCTTGCACCGTCTAAATGGGGCTTAAATTATATCTCTCTTCAAAAATCAATTGTGAGTCGAACTCCTGCCCCAAGGGTTCCAATAACATATTGCAGTAAATAATCAATCATTGTAAAATATAATAAAGTTCTAAGTTATATGCTCTAATAAAATATCTGAAACTGCAGTAATTATTCAAACGATAAAGTCAGAGTGAACGTACTGTGACATCACTTGAATTATTTTATTACCTGGGAGACAATGCAGCGAGTCTGAGCAACAAAACTGAATGCTAAGTTATGGTAATGGGGTAGGTATAAATTATATTAAACTACACTCTTTTGCATTCACATTAATTCCGATGAGTTACGTTGGGCGTTGCAGAATGGAATATTTAATTTGAGAGACATCCCTAGATATTAATGATTCAAAATCGTGGTTTCATCGTGATTTGTATTGAGGTAGATAAGAGGCTATGAATATTTTTTACATAAAAAATTAGACGTATTGGAGATATTTCTCTGATATCTTGACGATATTATATCACGAAAATTAGCATAGAATGTACCTATATCTTTGTTTTATTTTATGGAAATATGCATAGCTCTCGGCGACAGCACCAATAATAATTAAGAGATTACGTTATTTGTTCGTCGATTAAAATTGGTAACTGCCATTGGTTAAGAATTAAGCGACAAATGCACGCCGATAACCACCAACACAGATTCATTGTTTATCCTGACTGACGTATTGCACGCATACTTATGCAGAAAGATAGATCACCGGTTACCTACACGACGCACTATGCGACCAACTCTATTGGAAGACCACCAATGAAGAAAATCTAGCGAATTCGCTTGATGCTGACAGCAACTGTCAACATCGAAAGCTATCACAATATGACTAGTGGCTCCATCAGCTGTGGACCCCGTGAACCCCCATGGCTCCGACATTTTGAAAATTTTCTACAAATTGAATCAATAAAAAAAACCATCAACAATTTTCACGAGAATCAGTTGAAAACTGCGACCTCCAGGCGAGAACTGTCGGACATATGTACATACATTCGAATTATAGTAGGGTTAGTAAGGTCATTTAGCATGCACTTTAGTCTCAGGCGATGCCGCTTGGCACCATTGTTCCTTAGGTCAAACAAAGTTGATTTGGCCCGGTAGCCAGGAGATCGTACCATGCAGACCCCCCAAAAAGGGGGGGTGAAAGGGTCGGCTCCCCAGGTCCAATCTATGCTATATTCCTTCCTAGTCTTAGCAACTAGGGCAAGTTATATATCATTTTCGTATAAATTAGGGACGAGGAATTCATTTTTGAAATAATTATTATGCCTTTCCATACAAAAAAAATATATTTGTACAAAAAATGAAAATGTTATGTAAGTTTTTGTGACAACTTTGGATGTTACAATCACAGTTACAGTCACAGGCGATTTGCACTAAATAAAAAATAGACGATGTAGCCCATGTATTCTTTATTCTGGAAAATATCACTTTAAAGTAGGCATTCATACATTTTTTCGTAATAAAAAAATAATTTATAGCGCGTGGCGGTAACGATTTCCATACAAATGGAACTATGCCCAAAGTCAAAGATTAAAAATGTTTACTAAAACACTGAATTTGGCATTTTAAAAGTTCAAATATAATGTTTTCATATTTTATTCATGCGTTTTTGCCCTTTTTTGGTACAAATTTGTTGTTTTTATTTTTCTTCCATACAAACTTTCTCCCCCCTATTTCCCCCCCTTAAGGGTAGATAGTTTTAAATTAGTTTTTATTACTAACTTATATCTTTTTTAATTAATCGATGTTCAAATTTTCAGGTTGAAATGTTTAGTAGCTTAGGATCTACATGTGTTTGAGCTAAAGACATTTTATTTCATAATATCCCATACATTATAATATCTAACGAAATTCTTCTTAATTCCAGACATCATACAATCTAAACCCCTGAAGATATGAAGCTGAAATTTTCAACATCAATTAAATGCAACAGGTTTAAGTTTGAGATAAAATAAAATTTCATAAAATCAACCCTTAAGGGGGAGAAATAGGGGGGAGAAAGTTTGTATGGAAGAAAAATAAAAACAACAAATTTGTACCAAAAAAGGTACAAATTTGTTGTTTGTATTTTATTTAGTGCAAATCGCCACTCTGTAATTGTAACATCCAATATGGTCACAAAAAATTACATAACATTCTCATTTTTTGTACAAAAACCATTTTTTTTGTATGAGAAGGTATAGTAATTATTTCAAAAATGAATTCCTCGTCCCTTAATTATACGAAAATGATATATAACTTGCCCTAGTTGCTAAGACTAGGATGGAATATAGCATAGATTGGACCTGGGGAGCCGACCCTTTCACCCCCCCCCCCCCCTTTTTAGGGGGTCTGCATGGTACGATCTCCTGGCTACCGGGCCAGATCAACTTTGTTTGACCTAAGGAACAATCGTGCCAAGCGGCATCGCCTGAGACTAAAGTGCATGCACTTCCATACATTTGTCTTACTTACTAACCCTACTATTATGGCCAAATTGAAACTGAGACCTCCGCTTTCGCATGGTCAAAAAACAAAAGCATGAGCGCTGGCAATAAGCGAACTCAAAGTGTATTTTTGTGGCTGAGACATGTACAGCCTCGCGTTGAAAACTAGAACGCTCATAAAAGCAAACCGACACAGCATCTTTTCCATGCGATTAGAAAAGTTTCCCCATAAAGGGATATTTACGGCCCGAACTAGACTCGGATGGGATAGTTAACATAAATCAAGCCAGATGCGCTCAATGGATGCGGTTCGGCCTTCTCGATTTATGTCCCTTAAACCTACTTATATTTAAAGCCCCAATGGAACCAATGTTGCATTGAAATCGGATTGATATAGTGTTTCAATATTGAATTTATTGAAGACCATTATGACCGTCTGCCGACTTCAGCACGCCGAAACTTAATATTTATACGTGTAAAAGCTGTATATTTACTATTTAAACACTGGTGACCATTTTTACATGTTATTGGGCATACAAGTAGCTACATAAGTAAGTCAGAGAAGGAGGCTACAAATGATGTTAATTTATTTAAAGGTAAAGACCTAATGCACTTGATTTTGGTTTTAAATTAAAAACTTAAATTAAATTAAAATCGAGTAGTATTTTTAACCTTTAACATTGGCAGCCAGCAATCCGCTCCGCGGGTTCTCTATTTGTAAGCGCTTTTTGCTACAATGCGGAAAAACATGTTATCGGTTAGTGTTGCGTCTAGTGCCTAGTTCGTAGTAGGTATTTAGTGAACCCAGGAGATCTAGACTGCTGAATGAAACGATAGCGGACTGTAACACTATTTTAATTGCAATACATTACAAAATAATCTTAATTTATTTTGACGCGACGCGATATATGTGCATTTCGCGAGCCGTTATTTTTGCTTCTGCCTGTCCCCCCGCGGACCGGCCCCCGGGCCCGTCGCCGGCTAACCGGTCCGGTGACGTGACGGTGGACGTCATCGTAGTTGCTGTGGCTAATTTGATGCGGCGGCGGGTTTGTCGCCTACAGTTAGGTACTCGAGTTACAGGCTAATTTGAAGGTATAATCACTGAAATCAAAATAATGTCTTAATCAATTTTTAAACATGCAGATATTTACGTCTGCGAGCGATATTCCAAACTTTATATTAAAGGAAAAAATGGAAAAATTACGCTTCCGGCAGGACTTGAACCCGCAACCTCCGCAACGACCTTCGCAAGATTCTGGTAGGCTTCCGTAGCTCAATTGGCAGAGCTAACGCACGGATTGCGAAGGTTGCGGGTTCAAGTCCTGCCGGAAGCGTAATTAATGTCTTAATGATCTCATTTAGTTATTGTGCGTCTCACCCGCACCATTACATGTACAGACAAGTACGAGCAAAATACACTATAACTGAATGACATAATTTTGACGTCAGTGTTGGAATTGGGCTGAATATTATTGTTACTTCTAGTTTTATAGTTGGCATATTTCTTAAATCGGCCGTAGCGACGTGCTTCGAATGTGCACGTCTACGCTGCTACGAATTGGGTCCGCGTGTAGAACACAAATACTAGTATGTGACCAGCCTACTACGAATTCCGTTCGCACACAACTAGAGGAATATTTTAAGTTACATAATACAATTGCACATTATTTTATTGGTGTGAAAAGTTTGAATTTAACGAATATGATTGAGAAAGTTGGATGGGATGAGTTAGCGATGAGTCACTTAACTACTAATTATTACTGAAAGCAAATAACACCCTGTTCAAAAAAGACGTAAGTGGACGTATGGACAAAATCCTTCATAAAAAACATGTAAGATTGACGGCCAGGACTGCTAGCTTTTACTGTAAAAAGTTGTCAGACTTCAGCAAAAGCAAAGGCCTGGGATCCTTTTAATTTACCGAAACTTTTTTGACCAAATGTCGTTTCCCAACCAAATTTTACCAACTGCACGTTTGTCAACTCAATCTTTCCCATATAAACATTTGACAAACTTAAAATCCGACAAATGATCATTTCCGAAACTGTTACTTTACAACTTTTATAAGACCAACTGTTTTTTATTCCCAAATGTTTTACTTAGACTATAAATGTTCACTCAAATTTATTTTTGTCAAATAAGTCACTGGACAAAATTATTTTGTCCAAAAATATCTTTACTTAAAAAATGTTTGTTCAAATAAAAGTATTGCAAAACCACTACTTGACAAATTATGGCTATCCAAAACATTATGTTATTTAAAATGTGTTACGGCTAGGTTAGGTAAAGTGGGTGCTTCGTTTGGTATGGTAAACTAAACAGCCCGAAAGCTACCAAAAAAAACACTACAGTATTACCTATATTTTTCCTAGATAGGTTCGTTATGATGTTGATGTTGATGTTTGATGTTAGTTACCTTGTGTCCCTCAGGGCAGAAAATAGAAGCCCCGAAGCGGGGCTTCGTCGACCGGCTGCCGGGTCTCACTTGCTTTAAAAAAAGGCATTGTTATCGGAGCCCCCCCCATTGAAAAAAAAAACACTACAGGACTACCTATATTTTTGCCTAGATAGGTTCGTTAGTTACCTTGTATTCCTCAGAGCAGAAAATAGAAAGTTTGAAAAAATAGAAAGCACGTTTTGTTTTAGTTTTTGTATTCTTTGGTAAGTATTCATTTGGAGTAATTAAAATTTGTTCAAATAAAAATTGGCAATTTATTTTTTTGATAACTGGTACATTTGTCATGTTTTGTTATGGTTTTTATATTCTTTGGCAACTAATAATTTTTAGTAATTAAAATTTGGTGAAATAAATGTTGCCAAAGTAAGGTAATGTCAAAAAATTTTTTGCATATCGTTCTCTTGGAAAATATTTATATGCGACTTTTTTAGTTGGGAAATGATTAGTTGGCTTTTATATTTTTGGGATAAATTGTTTGGGATATGAAAATCTGGTAAAAAAAAATCGGTAATCCATTAGTAACCCCAAAGGCCTACCTAAGCCGTGACTTGGTAACCTTACACCTTGGCTTAAAAACTATGGCTGGCTGTTTTTTTTTTGTCTTGGCGGGGGCACTACCGTGCCTCTAGATATCAAGGCGTTGCATCAGCAGAGTTGTCACCGGCTGTCAAAAGCAATCTCGAATGCGCCGTCTGAGTGGCCCGGTTCGACTTCCACGCACGATTAGGCTTACTTATTGAATGTCACAGCCAAACGTCAGCTGAGTGGGGGGGCAGGCGGCCTATCGGAGGGGGAGTGGGACCACTTAGCCGCAAAATGAGTTATCCTAAAATAAAACAAGACGAAGTTGCGGGCAAAGCTAGTAAATTACGATAAAAAGTGACTTTATACACGTTGTGAACCACTGTTTCAAAGCCTTTTGCGGGTATGCAGGATGATCGGTTTTGATGGTACATTAAACATCAAAACTAGCGGTCGTCAAATCGTCGACTTTACTGCCGGATCATGTCGTCGACTATTATCGACCAGTTTGCATGCCCGTTTGTCATCGGATCGTGAATTTCCATTAATTGCGCAGGCGCGGGGTAGTCGAGTTGTTGGTTCGACTAGACCAGGGGTCTCCAAACTTTTTTACCTGGGGGCCATATTGCGCCTCAGAACTTTTGCGCGGGCCACCGTCCGCGGCGAGGGGGGAGGGGATGTATCTGGTTGCTGCTGTTAGGGCTGAACCCCTGGAGCCTGGCTCCCGCGGGCCGGATGGGAACGCTGTCGGCGGGCCGGATTGGAACGCTTCGCGGGCCGGGGTTTGGAGAGCCCTGGACTAGAGTAACATGACGTTTAGATGCAACTACCTACCAAGCACTGGTTTGCTGTTGGCAATAGCTTGGGTCTCAAAAGCTCAAAATTTAAGCATTATGTTTTAGTTTTATGAGGCTCTGCGCTGTATCTTGAGACAAATCCTTTTTTGAGTATTTTTAGAATCTTACTCTCTACTCACTAAAAAGTTTATTTCTAGTCATTTCGACATACTGACTGTCCACGGTCTAAAAACTGATTCGAGTTCAAAATATGAGAACTGCACATCCCTAGACCCTAGTCTAAAGACCGGTGACCATTCCATGGTGACTGGTTCGTTGGTTAACCAACGCACTGCGAGATTGTAGACATAATTTCCTTCCAAGAGCAATGCATAGATGCGGGTCTTTTTATTTTAGAAGCCTTTACACAAAGTGACATTCTCATTATTCTTGAGTAAGTATATAAGGGCCATTTTATTTAAAGTTGTCCCGTACACTTTTTTTTCAAAATTGGGATTTTTTATGTTATTTCTACTCAGAATCACGAGCTCTTTCTATCCTAATAGGCGAAAACAAGTGTCCCAAGTTTTTTTCCCATTCCGTTACCATTTTTTCATAGACTTTGTATGGTGGTTTCGGAATGGAAAGATCGAAAAATGTATGGAAATCTTGGGACACTTTTTTTCTCCTATTAGGATCAAAAGAGCTCATGATTCTGAGTAGAAATAACATAAAACATCCCAATTTCGAAAAAAGTGTAGGGGACAACTTTAAATAAAATGGCCCATAAAGGTTTGTCCAAGCGTTCGCCTCGCTCGTACTTGGGGAGGGACTGGAACGTCAGATCGGAGTTTACGGCCCTTTTACTGTTAACGAGTTGCGGTCTCTACATCTAACCAAGTTCCGTGTTGAGATATAGTAAATACAGAAAATGATACGGGGCTGTATCCACAGAAACATTTTATGCATTAACATTGTATTCTCTAAAAAAGTTAAATAATCCAATTTCTTTTTAAACCCTGTATTAAATAAAAACAGCGCTCGTGTCCATCATGGCTATAAATGCCATAGTTTTAGATCCAAATTTCTTAAATGGCATGCGTACATATTTGAAACATAAACACATCCGTAATACTCAATGAATGTTATACTCTAAGCACATAGACATCCATTAGACTCTACTCTTTATGTATAGATCAACACAATATATTGTGGTCGTTAGACTTTTCCACCATTTCTACGTGAAGCACCACAGTGCTCGTAACACTTTATATCACGTTTTATTGTTTTCCGGCTACAAGGCTCTTCACGGCCGATCGAAGGAAAACATGTTTAATTGGATTCGCTTGACTGCTCCAATACTGTTCAGTTAACTGACAGACAATCTTGGGGAAGGATTATTAGTGGATCAAACCCCAAATAAAATAAATAACAGATATAGACATGTATGATATAGAAACTTTAAAAATACGATTCTCTTTCGCTGTGAACGCTACTCATGCACTGTTAGTGTTTGAAAATGGAGACCTAAGCTCTCCAAGACGTGCCGCGTGAGTGACTAAAAATAAGTACGTGAGTTAAGTAGTAATATGAGATTAGTTTTAGTATGACACACGGCCGTTTAATTTCCATGATTGCGTTATTACGTTGTGGGGAATCTCAATTAATTTACCTACACAACTTCGAAAGCATCGCATAAAGCTAATAATCAGAATTTGTTATGAGATAGAAGCGAGGTAAATTCACAAATAGCATAATATCTAGCGACAGTTTCAAATGATCAGCTGTTGCAGTTTTGTTTTGTAGCACTATCACATTTGCAAGTTGCGTCCGGAAACTAAACTTTGGGTCGACCCGGCGTGACATCTACCCGCTGCGGGCTATTCGTGTCCGATAACGACGAATGTGAGTGAAATACCAAACAGAACGAGCTATGCTCATACATTTCTCTGCGAGAACAGATTGAAATGAGAAGATTCACAAGATAACTATGGGTAACAGTTGCTAGACTTATGTTAAAGTGTTAGTAGAGATGGCTGGGACAGAACAGATTTTCATTTCACCTTTGGGCAAGGGCAATGCACGACTAATATTTTCTAGCCCCATGGAACAGGGCTATTTAAGGGCGTTAGCTGTTGCGGTTGTACGGAGTGGGTGAACAGGTTTACGAAAAATAGTATGAGCAACTCTAACTGGCGCGGACGCGTGCGACGGATTTTACCTACAATGGCAACCCGCGTGCGTGCGCCCGCTCCGTGCACCCGTGCCAGCTAGCGAACGCCTTAAAGCAGAGAATGTTTTTCGACTGATAACTTTGTAATGTTACCATACCTCGATTTCAATCTGCGAGTTGTTGAATATAATATCTCTGGTCGTGGAGTAACGTTAGTAAGCCAAGCAATTTGCCTTTTCCCCTGATACGTTCCGTGATCTCTCAATCCTACTGGGACTAGTAAAAGTATAACGTGACATCATCTAAGTCCCTACGTTATTTCCTTAACATCACTGACACATACAACGTGACCCTTGTTACACTAGTCACGAACAACAGTATGGGAACATCACCGGCCCTGTGCCGTCTCGTTATGATTCTCTTATCGCATTCTATTAGCGACGGGGGGGGGCAGATATTGTGGCCGCGACATAGCTACAACTATTCTAATTATTTGGACCTAAAATAAGCCCCTGTATTAAGCGAATCGGGTGACGTTTATTAAGGTACCAATAGAGGTTCCTGGAAGTAGAATACCTACATTGTTTTGTAAATTAACTCTTCCTGTGTGACTTCAAGACATTTTAAAAACTTATAAGTATGTATTAGTCATGAGATATATCGGGCGGTTAAGGCGCTCAAAAATATCTGAACATGCACTTAAACGATAATAATAGCCGTATGCTGCTTCCATATATCTGATGGATACTGTACAGACATGTATAATCAGAAGACATTAAATAATATCTGTTTCACAGTCACGAGAACGAGTATAATACAAGATAGCCAAAAATAATATAACCTTCCTTTTCCAATTGGATAAAAAGAACCCACCTATACTAGGGTTTTGAATTGAAAGCCACTAATGTTTAAAAAATGTAAAAGTTCAGTCGTTAGTAGCAGCATTCGAATAATTAATGAAGTCGGTCCACTTCGACCAGCCACGATATGTGCGCATTAACAGAATGTGGGTAAGCACACGTCAGTGGTTATGCCTATCTGTAGTCGTGATACGAGTATAATGCGATCAATGTACAATATACAGGCTAACGTAGATAGATTACATCTGTACAGTCGCCATCAGATATATCGGAGCGGCCAAGGTGTTCACAATATCTGAACACGCGCTCTAACGCCCTGACAATAGAGGCGTGTTCCGATATTTGTGAGCACCTTGGCCGCTCCGATATATCTGATGGCGACTGTACCTAATATGAAAACATGTATCAAATATAGTCGAATGTGTTTTTATTCGTCAAGATTTAATTATCTCTTGTACAGTAGTTAATTTGTATAAAATGAAGTATGTCCATTATCATCATTGGCCTGTAACATCAATAAGATGATGGTTCAAACGAACTGATAAATAAATAATCTTGATATTTGATTAGTATATGATCGAGATAAACTTAGAGCTTATACAACCTTGCCTGCAACCGTGCTTTATATGATACTTTTTTAACTTTAACTAAACATGCACGCTAATAGGAAAAGTTGAGTAGAAAGTTTCTAATAAAAACTGGTAGGAAGATAGCGGCACGACTCTATAAAAGGCTTAAAAAGGCTTTAAGCTCTCTTCAGCACAGCTGTGAACTTTC
Organism: Cydia splendana; assembly: GCF_910591565.1. NCBI lineage: Eukaryota > Metazoa > Arthropoda > Insecta > Lepidoptera > Tortricidae > Cydia > Cydia splendana. Next base: position 15,246,664 of record NC_085979.1, on the reverse strand, counting down.
GTGGCACTTGCCAGCAAAAATAAAAGTGAATCGAGCTAGTCTATGCTGGAGCATGTTAATAAAGTTAGACCAAGATAAGGTTGCAAGTGTCATTTATACGTCATAACATAATTTAATAGAAGTTTGACGTTTAAAATACCACTTGCACTGCGTGTGCTATCAAAATGGTTGCAGACGCAGACGTTATCTTGGTTTAACTAGTACATTATTGTAGACGTGAAGATTGCAGAGGCGGGAGGCGGGGATAGCAGATCGTGGTGAGTTTCGATTCTGTCGGACGATGCGAAGCTGAGTCCAACAAAGAAGTCGAATTCATGAATTGTCGTTATATACCCGGAGAAAAGACGAATGCACTAATCCTAAACACTGCTGGTAATACATTAACTATGGTTAATCGACTACAGATTTTTATTTATGTAAAATCCAGCTCTCTTTGGAAGTTGGTGAAAATTGAGAGGTTTCAACATTTTCGATGCTACGGGAGGACACACATACCCACCTACATACATCCTTCATACAACCATTTAGGTGTCTACAGCAAATTGCATAATGCGGTCCTAATAAATCTCTTTTCCACTCAATTCTACGTATTATACTGAAAGCACGCCCACAACTCAGAAGGCAAACATACATAATGCATTTCTCATTAAAATATTTTGTCGAGGGATCCATGAAAAGTCAGTAAACACCGAGAAAGTTTTGCCCCGAATAATGTGAGGGCAAGTATTAGCCAACAAAATTAGTAAACTCTTTGCACGGTCGGGCTGCAAATCTGCATGTGTGGTCCCGCAAACTTATTTAGAGTTTCGAGTTCGGTTGACAAGTTTTGAATAGTTTTTTTTAAGCGTAATTTTAAATATAAATTTGGTAAGTAGCCAAATCTAATTAACAGCGATCGATTTCTGAAAACAATTTTCAACAGAGATGTGGTTTCCCAACTTAAAACAAAATAAACGTTGGTTTTGTGCATTTATAGATTGAATAACTATCCCCAGGATAACGAAAGTAAGCTGTTGTGGTGTTATTTTATTACAAAAGCTGCTATCTCCATCGTCATATGGATAGATATTACCGTAATTTTGCATTGTCACTGAACTTACTCAGTGAGCTAAATTTCTACTTAGGACATGCCTGTAGATACCTACTCTAAGGCCGCTTGTATACTATGACCATGACTATACGCTGTTGCCGGTGTTATACAGTTACCCGTTGAAAGCGACGGACGTATACAAGCTGCCTAATAATAGATTTGCGGTACTCGATAAATGTTGAAAATACCTTTGCGTAAGATTGTCCTATAATTATTTGTTTATATATACCTATTGTATACCTCGTTATCTAGTAAATACCCACAACACAAGCCTTAATGAGCTTATTAAGGGACTGGATCGATTTGTGTAAAACTGTCCTACAGTAATATTTATCTATGATTTATTTTATTTACTTATATACAAACAGTCAACATACATTTCCAATTATGTTATAACAGAAACGCAATCGTCCGCAGTCAGCAGATCTAACCAAATGACCTAAATATCTAACCTCTGAGTATTTGATTAACATTCATTGCATTCAAAGTCTATTAGCAAATATGGATTGTGAAAGGCTATAATATTTATGACTTGATTGAATTCCAGATAGGCGTTACGTGTTCTGTTTAAACCTATTTATTTTGATGTTTAAACTAGTAATATCAATAAGAAATATACAACTGCATTTCTATCTACATACATATATCACTATCTACGTACAGGTATAACGTCTAATGATACTAGATTAACAGGGCTAAAATCAAAAAATAAGGAGAGCTTTTTATCTCTACCAAGAATAAATGGTATAAGTCTTGTACCTATATTAAATTGAATAGAAACAGTAGATTGGCCAAAATTCGCTTTAGAACTTAGTATATAAAATTTAAGAAAATTTAAGTCTCATATGTACATAGATAGTAGGTACAATTGGACAAAACCGACAACTATAAGTTTTAGGTAAATAGTTAAAAATTATTTCAGGAGAAAACGATTTAGATTGTTATAGATGAAATGTAGTATAAAGAATAATACTTACTATGTATATTATGCTGTATAGTATACCACGGTATTCTTTTACACGAATAATATAGTGCATTAGATTAATATAATATGTTAAATTATGTCAGTCTGTTTGTCGTGAAACTCGTGAAATATATTTAGATTATTTATTCAGAGCGGGCCGCAAATGTCTCTCAAGGACAAAAGGGTCGAAATTTATAGCCGAAGGAAATAATTCTTTACTTATGGGGTCCTCCGTTTAAAAGCTTGGAGAACTTTCGTCGTGGCCTTCCTGACGGGCAAAGGCTATGAATTAATCTCAATAAATAAATACCACTAAGTTTTTTAAGAGTTATGTAGGTGTATTATGGAACTACAGGGTGGCCCAAAATTCGATATCAATAGCAAGTAGGTTCTAAATCATACTAACAAATGTGACTCATCCTTAGTATCTACCTAAACATCATTAATGAAGATCGTTAGTTTAGTTAATTCTTACATTTATCCTTCTTGCAACTGTAATCATCCAAAATCTGACATTGACTCAAGTTATTCTCACAAAGAATAAAATTTACAGTGACTAATAGCTCAGTTCTTATTATTGTAAAAACGATTATAATATTTAAAAATTACGTAACAACATACATACGTCTTACGTCATAATTTTATCGACATCGACTTCTATGTAGTATTGTGTATGTGCACTTGTCCTCACACTATTTAAACGTCAAACCAAATGCAACCGGGGTATGGATATAATTCAACGTAGTATCAGCTAAAAAGTTTATATTGGTGTCACTAGTAAACACACTATGTGAATAATTCTCCATTCTCTGCTGTCGATATGATCCGATGCAAAATGCATGCCCGCGCTGCGCGGCGCATCGGCATTTGCCTAATGGATGCATACGTGATAAGTGGGTCTGTTTATTTGAAACAAGGCCTCTATTTTGACTCCTTGAACGTTTTGACCCTTGGACATATTGACTCCTTGGACGTTTTGACCTTTGGACATAGTGCCCTGGAAGGATTCACACCACAGTCTAGAAGTGATTGTGGTGAAAGTGAAATCCTTTATTCTTCAATTTAGGCATATTATTAAAATCCATTTATGAAAAATAAGAAATAGCGTAATCTTAAGGCTTCTTTGTAGTGTGTGACTGTCGATCGAGACAAAGACAACGTAGAGCAATGACTTTCGGAAGTCAACCTGTATTGCTGCTGCACTTACAATATGTTCATTCATTAACAAATAACAACTGTCACGCGCGGTAGTATGTAAAGGCGGGATTCCAACAGTGTGCGGCACAAAGATTTTGCGGATTTTTGTACGAATATGCTTGAAATAGTAAGAGGCGAGTTTCATATTGATTGTCACTGTGACAAGGTACAAAATAGGTAAGAAATTAAATTGTTTACCCCTTATTCATAAACGCGCTACAAACCTCAATTAACTTATAGTTAATTGTTTGTCTTTAACTGTCATTTTGACTTACATATATGTAAGAAAGGGAGAAAACATAATTTAACTAAATCAGGCGGCGTAGCACGGTTGCGTTTGTAAGGATCATTATTTATTAATAGCTTATATTTTGATCATTCTTACTTTTATTTATGATTAGCTTATAAAAGAGTATCAATTGACTCATACTTGTCACTGGTTCCCGCCATTTTGAATTGTTATAAAAAGGCCGGTATAGCAGTGACAAGTGGCCAGTTCGAGTACGGACAAGTTAGAGTGAAGACGTCTTGAATAATTGATTGTAAATTGGTTGTTATAATGTTTGTAACAAATGAATAAAGTTAAAATATTGGTACAAGTAATAGTTTTCATCATCAACCCGGTAATAACCCAACAACTCAAAAGCTGGATCCAACAAAAATCGATAGGATTTTTGCCACGCCGCACGAACGTAAGGTTTTCTTTTCTTTTTCGTTTGTATCAGTGAGTAAACTATGCTTATCGGAAAGTGTATTAAATTATGGTAAGTCAGTTTTTTATATTTTTATTAACTCCCTTTTATTTTAAATAAAATTGGTTTGATAACCTACCGTCATGTCTGTATTAAATATACTGTATAAGATAATGATGATGATTTGCCCAATTTTGGTATATGTATGTGTAGAAAGAACGAACGGATGACAGGTAGTCTCACTTATAATAAAAATACGAAATTTAAAATTTACAGTTGTCATTTAAGCGTTTTTGAATATTACATATGAGTTAGTGAAAATTAGATCAAATGTCATTATAATGCTTCTATCTTATCAAACTCGATTGTATGATGGTGTACCACATCGATTATATCAAGCTCAGGCTAAGGACTCATTATTTAGTTTTGTTGCGTAGCAAGATAGCATAGTACAACTGTAGTAGCAGACTACAGTAGGATATTGTTTTATGTACATTAAGATTTACGATCTGCTGCACCTTTTGAGATCAATTTGCGTTACTAAAATTGTATGAATACACTGGCTTTGTAACCGTGAAACCGATGAGTAAACTAAAAATAAAATCTTGCCAATTGAATACCTCTGAAGTAAACCCCTGATGCTTGTGTATTAGCAATGCCTCTATTACGAAGTTTTTAAACGCGATTTGCGTCAGTGTATAACTTAGTATTGTTACGAATGCATCTAAGAGATTTTTTATTAAAATGTTGGGCATTATAATGTATGAGCTTTCGGAAATCCACTTTAAAATTATTCTGATCACTATGTAAGTTTATTCATAATATTGCGAATCAATGTGCACAAGAAAAGAAAATGACGTGTCGATCTAAGTTCAAATTGGAAACCATAATGCAGGGTTACGTTATGTAACTTGTGTACTTAATGCTATTAGCTATTAATATGTTTTTTTTAACATAGTGGTTTTATACTGATACCGGTTTTCATTCAGCGACGCTGTCCAACGCAGCATTACTTAAAAAGCCTAGCCTCGAGGAAGCTACATGACTAGAACACGTGTTTATAATTATCTCCCTTCTTGTATGGAAATACAACACCTCTATGACATGTTGGATGTTAAACGTAATAATAGTATGCATCAGAGTTGGGCACTTATGATTGCAATCTGTGTGTTAAACTAAAATAAAGCTTAGTCACATGATTTAATAAGGAATAAAGTAGCGGTCGTAAAACGAACCTTATTTTAATTGTATCAACTAAAACGTTAGTTTGAGTAACCATGATAACCATCTGCTCGAATAATTAAAATACTTTCAAACCATGATCGATGATAAAATCATAAGTGTGTCATATCGAATTCAAGCAAATTGGTAAACTCATGATACATTTTACAAAATAAGTTGCCGTTATTAAAACTAACGTTACCATTCTCATTTTTTTTTTAAATTTAACTAATTTTGCCCAACTCTGGTATGGACATACATCTATATTAAATCTCCAGGTTATGGAGGGTATGTCGGTTGTTGAATACACGAGTAGTAACTCGTTAACGAATGTACTTATGTAATATGCTTCTATTGTTTTTCTATTGCCCACTCCTCAAGATACGTAACTCATAACTTTGTGCGTAGAGCATTAAAGTATTTTTTGTGTCAATTTACACATACTATATATCGTGAACTTGAATCTCAATGGATTCAATTTAATAACAGGTCACATTTTGTTTAGACTGTATAACTTTATGTCATCATGTCTAAATTTTATGACTAACTAATGTAATCAGCTTTATCATAACAACCTTGTAAGGGCCAGTAATTTTGGCACGAGTACTTAATCAATGTATATAAATCTATGTGTGTTACCATGATGATCATGGAGAAATACGAGGTCGATGGGAAATCGATATGCTTAACTATTTGATATAATATTTGATTGCGAGATACGCATACTTTAAACATTTAGAAACTCCCCCCCTTATTTGTACCCCTTTATTTATAGGATGTGAATCATAATTTCAGTGTTTTATCTGACAGTAACGTTTGTTATTTTTGTTTGTTTCTGTAATAGTAGTAAATCATACTTACCTAAATGAAAAACAAAGGACCTTAATTGGAATAATAGTGTATTCTGTGGATATCTTTGAAAGTTGCGTGTAGTACTGTAAAGTTGGAAACTACGCTTATGAGTCATATGTAGAGTCATATGTAGAGTCATATGTAGAGTCATATGTAGAGTCATATGTAGAGTCATATGTAGAGTCATATGTAGAGTCATATGTAGAGTCATATGTAGAGTCATATGTAGAGTCATATGTAGAGTCATATGTAGAGTCATATGTAGAGTCATATGTAGAGTCATATGTAGAGTCATATGTAGAGTCATATGTAGAGTCATATGTAGAGTCATATGTAGAGTCATATGTAGAGTCATATGTAGAGTCATATGTAGAGTCATATGTAGAGTCATATGTAGAGTCATATGTAGAGTCATATGTAGAGTCATATGTAGAGTCATATGTAGTCATATGTAGAGTCATATGTAGAGTCATATGTAGAGTCATATGTAGAGTCATATGTAGAGTCATATGTAGAGTCATATGTAGAGTCATATGTAGAGTCATATGTAGAGTCATATGTAGAGTCATATGTAGTCATATGTAGAGTCATATGTAGTCATATGTAGAGTCATATGTAGAGTCATATGTAGAGTCATATGTAGAGTCATATGTAGAGTCATATGTAGAGTCATATGTAGAGTCATATGTAGAGTCATATGTAGAGTCATATGTAGAGTCATATGTAGAGTCATATGTAGAGTCATATGTAGTCAGAGCTATACATAGCTATACGTTGAGTGGTTTTCATGTAAAGAGTCGATGACGTATGTCCAGACGCTAGTATGAGTAGATAGGAAGCGCCATCTTAATCTTGTGGAATCGATGTGTTTGTGTAGGTATACACAATATACAACGCACGTGGATGGACGTGTGAGACTTTAATGCACATGGATGAACGTGCCAGACTTTAACGCACGTGGATGAACGTGTGAGACTTTGACGCGCGTGGATGAATGCGCTAGACTTTTATTCCAACTTTCATAAATATATTTACAACAATTTAAAATAATTAGTCAACCATATATCAGTATAATTTAATCATAAAAACATAATAAACAGTAATAATAAGAAGCAAAGAAAAAATTATAAAATTTCTACACGTCTATTACTAATATGTTGAGTTCTCATCTGAGTGCAGTTTAGATTAAAACGGTATGAAATATCATATTATGTGTGTTATACACGAGTTGCTAAAATCCTAAGATTTTAATAATACTTTTATATTCACAAATTAAAAAAAAAGAGACGAAGGAATTAGATACCGACACCTGAATATTAAAGGAAACAACGATTATCGCTCGTTCGTAAATATAAAATTACATGTAATGGAAATCGATACACGCGTAGATTAATGATACCTGTTTTCTTAATGTTCAACTTGAACTTGGCTGGGCGCGTGAGCCATAGAGATTAGACATTCATAATGTAAAATATATATAAAACCAATGGTTATTACTGAGGAATATACGGTAAATTCATAAGTAAAGCTTTTAAATTTACACGGGAAGTCATTTCTTCCATTATTTCAATCACCGTAGTACAACATCATTATGAAGTTTTATATATCAAATAATAATTGATAAGGTGCTTCGCTTTTAATATACTGTCAAACTGTTCAATATTACTTGACAATTAAACATGATTATTATGCATATGTGAATTTACATATTTTTATATTCTAATACCGTGTTCGATAATCGATAATTCATAAGAAAGTCCCACTTATTTGAATGTCAATTTCAATACAAGTTATAAAGTTACAAAAATTAAATATATCGTTTTTATTTAATGAGGCTTCAGAAAACGGTCCTTAATTTGTCTTACTTTAATTATTTACGAATATCTCGATCTAGTAAAATAGTATTATAAATAATATGCAAGATAAACTGTATTCTATATACCCACGCTTTATTGTGTCCAGGGTTTTATACGTGAATTATAACAGTAATAATATTTTCCTTGTGACTAACGAATTAATTTATTAATAAGTCTTATTTTCGTATAGCCAGAATAATTTTAATAATAAACATACTACAAGCATACATACATAATTACATGCATTAATTGTCGAATCTGATTTAATTAGTATTATCATTAATAAGTCTTTAGATATGTCCGAATAAGGAATTAGGATAAAAAAAAATGCACCGTAATACCTATTAGACTTTAGTTTCCTTAAAAAAAAACACGACTATAGCTGGAAATTAAATATTTGGTATTCAAACTCAACTACAATAATAAACTTGTTGGTTCAGATAAAACCTGTTGAAAAAAAAACATAGTATTCCTTAGTCACTTTGTAACATGAATATTCTTCGATCTAGATTCGCTAAGAGTATTGTTATAATGACCAAATACTTTTAAAAATAAATCGCAATGTAGATGTTCATCATTCATGTGGAATAATTAATTAACTAGTTTATGTCTGATGTTTAAATCCATTTTATGTGATGAGGAATTTGTTCTTGTAATTAAGTTATGAACTTCTGTAATAAAATTATTCATTCGTTCATTCAAATTTACAAAACCTAACGGTTACTCAGTTTATGTTCTTATACCTACTTGATGGATCTTTAATGGCTATAATTATGACCTAAGGCGTGTAAGCAGTTCAAATGAGGATTAGTCGGTCGCATTCATATTAAAATATAAAACTTTGACTGTTGATAATAGCAGGTTAAAGGACAATAGAACTACCTCTACAATAAGATTAATTTCTTATCAATTAAACTCTTCAAACGAATTCAGTCATAATATCTTAATAAAAAAAAATCGTTGGCAACAGGTAACGTTTGAAGTAATATCAAAAGTTTGTGTTAATTTAAATCAACATATTATATCATTAGATAATCAGTAGCTCAAAAAAAAAAACATAATCAGTCACTTATATTATTATCATCAAGATATTTTTATATCTTGGCATAATTATGATTGCATTCATGTCAACTACGGGCTGGGCCCGAAGATATAAAATCAGAACCATGCATTCTTTATAGAGATGTGACACTTATGTCCTATTTTCATTATTAAACCTTATTGCGCAATACATGATATAGTGAATTGTGGACTATTTTATTTACAAATATTATAATAATTAATACAAATTAGGTACAATTTGGTAGCCATGTCGTTAATGTACTAAAATAATTGAAACGTGAAACAATAAATTCATAACATGCTTAAATCGATAAACGAGTATTCAATAATAATTTAAAAAAAAGGAAGTTTTAATTTCATATATCTAAAGAAAGTCTTGAAAGTTTCAGAACGACCCAGGAGCGTCCAGGTGAAAGGGCCAGGGTTTGGTATTCCATTACCACCCAGGAGTGCCCAGGTGAGAGGGTCGGGGTGTGGAATCACTTCCGACCCAGGAGTGCCTAGGTGAGATGGCCAGGGTAATGATATTCCTGTTCCTTAGCAGAACTAAGGTGCTTCTACGCAGAAGTACGTAACGATCGTTGACTACACCGCAGTCTTCGAATGCTGGCATCATGGCACGCGAAGCTGCGGCTAGTAGCGGCACGAGATCCGGTGCCCCGTGTTGCGCAGCATCAGCGTGGTTGGCGGCATCTTCATCCAGGATAGCTTCAGATTTGTCGACGGCACTATCGCAGTGGGCAGAACTTGCGTGGTCGGTGGCACCATTGCAGTTAATGACAACGTGGCGTCGGTTAGGCAGACGGCACAACCCGCGGTGACGCAACTATCTTCTGTTGGGGAAGTGATCCATGTATAGCGGTTTGAATATTTACGTGCGAAAGTGAATGGTGTTGTGTACGTATATTATATTATATTTCTTGATCATAATTATTGAAATTTAACAAGTGTTAAAGAAAATTTAATAATGTTAGATTGCGTAATCTTACAGATAATGAAACATAGTGTACCGTCTATTACGCTTATCGTATGAATTTTCTATTGTTTAATATATTTCTGCAAGCCGAACTAATTAAATTTATTCGTTTCTATGTTGACATAATGTTTCTTTAACCTTGATAACAGACTTGTAAAAATTCTTCGAAAACCATAATTTGAACGATTAATAATATTATGTTTTGGTATCGGCCACCTATTTCCTAATTATCATTAATTATCATTTTATTAATGCCTAATAATTAACAATATTACACATTATAATTATAATCTTATTAATAGTATATGTATATCGTGAAATCATGAGTGCACATGAGTATTACGTGTTTGTAATTTTATTTTCTGTTGTTACTTATTATTATTTAATATGCATATTATGTGCATAAATATCATTCACATAGTAATATTGGATCAGTGAATCTTGGTTTGTTTTAATGTATACATTTTGATTCATTATTTTCATAAATTGGTCTTTATTTTTATCATTTTAACTATTTTATATTAAGGTTTGGCGAAGGGTCTCGCCTCGAACAGGATGGCCGAGCTGTAAGGATCATTATTTATTAATAGCTTATATTTTGATCATTCTTACTTTTATTTATGATTAGCTTATAAAAGAGTATCAATTGACTCATACTTGTCACTGGTTCCCGCCATTTTGAATTGTTATAAAAAGGCCGGTATAGCAGTGACAAGTGGCCAGTTCGAGTACGGACAAGTTAGAGTGAAGACGTCTTGAATAATTGATTGTAAATTGGTTGTTATAATGTTTGTAACAAATGAATAAAGTTAAAATATTGGTACAAGTAATAGTTTTCATCATCAACCCGGTAATAACCCAACACGTTTTTATCCCTTGTCGCCATGCCTGTCACGTTCTAACAAGTATGTAAGTGCGAAAGGGACGCGCATAGTGATAGTCGATAAAAATGGAACCGTGCTGAGCCCGCAGGCCCGTAAAGTTTTATGAATAAGGGGGTTAGACTATACCGCACAGTGCTGCACACTGGTGGAATCCCGCCTTAAGGTAACGCTTGATGTTTCCAGCTTGAGAGTTACATTAGTTTGCTACTGCACATACACTAGTTTAATTTATTAACATTCACGCAACTCACCTTTACGTGCTCTAGTATACAAGTGATTTTCTACTTATTTTGTTTTTCTTTTTCGTTAGTTCATACAATCTCATTTTAAAGAAATGTATTTATCTTCTAACGGATGAATAATTTAATAAGTGACGCGAGGCGGCGTCCGCAACTTGGGCAATTTAGAGTTTGTTGGGACTTTAAGAAACCGTGCATTGGAGGCCTTCTTGTAAACAAAAAAAAAACAAATAAATAATATTAAAATAAATCAAAATAAAGTTGCTATTACAAAGGAACTGTTAATGAGAGTCGGTGTTACGAAGGTTGTATATTCATTATCTAGTTTTTCGCGGAATTTATGAGAGCTTGCGCAGCCTAAAAGATTTACGTTTTTATGTAGATTAATTTTTATTGGCAATCATTTTCCTTTGTTTGCCAGTTTCTTTTGATTTACTGTGGGAAAGAATATTAAGAATCACTTTGCCGTAGCGCCGGCACTTGCTGGCACAAGGCGCAATATTACACGAGCGGAGTTTACTTTACTTTATATGTGGGTAATATCGGTTGCAATAACATACAAATAATAAAATATACCTGGTTTTATTTTGTGTTACTGAATTTCGTAACATTTGCCACTTTTATTTTAATGCCCGATCAATCTTTTATTGATTTCTCATTTAAGGCTATATTTCAACGAAATTGAAACATATCCTCGATCGCTCAACGTGCAACCTTGGAAAGTACCTACGTATAAAATTCTAGTAATCAATCATCCCTAAAGCGCCCACGAAAACCTTCACATTTTGTTTTGAAATACCAGGAAATAATAGCGGCGAGTTGTAATTTACTTAAATGAAGTTTCGCTACTTGTAAATGTGGAAGCGTGCCAAATCCTTTGCGGCAATGCCCACATTTTATCTTTATAGGACTGCGGCTTTCGATTATAAATCCAAAAACAACGCGCGAACAATACTCTTGTAAATTGCCGGTATCATAGACTTTATGAGGTTTGAAATACAGGCGAAAATCGATTACAATGGAATTATATTACGTACTGAGTAATATTGCTTGGCCTTCATTAATATAATTTTATTGATTTCGTCTTTCCTTACCCTTTAAGCGTAGGCAAACTGTCGAAAATGAGATTCCCTTCGAGGCATTTTGTGAAGACCTATTTATTATAAACCGTTTCGTCTTACGACTTTTATTTGCTATGGCATCTTTATTTGTAAGCATTCCATTATCTCTTGGTAAAAATAACGTAAAGGAATTTCTGTTAGAGCTTTGCAACCTCATAGATCAAATAAGTAATAATATTTGGGAGCTCTTAAACGTTTTTTGAATTCCTTATCGACTTAACTACGGTATTTATTGAGCTGATACATATAGTTAGTTACCTACTGGTATATGGTTTTGTTATGCTGCCGTAATAAATCAAAAGAGCTCTGATTTCCTAACTTTATTTGCTATATTATAGTATGTGAAGTGGCTAGGGGTCACGATTGTGACAACTAACTAAAAACCTTTGTAGACAGATTTGGCGAAACTATTAAGAATTCCTCGTTGAGTTCTAAATACTAAGGAGTAATTACCTTAGTTTGGAAAACCAACATTCATTTAATTATGCCTAAACATGCAATATTCTTACACATTCCTTCGCAAGCTCCATATGTCTTCTGTAAATTGTTAGCGCGAATAATACACAATTACACATGCTATGCGGTCAGGCGACATATGGCGGCGTGGCTGCGCGCCCTCTTTACTTTATGACGTCCGTAAATGAAATACGATAGCCTATTTAGTTAGCTGACCTTTAAGTATGTTTACAAGGCAATACTCTTGTGGCGCACCGCAATGCTGGCTGCCCACAAACCGTCTACGTCAACGAGACAACGAGTCAATGTCATACACAACTAAATTTTCCTTAGATACGGAAGCTAAAATCTTATTTGCAAATCAATTGTAAATTAATCATTGTAAATATTCTCTCATTATATGTAAATATTCATCCTCTCTATCTCCGCGTATTATTTCATAGAAATAGTGCTCTAGATAAGAACACTAAATTGGTGACCCGCGACTTTCAAAATTTTCAAAATGACCGACGAATTCGAAGATTCCATTTGCAAGAAAATAGAGCCCGAACGATCAGGTGCTGCGGTGGATCGGTTAACCATGAGGTTACCACCGTTTTGGGCAGAAGATGCGGAAGTTTGGTTCGCCCAGGTCGAGGCGCAGTTCGCCGTTTGGGGCGTAAAAGCGGATTCAACGAAATATTTCCAGGTTATCAGAGAGCTAGATCCCAAAACGGCTCGAGAAGTACGGGATATCATAACGAAGCCCCCAGAAACAGATAAATACGAAAAGTTGAAAAAACAATTGATCGACCGACTGTCAACGTCGCAAGAAAACAAAAGACGTCAGTTGCTGCAATTTGAAGAACTTGGAGACAGGAAACCAAGCCGATTCCTTCGTCACCTTAGAGGATTAGCTGGCGATAGTGTCACTGACGATTTTCTCCGAAGTTTGTGGTCCACTCGCTTATCTACTCAAGTGCAAGCGATCATCGCGTCTCAGAAGACGGCTTCTTTAGACGACATCGCGATCCTTGCAGACCAAATCATCGACGTGACACCTTGTTCTTCTTTTAAGCAGGTTGCAAGCATGACTTCGTTTGAAGACATGTTTAAGAAGATGGAGCAATCTATAACGGCACGCATCCAGAGCGAAATGACGCAACAAATTGCTCAGCTAATCACCGGTAACAGCAGCGGTCAGCGACGTTCGCGTTTTGACAGCAGCAGGTCGCGCAGTCGTAGCAGATCGAAGTCACACGGTCGGTATCGAGCTGTCAAATCAGGTATGTGCTGGTATCATAGTCACTTTAGTACCAACGCACGGAATTGCATTCCGCCGTGCAACTTTAAAGCGGAAAACTAGCAAGACAGTCTACCGTGGCGGCTGCCGACTGTCCTCCTACTACAACCTGCCGCCTATTTATCACGGACAGAGTAACTAAAATTCAATACCTTATTGATACCGGATCTGACCTTTGCGTTCTGCCACGCAATTTTATGCCTAATTGCAAGTCGCCTGACAACTACTCGCTTACTGCCGCTAATGGTTCGCTCATACATACATACGGCATAATCAAGCAAAAGTTAGACATAGGATTACGCAGAGACTTTATTTGGAACTTTGTCGTAGCAAACGTAAACAAACCTATACTTGGCGCTGATTTTCTGGCACATTATGGTATTCTTATCGATTGCAGAAATAGAAGACTACTTATTGACAGTTTAACAACTTTGTCGACTACGGGACAGCTTAAGCACTGCAACCAACCCAGCGTTAAGGCAATTTCGGGTGACAGTGAGTACCACCGCTTGCTAGCAGAGTATCCCAGCTTAACGAAACCATCTGGACTGCCGCGAGAGGTAAAGCATTCCACTGTTCACTACATCCGAACTACTCCAGGTCCTCCTACCTTCTGTAGACCACGCCGGTTAGCTCCAGATCGCCTGAAGATTGCTAAGGAGCAGTTTGAAGAGATGCTTCGCGACGGTGTAGCACAACCGTCTGATTCACCGTGGGCATCAGCGCTATATATGGTGCCAAAGAAAGGCAATGGTTGGCGGCCGTGCGGGGATTACCGCGCGCTAAACGCACGCACTATCCCTGACAGATACCCTGTCCGCCACATAGAGGACTACGCACATCGACTCGCTGGTAGTAAAATATTTTCAAAAATAGATTTAGTTAAAGCTTACAACCAAATTCCCGTATACAAAGATGATATCTGCAAAACTTCAATTACGACTCCATTTGGATTGTTTTCCTTCCCATTCATGCCATTTGGACTCCGAAACGCTGCCCAAACCTTTCAACGGTTCCTGGATGAGGTGCTCAGAGATCTGGACTTCGTGTACTCCTACATCGATGACGTGCTCATCTATTCTAAAGATGCCAAGCAGCACTTAGATCATCTACGGCAAGTGTTCGATAGGTTCCATGAGTACGGTATGCTCATCAATGAATCCAAATGTTCTTTTGGTCAGAAAGAAGTCACATTCCTAGGATTTACTGTATCTGAAGAAGGCACGCGTCCCATCGACGAGAAGGTAAAGGTTATGCAGGAATTTCCTCCCCCAAAGACCGTCGGTGGCTTACGCAGGTTTCTCGGCATGCTGAACTTTTATAGAAGATTCGTTCCTCACGCTGCCGAACACCAAGCCCCTCTTCATGACATGCTAACTGGACCTAAACTGAAAAGTTCGTCTCCACTAACTTGGACAGATCAACAGTTAGAGGCATTTCAGAACTGTAAGTCTAGTCTTGCGAACTCTACATTACTGCCTCATCCCATTATGGACGCAGAACTTGCTCTAGTTACTGATGCTTCAAGCACGGCCTTGGCCGGCGTTTTACAACAGTTGGTGCAAGGACAGTGGCAACCACTTGCTTTCTTCTCAAAGAAGATGACACGGCAACAGACGCAATACAGCGCGTATGATCGGGAGTTGCTCGCTATATATGAGAGTGTCAAACATTTCCGCTACATGGTCGAAGGCAGACACTTCGTCATTTATACGGATCATAAACCTATCACCTTCGCCTTTCAGCAAAAAGACAGGAAATGTTCCCCGAGACAATTCAATTACCTTGATTTCATTTCGCAGTTCACAAGCGACATCAGACACATTTCCGGGAAAGACAACATCACCGCTGACACGCTCTCCCGTATCGAGACCATTGCCGTGCCACCAGACTTCGAAGCCATCGCACAAGCTCAGCAGGAAGACCCAGAACTACAAGAGCTTCTTGCCAATCGATCTTCGTCACTGAAGCTTGAGAAAGTACCTGTACCAGGTACCAATGTTTATTTATATTGTGACACGTCTCAAGCAAAGCCACGTCCGTTTATCGTCAAGCAGCATCGCCAGAAGATATTTAACACCATCCATGGCATGAGTCATCCAGGTACGAGATCCACAATCAAACTTGTTACTCAGAGATTCGTGTGGCCATCTGTACGCAAAGATTGCGGTACCTGGGTACGTGCATGCGAATCGTGTCAACGTGCTAAAGTGCAACGTCATACCTCCTCTCCTCTTGGAAATTTCAAATTACCAGAAGAAAGGTTTAGTCATGTTCACATTGATCTGGTCGGCCCATTGCCACCTTCATCAGGATTCCGTTACCTTTTCACAGCCATTGACAGGTACACACGGTGGCCGGAGGCAAAGCCACTGTCTGATATCACGGCTGAAACGGTAGCCCATGCGTTCTACGATACTTGGATATCGCGTTTTGGTTGTCCTCAAACCGTAACTACTGACCAAGGACGTCAATTTACCTCAAGTATGTTTAAGGTCTTGGCAGAGCTTTGTGGTGCACAGCTACGTCACACGACGGCTTATCATCCTCAAGCCAATTCGATGGTGGAGCGTCTTCACCGCTCCCTGAAAGCTGCAATCATGGCCCACAACAGCACGAGGTGGACTGAGGTGTTGCCGATCGTCCTACTCGGCATAAGAAGTGCGTGGAAGGAAGACATCAAATGCTGCAGAGATGGTGTACGGTGAGCCTTTACGCATCCCGGGTGAGTTCTTTCATTCTCATACCTCAAACACCCTGCAGCCTGATGATTTTGTCACTCAGTTGAAACGCCAGATGTCACACCTCAGACCTGTCCCCGCATCAAGGCACGGAAACAAGTCAGTCTTTGTTCACAAGGACCTAAGTTCATGCAGCCATGTTTTCCTTAGACAGGATGCACTGCGTGGATCACTAGAACCGCCATACACTGGCCCATATCGCGTTCTAAAGAGAACGGACAAGACCGTCACACTGGACTTACTACGAGGACCAGTGACAGTCTCCATTGACCGCGTCAAACCAGCTTACATGCAGAGCGACACAGCTTCACCTACAGGCATAAGTGCTAGGCCTGCTCAAGCTGTTGTCCCGGTGAGAACCACTCGGTCTGGCCGGAAAGTAACCTTTCCTTCTCATTTACAGGCAGGACTCTGATTCTCCCAGGGGGGTCCTGTGGCGCACCGCAATGCTGGCTGCCCACAAACCGTCTACGTCAACGAGACAACGAGTCAATGTCATACACAACTAAATTTTCCTTCGTACGATACGGAAGCTAAAATCTTATTTGCAAATCAATTGTAAATTAATCATTGTAAATATTCTCTCATTATATGTAAATATTCATCCTCTCTATCTCCGCGTATTATTTCATAGAAATAGTGCTCTAGATAAGAACACTAAACTCTTATTAGGTTCGCAATATTAAACTTAAGCAAACGTATCGTTGTTGAATATTATATTTGTTATTGCTCCAACTATATAAAAAGTAAGTAGTAAAAAAATACGTGGTAGAGATATAGATAGTGATTGCGGGGTGGTTGGAATGAGGAACGAACGGGGGAAAAACAAACAAGTGACGTGACATTTCCACTTTATATTTCTAGCGTGACATGTTGACAGACGTAAACCACTTTCAATTAGTGAAGAAAATCCACGGGGAAATCCTGTGAAAGGGTAGAAAACTTTTAGGTTAACACTATTGCGAGAAAACGATAGGATATGGACGAAGAGGGTGGCTTTAGTTTTTGCTTTTAAGGGATTACTTCAACGTATCGAAACTCGAACATTGTGTATTTTCTTACTGAATGACAACCTTTGTAAGAAGAAACTTGATCATTCATAGAAATTACAGTACAAATACAATTGCAGATAGTTATCAGATGTTATGGCACCTCTACACGACGGGCCAGCGCTGGCCACTCCAAGGGACGCAGCCATGCGGTAGAATGAGATAGCAATATCACTTGCTCCCTCTAACGAATAATTGCGTCCCTTGGAGTGGCCGGCGCTGGCGCATCGTGTAGAGGAGCCATTAGACGAAAGTTAGTTCATGGGTAATGCTGCCTTGCATGTTTTCGCTACATATCATCGCCCACACTGTTAACCTCTAGCCGCCCATACGTCAAACCTTGCCAAGCAAAATGAAATTTTATTTTGTCAACACAAAGTTCAAATTAGAATGGAACAGGAGACCTTTTTATAGGTCTTTGGGCGGCTAGAGGTTAATGTATTACAAAAGGCATAAGGTCCACCGACGTACAGATAGAAGTGTTGCTGTTTGTACAAATAATAAAAAAAAATTGTTTCAAAATTCATACCTATTCAAGCTTTAGTGATCTCGTATCACAATTGATACAAACCGAACGACTGAAAACTAAATCCTCTAAGAGAATAAGTTTTTGGCAAAAAATTCATTTTTGGTACAAGCTTTTATCGCTGACTGTACTTTTCTTTCCACAGGCAATTAATACTCATCGAGACAATTCTAAAAACCCCAAACACAATTAGGTTTCATTGTTTTATCACAGGGTTCCTATGGTCACCTCTGGTCTCCATCATAAGATCAGCTCGATGACACCATAATATTGCATTGTCACCCGACTTACGTATGTATGCAAAATTTCAGCTCAATCGGAAACCGGGAAGTGGATCGAATTTAACTTGCAAGATTTGATTACAGACAACGGTCAGGTGAAACTAAATAAAAGCTTGTAAAAAAGAATATCTAGCATATTTTATTCATTCACCACCCGACCAGCGGCTTTCAAGATGTAAATGAGTTAAGTAAATCTGAGCGCGCACTACAGAATTCATCTCGGTTCACTTGATCCCTCTAATCCGGGATTTTTCCGCTTCCTATGCTGTAGGTAATTAAAATCTGTATTAAGCATTCTATATAAGTACGGTTAAAGTTAATTAAACCTGCATATGATTTTAGATCTTGATAGCAAAATATCTAGCCTAGCCTAAATACAAATAGCAAGGTTTCCAATTTTACAACCCCGTAGAAAGGTCACTCTTAAACTCGCTACGAAAATTGATATTTTTGGAATAACTTAATTTAAAATTTCATATAAAAATTATTCCGATAGCATTCCGTGCAAATAAGCAGCTACAAATAAAATAAATTCCACAAAAATATATTTTTATCGCTACTATTCAAAATTCTTTAAGTTATTAGTTGCCAAAGTGGTCCCCAGGCTCCTATTCCCATCAAGCTTGGAAAAAAGTCGGAACAACGCTAGGAAGATGGCGGTGATGATTCAAATGTATAAGGGTATGGCACAATAAAACTTGCTATGAAAATAAAAATTAATTTTTTATACAGAAACCTTATATAATAACTATTTTATTTATTGATAGACCTAACTCGCGGTATATGCGCCGGTCCCAAGGGTCTACGGCTGTCATGTCGCGACTGCTGCTAACTTATGTACTAAACGTCTATTCCATTGGTCACGTAGACTCCACCAAGTCGAATTCTACGAAAAACCATCCCCACACGACCCACAGAACTATAACAACTATGGGCAATCTAAGAGCGCACCCGTACTGGTTTGACGGTGCCAAAGGATTCGAAGTTCCTGGTGTAATAATGCCTTGTACTGCGGCCATGATAATATAATAACGTGAACACAGGATTAGCCTTGCAGTGCATTTTCATTTAATTTCAGCTGTGCTTTGAATTAAGCTTCTTTGTCTATGTAGTTAGTTAACAATAAATTTAAATAAGATATATATAATTAATTTGTCGGTCGTAATAGTAGTTTGTGACTACTGCATAATGAAAGGTATTAAAATACGATTGTGGGTTTATGAAACAAACGAAATGGTAACCTAATCATACATCCAATCCGATCTATAACTTGCCGAAACTAATACGAGATGCGTAGGTAGTAGGTACAGTCTAAGAATTTAATTTCCATACCAATTCGTAGGTACATTGTTACAGTGACCATCAATATGAAAGTCACTAGGGACCTCATACTATTGTCACTGTGACAAGGTACGAAATGGTACTGAAATAGTTGACCGCACATTACATATCCCGAAATATTCCCAACTCAGTTAATGCGCCCACTGCCATAACAGACAAACAACGATGGCGGACAATGGTCGCACTAATTCATTGTTTGGCTCACGACACGCCGCTATATCCGAATGTTTACCGGAGGAAACGCCACGATGTGTTTTTGTTTGGGATAGACACTAAATGAGTTCAGCTATTATGTGAGGGTCGGTTGATTCTATGACAGTATTGACAGTTCACGTTGATCCGTGTTGTGAAATGGTTATTATTTTTACTAGAAGAATTTTGACTTCTATTTAACAACACCTAAAAAACATAAGCTGGTCTTTATTTCACAGTAGATTACCTATTGATAAATGGAATATTTTCTGATTTTAGTGAAAAGGTTGACTAATTTGAACAACACTAATTAGTATATCTTTATCATAAAATAGGAAACAAAAAACAACAGGAACCGATCGACAGGTGGTTTTTGTTGCGCATGTCGCATTGCGGTGTTTTGGGCTGAAAATATACGTGACTAAAATTTATTTTATTTTCTGTAGGAAACCAGGTACATCCTAAGCAACATAAGCTGATGAAAGAATGCAGAATAACTTACTCCAAGCTGTCTGCCTGAATCTATAGAAATAATGAAGTGAATATAATAACATTTAGTTTTTTTCTTCGCAGGTGTGATTAAAAACATTGTTTGTAACACCGGGAGAAGAATATTGCAAACTCGAGTCATTAATGCACTCCAAACTCCAACCTGCGGCTGTCTTGCATATAAAGACCTTGTTTGCAAAATTTCACTTAACCCCTTCGTTGCACAATGCACTATAACAACGGAGTAAGTAGTCCACAACTTATACACTTGTCATTCATGTATTTTCCCTTCTAAAATAAAGACATTAGAAAGTGAAACCATCAAGGATGTCATAAACTATATTCTACACAGGAATGGGGTGCTAATAGCCTGTAAAAATGCCGTAAAACTGAGATAAGTGATGTATCCGAGACACCGACCGTAGCAACGAGGGAGTAAAATGAGAGCCTTTTTTACAACAACCATATTCGTAACGATCTCAATGGGAGGACTAAATTGGAAAATGCGGCAATTCTGAAAGATAAATAAAATAAATAAATAAATATTGGGGACATCTTACACAGATCAAACCTAGCCCCAAACTAAGCAAAGCTTGTACTATGGGTACTAGGCGATGATATACATACTTGTATAGATAAATACATACTTATATACATAGAAAACAACCATGACTCAGTAACAAATATTAGTGTTCATCACACAAATAAATGCCCTTACTGGGATTCGAACCCAGGACCATCGGCTTAGCAGACAGGGTCACTATCCACTAGACCAGACCGGTCGTCAACAATAACAATAATAACAATTCTATAACTGATCCTATTAATACACTATAACTTGGACAAATTTCATCATTTTCGTTAGCTAAGCAATTTGTTACAACATTCAAAGCAAATGTTAACATAAAATCGAAGTCAGTTTGCATAGACTTTTTATAGCCCCGATATACCCTAGGTACCAACTGAAACGTAGCGACTTGTGCTCCATAGTCGAGGTCTTACCGTGCGCGGCTCTTACACTAAAAGTCACTTAACACGCTCAAGTTGTGTCTAGTCTGACGAGTACTAGGGCACTAGGACTGGAGGGACTTTCGGTAAAGAAATCCAGAGAAAAAGTTCCTACGCTATTAAGTTGCGAGTCAAATTTGAACCTTGAGCTGTTAAGTCATGGTTGATATTCAAATGCACGTTTGTATGATGCAAGTGTGAAAAAGTCGCTTCGAAGTATTTCAGTCTCAAAGAAACGAGAACTGTAAAAGTTCCTTTGAAGTTCTCAGACGCAGTGCTAAAGTTTTGTGAGATAGAAACATTACAATTGTTTATTGCCGTCTGATTACGTGAGCGACGTCAGTTTAGAAGCAATTATTGTCTTTATGAGTCGTTTGGTAGCCTATTTCATAAGAACATACCACTGTTCTCGACGTCATTAATAGTACAAAACAACTTTTATTCGACTTTGAAAACGTCATATCATATTGGAGGATAAACTAATTCTTGTAACATAGTTTGTTAGAAGAAAGGTCTACTTATTTAAATGTTTACATAGCTCTGCTTGCAAACTTACTGCTAATACTCGTAACCATGTTAGGAAAAAGTTGATTCACCCACCTACATAATTTAGCTATAAATACTTTATCTGCTTATGCTCGTCTTGCTCAGTGATATCACGAAGTTGAGACGTACTTTTATAGCCAGTCCAATTCGAATACTGTGTGAAGTCGCGTCGAAGGTTTTCTTATTTTAAGAAGAAATATTTAGGGAGGCTTATACGTCAAATACGTGTATGATATTGTTTGGATTGACCGAACGAAGTAAGTTTTAGATGTAGTAGGGTGCACTTTTTATGTCTATAAATTTCGTGTTGTTACCTAATATCTTTAATAATCTTCTAATGTGTATATTTTAAGTGAATAAAATTATATTCTAAGGTCAAATATGAGAATAATTAGCCTTGAATTTTAAGAGTTAGAGAGTGTATGTGTCGTGAGGTCTCTGATCGAGGCGAATTACTTATATGAATATGACAATAATATCAGTGCAACATACTGTTGCAAAATAGATGCAATCAGAATATAACAAAGTTAAAATCATACTTTTAAAACCAGAATCCATGTTGAGGTCTTCATTTCGTATTCAAATCACGTTTGTGTCATGTTTTCACGCTCATCATAACAAAATGAGAATTCGGAAAATTCATTCATTGATATTCGTTAAACGTAGAACATGTCCTGTAATGTTGAAATGAGTTTGCATTACTTAAATCAAGTTAAGCTTCTTCAGACTAGGGTCTGATTTAGGATTTGTACCTATTGTGTTACGTAGAAAATATAATCAATATTCCTTTTATCTTGTTTGATGTTTACTATTTAAAATCGCTGTCATAGAACAATTATTACAAAATACGGAGTTTCAACTTTCAGTCTCTATCGACTAATGGCTTTCAAAATATTAATTCTCTTTGGTGCGGGGTTTAATACTATATTTTAATATCAAGATTCAATTTAGAAGTAGGTACAAAGGTCCCGTTCGGATTCAAAATGCACCAACATTAGGTACTGCTGCAATATTGCTGCCAGAAATGTCGAAAACCGGGCAGCAACAACATAGATTTTGATACAAAAATGATCAAAGCTATGTAGAGTTAGAACAAGAAAAGTCTGCTTCGATTTTAATAGCACCCGAAGTGCAAGTGTTATTTTAAACGTCAAACTTCTATGAAATTCAGATGACGTATAAATAACACTTGCACTGCATAATTATGCTATCAAAATTGTTAATAACTCAGTTACGCGCCGAAATAAAACTGTCTTAATAATAGACTCACCGGAAATCCACGTCCCATTCCACCTAACAGGCACCAGTTCGTCGCTGAGCAGGTCCTGTATGCGAAGCCGGCGGCCCTTGACCCTGGGCCCCTCGTCGGGCGGCGTGAGCAGCACCACGGACGTGACGATCAGCGCCAGGACGGCCACGATCACCAGCAGCGCGATGAGGATGCCGCGCCAGTTGCGCTGCGTGGCGTTGCCCACCACCAGCTTCTGGAACGATGGGGGAACGATCAGAACTAAGGATTCTTAGTTTGTAACAGCAACGTTACAAAAGGATGCAGCTAAAATCAGTCCAAAAACTACAACTTTATAAAAAACTGCCAATTCTTTCCAAGATGTCATGTAAGTCTTCTAGGTAACGTCAAACCAAATTAATAAAGTCAGTCGAGGTATGAAAGGCACCGTAAGAGGAACGCTTATTTGGGATTGTCATAATGTTACTTAATCTGGGCAAAACAAACTATGTTCCTCTTTCCCCGTTTGACCTCAAAATGTAAATGTACGCGGTTAAGTACCGGTTTACTTGAATTACGTGCGAATATCGTGAAAGGCTCTGTCGTATATTTTACCTATTACGGAAAGAGATGCAGCACAAATATCCAAGCAAATACGGAGATGGTTTTCGAGGCTAAATATTACACACATTTGTGGATTTTGTTTAAACTGCTGAAACGATAATTAATTTCACACAGGTTCAATTTGAACACGCAAAATTTCTGCTCATTCATGAATCCTCTCTGCTGTCCAACTTTGAGCTCTAATCCATTTATTTGCAGTCCCATTATATTCATTTTTAAACGCCCCAAACGTTTGTTTATCCAAGTGAATATCAATCACGCTGTTATTGATCAGAGCAGCGCCTGAAAGGGTGGCGTTCTATACAAAAATCCCATTGTTCGAAGTATGATAAATTGAGTGTTTATCGACTTTGTGGTAAATAACGCTCAAAGCGGGTTTATCTGCATATCTAAAATTGAAAGATAAGTTGAAGTTAAGTAAGATTCATTCCTTGGAAAACTTTTTGTGAAAACTTTACAGTTTAATGGCAGTAAATAACAGCATTCGAAATGCGAATAACGCTTAATCATCAGGCACAAGGATGCTTTTAATCTTATCTACGTTAATCAGCTTTCATTGTTAAAGATTTGACCATTTTTGGGGTTCTGGGCTTGAACAATCATTGACACGAAAAAAACAAGCTACTTAAAACAATCTTTTTTTCATTCAGATTTGGCGTTGCGACGTATTCTCCAAGACAATAACCACAGCTAAAAGTGCAGCCTAAAACATGCATACTATTATTTTACTGACAGCATAAACACACTGTCGGCACAGAGTTATATTTCGTATACAAATATAAAATGCCATCGCAGGTTCCGTCCTGAGAGCTCGCCTATTTTATTGGTAAGCAATAAATCTGATTTGCGGCGTGAGACGTGACCCGACCCGGGGCCTAGCCAAGATGAAGATCGTTTGCAGAAAGCGACACGAAACGCTATTGTCTCTCTATCACTTTTCCATAATGTGATAGAGACAGATAGCGCTTAGTTGCGTCTCTCTGCGAACGATTGTCGTCTTGGCTAGCCCCCCCGGTACTTGCACGTAGAATTAACGGTTAATGTCGTCATTAAACGTGGGACGAGGCGCCCCGAAAAACGGCTAGGAGGTCGTTGAAGGCGTTTCTTCCAGGCCCTCTATTCCGGGCCGGGCGTGGGAAGGGTTCAAACACATTTGGTGTCATTTGACACATTGCCAACGGCCAAAATGGAAAAGTCCACTTACAGTATCAAGTTTTCTTCTATGATATAGTTAGGTATGATATAGAGGAAATGAACAGGGATTTTTGCTCAAAATAATATATTATTTAAAATAACTAGGTACATTAAGTCATAAAATAAAAGAAAATTTTATAGGGCACACAAAAGGTAACTTTTTTTACTGGTTTGGCAACCTTTTCTTTTAATTTTAAAGTAATAACCACTATAACCAGCTTACAGACAGCATTCGTAGATGGAATACTCAGTAAACTACATGATTCATTATTTACATGAACTAATTAGAAGAACAAATCCCACATTAAAGAAATCAATCAAATCAATCCCACCTTCGTTACGGCTCACAAACTAAGCTCCTGAGAGGTTACGAGATTTCTCAATTGTCCTTGAAAGCATTAGAACGTAACACTTACTGAATATTTAAGCAGATTTCCACTGAAACACTGGGTCTAATTACCTCCCGCTTCATCCCCCTAGCTCATTTCCTCCGTCACTCGAAACATAATAATAACAATGAGTATCGAAAATACTCATTAATCTCCTGTATAACGCGGGAGTCGTTTCCGCGCCAAAATTGCCAAAATGGCTGCCATTAGGCATTGGGTTTCGACGACAAAGTTGTTTTGATTTGTTGTAAAGGGTTCACGTTATCATGATTCAATTGAATTAAATTATACAACTGGAAACAGATTTGTAAATGACTGCGATTTTGTTACAAAGAAACAGAATGCGGCTGTTGATAATTCGATGGTACTGTGATATAATCTTTTAAATTCTCAGAAATTGTTTCCGGAGTTATCATGGTCGTATTTATTTTATGTGTGTTAACTATAATGCCTTCCGTGAAAGAAGCTTTACAAGCAGTTGGTATATTTTTGTAATTTTATATTAAATATTTTCTGGACTTCACCGGGCCTTTCACCGTCCCATAATTTCCTTAAGATTATCATAAATTTATACTTTGCTAAAAACGTGAAACTCATTTGTCAGATTTTCACCAACAACGTCAGCGATAATCCGTAATCATTTCTGACGTCATTATCCTGCCGCCGGAAGTCGATACTTTAATAAGTAACTTAAGGAAATGCGACGTCAGGCTTATCGGTATATCGCATAATCCACTTTATACATTACTACCTAATGTTGGCTTAACTACAACTGAGTTTTTATTAGAAATTTCCAATTATACATTATTGAAACCAGCTATTAAAACACAAAATCAGCTATGACAAGAAGCAAAGTGGGACCTATGACAGACGGACATAGGCACATGAACGTATTTCTGTAAAAAAATTGTATACTTAAGTATTTACTTATTAGATCAAATAAATTCGTACAAACACGTCTTTAGTTAAATGTAAACATTTTGTCTAACATTGGACCATGTCATTCAAGTTCAATATTTACAATTGTCGATATCTTCAACATTACCTACCTACTTGTAGGTTACAACGATGGGTTGTTATATATAATCGTAGGTAGGGACAAGTACCTCGCGTGTTTCCGATGTTATGAACGATTTATGGATATAAAAAATGTTCACAGGGAAAACTCGGAGGGAAAACTAATTTCTGTAATTTTATATAAATCAACTGAATTCAATTTCTGAACCCGGAAGGCGAAAACGGTCGCTCAATGAAAATGCCGCACGTTAATACGCAGGCTTTGACGTACAAAAAACTTAAGGGTCCTTTCATACCACAAATGAAACATAGCCAGCAGAATTTAAGATTAAGTAGGTACGATGAAAACAGTTGTAAATAACTATGTTATTTTCTTAATCGCGTTTTGTTTGTCTAGTTTTATATCGTCTTGATTTTTGAGTAGATAGGTACCTAGTTAATTTTGATTGTCACCCAGTTAAGACTAAAGAAAAATAATAAATAATCAAAGAATTTACCTATTAACGAATTATGTGCTAGAAAAAACGCATAAGAACTTTTTCTCTACTCCCGTACTTTTATTTGTCATATAAAGGGTCGTGCACACATCTTTAAAACCCTACCTTATAGTTTATAGTGAATGAATGAATTTTATTTTATTTATTTATTTATAGTTGTCAAGACAAGTCTTTAGTCTATTCCCCAAAAACGCATTTGGGCATACACGCAGTATCTTGTTGGCACTTTTCGATACTTCGTGTAATGACCACTTAAAAAATATTGTATGAAATACATTGTTGCCGACCTTATTTTAAATGTCATATCTGACATGTTTTATTAATTTCATGTTTTTATATGTTTTCTCGGAGCTCAAACACAGCTCGGATATATTTTTTTTGGTGAGGTAAATTTATTGAAAATGTATTAGTTGACATGTCTGTTAGATATAATAATAATACTGTTAGATATGTTGACTCGTAAATAAACATGATGTAAATATGTAATTTTTAGTTTAATTAATAACAAAAGTAAACTAACCCGTAATAACGTATGTCTGCTGTAAACTTGTCTACTTATAAACCTGGGAACCTCGAAAAAAATGCCGCAGTGAATAAAATTCGCCTCGTCACGGCCCCGTAATATCGTCGCATGATCAATTGCCCGCTGCTTTGGCTTCCATAATAGTTTGTAGGTGAATAATGTACGAGCTGCTTGGGCGGAGGATCGATTTTGTGGTTAATAAGTAGGACAAGTAGGTATGTTTTGTTACAAACAACAAATACAACCCGTTTTGTATTTTTTTAGATAAATACACAGAAATTCTATTACATACACATATGTCATACATGACTTAATGTGCAGTTCTTCTGGTATATAGGTATCGGCATCGGCAGGAGAGTTGTGGCAAATGATTGCATGTACAAATTGTACAAACACCAACTGTACATCGATAAACCTTATTACAAAAGGCACCGACACCGATGGACAGTTAGCAGTGTGGGCAATGGTACACACACACACACACACATAGATGTGTAATTCCAAAAAAAGGTTGTGAATTATTTAACTGCTAAATATTAAAGCTAAATTATAGCTGATAATTTAAGGACTTTTTAGTTAATCATTTGCGTGGGTTAAAAATTCTGGTGACGATACTTATAACTTTATACTTGACATTTTAATTAAATTTTCATAGCGAATATTTTTTCAATCTGAAATATTTTCGAACGTGCGAGCGAAGCGAACGAAGTTCTTACATTCGAGTTGGGACACGCGGCTGGCTAGGGGCACGTCCCGGCATTTCGATGTTTTTATCAGAGGATAGTTTGATACTCAAGAACTTAAGTAAATTTGTTCTAATTTAAATTAAATTGGGTAAACGTGTAGTTGAGGGCATTATATTTTAGTCATTAAATTATGAGCCGGCTCGATCAAGGGGTTATTGAGCTAGAAGAGCTTAGAAGGCTAAAAAGCTATTTGTGAGGGATCTTGCTATTCTGGTCATCTTTTTGCAAGAAAGTATGGTCGAGTTTGGTATCAAATGAAAGCGCTCGGCTTGCACTTTTATAATATCGTTAATTTATTGCTATTCTGGTCATCTTTTTGCAAGAAAGTATGGTCGAGTTTGGTATGAAATGAAAGTACTCGGTTTACTCTTTTATAATATCGTTTTTAAATTTACCATTTTGAAATAATTAGCAAGATAAAAATAAACATAATATAGGTATTTGACATTTGACAGGAAATATTTCGGCTTACCACAGATGTATCAGTTAAGGGCTCCACAGACCTTGTAATATATCCACGCGATTTTTGATCCATTGCCGCCTATAGTGGGAAATAAAATAGTAGAAATGAAATAAAATGGAACTCTAAAATTTCTATACTATAGTCGGTCAAACAAGTTTGTCAGTAGAAAAAAGCGCGATATTCAAATTTTCTATGGGACGATAACCCTTCGCGCCTACATTTTTTTGCCGCTTTTGCCATGTGTAAGCATTTTACGTCAAAAATGTGACAGCTACGTAGAAAGTAGCGCCCTCATTTATTAACCGACTTCCAAATCTCAAAAGGAGGAGATTCGGTTGTGATTTTTTTAATGTTTATTACTCCATATCTCCGTCATTACTAGACCGATTTTGAAAATTATTTTTTTGATATATAGCCCCTCCCGCTCAAACCCCCGTACACCGCACCGCACGCGCCGTTAAGTGGTTTTGGTTAGGTTCGAACTGCAATCCTCACAGAACCGAACTGCTATCAGAGAAGTGGGTTCGTGAGGCTAAAACTGCGACCCTTACAGAAACGAAATGCTACCTACTAGAAAAGTGGGTGGTTTTACCTCCTTTTCTACATAGTGCACCATCTATGTACAATAATCTTTTACCGGCCCCCATAGAAATCGTATTTTTTTTCTTGAAAATTATTTTCTACTATTTTATGTCGAACTATACGAATAAGCAGGTGCAACAAAGTCAATCGCTCTATATAATTTTTGGCAAACCGCGAGTTCTCAGTTCGGGGCGAACTACTAGTTAATGATTTGTTTTTATTCTGTTACCGTTAGCTTTGAGGTTAGGATTCGAAAACTTATACACGTACACAGTTGGTTGCTAAGTGCCATTTATTGGTGCGCACGATGCACTGTACATGCAAACACTACAACTATTTACTTATATAGAAATATTTATACCTATATAATAAAAACAAATATTTATCCTAACAGTAACATTCCATTAATCGCACACTCTTTCAATTTGATGTAGAACACAGAACTGGCTGGCTGAAACGGCTACAGACGATGCAACAAGTGCAGTCGCTTCAAGTTCAAACTTCGGCGTTGCATTATTCATTCTGAAGAATGGTGATGGCACGTTATTATGACTAACTTTTTAAATCCTGTTCATGCTCGGATTTGAACTAAGTGATAACGCATATCACGGTTGTGTGCTTTATTTAAGACTACGTTTTCTTCATTTTTATAATTCGTTTATTCCGAATAATAGGGATATGGAAGAAGCCCACATCACACCTGAGACGACCCAGGACCGTGAGGCCTGCCGAAATATAACTAGGAGAGCCGACCCCAAACAATGGAAAAAGGACAAGGAGAAGAAGAAGTTTATTCCGAATCGAGATGCCTGGTATTGAAGCACTGATCATGAAGCATCAGCTAAGGTGGTGTGGCCATGTCGTGCGTATGGAGAATGAGAGACTGCCCAAAGCAATTTTCTACTCGGAGTTCTCTTGTGGAAAACGGAAGCAGGGGGGCCAATACCTGCGACATAAAGGCGTTCTCAAACGCCACCTCGTCGCTTGCGGGATACCAACTGACTGCTGGGAGGGCATTGCATTACAAAGATCGGAATGGTGTTCTAGTGTTCATAGGAAAGTAGCTCAATTTGAGCAGCAGCGTCTGGAAGACCTAGATGCTAAGCGTCATATCCGCAAGACGCGACCTAAGCCCTCCTACACATACACCCGCAATTCGACTGGACAACTCCATTGTGCATCGTGTGACCGCATCTTCAAGACAAAGTTTGGTTTTGCGAGCCACATAAGGGCATTTCATAATCCGGATAAGAATTGTTGATGGAGTCGCCATTGCCGGATACGGCAAGGAAGGAAGAGATATCTTGTTTCCACCCATGCATCAACATTTTAAAAATTAAAACATTAATTGTTGCGGTATTTCCGGACCAATACGGACCTTCGAACCTTCAAGAAAGAGCGTACTCTTTTAAATGTCGGCAACTCATTTACAACCTCTCTGGTGTAGCGGTTGTCCATGGGCGTCTGTAATCACTTACCATCAGGCGACTCGTCTGCTCATTTGCCTATATCATAAAAAAACGTTTAACTGATTGAATACATTTTATTCTAGGGACCATATACATTTAAGTAATGGCTCCTCTTCACGTTGGGCTAACGCCAACGCCAACGAGGGACGCATTTATGCGTTAGAGGGAGCAAGTGATATTGCTATCTCATTCTACCGCATGGCTGCGTCCCTCGTTGGCGTTGGCGTTGGCCCAACGTGAAGAGGAGCCATAACACTCAATTGAAAAACTTATCACAAAAGGCCAAGGTTGCAAGAGGATACCGAACTCAACCACTGCCCAGTAAACTGCCGTGACTACCCTAATCGTGGAGGACTACATCACTGGAACGACTGGCCCGCGCGATATGGGAGAAAAACGGACGGGTAGGGGACTCCATCCAGTTAATGGGACCCGCCGTAATGGCGTATTATCCTGAGGCCCTGCAGTTATGGACATAGGAGGAAGATAAGTTCCATATTTATTTGTATTTTGTTGATATGATGGCTGGTGATGAGGAATAATGTTAGTAATAACTCCCAATAAGTACTTGTAGGTACTAGGGTTCGGGTTAGATTACGGTCGTACGGGATGTTACCTGACAATTTCTTTTTACTGATTTTCACTATTCTCGTTCGTCGAAGCAGTGTACCTAGACTCTGTGCGGAAGAGAAGAGTCGTGGAATGTAAGGGAGCCCATACATTCTACGACTCTTCTCTTTCCGCACAGACACTACCTAAATACATACTAAGGGTGAAATAAAATAATCCTATGTCGCTGAAGCTGAGAATGTTTAATTTACTTAATGAAACTAAGGGTCGGTTGCACCAAACTGTTCGTATCGTTAAAGAGTTCGCTAAATTTTTATGTATGGAAAGTTTCATAGTAAAGCGCCGGGGCGCGCCGGCTGACGTTGATCAGTCTGTCAAATGTGGTTGGTGCAACTGGCCCTAAGTATATCTACCAGTGTCTTATAGTACAGTCACCTGCAATAATATGTTACACAACGAAGGCCGCAAAAATATCTGACACGATCTTATTTGCAGAGCCCTAAGAGCGTATCACATATTTTTGCCGCATTCGAAGAGTAACATATTATTGCAGGAGACTGTACCATCATTGTGATAACCATCTTTAGTACCATATTTTAAGCAAAATCAAGTTATTTGTATTTGTCATCCGAGTAACATAAACACATAACATCAACACTAAATGCTCACTTATACCGGGTGTGGCCTGTAATATGAGCAAAAACTTAAACTGTAGGCTGTACTCTTCATACTAACCAACATTTGTTCAGCGACTTTTAAAAATAACTAGTGGTTTGATTTTTAATACACTTTAAAGTTTATTCTAAGACGCAATGTATTGCGAATTTTGTTATGTTTAAGGCGTGATAAGCAACGTCAATCACAATGATATGGCGTGGCGATGGCGTCCATTGAAGATAATATTTATTTTGTATGAAAAATAGGGAGTCTAAATACTTCATAATTTTTAAAAGTTGTTGAACAAAAGTGTCACCGTTTGAGGAGTACAATTCTATGTTTTAATTATTTGCTCGTGTTACAGGCCACACCCGGTATTTACTAATCTTATTGTAAGAAAAATTTTACAATTATGAGAGACATAATATTCAAAAGATAATGTCGTCAAGAAATACAATTTCAGCCAATGCTTTAGACTTGGTAAGGTTCTTCGACTTTGTCAGACAGTCGACAGTCGACGTCAAAGATATGTTAACACTTTTGCACCTTACTCCTTTGTAATAAGGCGAAAAGTGTAAACATATCTTTGACGTCGACTGTACAAGTACAGGTAGCAACGAGTAGATAGTAAAAGCTATTTCCTGAATGCCAGCGCACAAAAGGACCCAACAAATTTCGAGTTCACAGAAATGAAAGACAGCATTGTGTAAGTAAAGGACAGCCATAAAACGATTTTCAATCGCCGTAATGATATTTGTACATATTTGAAATGAGGTTAAAAAGTGTATTAGGCTCGAAGCAGATGGCACCTATGACATTTTCAAATGCCAGGCTTTAATTAAAAATCCTGCCAAAGTAAATTGTGAACCACAAAAAATTAAGGATTTCTTAGCATCGTATCCACTATGCAATAGGAAACAAACACCTAGACTTAATACAGCATCTTGACAGATATACAGATGGACCTAACACAGTAGCGCCGCGACAGTATCCCGCGCGCGAGATGACTTAATCGTCCCTCTTTAAATAATAGGAAAAGACGGGAGATACTGTAGGCTGTGCACTTGTAATATTGGAATAATAGGTATGGTGCCTTTGAATATCCTAATAACGAAAGCGGAAATTTGCACCAATTGTCGCCTTCGAGATCCTGTTTTCATAAAGGCTGACACTGCAGTAGATAAACCGCAAATTAACCTGTCAAAGAGGCGTTAAGCGAAAAAGCGCAAATTTGCACCAATTTTCGCCTTGAAGTCCTGTTTTTAATAATGGCTGACACTGTAAAAGATAAACCGCAGATTAACCTGTCAAAGGCGCGTTTTCGCTTACCGCCCTGCGTCAGTATTTAACTCTGTTTTCACGATGTCAGATCCTTAATTAGTTAGTTGCAAACACAACCGTTTTGCGCGGCTTCGAGGTTTAATATCCCGGTAAAAAGGCGCTGACAGTTTAATTTGTCGATTATCGCCTGAGCGTACTCGACCGACAATAGGATTGAAAACAATAAATAAAGGGCTGAAATGTAATTGGAGAACAAACTGATCAATTAGGGCCGTCGCAGCTTGAGGGTTGAAGCCTGTTTAGAATAATCGTTTGGTTTCTTGCGGGCCCGGTCCGAGTGTGAAGTTATGACTTCTTGAAACGAGAATACAGGCTACGAAAAGTCAAGTAACTATTTCCATACATTATTTAAGTTTCGTTTAGCAACTTGGCTAGGGCCTTAGGCAACTGCCTGTTGTTTATCTGTATGTCTTTTGTAGGTAGGTATATTCTGTCTTGTTTTATTTTCAAGGTGTTCAATAAAGAGTTATTGTCACGTTATTGTACTCAAAAACCGAGGAACGAAAACACATTAGAGAAGGGTTTTGCGAGTTCGCGGTGTCAGGTAGCAACGGGAAACGCCGGAACACGACACCCTTCCGCCAAAACTCTTTGTCAAAATCAACAATGCGGGGGCGTGCAACAAGGGCGATGTTGGTGGTAATATTTACAATATTACAGAAAATATTCTTATTTGTTGGAGCTAGTTAACAAGTCCATGTTTTAGCAACAGGACTCTACTTAAGGATGATTTAATCCCCAATTCTAACTTTTTTGGTGTAGTACCTAATGATGTTTGATCTACAACAAGTTTTTATTTAATTCCGTTAACTTCGGGTTATGGTTAAATACGTTTAAGAGCACTAAATGCAGTTAATTCTCAAAAAAAAATATTTTTTTGCTTTTTTTTTAAATATATACACCCATATATAACCCTAAAAAACCGTAAATTATGACAAGCATAAAAATAAACTGTTTTGCTCATGAAAATGTATGGCTGTGTCAACGACATGTATTACAAATATATGTACGACATAGTAAGTTACGGGCACAATGCTGTTTAATTATTACCAGAGCAAGTCGCCCGGGACCCCTGTTGTGCGGGCGTTGGCTCACAATGCGCCTTGCAGTGACCGCGGTATTCACGTTCACTGGGCGCTCTGTCTTACAACAACCAGCATTATTAGCCTCCTAAATACTGGGTTACATAATCTGACAGCTTCAATTTAACACTGTCAAACTGACACAGAGTCGAAACTTAATTGAGGTCTATGTACTACGTGTAGGACGCGAATGTACTCGTAGTCAGGTTAGACTAGTTTCCACCTAGTCAAATCAGCTATTCTTTACAATACGTAGATTTGGTATTATGAAGTTTGTGTGAGATATAGAGCGATTTTTTTACAGATTTTAAAATCATTACAAGCAACAAACAATATTTAGTTTCTTCGTCTTTCGTTCTCCTCGTAGTGCATATAAAATAATCCTGTCAAGTCAACAAATCAGAGACAGAATACCAAAGTAAGTAAGTAAATATTCTTTATTGCACCAATAATTATACATTTTACATACATGTAAAACTACAAAGAAATTTTAACGGAAAAATAGAACCCGTTAACAACAGGCGGTCTTATCGCTAAAAAGTACCTACATAGCAATAACTTAAAGTATGTAGGTACTTCCCCGTTTGACCTTCTCCAATTTGAACACGATGACTTTCAGAAGTAAGTACCCTGCATCTCTTAGAGTAGGTCTTAGAGTGATTCATACTCTTATTGATATGAATCAAGTTCAAATAATACTAGGACCAGCGAGCAGTCGAGATACCATAGTTTGAGAATAGCAGTGGCCGTATTTTCTATTCCCTCTGTGCCCTGGCTCACAGAGTGACGCATTTCTTTTATTCAAAACATTATTTAGTCTAAGTGTCTTGGGAAAAATAAACTATAAAATTTAATTATTGTAAAACAGTCAAGTGAAATCAGACTTGACAAGATTTTTGTTTTATTATAGGACTTTCGTAAGTTATATTTTTTGTAATCACCTAACGAGTACCAATAAGTTAAAAAATTAGTGTAAGTACTTAAGTGAAAGCAATTTTACGTTGTCTAAATGAAATAAACCCTTAAGTGTTTATTATAATATATTTTCTTTGGTCTTATTTAGCAATTTTGACTCTTCTCGTGGTCAAATTAAAGATGACACTACTTGGCCGATTCGAATTTTAAGATACGTCAATTCATAGATCTAGTAACGATATGGATTAGATGTGTCAGTGTCAAAATTGTCATTTTTGTTTGAAGAAACGACACATTTGACACTGACACATCTAATCCATATCGTTTCTAGATCTATTAATTGGCGTATATTAAAGTTCGAATCGGGCTGTACGAGTTTGTCAGCAAATTTATGAATGCAAAAATAATTGGTTCTTAAATGTAAGCTGTCATTAAATTAATAAACAATAATTTGCAAACAATAGGTACCTAACCGATTCGTAGTCTTATCTATCGTATTCGTAATCTTTGGTTTACAATAAAGTCAAAGGCGAAACTACGTTTCTTGATAAACACAACAAACGAAGCTACCATTCAAACCTTCGTCTATATTTGTAAATAGTTATTTGGACGTGCGTACCCGCCAATTGTCAAGGACCCTCGATCTCGAACAAATCAAATAGCCTCGCTCCTTCCTCGCGCAATTTACTCGGAAACGTTACGGCATATCGGTGTTGACACAAACATTCGCGAGATGAAAACATCCTGCGTGCGCCGCCCTAGACCGCGGAGTGATTTAGTACTGACACATTCAATTATTTATTTCATTTACGTGTTAGCTTTCATATATTATATTTATTAAATATACTGACTTTTGTCGTCGTTCGTCGTCTCTTACGATTTAGCTTTGGAAGGAAACCATTAACTGATTTTCAAAAACGAGTACCTATAAATGAAAAACATTGTCAATTGGTTCGTTGGCTAATCCAGTCTGAGTAATATTTATATGGAGGTTTATTTGCCAAAACTGGCTTGAGCTGATCAAATTAATGAAAGGTGAAAATCTTCAACATGCTACACGTCCCTACTTAGATATGACAGGATTCCCAAACTTACGCCGATTTCATTCGTTAATAGTATTTTTCAAACAGCTTGTGAACGGTGATACCTAAACTGATTGAAAAATACTATAATAAATCAGTTTAAATACCTAAAAGTTACATTCGGATTTAAAGGTAATTGGATATTCATTATAACACATGTGTATTAAAAATAAAGTTAATTAATCTTAAAATAAAAATAACCCGCCTCTTTCCTAGCTCTACGTTTTACTCGTGCCATGAACTAGCCTCACGTGCCTACTTTCCTCCCAGTTTGGCTGAACTCAGACGGCGACTATAGTCAAGAACATGCGCGCGAGTCTGTCGTACCTCTTAGTGTTCAGCGCCCTATGGCACGCGAGGGCCAAACTCAGCTCAGATGAAGAGGAGGACTCTGGTAAGATGAAATATAATATGATGTAACATTTA
Organism: Cydia splendana; assembly: GCF_910591565.1. Classification (NCBI taxonomy): domain Eukaryota; kingdom Metazoa; phylum Arthropoda; class Insecta; order Lepidoptera; family Tortricidae; genus Cydia; species Cydia splendana. The sequence goes on along the minus strand of NC_085979.1, from coordinate 15,209,794 downwards.
TATTTAAAGACACAAAAAAAAAACTAATACACAAATCTCGACAGTTAAATATCTACAAAAAAAAATCTTACACGATATACTCATGAAAGATCCAAAAACGCCAACCAATATATTTATATTTCAAAGGTTTTGTGAGCCCATGATACATGTAGTTCAGAAATCCATCGAGTGGGTTCCATAAAGAATAAAGGTAGTTTAATTACCTTTTTTTTTAAAGTAGACTGTTTTGTCAAAAATGTGAGACTAGAAATTAAATTTACTGACCACGTATACAGTAAAATATTATACGGATAGCGTACAATATCGATTTAATGATCCTTATCAATTTCATAATTCCATTGTGTGCCAGTGATTTGAAATACCGTTGTCAATAAACTGAGTCATTATCTTAACACGATCACATTATTGTACGTTATACCGTCGTTATGGTAGTCGAGCACGCTATGTAGATGTTAATATTGTACTATTATGTACAATTAGTTTCAGTTAGTTTGTTCGACGCATTAGATTGTATTGATTTTGTCTACTAACTAGATTAGAAGATAATACTGATTGCGTCACTATCAAAAAAATGCTTTATAGAATCTATTTTACTGTCGGTAATTTTATGTAGAATGCCAGTTTTACATAAAATCCGTCGAAGTACCTAAAGAGAAACACAAAATTTAAATGGCTTCAACTAAGGAGGCCAAAACCCTCTTTGGGTCGCTGAGTCATATTAGTTAGTTAGTTATATCAATATCATACAAATATCAACTCAATAGCTGAATTAGAACACGTGGGAAGCCCACAACAATGTGTACTGCCGCGAACTTGGCAATTCAACCCTTCGACAACAAATAAGTAGGTAATTCAATTATGTTTGAAACAATATTGAGTTGATACATTCTGGTATAAATATTATAGTATGTTATATAAATATAACTGCTATTATTCTTACAATCCGACGTATTTTTAACATTAGGCAAGGAAAACAAAAGTTACCGTATAAAAAAATCAAATTTTCCAAGCACAATCATATCAGATCGTTAGAAAAAAATGACAGATATAAGAAAAGAAGTAAGTACTTATTAAATCTTCCATAATTTTTACATATTACGAGTATTAGGCTATAATTATTTTAATATTACCTTTGCTTAAACCGCTGAACCGATAAAGGTAAGATTTGATTAGCAGATAGTTTGGGGCACCGGGAAGGACATAAAGACAGTACTTATCAATCATCATCATAATTCCATGCATACGAAGCCGCGGGCAGAAGTTACTACTAGTTTCATTCTTTTAAATTTAAACCGTACTTGTTTTTAACCACTTCTTATCTCTGTTGATACTTAGCTTGTTAGGCCAAACAATAGTCATGTTATATTAGTTTGCATCAAAGCCTCAATCGGCAACTCTAAACTCTGCAACAGTTGCGGTTTGTTTGCTAACATTTAACTACTCATACCAGCTCTGCGGTCACGTCGATCGCAATCCAGCGACTGGCAACTTAACGAGCTTCTGACCAACTTCAGCTTCAGTTTATTAAGCGAACAATAAGTTTGAAAAGTTCAATGAAAAGATTTCGTATACAGCTTAGGCCACGTTAAGTAATTTGCAAGCTAGATTTGAACTGGTTCACAGATGCCAATAGGTAGAGACCAAAAATTGCCATAGGAACTCTGCGATTAAACAACGCAACGTCACAGAACTGTGGCTTATTATCAATAACTCGGTTAATAATTATTGTTGTCATTGCAAAAAAGGTATAGACAATAAGAACTAGAAATGAAAATGCATCTAACTACCACGTACTCAGTGATTAATTTGTTGACCCTTCATAAAAGGTTTACTCGGCAATAAAAGTATGAAATTAAAATGTATGACACACAAGATTAATTGTTTTCAATTACAATATTTTGTACTATTTCAACTTTTATAAAATCGAACTCGAACAGACCATCACGACGTCACAGTACATCTACAATCTACGTGCATATAACATGCATCTAACTCAACATGCGCCTCGTTAACCAGCCTGTACTACACGTACAAATATTTGCCTGTTTGTATGCAATCACGTTTGTCAATATTGATTCAATTGTCATGTACTAGGCGAGCAGACCTTGGGCAGCGGTGAAAACAGCAATCGCACGGTGCCACCTACTCTAGACGAAAATGGTAAGTTCCAAGAATTTACAGAACGTTTCGATGAACTAAATACGTTACTACAGATCTATTTTACTCAAATCTTTTAATTTTTTTTGATGACCTATATTTATTTTTCAGACATACACATAGTTGGTTCAAGTAAATTCAAGTAAAATTGTATGGTTTTAAAAAAGTAGCTTTGAACAAAGCTCGATTTTATTGTATGACTGACTAAGAAACCAACGAGTTTCTCATATTATGTCGACATCGAACTGATCTGATGATGAAGAGTGAAGGTGGCCATATGAGGTGAAACTAGGTTAACAAGGTGTTAATAAACTGCAACCTCGTTGAATTTGAGTTTGTTAAAATCGCCTCAATATCAGAACATGACTGTTGAAAGATAACAGTGGGCGATAAAACTTATACCTATCCCTTTGACCGGCAAAGACGTCAACTGACGCGCGCAGCTACAGCCTAATATAAACCTTCGTGCATTCCGACAAGTTTCACGATGACGCGCTGTACACGATAGGCGTTGCGTTTAAAGGGATATCCAATATATGTATACGAGTATAATATAATGTTCTTCAATTTCAGATAACCTGGAACCAGGAGCGCAGGAGAGCAGCGAGGGCCTGGGCGCGGCTGTGGCCAGGATCTACCAGCATCCGTACGCAGCGTCGCTAATGAACAACGACACATATGTGTGCAGTCTCGTAGTCCTCAATACGTACTGGCTCATTACGCAGTCCAAGTGCTTTAGCTCGTGAGTATACATATTATAAACACCTGTATTTTTAATTGTATGGGCCTATAGTTACAGTCAACTGTAAAAATATGGGTGTAGCCATCTTATTCAAAAATATGTCTCATAGTTCTTAATTCGCTGACACCCATATTTTTTGTGCACCCATATTTTTACAGTTGACTGTACCTGAAAATAAAGAATTTATAATTCATTTCAATTCATAACGGACTTTTTGTACGTATCGTCGTATTTTTGTCGCGTACCTATTGGCCCTTACAACCGCCTTGTCAAAATACTTCATTTGGTTCGTTAACCCGTATGTAAGCTATACGAGCCCCGATGCAAATTATTTCGTCTAGTTCCACGAAAAAATTTTGTTTATTTTAATTAATTTTACACATGAACATAAAATGACCCAGTAATGGGAACCATAATAGCAATGTTTAATGTAGTTTATTTTGATCGTATAATAAAATTGCATGAGACTTTTATTGCTGAAAAAAAAAGGACTTTTCAAAAACGTTGTCCAAATCATATTGTCCTCTCCTACAGCACTGCTGCATGCATGGGCTCGAAACAAATTGTCAGTACATTGGCAGAGCCCTATTGCTTTCCCTAGTAATAGCCCTTTTCACATATGTTGTAATCCTACCCGTCAATAAAAAAATAAAAGATCATTATTTTTTTTCTTTCAGTACAAACGGTATTTCTCGTATTTGGATTTAGTTATTGCAGAGTATTACCATATAAAATTAAATTACATTAGTATAAGCATTAAATATTAGTAATTTTTAAACAAAAACATTATTTTTGAACAAACGCGAGAACCTCAAAAAATGGTCTCACTAGACGAAAACATGTGCATCGAGGCTCGTAGTGGGTGGGACTGTTTTAAAGTCCCGATATTCAAATAGTACATCAATATCAGTAGGGTAAGTTGCGGTTGAAATTGTCTATAGTGTCAAGGGACGAAATACATGACCAGCAATCATGGCTGACATTACTTTGTCTCTGTGAATCATTGCAGTAACAACAAATAAAACAGTGGTTGTGGCACCACCCATTACTGGCCGCGTAGCCAAGATGCCAATCGCTTACGCTCCGTAGCGAACGAAACGCAACTGTCACTGTCACACTAATGTGGAAGAGTGATAGAGAGACATAATGCTTTTCCTTGTCGAAGCGATTGTAACCTTGGCTAGGCCGGCTGTTTTAGATAGTGATAGTGTTTCGTTCTTGATATACGAGTACCTAGATGGAGACTGTAATTACGAAACTAACCGAAAACGTTATAATTATACACCGTGTCTTTTTTAATTTCCGTTAATTTCTAGGGTACATTCCTGAGCTTAAATCAAGTAACTTTCCCAAAGACACCGGTATTCTAATTAACTCCATTTCGGAGATAATCAATAATTTATGTTTTTCCTATAAGGCCTCTACAAGGGTGTACACTTGCCTTAGGGCCGGTTTACATATTGATTAGTGTTTAGAATGAGTTCATACATTTGCTATTAAACTTAAATACAATCTCGGTCGATCGATGTTCGAAATGATATTGATATGTCACAGATTTCAATTGTTTGATTGAGTTAAATGTAATGCCCGTGTTACAACAACGCTATATGCTACATTTAATTACTTTTTAAACAAATTTTTTTATAACAAAAAAGCAAAAAAAATTTTTTTTTTTTAAATTAACTATGCCATTTACTTCTCTTAAACGTACTTAACCATACCCCGAAGTTAACGGAATTCAATAAACACACGGTGTATAAAATTATATTTATTTACTTACAATACTCGTACTTACATGTGCATAACATAAGTAATATAGCTATAGGTAAGCATAATTTTGTATTATATTTTATTTAAATATAAGTACCTAAACCATGTACAAGTGAACTGCTTAGGTATATTCTCCGATCATTAAACAGAACGAGGCGAGGATCATATGTTCACTGAACAGCCATTTTTCACATGAAAGAACATCTTTATACGTGTTCTTGCTCACTTTAAACTTCGAACATCATCAATATTGTCACACATTCAAACGTGCCTTGCTCATCGCTGCGATTGATGCCAACATAAACAAGAAGTCAACAAAAGTTGTCTAAGCATTGAGTCAATTTATCAGGCCGTCTAATTAATCCAATAAATTGTAAACTAATCACGGTGGAACTCGGTAAGTAGTTAAGCCTTGTTTACATTGGCTCAAACGGCACACCAACCGGGAATACGGCCAGTTTGCAACTTTATTCGGAGGTTTGGAGTTTTTGGACTAGAAAGGTAAAGGGATTTGGTTACAGCTGGGGATTGGTTGCATATTTCGTGTAATGAAACCTGGTCGTAAAGTTGCTAATGCGATTATTGGTATTGGTAATCAATCGATATCATAATACTTAGCTTACTCGCTGTTCTTCATTATAACTTGAGGCTTATAACAGCGGTATATTTTACAGGTAAATAAACATTTTCTTCGTCTATTTCACAATAAGAAATCTCACGCCAGAAAGGTATTCGAACATGCAATTCGGTTTACCAGGAGCTAATACTTTCTTCTTTTCAGTGCCTATTTTATGTCACTATTACACCTTCGAATTAAAAATCATATGAATATAAGAACTGGTAAAATAAAAAATCGAAAGAGTTCACTAATATGTCACTGGTGATGGTATTTCGCACAAAAGCCAGGGTCTATTAAGGTCTGTTAGGGCAGATCCTAATTGCGATAACTCCTGACCCTCCCAAAGTCGTTAAACAGTAATCGACTACATTCTGGTGGTTCCCAGCTATGTGATAAAGATGTATCCACGGACCGGACAGGACAGAGATTAACTTTAAAGTTTATCTTATTGGAAATTGTAGCAATATAAGTAATTATTTTTGAAAATTGTCGGGAAGGATAGTCTACTACTGCCGTATTCGAACTTCAAGATATTCACAAGAGACGACACGTACTAGATCCATTCTAGATACGTTATAGTTTAGATATCAACTAGTTCTCTTTTGCAGCGCAATTCGGGCAACCAATGTCACTTTTACGTTAGATAGAGTAAGATATCTATTAGATGTGAATTGGATCTCTAAGTCATATCCTGTGGAAATCGTTCAACACTATCTCCAGAATCGCGCAAATGTCAAATTTGACAGGTTAGATCTTAAATATATCGTTATAGTATCTTGGTGATGTCTAAAAGATGTCTAATAGATGTCTATTTCAAAATCCGAATCGGGCCCCTAGTTTACAGACTTACAGTTTATGTACTACTTTGATATTAAAAGGTGTACGTATAGTAGAAATCATTAATTTCATTAATCTCAAAGAGCCACCGATGTCTGTTTCATTCTATCTAAAATCTCTAAACTAAAATTATGAACTATTTAATTTGCCTTGATCTCCTATTTTGTCGGAAGACATAACTCATAACTAAGATCCGGTCAAAGTTGCCGAGATTGGAGAAAAACTCACAAAAATTGCCACGCGCAAGTAGAAAGTCTTTCAAGCGTGAAGATAGTGTATAAAATACCCGCAAGCACTGCTGCGCGTGTTTTAAGAAAATTGTCTGCAACCTAACGCCACTACAAAATACCGTCCTATAAACGTTCCTACGGAAAATTGCCGATAAGCTCCAGGACATGTCGGAAAATTCTCGTCACGGGCAATTTGTGACGGGAAAAAAGATGGGAAAGGCTTGGAGACGCCACGTCATTTTAAGGCGTAATGACGGGAGTGAATGATAGTTCAGCGGAGGAAATAGTTCGGTGAAGTCGCTCGTGTACAACGTTGTCACTTAGCAAGTGGCTAGAACCTTTTAGTCGTTACAGTAGATTCTTATTAACTGCTATATGGTACCGAATGTCATATGTCAAAATGTGAGTGTTAAAGACAGTCTTAAATTGGATAAAGATAGTTTATTTTTTAAGTAGGCATATTACAATACACTTATGAACTTAGAAAGTTAAGTTATGAATTTAGAAAGTTACCTCAAAACTATTTTTTGGACCCAATTATTTATAAATTAATGAACTACCTACATGAACTCATAAATACAGAGACTAAACATGCTTCAAAATAGTTTTTTCCAATTTATATGTCATAATACTCTTGTTATTTAAACTTTAACTGACTCACATAAGGTTGAATTTAATAGAACAATTGGATATTCTTAAGCAATTAAAACGAAAATATTACTTTTCTCAAAAATGGACGGCAAAGTCGACTTTGCCATTTAAAAAATAGGTCGCGAAGTGTGGAGTTTATGGTCAGTCAAAAATTAAAGAGTTAAAAACATTGCAGTCTCGATTTTGGGACTGCAATGTTGCATACAAATTCCATTATTTGTCGAGTTCCAAACTTTTTAAAAGTTTAAATGGCCATATCAAATAAAGGCACAGGCCCATTAAACAGCCAAACAGATGATAAGTACTTATTATTATAATGTTGGTATCGCGACTATTTAGCTGTCTCAAATATGTTGGCGTATTTTCGGCAGAAAAATACACTTCTATTTTAAAATTAAAAAATAAAAAGCCGGCAAAGCAAACTTTTTCAATTGTTTCTACTTTTTTCTGTGAAAATATATACGTAAGAACGTTGCTTTTGTAAAATATTTCTATTATATTTATATTTCTTGCACCATTTTTGAGAAAAGCACTATATATGACTCGGCTGGAAGGCTACTTGCTGGCTTCGGATTCAATTAAACGGACTCCCAGGGTCGTCCGTTTAAAACGAATCCTCAGCCTGCAAGTAACTACTTCCGAGCCTCGACAATAATGTACTATTGCTAATCCGCGAAAAGATAACGTGCTAGTCAATCAGTGCTAACCCGTTATACTTACTTGCGTATTTTTACATGCAATTAATATTCCCACCCTCAAACCGCAAAAATAAATACGCAAATAAATATAACAAACCACCACCAAAAGAATAATCCTCGACACGTGTTTCGCCTCTCTACAAGGCATCCTCAGGAGTTGTTGACGGTCTGACGCCCGGCAACGGAAAAATCAAGCAGAAAATTTCGATGTGTGCCAGAGCTAATGTTAGGCCGTTAATTGTCCGGCGCGAGTTTTTACGCCATCCCACCTGGCACAGGCCAGGCTGATTATGTTTTTCGTGTTTATTTTATTTAGTTATGTCGCATGTCCAAGAATATGACAAGAACCACTAACTCAAAATTAAAACCCTAATCAGTATAAATTCGTGTGTCTATAAATTTAAAGTTTTCCTTCGTTTCCGCTTTAACAAGAGTCATAACAACAAGTACCTATGTCAAATATTGAAGCCGAAAAATAAAATATTATTATATAATTTTCTCTCCATTTTGGTGCTTAGGCTTATAGCTTGTACGAATTTCTCTGGAATACTCGATGTATACTTTCATTATTGAAAAGAACCCCGTTTTATTACCTTTTGTCCACCCCCGAGTAATTGACCGGGCTGTTTAAGCCACCCCCACTTTATTTATCGACATCAAAGCACAACTTATGTGCGCAGTTCGCGACCTTTTTAAGGTAGGCTGAGACTTTTGTTTCAAGATTTATATATTATGAGAGTTTTTTTTTTATAAGTTCTTTATTTAACATATAATGTATTACAAGGTAATTACTAAATCTAGTGTACATTTGCATCCTAGACTATATTATGAGAGTAAACAACCGTCCGAGCGTCCTTTCTGTAAATTAAATAAGTATTTTGTGAGAAAGTCTATTTCGAGAAAATTGTTTCACTTGCCGTGCTTTATTTAATGTTGCTTTACCTCTGCCAGTGAATTCACCTGTGTATGTAGACTATAGAATTTGTTAAACTGCCAACAGGGAGTGTTTTTTCTTCCCTTTATTTCTTTCATCCTACATTGTAACACCCGTTAGACTCCCTTATGCGATGAATTCCCGGATAAAAAGTTTCCTATAAAATCTTTAAGTTGATTTCACTTAGGATCAGGTTTCAAGTCAAGTTTCAGACTAAATTAAATTAAGAACAAATTTCATAACTTATTTATACACTTTCTTACCTTCTTACATGAACTCAGTTGCAAATTATCACAGATACAGTTTAATTTGTTCCCTAAATAATTACCTACGAATGTTTTAGCAACAATGAACAAGTCGCTCGCTACTTAATAAATTGTCTTCCAATTTCTCAAATTAAACTTCAATCGAATCGTGATCAAAGGGTGTTCGTGTTCGCGTTTCTTGAAGTCGATTAATTATCTTTCAGAGAAGTCATCGCGTCGTACGTGACGCACCGCGGGCTGGGCAACTACAGTGTGCGCGTGGGCAGCTCCTACAACAACAAAGGCGGGACGCTTCACAAGGTAAGATAAAATATAAGATATTGTAGAAGATAGATAAGATAAATCGAGACAATCACAAAACATAATATATGTACGAACATTTAACAAAAGCAGCGAAACAGAAGTGCGCAATACGAAATGGACCCAACTCATCAGCATAAGGTACTTATACTCGTTGGGGCTTCACTTAACAATCTGGCAACGTACTTAGTTATAGAAGGATGTTTTGTGAAAGGAGAATAGTCCGGCGATCTGCAAAATTTGTATATTTGAAGTTTATTAAAATTGCGAGACTCCTTTTGATTTTGCGACGATGTCACATTTCGCTCTAGAGATTTTAACTGTGAAGATTAAGACAGATTTAAAATAGTAGATTGTACAACAAGGGCATAAAGTGACCCATTTTTACCCGAGGCAATTTTTTGGTCTGAGCGAAGCGAAGACCAAAATAGTAGACGAGGGTAAAAATTGACATTTATGCCCTTGTTGTACACTCTGCTTTTCACTTCGATAAAATATACAAAAAATCAAATATTTTAGGTTATTTTAACGTATTTATTCAAGACTAAAGAAAATTGTTCTTGGGCCGGTCGGGAGAGCGCCGGTCGGGGGCGCGCCGGCAGGGCTGGCAGTTTGTATGGCAGAATTTGGACTTTATTGCTAAGTCAATAAGGGTCGTAATAGATGATTTTACTTTATGCTCTAGAGCATAAAATGCGACTTTATGTCGTCTACGCACGACATAAAGGTGCACTTTTTGAGCATGAGAAGTGAAAATAAGTAATACTAGATACTTTTAAGGTGAGATATTTAAATTCGATACTTAGTATACGCTGTTAGTTCAGATTTTCAATGAAACAATAAAAAGTTTGCTTGATTTAACTGTAAATCAAATTGAATGTAGCATCCATTTTTATTAAGGCACACCGGATGCGTGTGCGTATACGCGCACATGTGCGTTGTCATAAACAAATCCTTATGAGAGACGGCACACCGCTTTCGTGACGTGTGCTTGCATGGCTCCAACATTTTAGCGCACGCGCACGTGCACGTCTCCTCACACGCAGCCAGTGTGCTCTGGCCTTTACAATTAGGTACTAACTTCTCATGAATTGGATGAGCATAATATAAATCAGCTTTGAATATGAGACTCGTATACATTCTGTATACAAGCCTTATTAGTGTGGAACACATCCGGGTGAGTAAGAGTATACACTGGAAAATATTTCAGCCTGAAAACCCGTTAATTTCCCGCGGCAACGGTAATCAGCGCGAACATTTCCTTTGCAGTGGTTTCAATGCCGCAATTTAAATATTTAACGTTTTTCCGGTCGTTAATATTGAAATGAGCTCTAGAATACTATCCGTATTTAATTTTCCAACAGTCTGTGGGTTTTTCTATTTTTAGCGCTAATTGTTAAAACGATTACAAAGTTATATGATTAATTATTGCTTCTTTATTAACCTCTCTCTTTTGCTATTTCTTACAATATAAAACATTTAAAAAAATATATTTTGAGTGTAAGTATACATATAAGATTGTTTTCAAAATTTTTTAATAGTTATTTTTTTCTCAAAATCTGATTTTGAAAATTGTATTCATTTTTGTGTTTCTACAAGCGAATTTTAATACATCACACTCAGTGGACCGTACTGTAACTCACCGATACTATTATTATAATCGACTTTACGTTCCAATGAGCACCTACCAATAATATACATTTGCGTAAGCTATCACGAGTATTTCTAGTAATTGGGAAAATCGGGAAAGCTATTTTGAATCCCTTATTTATTAGATGTACCTACTTAGAATGTGACAAATTGATCTTATTTTATTTTTATTACGAACGCGTAATATCGAACATACAGTGAACGTTAACCTACTTTTTCTAAAACTTAAGATTATGACTTCTAATAAGAGCCTCTACCATCAGTTTTGACATTGACATAACGCTCACGTCTACGTAATTTACTTTCTGTACATCTCGCTTGCACTAATATGCGAGTACGAGCGAGATGCATAGAAAGTAAATTACGTAGACGTGAGCGTATATGTCAATGTAAAAACTGATGGTAGACGTACAGGTCTTTCAACGGTATTGTGAACTGTGTTAAAATAACTTACTTACGTTTTTCTGTAACCATTATTAATTTATGTAAGTAACAAAGTTAGGAAGACGTACCTGAAACAAATAAATACTTCATTAGTCTTACAGAAACTCCAAGAGAAATCATGGAGGTTTCAGGATAAGATTAAAGATAGTAGGTATATAATTTAATAAAGAATTATAAAATATCTAGCAAGAAAATCATTACCTAGGTCCACTCAACTATCAACATATCCTAATGTTCAGTTGACATTTCAGATACAAATGATGATCAACAATTTTGACCTGAAGGTAACTGCAGTGAAACTTCAAGCGCCGATAGCATTCAGTTCTCGAGTGAGCGCCGTGCGGATACCTAATCCCGATGAACCTGTGACCCTTGGGTTCCTAGCCACAATGATTGCATGGACTCCTACCGGGGTAAGCATTACAACATTTACAACTGATAATCGTACAAGCTCGCATTTTTGACCTGGCCTTTAAAATATAAATAGCATAAAATTACCTAAGATGTTCCACTTGTCAAACAAAGGATCTTGGCAATCGTTAAATTCATTATGCCTCAAAGACATAAGGTCTGTTTGTTTAAATTGAAGAACAGTGACTAAAAATTTGATTGATTTGGTTGTATGTATTTCTATTCGGTTACGGAAACAGGTTATGATTTTAGCTACATGCACGCAGATGTACGCGTGTCATTGTAGTGTCAAAACTATTGAACTGATGACACATGAGGTTTCGTTGTAGGGATTAAAGTTTTCAAACATTTTACTTGAACTGAGACAGTTTTGCTTCTGCACCATGTAACCCGAGACATCCTTAACTCCGCAGACCAATGCACCAGTATCTTAGATCTAGCTCATCGATCAAGTGTATACCTAGCTAGATGAATTAACCGTGTGGGCTACATATGGATTAAGTTTGAAGTGCCCCCGCGGGGCCTGTAGCGACTGATTTATCACTCCCCTGACGTGCAGCTCTGTCGAGCGTGGACAAGGAACGTATTAAAGAAATATTCACAACATTCTTAAAGTTTGCAATTAGTAATAAATATGTATGCAAAAAATGTTTCATAGATTCCAGGATGTAATTCAAATTAGAGGGAGGTGCTGGTACATGTCGCATCTCGACTTCACTTGGTATAATGACATCATCTTCCTCGCGTTATCCCGGCATTTTTTGCCACGACTCATGAGAGCCTGTGGTCCGCTTGACAATTCATTAGTACGAGCCGGGGTTTGAACCCGCGACCTCCGGATGAAAGTCGCACGCTCTGGCCGCTAGGCCCCCAGCACTCTCTTTCACTTGGTACATATAGTAAAGTGTGTAATACATTCAATTGTTTCCAGCACATGCGGCAAGTGAACGCGCCGGTGATCGAGGCGTCCATCTGCGAGTCGTACACCAAGCTGATGACCGGCCATTACATCTGCGTGGGCGGCGTCAAGGATCCCAACAGGCACTTCTGCAGGGTATGTATTCATGGCAGTTATGTTAGAGCAGATATGCAGTTATACCACACATTGGGTTTAGGAGCGAAAGTAAATGACAGATTGGGTGTTCCTATGTCGATACACTCATTTAGCGATGCTTTTCTCACATGCTAATGACCTAAGTAGATCAATTACTGTGAAATCTGAATGCTTTATTATTAGCCTCCATCGTAAAAATAAATAACATCAAAAAAAATATTCGCATCAATAAATACGCACATAAATTCATATCTCAACCAATACCGTAAGTATGGTCGATGGTGCATACCTGAATAGCTTAAAACGTTATTAGCTGAACTTATATTCAACACATTTCACAGGTACCTACCCTCATTATTCCTTAGCTCATAAATGTCCTTTACAATCATGTAAAATTTCGCTTCAAATTCAGTTACCGTAAAACCTATCAAAACATAAATACGCAATGCATCAGTTTACCAGTGACAGCAAGGCACCAATCAAAGCTAAAACGCTCTCATCTCGACAATTAGGTATTTCTTTCCTTTTCTACTTGAGTACAGTGAAAATGGGTCAAATCTATAGGGCTGGCTGCAATCAATTCCTCACCAACCCTTAGATGTAAAGTATCGAAGCGCGGAAACGAAAAACGCTATTCATACGCATAAATAAACATGCACGGACGATCTTATCCTAAACCATTGGAATGTTACATTCAACATTGAATTTGAATTCATTGGTCTGAAAGTGAATTAATGTTACATATGGTAGATACATTGTAGGTGCGTGAATTTGAAGTCAGGCGACGCACAGAGCTCGATGCTAAGCGTGACGAGCTAAAGGTCAGACCACCTGTGGCCATCACGTATAATTACGTCGAATGGGTGCTGACCTGCAGCGAGTGTGGCCACACATTTCCTGCAAAGACTGGCTACGTCAGTCACCTGAGAGCGCACCAGCGACGCTCTCAGCGGTAGAAAAGTAGTCATTGTAGCCGAAAACGGCTAGGAGATGATGATGATTTTGACATTATATAGTAGAGGAAGGTGTAGGCAATGTGAATACGTGGGTGTGCTTTCAACTTTTCAGGTAAAAAATAATGTAATAATAGTAGTTTATGTGACTGCTACATAATGAAAGGCATTAAAATACGAGTGTGGGTTTATGAAACGAATGAAATGAGTTTCATAATAGTATCACACGAGTGTTTTAATGCCTCATTATGTACAGTTACATACACTGCTTTATCTACACACATATTATAAACTTTCTATGATATATTCACTAACCTCATATTACAACCGACATTGGGGCACTTTCCTCTCTGGCGGAACTCGCGGATATGAGATGGAGTCTCCGAAATATCTTTATCGCACATTTTACACGAAACTTGTGTTATAGTTACTTTAAAAACAACAAAACAAATTATTTTTTACTACAAACTAATTAAAAGATAAACTGTACGTCAAATGGCGGCAAATGAAAACTTTTTTCACGCATGTCACGCATCCGTAGTTTTTTTTTAATTCAGAGACAAACTAGAGTCGGGGTCGATTACCATATCGTCCGATACCAACTTACAAGCGAGATTTGTCAATATTGTATGCAATTGACATTTGATTTCGAATAAAACGTCATCTCGACTGATATTAGAATAGGGGTCAAATCAAATTGCTTTTTTTTTCAGAGATGTTCGAAATTTGAATTTCATTACCAAATCGATTTTGATATAGTAATGAAGCTATTACCACATTTTCACAGATAAGAAATTTGCTGTAACAAAACAGTTTATCGTAATGTGGGCCATTATTTACGGATTTTGAAGGCATCATAGAGAGTTTATGATATGTGTGTAGATAAAAATATTAATTTCTCCATAAAGTCAATGTGGAGAAGACCGCCTATCAGGTAAGACCAACAAGCTCTTTCGTCGCTTCTAACTCTTGCGTTTGTACACATACTATCCACTTACAGAAGGTCAGTAGAGATGGTCAAATACGAGGGTTGTTGCCCTATGATCGTCTTTGCAACCAAATTGTTAATATGCCAGTCTTTCCACATTGAATAGTTACATGTTTTATAAATTCAGAAAGTTTCTTGAATCACGACTTGTTGAATAAAAGTTGTGAAGCCCTATAAAACCCAGCGAACACGCGAGGCAGCCCTATTCGAGCTGCTGTCCCCTCGTCCCCTTTATTTCGTTTGCATATCTGTCAATTGAATAACAAACCCTAGTAGATAGTGTAGCCCATTTGTAATACGCGAGCCAAGTGGGTCGCCAGTCGAGAAGAAACTTTCTTATTTGTTTTTCTCTCGGCTCGTTTGGATGGAGGTTATGAATCACCAACAATATTGTGTGTGGATATGATTGCGTTTTGATTGAGAATAATACATAAATAGGTAATTTATATACCTTTTTCTTTAAACTAAAATGATTTTATCTCATAATTTAAACTGAAACGGACTTGGTCTTCCTCTTTTAAAGTCAGTTGAAAAATTGGTCTAAGTATATCACGTCAAAGTATAAAAAAACCGGGCAAGTGCGAGTCGGACTCGCGCACGAAGGGTTCCGTACCATAATGCAAAAAAAAAAAACAAAAAAAAAGCAAAAAAAAAACGGTCACCCATCCAAATACTGACCACTCCCGACGTTGCTTAACTTTGGTCAAAAATCACGTTTGTTGTATGGGAGCCCCATTTAAATCTTTATTTTATTCTGTTTTTAGTATTTGTTGTTATAGCGGCAACAGAAATACATCATCTGTGAAAATTTCAACTGTCTAGCTATCACGGTTCGTGAGATACAGCCTGGTGACAGACGGACGGACGGACGGACGGACGGACGGACAGCGAAGTCTTAGTAATAGGGTCCCGTTTTACCCTTTGGGTACGGAACCCTAATAATAGGGTCCCGTTTTACCCTTTGGGTACGGAACCCTAAAAACGATTGATAACTTACACACCAAGGATGGATCAGTAGTCTTGACGGTTAGAACACACCACATAAGTCCTTATACCTATAAACAATGATGTGCTAAAAACATAACCTTTTACAGTTGTCCGCTATTAAAAACTTTTTCAAATACATATAATGTAAAGGTAAACTTTATTGCTCATAACGTTTGTAGCACTAATAGTAAATTAAGTAAGTCCTTTAAAAAACGACAAGTCAAAAAAAATAAAAAACAGGTCATTATAACGAAGTTACAAAACTCTTAGAGTGATATTAAACATCGGGCAGAAGTTTAGCGAAACCATACAAAAACTCCGGACTTTGGAGATTTGTTCTGAGGCCTAATAAATAGCTTATTTATAAATCTTTATTTCCTCCCTAATAAATAGTTATATAATATTTACTTATTATTTAACAAAATATACAACTAAACCTATTACAAATTAAAACTTATACCTAAACACATTCGATCAATTAATAAATTAACTCTAAATTAAACTAAATTAAAACTAAGCTACATAAAGCCACAACCGAGAACTCAATCAAACAACCCGTCCCGCGCCCTCCCAGATGCAAAGGTGCCCATCACGCTCGCCGCGTTGCCACGCTGGACCGCGATAGACAGCCTCTGCATCAGGAATGACCCGGAACGAGGGTCATGACCTCCCTCCCTCAAACGTTGCCCCAACTCACTCAAAAAAATTTTGGCCTCGGCACACCAACACCCGGACGTCTCCACTGCCAAAGGGACAAAAAGATATTTTGTTAGCAGGGCCGAGTACTTATCGCGCTTCCGAAGCGCCGCTAACTCAGCCGCCGCTCCTGCCGCCCGGACCGTCCGGCCCATGTGCGAGGCGGCAAACGTGCTGACACATGTGGCATCCCAAAGTAGACACTTACCCTTCTCCCATGGAATAAGTGTCAGCCCGTCGGGCCTTTTGCCATCGGACCGGCTCAGGCCTGGAGGTTCCAACATGCACGGCACATTCGCAGACAAAAGAGCCCTCCTCACAATGTCATAAATAGACAACCTAATAAATAGCTTATTTATAAATCTTTATTATGTGTAGGTATTTCTTTCTTCTTTTAAAAGTAATTTAGGTACTACCAGAAAAACAAACAAATAAGTTTGATTCAATGCTTACGAAACAAGAGGACGCTCTTCCAAAAATCATAAAATTTTTGGTATAACATTAAATAAATCATTATGTCCAAGTAGTATTTAAGTACCGTAAACCGGGGTTACTTTGATTTGCGGGTCGACTTTGATAACAACTTCCCTCCGCTATTAAAGTGCTTGTTTTAACGAGTTTAAAAATACCTTCTCAGTTATTTTTTCTTTATTGGCAACACTGATAGTTGCTTAACCACGTAGTAATCGGATGCGAGTGTAATAATTATTATTTCGCACAGAAAAAAAATATTAATGGCGGGTACGCTTTTCTTCCTGGTTTTATTGGTTGAAAAACTTTGACTGTATTTGTGTCAAATGTATTAAACATGTAATTTTATAGTGTCTTAGGTTAATCAGTGTTTATTCGTTAGTTTATAAAAAAATACCGGAATTCGACAACCTACACATGCGCACGTAGCCGGGGAATCCATGGGTCGGGGTGTCTTTGATCACTTATACGTGGTGAAATTGATCAAAAGACTAAAGTAACACCATGAATTATTTTGGCAGCTTACGATTTTTTTATGTATATTTTTCAATAGTTATATAATAAATAAGTATCGTCTGATTCAGTGCAAGAGGAAGAGGATGTAAAATTATAAGTTTGTATGTAGGAGTTGATCTCCGGAACTGCTCATCTGATTTAAAACATTATTTTACCCTTTTCTATTGTATGGAATTCACTTTCTCGGTGGAAATTGACTATATTTTATCCTGCGGCTTTGATTTAGGTTTTTTATCATACGTGCGTGAGGCCACCAGCCCACCAGGGTATTAATTCTACAAAAATAATAATGCATATTCTTTTATAGAAACAATGCCAGAGATTACAAAAGAAAATCGAGTAACGAGACTACAAAAAATACCAAGAAGTACTCAATGATGCACTCGCAAACATAGTGACGGGCTCAAAATCTATTCGTGCCGCATCGAAAGCATACAATATTTTATATAGAACTTTATACAATAAGTAAAGGCAACATATCAAAAACCCAGGTGCACAGACCAAATTTACTGAAACGGAAAAGCTTGCAATTCAAAAATCTGTTGCTAAGTGCGATGATAAGTTAAACTCCTACGTTATTTATAGTAAATGATCTAATAAGCGCTTAAAGTTATTAATTTGTATCATTTGGTATGTTATCAAAGTAACCCCACACCTTAAAAATATATATAACTTAAAAAGTACTAAACAAATTTTTATTTTTTTATTTTTTACGGGCTTATTAGCGGGTCTACTTTAGATTGTCAGCAAAAAAAGTAATGGTTTCAAAGTAACCCCATTCTCAATATAACTTTGATCACGTTGTTTTTATTTTTTTCTGAAAAAATTATAAGTCCTAATTTTTTTTTATTTGGCAGGCGGAAAGAAGAGAAAAAACCGATTATTATATTTTTATTTCATATTTTTACGTATATTAGGATCGTTAAAAAATGGTCCCAAACTCTAAAATTGATCAAAGTATCCCCGGTTTACGGTAGGTAACTTTTATACATACTTAATGTAGTTTCAATATATTTATTTTTAGAGAGACAACGGTGGTGCGGTGATCCAGAACAACACGCTCATCGCCGTGTCCTCGTTTCTCCACACTTGCGCGCTCTACTCCAGGAGCCACGCCTTCCCCAAGGTGTCCAGCTTTGCCAGGTGGCTAGACTCCATCATCTGGGACGAGAACAATCGTCCTACCACCGTCCAACCAACGACGACAGTACAAGGAGTCAAAAAATCAAACACTACTCAATCTCCAAATCCTGAAAATTCGGATCCGAGAAATATTTACCAAGATCCAAGAAAATTCTTATTAACTTTGCCGTTTGATCCTATCGATGTGCCATTAGAACCTACCGGAGATAACTCCGTGCTTCCTAGGATGAGTTTGTATGAGTCATATCTTCAGAATATGGCTAGGGCGAAGACGAGTACGACTGAGGATCCAATGGAAATTGAGGAGCAGGCGAGGCGAATGTGGCTACAAAAATTTGGAAAGAACGTAGTGCTGCCTCCAGGTTTTTTGGTGTAAGAAATAAATGAACAGAGCTGTCTTATATAAATTTGCGTTATTTATTTTAGACACATTCTTACCTTTACTTACAAATTCAATGTAGGTATGTGGTATCCACGGTAACAGAATAAACGGCATAAACTTCAAACGAATTATTTAGTAACTATTTAGCTCATGTGATTGATTGTAAGTATTGATGTCAACTTTTTTGAAGTTGTTTGTTTTTGTTGCCAAAGTTGTTTTAAATAATATTTAAAGAATATTTTATGGGCTGACCTTGTTGGTCATTTTGGCTGCTAACCAATTTAAACAACCGCAGATCACAATATGACATTCCATAAAATGAATCACAAAACTGCAACCATTTTGCGTCACACAAATTCAATGATCACGTAGTATCTAATGGCTTCCACTGTCAGCCTCCGGCGCTGCGGTGGTTCCATCAGGTTGAAATAAAATTTACTCTTGACAATAACAATCCTGCAGACATATAAAACATTCCTTGCCTTTACGAAAGCACTTCACAACTGCAATATTGTTCTCACGATCCTTTGTTTTCAAAAGAAGAAAGAAACAAAGACATTCCACGAATTGTCTTTCATATTATATAACGTCGACACACCCCTGCCGTTATTATAGGTGTTATTTATGTTGCCTTCATGAACTTTGTTGTTCAACTTTTGCGATATGCGGAATACTTACTGTCCTATTTATCACACGCTCGGCTCTCGAGGCTATGTAGCGGTGCGTACAAAGTATTCCAATAAGGAATTTTTGAGATGGAATTTCTTCGCGGTTGCTGTCTTCATGATAGAATATAAAATGTGTATGCATGCGACTTGGAACGGCAAATTGTATCCAGGTATTAGAGTTGAAATGTGTTGTGCATATTAACTACCCACTCGCCACTTAGGTACATGATCATTCAATTTAATATAGAAAGGGTAATGGAATAAGGTGCACTGGCTTAACTTCGAAAGCGGTGTAATTTTCAAAATTAAATGATTCTACTGTAGCAATAGTAAGAAATAACATGTCAGTAAGAGTTGCAGTAGTGTAAGTGTTGCCAAATTATAAAGTGCTTCTAATTTAGAAGAAACTCGTATTAGCGATACTCAAAATTACTCACCCCAGTTAGTAAGTGTCCTGCACTTATTGTCGAAAATGCTAAATCTATTTACTATGCGCTACGGTTAAGTACCTATAGGTAAATAGTTTTGCTTGTTAAACATATATTTTATGTGTGTAATAAATATCACAAGCTAGCTGCTATGCCAGAAGTCAGCAGGGGGTAATATATATCATGCAACCTAGAATGAATTTGGTCTAAAGCAATTTTGAACGTTGCGAAATGCTTCGTAGTGCCGGACGCGGATGCATGTGTCACTGTCACCGAAGCGGCGTACATTTCAGTGAAGTTGTGTGTTGTGTCACAAGCTATTTGACCCGACTGTAAAATTGAGAATACCAAACTTTGTGTTTACACCCATCTAGCAATTGAGATGCTTATGTATCAAATTAAATCTTTCTCCTTTCCTATTCTGGTTGCAATTTAAAGAGCGCTGGCCTATCTAATGAAAATAGCAGTTTTATTTTCAATTTCAATTACAACAATTCCATTTGATATTTTAACTACTTATTTTTATATCGAGGTTCTTACTGATGTAAGTATTTTTCATTATAGTTGCTTTAAATAAAACTATTTGGGAAATAAGTTTATAACACAAGTTGTAAAATATTCCAATCAAAACGTTAATTATCATCATTATTAAAAGGCTATGTCTAAAATTTTGCTAAAAGAAATATGAAAGTTAAGCTGGAACCTGGAAAGCATTAAGTTTGCCAAAAGGAAAGTTTTCAAGTTTTGATAAATTAATTAATATTCAGGCGCTACTTAAACTTCGAAACACTTACCACGAGTTGGAATATAGTTGCAAAGACAGATAATTCAAGTTTAAATATTACCGGCTGGAGACAGTTGAGATTAGTTATATTACGAAAAATGTTGCAAACGAGTAGACGGGTCATGTGATGGATAGCAGACAACGGTCAACGTCACCCGTGGACATAAGTTAGGTACACTAGAAGAGACACTTTAACATCTTGATGACAGTTTATCTCGTCATGTATAAGTTCCTAATGTTCCTATATTAAAATTGAAACGCATCGGAAAATATGCTTGGTTTTTTATATTAAAATATTTTAAAATTTTGAGTTGAACAGCATTATGTAAGTTAGAGATCTCTGCCATCTAGATTTTTGACAGACACACAAACAATAATGTCATATTACAATTTTATAGGTGGTTTACATATTTCATATTTAATTTACATTTTATGCACATATTATTTACATGGAGTGAGTCGATAGAATATATAAAAATAATTTGGTTAGGGAACACATTCAGTGCACATAAATAAACAAAATTATGGAAGACGACGACATTTCCATCAGCCCATACGAAGATGGGTCATGGGAGTGGGACGATGTTAATAACAGACTCGAGTTTAAAAACAACATTAATGAAGAGACCCAGACTCCTGCGACGGATCGTGTCCAAGCCGCCAACATAATGAAGTCCTTAGAATTCGCTGACAGTCCCGACTTATATGACCTACTTAGATTTGAAAAACGCTATCAAAGGCAAATTAAAGACAAGGGCAGCGACGTAGTGACGTTACAAGATGTTAAAGACGTCGTCCTGTTCTCGGCCTCGGCGCAATTCATCAGCATTCATATAGTCAAAATACTGCACTTGCCAGCTACTGAGCGTTTCCTCAGAGCACTAATATTTTACTGCCAGTACTACCTGCAAGTAGAAGAAACACTCGGCTTCCGCTCGTTAGAGAAGAGACTTCCTTCTAGTAACACCATTGCATATGAAAAGGAGCTTAGCGAAGACTTACAAGACTTACGCTTTCTCGTAGCAAAAGAATACAGCACAATGATTTTAGGAGGTGACCAATTCGACAAATACCATCACATGGGTGTTAAAAAAAAATTATCCGCATCAGTAAGAGACTCAATTTTCTACGAAACTCTTTTCCGCTTGATCATACAGATCGTTTGGATAGCTCTCGGTCGGAGATCAGGAAAGGATATCGAAGTTGAGATCAGTCGACTATTTAAATCGGATAGATTTAATTTTGCAGAACACAAATATAACTTCCGAGCCGCTAAAAATGTCAACGAGCAGTTGTTAATGTCAGGCCGATGCGTGCGAAGAGATCGATTACTCAAAACGGAATCACCTTTAATAAATGAAATCTTTTGTCAACGTCCAATCGCATACCGCATGTCGGGTTTAGGCGTCGTGAAGTATCCAAACTTGACTCCTAGGCTAAAGTATTTTAAGCGCGTCTTGGTTTTACCAGAGGAAGAGTTCCAGGCATTAGGAATAACCGTGGGCATCCTCGGCCTTTCCAGAAAACTTTTTGATCCCATGTTGAAGGAAACAAAACAGAAAAGACAACCTAGGATAGGATCGTTATCTAGAAAAATGTCTAAAGCTTCTATCAGTACAACATCCGTCAACCCTACAACCCTTTTCCCAGACATTTGTTTGCCTAAAAAGTCTTTTGTGCAGGATTTTGGAGACGAATTACCTGGCGAAATATACTCTCCGAAACCAATTGATACTGTACAAAAAATGAAATGGCTCGGAAGGGTACGCAGGCGTTTGCAGCGAAAACGACAAGTAGAAGAAAATCTTATGAGAAAACGGTCAATTTTACACTGAACTTTTCACTGTCTTTGTTTCCTAAATACAATACGAGTACATACATAACCTAACCAGATCATGACGTTTTACTCATTTGGTAATCTTGGATAAACGATGCCTATTTTCTCAGGGTAGCCGTGCCTACGCAAAATGAGTCATTTGATCACAAATGTGCCTGAAAGAATGGATTGAGAAATGTATTATATCTTAGCGAGAACATGATTTATATTGGTTTACTAGCTAATGCGTTTTCTGTACATAAGTACTAAAAAGTACTACAGATGTAGTGCATAATTGTTTTCCATCGTATATTCTCGAAAACGTTCGTACTTGTCATGCTACTTCAGTCAACTTCAGCCCTTTTTGTACCGAGACTGACTGAAATAGCAAGACACGTTCGTAAATTTCCGTAAAAATTCGATGGAAAATAATTATGCACTACATTATGCACACAATAGGTACAGACCTATTATTTGTTACATTGTCCAACTCACACTCACCGGGTTTTTTAACAAAACAAACGTAACAACGGTAACAAATCACCTATTCCCATTACCAGGGCAGCAGCGTACCAAAGAGGTTCATTAATCAACGTCCGGACTAAAACAGGCTGAACTTAACAAACGATTATATACTACTGGCCGTTATTTCACTTATCAACCTTCAAAATATCAATTAATTTGTGAAAAGGCTTTCACGCTAGGGTTGACGACCTGGCGACATTTAGATTTTTAAAATATTACATCAACTTGATATTAATCTTATCATGTCGCTTTCGTACCAATACGTGAACGAAGTGAGACTAGTATCAAATCAATATCATATCTTAAAGATCTCAATGCGGCTTTAGTGTCAAAGCATAAAGCTTTAGTAGCTGAAAGAAACTGCTGAAGATTTAGTAGCCGAGGGCTTTGTTCACGTCAATCGGTTTGTGCTTCAAGAATTTTCACTGAATTTATCTTTTGAGATTTCTTCGACAGCGTCATAAATATGAAGTTTGGATGTTGAAAACTTAAGCCAGACAGTTGTTTGGTTGGCGAATGTATGAACTCGCCTCGAGGTGAAGGTTAACCACACATATCCTTATTCCACACTTACGCGTATTGCCCTTATTGAACTTTCTAACCTGTCCGACTGAGACTCCGCTAAAAGATGCCCTATCTGAAACAAGCAAGGGCTCAAGGGAGCATACCTGTGCTAACTCGGGGCACGAATACTAATTGATGTTTATTATGATAACTTTATTGAGGTATATTTATGCATTTGCTTATTGGAAATCCTGTATTACTGTAAATAGGTTCAATATCATGTCTAATATCGAGCCTCTGAAGGTAAAAAACTTTAACATCACTTTAGTATTCGTGCCCCAAGTTAGCACAGGTATGATCATGAGGAACAAAATGCTGCAGGGGACATACCACTCTTTATAATTACGGGTCTCGGACGTAATGAACGAACTTAAGGCCGACGGTAATAGAATTCCTCAATACATCGAAACTACCGCAATATCGGCAGAGATATGCTAATGCCCGGGGAACCCTGATTTACATACCGAGTAATTCGAGATTGCACAGGATGGGTCCCGTGGCGAGCTATTCAGTCCGGAAGGAGAGCATAATGGTAGCAACTGAAGTGAAGACCCAGCATCTCAATACAGCACTAAGTTACTTTATCATCTTGACGAAGAAAAATTTGAGTTTACAATAGACATATTTTTTACTGAGCGAAATGAATTGGTAATCACTTAAATTCGTCGGTGTTTGGAAGAAATTAAGGCTCGAGCCAACATATTACTATATATATTATAAACGATTTTCTTTTGCAGTTAAATCTAACAATTAGTTTTAACCCTTAAAATCAAATTGAGCTAAAGTAATCGTATGTATATAAAAACACAGAGAGAGTTAGATCAACTTCCCTTTTAGCCGCTTTCCACATATATTTAATTAAATTTATTTGAGTCTGCCGTTAAATACGACATACATCTTAAAGTGAATATTATCCAAATGGTGTGAGTGTTTCAGGAATATTCCGATCGCCTAACTAACAAGGGAGAATTGAGAGCACAAACGAACCAGTTCAAGTTCGCTCTTCGAATACACGTAGTTGTTACTGATCTAAAGATCAGGATACACTAGTTTGCTTGGGAACTAGGGCTCGCTTACGCTTTCGTAGCAATAACAATGCTCCGCCAAGGCTGTCTCACTAAGCAACATCGTTATGCCATTAACATGTTTCCGAGACTAAACATTAGCTCGTGCCACCATGCTTTGGGAACTTCCAGGGACTGATAATTCAAAAACTTCAGAAGAGCGCGATGGCGTCAGCTTCTATATATATTAAGGTAAATCAACTCAACTATGAAATATATACGGGAATTTTTTTGATTGCAATGCACGATAGGTTTGTTTATTACTGTATAATATTAAAAACGCATTGTGAAAAAAAAACAGGGAGTTATTTCTACAGTTAACAATACGAGAAACGTTAGATAAGTTGCGAGATCTGACTTAAATTTTGTCATCAAACCCTTCTTGTTTGAAAAATCGTTGAAAATTCCCTTCTTAGTGATATTTGTTTCATTACACAAACGGGTCTACCGCGATATAATTTCATTGTTTTTACCCTAAATCCCGAAGTCCGTTCTGTTTGTGTAATTGACCGAAGCGTAGCGAAGGTCTACGTTTCGACTGGGGCATTTTGCTTTTGTATGTCTGTCCGGTTGTTCTCCTCTACAGGTCACAATTCTCAACCAATTTTCGTGAAATTTTGTGACCAGATTTTATGAGTAATTTTTTTTTTTGTCGATCTGGTTTTTGGATTTTTTTTTAAATGTAGGAGTCGTGATACCTCGCGCTTAAACAAATAGTCGTGTCGATATCATAAGAGTATTTTCTTTTTGAGATATGCTTACATAGTAAATGGCAAAAAATACAGAAAAATTGTATTGCTGGTTTAGACGGTATTTAGATATTTAGTATTTACTCGAGAATGAGTATCCGAATTTCGTCAGCTTAGCTAAGAACTATCATGGCGCATTTTGCAAACATTCGCTTATTTTGTTTGCACACAGAAAGTCTCGGTTCGATCCCCAGTAAGACATAAATATTTGTATTTTTTTTTTTCACTTAAACTTCGTTTTTTTTTATTAAATAAAAAATTTCGTATTGTTGATTGATCAAACCGCTGTGTGGCGCTATCATCGTGCACGGTCCCAATACGCTATGCTCGCGAGGTCTACAGCTCACAGAGCCACTAGTTAAATATGTGTACAAAACCCGAGATTTTAAAATGTTAGTGATATTTATTGCCACCCTAGCAAGAGAGAACAAAACAGTAAGCACATACCAGCTTTATAATGTCGGAGACACTCTAAACAATGTTACTAAAATAAACCAGCATAAGTAAGACCTGCGAATACTTAATTCTTTAACGCTTGTAGGGATACACTTAAACTGGTTCCGGAGACCAAATGAGTAAAGGGAATTAGAGCCCAGAAGACGTCGACTAGCGATAACAGCGTCATGGCTAATTGCATTCACGTTTAACCTAAGTAATACAAACCTGGGTTTCGTGCTCTCAAACATAGAATATAGAGATAATTCAACCCTGAAACATCCAAATACCATAGAACTATACCAAAATATAGGCGGATCAGAGACTTATGTAACGAAAATGATGACTGTCGACGAGAAAAAGCCACCCTGACCGGACAGCAAGCCGAAAACGCAAGTCATGCTAGCCTCGGTCTCCATTTTCTAGCACTAGCAGTGCAGTGGTAACCATCGCCCGCACTATTAACTGTACATCTGTGGACCTTATGCCTATTGTCATAAGGTCCACCGGTGTACAGTAAGTAGTGTTGCTGTTTGTACCTACGCGGCACGCGATTTTATCCTCCTAGGCACGCAACTATAATAAACGGCAACGCATGCACTGCTAGTGCTTGAAAATGGAGACAGTCTCTCCGAAACATGCCGCGCGAGTGACTAAAATACGTGAGTTAAACCGTATATTTAGCTTAGTGTAAATTAATATCGATTATGAATTATCATCTCACCGATACCTTTCCCAAAACTCATGGACGTTAAGCTACAGAAAGGCGTAAATTAAACTTGGTATAAATACTCGGAGAAGCATAAAGGATGACTCACGCTAGACCGGGCCGTGCGCGGGCCGAGGCGTCCGACATGTCATTTTCTATGACGGGTGATCGGTGATCGCGTGGTGCTTTCCATAGAAGACGAAGCGCCGGAAGCTCCGGCCAGGCCCCGGCCCGGTCTAGCGTGAGAAATCCTTAAGCTCGAATAAGCTGGTCACAAGTTTCAGTGAATTGAAAATGCTCAGCGCCAAAGCAGGCGTCTAAGTGTAGCTTGAAAGAGGAACGTTGCAAAGACTCATGCCTCCCTAACTCCCTATCTTTTCAAATATAAAGTATTGAGGGCTCCGTATTCAGCACACGTAGTAAAGACACCTTTTAAAGCGATAGAAATGTTTTCAATTCAAATCTTAGTAATTGACCATTTCTGTTTTTACTCTTACAATGCGAGTCGGAAAAAAATTCTTTTGTGTTAAATTTCAATCTTTTGGACAGTCACCACACTTGCACCACACGAGGTTGTTATGCCAAGTACGATTCTTGTTAAATAGTGAATAGAATCAGGCGTTACTTTGCGGAAATCCATACTAATTAAAACCAAAATATTACTTTGCTAATCCGCGAAAAGATAACGTGCTAGTCAATCAGTGCTAACCCGTTATACTTACTTGCGTATTTTTACATGCAATTAATATTCCCACCCTCCCACCGCAAAAATAAATACGCAAATAAATATAACAAACCACCACCAAAAGAATAAACCTCGACACGTGTTTCGCCTCTCTACGAGGCATCCTCAGGAGTTGTTGACGGTCTGACGCCCGGCAACGGAATGACCTGTCTAGAATGGTCGGCCATATTTATACCTTGACCACTCCCCCTACCGTGCAAGTGTGAGTGAGATGGAAAAATTCGTAATAACGGCGATGACGCAACATTCAATTGTTCGTTAAGAATCATGCCCCTATTGTTGTACCTAATTATTTCCAGTTGTTCCAGAACACCCAAACGCAATCCCTTTTCGCTTTTTTTTGATATTTTACATGTTTGCGAAAAGGGATTGCGTTTGGGTGTTCTGGAACAACTGGAAATAATTAGGTACAACAATAGGGGCATGATTCTTAACGAACAATTGAATGTTGCGTCATCGCCGTTATTACGAATTTTTCCATCTCACTCACACTTGCACGGTAGGGGGAGTGGTCAAGGTATAAATATGGCCGACCATTCTAGACAGGTCATTCCGTTGCCGGGCGTCAGACCGTCAACAACTCCTGAGGATGCCTCGTAGAGAGGCGAAACACGTGTCGAGGTTTATTCTTTTGGTGGTGGTTTGTTATATTTATTTGCGTATTTATTTTTGCGGTGGGAGGGTGGGAATATTAATTGCATGTAAAAATACGCAAGTAAGTATAACGGGTTAGCACTGATTGACTAGCACGTTATCTTTTCGCGGATTAGCAAAGTAATATTTTGGTTTTAATTTGATTCTTGTTAAATTGGAATTTCTATAGCGTAAGTATTGAACAACAAATTTAGCTAGGACCCTAAATGGCGCAACAATCGTGTAGTGTGATGGTACTACCGTCATTACTACACATTATAAAACAAAGTCTCCCTCCGTGTCTGTCTGTTTGTGTGTATATTCGCCATAAATTAAAAACTACTGAACCGATTTTTATGCGGTTTTCGCCTATCAATAGAGTCATTCTTGAGAAAGGTTAAGGTGTATCATTTGTTACCCCGGGTGAAGCCGGGGCGCGTCGCTAGTCGTGTACAATACAGGATTTGGTGCATGTCTTTTAATAATGCGCATTGTTTAAAATTGACCCACACGACTGCTCCTAAATGCGACTGCATCGTGGCAGTTTGCATACCATTTACGAGTTCTACGGCTGCGGTTGACTGGTTAAAGGTAATCTATTTACTTAGTATTGTTATCAAGCTCTCTTGTCTCGTAGCTGCTTTGTTACTGCACACCGTTGTATGGGGACCTTGCACTTTGAGACTATGCGCTGAAACTTGGCACAGTTGATTCTTAGCTGGTCTTGAGCAGATACAGACCGGGAGACCTCGAGAGCCACGTCTCATTTAGTGGGGGGGAGGGGGGGAAGTTCGACGCCGCCGCGCTTCACTTGGAGCAACATTTCTCTAAAACTATACCTATTAGGGAATGTAATATATCATTTTCGGATAAATTAAGGATGAGGAATCTAGTTTTGGAACAAAACCAATGCACTTTCTAACAAAAAAAAAGCATAAAGTAGAAAAGACTAAAAAACGTATTTTTGATTTTTTCATAATTACCAATTTTTTTTTAAAGTATAGCAGGAATCTGAAAACAAAAAATACAGTCGTAAAGCTACACTTATTACGTTTAAGAAAATATATAGTTTAATATACAAAACTGTTGATAAATGGGAGATAAAAAATAATATTAAGCGTGGGTCAGAGTGATCTCAATACAAAATATGATGAATGTGGGAAAGTTACTTATAATTTGTTCTACAATCGTTTATTTTTCTTGTTTTTCGTAAATAACTCGTAAACGGTAGCCCACAGCAAAAAAATATCTTTTACGTAAATAATCTGTTTCAGATTTCTTATAAAATAAGTACTACTGTTTTTCGGTACCATCAATATTAAAAAAAATATTGAAGGGAGAAAATAAATACTTAGGTCCCCTTTTTTAGTCATTCGTAAATAACTCGTAAACGAAGGCCAATAGCAAAACAATTTTTAGTACATGAATAATTTACATAAAATTTCCTACAAAAAAGGTCATTTGAACTTTTTCGCTAGGATCAATATTAAAAACGATATTAAAGAGAGAAAATAAATTCTAAGGTCCCCTTTTTAAATATTGATCCTAGCGAAAAAGTTTGAATAACCTTTTTTGTAGGAAATTTTATGCTAATTATTCTTGTGTTAAAATATTTTTTGCTATTGGAGATCCTTTACGAGTTATTTACGAATGACTAAAAAAGAGGACCTTAGTATTTATTTTCTCCCTTCAATATTTTTTTTAATATTGACCTTAGCGAAAAAAAGGAGCACTTATTTTATAAGAAATCTTAAACAGATTATTTACGTAAAAGATATTTTTTTGCTGTGGGCTACCGTTTACGAGTTATTTACGAAATTATTAAAAAATAAACGATTGTAGAACAAATTATAAGTAACTTTCCCACATTCATAATATTATGTATTGAGATCACTCTGGCCCACGCTTAATATTATTTTTTATCTCCCATTTATCAACAGTTTTGTATATTAAACTATATATTTTCTTAAACGTAATAAGTGTAGCTTTATGACTGTATTTTTTGTTTTCAGATTCCTGCTATACTTTAAAAAAAAATTGGTAATTATGAAAAAATCAAAAATACGTTTTTTAGTCTTTTCTACTTTATGCTTTTTTTTTGTTAGAAAGTGCATTGTTTTTGTTCCAAAACTAGATTCCTCATCCTTAATTTATCCGAAAATGATATATTACATTCCCTAATAGGTATAGTTTTAGAGAAATGTTGCTCCAAGTGAAGCGCGGCGGCGTCGAACTTCCCCCCCTCCCCCCCACTAAATGAGACGTGGTTCTCGAGGTCTCCCGGTCTGTATCTGCTCATGACCAGCTAAGAATCAACTGTGCCAAGTTTCAGCGCATAGTCACAAAGTGCAAGGTGTCGTGCACTAACAAACTAGCTATCGTACTGTGTAATTCTGACGCCACCGCACACGTCCCTGGCATCAAACCACAAATTTGCACAGAAACAATAACCCCAAGCAGCTGTTTATTCTCGAATCGAATCGACAGGTCGATTTGGCACGAAATCACGATTCCCACCATGTTGACACATGCAAATATGGCGTCTGAGGAGTTTCTGTCTCTTGAGGATCTCATTCAGAATGCTGCTGTTCGTAAGTTATGAAGATAGTTAAAAAAAGAAATGTGCTGATTAATACCTATACAAAAAAATTGTTTTTTTACAAGCTAGTATTTAACTTGCCCTGTTATAAATAGTACCTATGTTATTGTGGGTCAAATCTTGGAAGCTTTATTCGGGAACCTGCTTGTATCTATTCATAGTCGTTTTCCTCTTCAAAGCAGGAAAACGCTGGGATTGGCTACGAGCGTAACGCTACGAAAGCGTTGGCAGTGGATGTGTTTGACTTCAGAATTAAGTATGTTAATTGACACCATTCATATATAATTCTGATGTACGTTCAAATTGACCTGTATGTCCTCATTCCGTAAAACATGATTTTATCGAGCTCTGATTGGCACAGTCGGCCAACAGCAAGCCCCATGGCGTTCTTGTTTGTCGCAGCCGATATTGCCATGTGGTTTGATACTACATTATTGGTTATCGTTGTGATGTGACTTATTGGGTACCGAATTCCTAATACGAGTAGATACCTTTTGACAGATTTTTTGCCAATAGGCACCTTAAAACACATGTCTACCATTTGCATTCAAGTTTTCGATTGGACGATAATCGCTTCATTCTGGAGTTTGAAACTCTGTAGACTATTTTACTTTATTTATAGAATTCTAAAGTTAACAGGGAATATGTATTTTTTCATATAGTTACACGTACATGTAGGAATAAAAAACTGTTAGTCTTGAAATCTGTTTACATTTCCGACAAGACGAGTTCAATGCCATTGACTGTCTGCTATTTAGCCACCGAGACGTATATTCAAGAATTTGATATGCATGACCCAGCCGAGCATGAGCATTCGTCCAATAGATTGCGTATTTCCACAAAATATGAGATCGTATTCCACAAGTAAGACCGTTAAATGCAAAGTATTCCTACTATATAAAGAAATTCTGTATGTTTTCGTGTGAATATTATGTATGCAGTGTTACTACTACAAAAGTGACGGTTGCTCTTATGCTCGCTATTTGCGACATTGCGTGCACGTGACTAAAAGAGGCATATTCAGATGTTAAAAGTATGATACCAACATGATGACATTGTGCGTGGCACTAAGTTAAAACATGGATTAAGATTCCAAAGGCGACAAATTCTTGACTGATAAAGACTGACCGATAACGACTCTGTGATCGTACTATGGCTTTAAAATTATTAACCGAGCAAAACATAGTTCAGGTCATCAGTCTCTTGAAAAGCAAGGGAGTATTACTTTATCGCCGAAATTTACTAAACCATTTCCTCCTCGAAACTAACTAATCGGAATTCAGGACATCTTCGATATTATCGATATATCTATAGATGTAGCAAACTCGCATCACGTTTATACCGTAAATTGAAATTTGAGCTTTAAGTATTCGTACTAAAGTCTGTTATCGGAGCCAAAGTTGAGTAATATCCGAGAGTGGAATATTATTGTCCGAGCGGAGATATTCTATTACAGAATTCCAATTGTTACATAATTCACGAAACATTTTAACTTAATTGAGCTCCTAGGCTTCTGAATTAATGGCATCTATGCGTAATCAAGGTTCAAGTTTGTACTGGTACCGTGTAGACAAAACGTCGGTAAGCTAAGTGAATAGTTATCCGAAGTCTAGGGTGCTCATCATTCCAATCGTGCTTCAACTTGGAAGGGTCACTGCCAGTCTACGATTTAAATATTAAAGTAAAGATATGATTTCGGAATCCCCATTTAAATAATAGATAAGTAGGAATTTAATTTTATCGGATCACCGATGTCAAGGATGTTTAATTTCTGTATTAGATTAAAGTAAAGAAGTAACTTATGTTTTTGAGAAAATATTTGGAGCTTAAATTAATTAAAATCATGTATCTTCCTGGGTTTCAAACACAGATCGACATTATTACGAGTGAGCAAAAGGGTTTTTTTAACTTTTTTATGTACGCAAGTGAAAAATTACAATTGATTGCACTAAAGTTATCATTTCGTTCACTTTAAAGCATATGCTGTGCTCATATGAGTAGAATACAATCACATCAAGCACATGAACTAAATTGAGTTAATTGAATAAACCTTCGGACTAACCATTACAAAACGCAATTGAACTAAAATCGGATATCAATTGGAATGCCGCAACCGTAGAGCTAACCGGTCTGTTTTCTGTTCACTGAACAATTAACTTGCAGTAACTTGGGTAAACAAGCGGTCAAAAAGTTAAATGGAAACTAACTCGCCTCGCGGAATAAAGGCTTTTGTCGGCGCTCGTGGAATATGAATACGAGTTTTCGGTAAAACATTTACGTAACTTTTGTTATAACGTATCTAAGTTTTTTTTAAGTATTATTTTCAGGCGGCGGAATCTCTGTTCGTATATAGTCGCTTTTCTCTACAAAGCGGGAAAACGCTGGAATCTGCTACGAGCGTAACGTTACGAAAACATTGGCAATGAATGCGTTAAGACTTCTTATTTCACTTACCTCGTCATCGAACGCGTCAGGGTCGGCCATCCTGACGGTTTTCTTCGCCAGGGTTCCGCTGCAGGAGTCAGGGTAGAGAAGTCAACCGGCTCGCATCACACGCACTTCACTCTCACTGTCTTGCGCACGGACATAGCACGGAGTCGATCTGAAACAATACAAACAAAATAAGTATTTTGTGAAAAATTTCATTCTTGATAATACAAGCTTTTTATAGCTCACGATGCTTTTCTTTTAACATACAACTAATACTCACAATTCTAACAAACCCAAACACAATTACGTTTCGTTGTTTTATCACAGAGTTTTTTGGCCATCTTCTGTGTCCATCAGCAGATCAGCTCGATGGCACCATAATATTGCTTTGTCACCCAACTGACATATCATAACAACTTACATTGGCTGTCCGAAAAAATCCTTGTCACTGTTACCGACCAAATGTATGTGAAGTTTCAGCTCAATCGATTAATGGAAAGTGGGTCTACGTACATACATTTCATGTTTAATAAAAGCTTGTAATTACATTATGAGCTTGTATTAAAACGGTTTTTTGACACAAATACTTATTTTCCTTACGTATAAAGGCGACAATAATCACGCCCATAAAACCATAGGACAAATAAACATCTCCACAACTAGGCATACTTTATACATGGAATATTTTTATGTGGTTGTTGTGTAGCCAAGACACAAGGGCTAGACACTGGGGCTCCTAAACAACGCAATAAACAACCCGCATGTACAAACGTGTCGCTTAACTTCAAACTCGGGTAAATCCATTCGACCCTCTCAGCGAATATCTACCCTATTACCATTTCTTAATACTAAAATCGCTTAATCTGACACATGGATTTACCAGAGTTTGAAGTTAAGCGACTCAAACAGTAACAGTCCTAACTGTACATCGGCGGACCTTATTACAAAAGGCATAAAGGCCACACTGAGAGAAAAATCATCACCAGGAATTAATAAACAGTTCTGTACTGGGGGAAAAAATGAAGTTTTAGTAGTAATCATGGAAGTTTCACTATTTCTGTAAAATTTATTTATTTCTACAAACAGCTCAGTAATACTAAATCTAATTTCAGCAAACAGACTTTAGTAAATGGAGCATTAAACAAAGTTCAGTATTTGTTACAATCCATTTTTATTACTACTAAAATTCTCCGATTTTTACTAGTAAAGTTTGTGATTTTTGGAAAAAAGCATCTGTGATTTCAAGTTATGATTTTAGTAAATGTCTCACTTACATAGTTTTGTAATATCTAAAAAACGAGTTCGCGGGAATAACATTACCCCATTTAAAATAACAATTCAGTTGTTACTATAGCGACATTACAAAGTTTACTGGTATTTAGTAGATAGACTTGTTGTGTTTATGTTCATTGTTGTACCAATCACTAAACGAGTTTTGTAATACCAACACAGCGAAACGAATGTTAGTGATTTTAGTAAAATTTACTACTTGCTACGTTCATTTGGTTAGAGTTAGTATTAAATTGTGTCGGATGTCGGGCGGGCGTGTCTCGTGTCTTCTTTGTTTAAAACATACTTAAGTTAAATAATAAATTTAGGATATATTGTGGGCCATGGACATATTAACCCGCGACCTACTGTGTAGTTGGGGTCTACAGGAATATATTGTTCTGCAACTTCGAGCTAGCTGTTGTTATTCTAGTGATAAAGATATCATAGGTAAATCTAAACTGTTTGCAATTCCAACCTCCCTAGCACAGGTGCGCCGCGAGAGCATGTTGCGCGCGTAATAACTACTAGTCTCTTTCTGACTGTATGAATAAGAAAGGAATGGGTAGAATATCTCGACAGGCTTTTATAGTGCCTCTTTAGTACAGAGATATACTACCAAATGCTTTTTTATTCATACAGACAGAAATAGAGACGGGTAGCTATCACGCGCGCGACATGCTCTCGCGGCGCCCGTTTGCTAGGGGCGGAGGAATTGCAAACAGTTTAGTTTTTGCCTGTGACGTCATTATCTCTAGAATAACAACAGCTAGCTTGGAATCGCAGTACAGTTTAGTAAAACCTATGACGTCATCGTCTCCGATATTGCTAAAGCACGCTTAGAATTACAAAACGGTTAGTTTTCACCCATGACGTCATCACCTCCGATATTGCTAAAGCACCTCTCGGAATAACAAAACCAAATTTCTGAAATTACTCTAGCATACTTCAAATTACAAATATAGAAGTTGTATTTCCTACTAAATGGAAATTGCAAAAGTCAATTTGTTCCTATTAGTTGACTCTCCTTGTCCCCGGATTAAGTTTTATTTTTGTAATTCTAAGTGTGTTTTTGTTAGTTTTTTGTCTCAGTGCACCGATGTACAAGTTAACAGCGTGGCCGATGGTGTTCCCCGGCGGACTAAACACACTTGTTTGTTCTCTTTTATCCCTAAAACTTCGTACTTTGGGGAGCGTTTATGTAAAATTAGAAAAGTTCCCAGGATTTCTAAAAAAGCTACTGCACAGTACCGTGCACAGTTTATAAATTGTACATGTATAATGTCAATAAGGTACACTTTTACAAACTTACAGTAGAATAAAGGTAAAAGTACCTAATTCGAACAAAATTCCTGCTATTATTAAAAACTAAAAGAAATGCTTGATCGTGGACTCGTGGACGTTCAAGGATAAAACTGTTAAATTTACCTATATAATTAATATAATTATACACGTATGTAAGTTAAGTACATGAGCCAAAATACATTTTATTATTTTTATTTACTGTAGTCTAGGAATTTCTGAATGCGCGATTATATATGTTATGCTTAATTCATATCTTTGTATATTTCGCTACAAATGCCTACGACGTATTTCTCTGTAGGTCCTCTACGACGCGACGTAGCAATATGGCTCCGTGCGAATACTATACACTGACGAACAACTTCTGACCCTTATAAAAAGTGTCCTATCTCAGGGCTGTAAGAATTATTTCGGGCAAATCCACACAGGCAGACCACAAAATTTTGCGGGCAGATTGAATATAAAGTCGCAAACTGTGGCTTATTTCAATAACTAAATACCAAAAGTATTATCAATAAACTTGCCATAACTTGTACGTAAAACTGTCATTATTTAATCACCAAAAATAGTAGATAGTTTTGTTACAGATGACGTGGTTAAATTTGCCAAAATCGTAAAAACTACTTCAATGATGTTTAATTAATTTGATAATATTTGAGACATAGATTTAAAACATTTATACAGTTTACTTAAAGAAAGTGGTATTTTATAAATTTCACTTTCTAATGTGTGCCAATTTTAATTGTGATAAATTGCGGGCGTATAAATCTTAATAAGCCTCATTAATGAAACCCTTTAAGCCTCCTTTAGACGTGAGCACGACGAGCACGTTTTGGGTTCCAAGAATAAAATAATATTTTTTGTCTTTAAAAATTTTCAGCCTTTTTTAGTAGTGAGCGCTTTAGCATTTGAGATTTGATGCCTAAACAACTCATTAGTAAAATAAATGTATTTAAGGGAATCTAGTTATATCATATTATGCTGTTAAATCGCAAAAAGCGAATAATTATGTCGGTATTCTTGAAATATCCTATTTTTACAAGCTTTTATTTAGTTTCACCTGACCGTTGTCTGTCTGTCTGTGTGTGTGTAATCAAATCTTGCAAGTTAAATTTGATCCACTTCCCGGTTTCCGATTGAGCTGAAATTTTGCATACATACGTAAGTCGGGTGAATATTATGGTGTCATCGAGCTGATCTGATGATGGAGACCGGAGGTAGCCCTAGGAACTCTGTGATAAAACAACGAAACCTAATTGTGTTGGGGTTTTTAGAATTGTCTCGATGAGTATTAGTTGCCTGTGGAAAAAAAAGTACAGTCGGCGATAAAAGCTTGTACCAAAAATGAAATTTTTGCCAAAAACTTATTTAATGGACGAAATGTAAGTCTATGTCATATCATAGTCATACATATATCATATACCTATTTGGAATAGCGCGAATATATGAAGCATGTATAACATCTAACGTAACCGAGTATTTTTTTCTCCGACAAGAATACCTCTTTAATTCGCTCTCCCATATAGGGAATTTAACTCTAACAAAGGCTTTCTTTATTTGTAAAACGACCCTCAGAGGTTTGGGACCTTGCTATTATACAAAATGAAATGGAGCCTTACCATCGTGTATAACAAACCTACAGCCGCAGGAACTCACATTTATTATACACCAATGTTGTGTTTTTATCATAATATGTACGGATTAAGGATTACAGGCTCCCATGTCTACAAAGAGGATAACTTAGGGCCCGATTCGGATTTTGAAATAGACATCTACTAGATATCTTTTAGACGTCACCAAGATACGATAACGATGTTTAAGATCTAACCTGTCAAATTTGACATTTATGCGATTCTGGAGATACTCTTGAACGATTTCCACAAGATATGACTTAAAGATCCAATTCACATCTAATAGATATATAACACTATCTGACGTAAAAGTGACACTGGTTGCCTGAATTGAGCTGCAAAAGAGAACTAGTTGAAATCTAAACTATTACTTACGTATCTAGAATGGATCTAGTACGTGTCGTCTCTTGTGAATATCTTGAAGTTCGAATACGGCAGTTAGTCTCTTTATTAAAGAGGAACGCATGCAGCTCCGTACTATCATTCTCTATGTGGTTAGAAATTGTGTCTTAACTACAATGAGCAAGGTTGTGTTTGCAATGAGATGATTTAATGAGATACAAGTATGTGTAAGTTTTGTCAGAGGTTTGTGAGTACTGAAATATTCTAGTGGGATTTGTAATGTGTTGTTGCTGTTTGTGCACTACTAGAGTAGAATATGATTTACCTTTAAAGTATTTATGAAGTCATTACTGAGCATTGTGTAATGTGTGGGTATTAATGATGAGCGATATTAAAAATGACAGCATATATTATAATCGATCTACAAATCTTCTCCATTTTTCATCCGTAAATCACTCGCGAAAGGGTTAGATTCGACGAGTCGGACCAAGGTAAGTCTGCATGGCATTTTCAATGACTAAGTGTGGCAATGTCGTCATTAATGGCCAATTTCTATGAAAATATGATTATGAAATGTGAAAGTACATATGTCGTTTATAATCCTTACTTTGTTCGGTTCAAATAGGCGCAAAATTAGATTAAACGGACTCTACGCATTTTTATACCTATTTCTTAGTCTAATAGGTGTTTCTTTCTGTAGCAATGTCGCAAAACACCAAAAGCATACTAATAAATTTCAGTACACTCAATAGTCAACAAAAGACAAACAAACCACATCTGTGCTTATTAATAAGCAACGACACATCTTATAATCCCCCATTAGCACGCAGAGCCTCCACTGCCATGTAGCTAATTACACGTCGCCGGTAAACTCCATAATTGCCGTATTGCCGTGTGCAAATTGTTTGCCCTGCTGCGCCTCAAGTCGTTTGACGGCAAAGATCACTTTCGCAACAGATAAAGTATTAGAATACTAGTTACCAAGAATAGCGGCGCTCAGGCGTCCGCTAGCTGGCGCGGGTACACGCAGCGGGCGCACACGCGCGGGTTTCATTGTAAGTGAAATCCGCCGCACGCGTCCGCGCCGTTAGCGTTGTTAATTATATTTTTCGTTTATCTGCTCACCCGCTCTGTGCAACGGCGCCAGCTAGAGAACACCCTTATTAAAATGCGAGCGCAACCACTTATTTCAGTTGCGTCGAAGTTTATGTACGTTCTGCGAATAAATTTAAATCACGGAAAAAAATCTAATTTTAATCTCGGCTATGGTATTAAGAGACGAGACTCACGGCGTAGTACTCTAAAAGTATAGTCGCATCTAAATATGATGACTGCGCGTCAGTGTATATAGGTACTTAAAGCATAGTAGCGTGTCACCTCATTCGTCGACACCAATTTGCATTTAATCGGTGCAAGAGCATTTACTCAACCGATTTAGCGGCAAGAAATTTGGCAACTTAATGCGGTGTCTACGTATGAAAGTTTATGTTTGACGAGTTTACAGAGGCACACGTGTGATCACAGCGAGTGGCTAAAGACGTAGATTAACCCTCTCAACGCCAAGGATGCTTTATGCCGATGCACGTGAATGGTGTTTGTATACGACAAAACCGGGCTCAGCATTGGGACATTGTATTTAAATAGTAGGCACAGATTCCTGTGTGTATGTGGCATTGTAGCTACCAAACAAATGAACTGATTTGAGTTTAGGTCTTTGAGGATTAGTTTTCCTTCTATGTTGGTTCCTAGGTCGGTTACGCTGTATTGTAATATTATGAATTAAATATTAAATTTAGATCCCAGGTAAAGTATAGACTTAACTTTTACTTTACATTACTTCAACTTTGTGTTAAAAAAAATATGGTTGTCTGTAAAGTCGGTTAACGGACGATAATTTTGCGTGATAACGTCATAAGAAAACATTGATGAAAAATTGCCGTAACGTTACCATGCAGGAGATCTGTCCACAACGTTACCATGGAGATCTGTCCACAACGTGGCACTTTTTCGTGCATGCTATCGGTGTTCATCGATTTATAAGACGTTACCACGTCAAAAAGTATTACAGTAATATGCCTATACAAAACTTCTCAGAACACGGGAATGATTCGCAGCACGGCAGATAAATAATAAATATCCATGAAAATCAAGATATACGCTAACCAACTTTAACGCTGACTGAAAATTATCGTGATCTTCACTATCTATTCCGTACCCGAGTAAGTTTTACGTAAACCTTGTTATGGGTATCCGATAACTTGATCAACAAATTGTTTGGCAACTAAAACTACGAATATTTATTCAACCATTCCGTACAAAAACTTATGTTTTGCTGAAACATTATTTAAACAATCATTTGTGCATTTAATCAATTGTACTTTTCTTTTGTATCTTTTTACTGAGGTGTGCCAATAAAGAGTATTCTATCTATCTATTTACGATACCTACACGATGTTTTTCAGTAAATACATACCTAAGTGTGATTTGTAAAATAGTTTTTGAAAGTATCAATTAGCTGAGATTAAACGATGTTCCATAAATAAATCGGTTTAATTCTTGTTTTTATATTCCAGATAATAAAATGAGAGTTCGCTACGGTAGATTGTGAGTTACATTGAGGTGATTGAATTGTTATTTTGTTGTATCTGATATATAAATATAGAGATAGTTAGTTAACAAATCGCCGAGCACATTTATATGCTGCCTCAGAACGCGGAGCAAATAGGTATATGTATATTCACGAAAGCTAGCGCGGATTTTATATGACAATTTTGACAGTTCAGTGCATCGCTGCCTCGCCATATCTAGGTAATTTGGCGGAGGAAGTTGCCTCCAGCATGAAGCGCAGCGACGTACGGGAAATGAACATCGGTGGGCGAGATGAATATTGGAGCTACGGGACCCTACGATACACTTGGCATTTGCTAATCTTTAAAAATAATATCACCTCAAATGTTCGATTCCAAAACTACCTACACACTATTAATGAAATTTGACGGTCTGAACATCATACGCTATGATGCTTGGCCATGTAGCATGTTAACCATAACGATTACCGCGATACGATTAA
This sequence comes from Cydia splendana, assembly GCF_910591565.1. Classification (NCBI taxonomy): domain Eukaryota; kingdom Metazoa; phylum Arthropoda; class Insecta; order Lepidoptera; family Tortricidae; genus Cydia; species Cydia splendana. The sequence goes on along the minus strand of NC_085979.1, from coordinate 15,169,132 downwards.
ATAGGTTCTTCTGATGACTTACAGGCCACTTGGATCTAAATATTTTATAGGTAGCATTATTTTCGCGTTTTTAGGGTAAGTGAAAGTCGTTAAGCATAACATGCGTTTTTACCTTGCCTACTATGGCTATGGGTATTTTATTTCCGCATTTAAATGAAACAGCACAGAATCAACAGCAGATATATATTTAAAGAAAATCCTTCTGATTAATAAATACTGTCTGCGTTTGTTCAGTAAGTAATAACATGCCCTAATTAAGAACCTACGCATTTTAAATTCAGTCAAAAAATAATTCAATGCAAGTTTTTAAAAGCTTTGCAACATATGACGTGGTAAATACGCGTGTATTTTTCTTTGTTAAATATACGAGTTTGCACTTAATGACGTAATAAACTTGAAGACCCAAGTTCTGAGAGAACTATTATTATAATCTGTGTTCTAAGTGCCCGCAATGAGTTATGTAAAGCCCGACGAGAAATATTTGATTATTGTCAAGAGGGCGCTGAGTCTGCACATCTGTTCGGAAAGAGAAGAGTCGTGAAATGTATTGGGCCCCATGCATTCCATGACTCTTCTCATTTCGCACAGACTATATTCTCATGTACAGTCAGCAGCAGAAGTTGCTAAGCGGGCCAGGTGTTCAAAATGATCTTGACGCGACTTTATTGTTAAGAGAATAAGAGCGTGTCAAGGTAATTTTGAACACCTCGCCCGCTTAGCAACTTCTGCTGCTGACTGTACTTATGTGGTGACAGGTCAGTTTTGTATGTATAGTATAGTTTCAATGAAATTCCGCAATATGGCGCGTTATCATAATATCATGGTATAATAATATACTCCGCCTGGTACTCCATTCCCGTCTTTTCTAGGTCACCTAACTGACACGGGCTTACGTCATCATGCGACAGCGCTATATGATAATATGCGATAGCGCTATATATAGCGGCCATGTTGTTGTGACGTAGCCCCGTGTCACTCTGGGAATGGAAGACCATGTTTTATTAGACTATGCATAATATATCATTGGTCAGGCTTTACACACAGGCCACAGGAATCCAGAGAAATGTCGGCTATTTGTTACCTACACTGATCGCAGTGAAACTAACCCCCGTGAAACAATTAGGAACTATCTGAAGAGCTCGATTGAATTTAATCGACCCGCACAGCCTGGATTAGTCCGCTTTAAACTTTGAGCAAACTGCACCGCTTTTGGTAACCCGCCACGTAACTAAATTGAAATTTTGCAGGCAAAACCATGTAGTGCCCGCAATTTGTATAGAATATTATAAAACATGAGACAAAACATTAAATAAAAATAACACAGCAAATTAAAATGTAACCCAATCACTGAAATTGAGATGCGAATCCGAAATGGTCTCCACTCGACAATTAAATTAACACGACCGGCCAACAAATCTTATATAGGCGTATGACTGGTATTCAAATAATCATCCATATCTCGAGGTACCCGAATCATATTTATAAGAGTACCCACTACAATCACCATCTAGAATTTATTATCTGAGCAAAGTAAAGTACACCACTCGTCCCAGTCAGTCCTAAGCCGAATCTTATCTATCAACAACCGATCAAGTTTAGTTAATAGACCTTATTAAAGGTTTTTATTTAGTTTCACCTGACTTCCAATGTCTAATGTCTATCTGGCGCCTGAAGAAATAGTAATTCTGCTACAGATCGACGTAACTAGTTCAAATTTGGGCTGGTTGAATATCAATTCAATAAGCAGTAGAAAGACTGTAAAGTATACCTAAAGGAAAATGTTTTCTAAATATAATATTTTCAGCGAAGCGTACGTAAAGTAAAGGGTGCAAGATAAATTACATGTCACTCGTGTGCCCGCCTCTACCCACTCGTATTTAGCGCATCAGAGAACCGCAAACATGTTTTATTTGGCTAAAAATGTACTACTAGGTAATGGATGATTTATTATATCGATTCTACATAAAGTTACAGTAAATTTCACACAACCAGCCTGTTTTTCTTCTACGCAACTTTATCCTTATTCTTGAACACGGAGAACAATCATAAGACCAGTGCTAACTCGGGGCACGAATACTAAAGTGATTTTTATTATTAAAGATTATTAATGTATTTATGTACATAAGCAGTTAAGCACATTGTCCAAATTAGGCTAAGTAGTTAAGTACTTATGCTATACATGCGAGCGCATACCTAGTTATAGGTCAATATATGTATGCAGTCCACATCGATATTTTGTTAGTATAGAATAAATAAGCATCGAGAGCACACGTTTTGAGTTTAAATTTCCCGGCTCCTCAATAATCAACCTTACCGCCTGGACATATGGTCCATATCGAGCCGGATAGAATTGGTGCATACCTGTGGCCGGGCGGTCGGCGATCGAGATAAGGATGAGCCGGACGAGTGTTTACTGCAAGTTTTAAGTGCAATTATAATTACGCGTAATAACATTGAATGTGAACATTTACATTTTTGGTGTCTATAAGTGATTTTTGAGACTTTTTCGCTAAAGTTTATTACGCTTAACATTATGAGTGAGTTATAATATCGAACTGAGCAATATAAACCGAGTTTTTGAGACATTTTCATCTGAGTGCTAAGTTATCTACCTACTTATAGCTACGAACAATACGAACATTCGAGAGTGTGCAAGTCATCATGTCTACATTAGAAAAGCTTATTGAATATCAAGAGGAGTTAATCAACAATTTGAAGAAATCTGAGAAGAACTATAAAAAATCGCCTAAAGAGAGAATTAAGCAGCCGTATGTAGAAACTAGACTGGAACTACTTGAGCAACAATTTAACGAGTTTCAAAGCGGACATAAGGCGATTATTTCCAAAGCGTCAGGAGACAGAACGGATACATATTTTACACAAGAGAAGTATGAGGAGTTTGAGGAGTTGTATGTTCAGTACAAAACGATTTTACGTGAAGCTTTGAAAATGTTTTTGCCATCAAATGCCCAATCATTACCGCAAACTAGTGACAAGGCCATTGTCAGTGAAAATGGGAATTGTGACGTAAAATTACCTCGCATTATTTTGCCGACTTTTAGTGGCAAATATGAAGAATGGCAAACGTTCTATGATATGTTTTCCTCGTTAATCCACACAAATAAGAATATTACGGCGGTTCAAAAAATGCATTACTTGAAAAGCAATTTATCTGGAGAGGCGCTGAGTTTACTTAGTAATTTTTCGACTACCGATGCAAATTATGATGACGCTTGGAAACAATTAGTTCGACGTTATGATAACAAGAGATATAACTGTAATGCTGTTATGAGGAGCTTATTTTCGACCAAGAAAATACATAACGAGTCTGCTAACGCTGTGAGGCATTTATTGGACAATACATCAACATGTTTGAAGTCGTTGCAGAATATAGGCATTAGCACGAGTACTTGGGACACAATTATCGTGTATTTGGTGATTACAAAATTAGACGCTGAATCTATTAAGCAGTGGGAGCAGCATTTGAATATGCTAGACGACGACTTACCTACCTGGGAGCAGTTGCGTGAGTTTTTGGAGTACAGATTCAGGTCATTGGAGATGATTGACACCAACACGTCCCGCCCAGCACCACCAGTTAAGCCTGCAGCTAAGGTTAAAACATTTCACACTGCTATCGAGAATAAAGTCAAGATGAGTGACATCGAGTGTGCTATGTGCCATGAGACCCATCACGTTTATCACTGCAAGCAGTTTAGTTCCATGACGCCCAAGGAACGTCAAGATTTTGTGCAAAACAATAAACTGTGTTTTAACTGCCTGATGCCCACACACTCTGTAATAAAGTGTCGTCAGACGTCGAGTTGCCGTAAATGCGGAAGGAGACATCACACTCTCCTTCACTTCGAGAGAGATGCCAACCAGGAGACGAGAGCTACGAGCGAGGTTGCTGCGTCATCGGCGTCACCGAGTGTACCCCTACCCGAGAAACCGAGCACAACACGAGGTGACACAAATATTACAACAGCGTTTTCGAGAGGTGATGCGCTTCAACCTAACCGAGTGCTACTCGCGACGGCTAGAGTTAAGGTATTTAATTCCACTGGTTGTAAACAAACTATTAGAGCTTTAATTGACCAAGGAAGTATGATTTCCTTTATTACTGAGTCAACTGTTCAATTACTTGGTCTCAAACGTAGACCTGTAAGTACTTCGGTGTCAATGCTAGAGGAGTGTAGTTTGAATACCAAACACATGGTTTCATTTCGCGTGGTATCATGCCATGACCCAACAGGTTCAGTCGAAGTTTGTGCTTACGTATTACATTCTTTAACTGCTTTGCTTCCAGCTATCAAGCTTAAAGTGCCTAAATGGACAGAGATTGAAGACTTACCTTTAGCGGATCCTGAGTATTCAACGCCAGGTAAAGTTGAGATCCTTCTAGGTGCCGAGGTGTATGCAGAAATATTACTCGAGGGCTTAATCAAGAAGCGTTCAGAGGCGAGCAAAGGAACCATGATAGCTCAAAATACTATGCTCGGATGGATCGTATCTGGCCGAGCAGTGAGAAGATCTGAGAATGAGGTGAGTGCGAGATTTACTAGTTTGCATGTTCATATTCAGGAAGATGACTTATTGAGAAAGTTTTGGGAGATGGAGAACGAGCCTAATATGATTAAAAAAGACATGACTAAGAGTGAGCAACAATGTGAGGAGTTTTTTAACTCAACGACTGTGAGAGATGACGATGGTAGGCTTGTAGTAAGACTACCATTCACGACTGAGGACCCTAAGTGTCAATATGGCAATTCTAAGGAAATTGCTATCAAGAGATTAGAGATTTTAGAGAGAAAATTAATGAGAGAACCTAAACTTAGAGAAGAGTATAACAAGGTCATGGAAGAATACCTAAGTCTTAATCACATGAGGGCAGTAAGTGAGAGAGAGCTAGAGAATCCGAAGGCTGTATATCTTCCTTTCCACGCTGTGATTAGGGAGGACAAGGAGACGACAAAATTTAGAATTGTATATAATGCTTCGAGTAAGGGAGTCAACAATGTTTCCCTTAACGACGATCTCCTTGTCGGCCCTAAACTACAACAAGATTTGAGACACATTTTAATGAGAGCTAGGAGTCACAAAATCTGCCTTGTCGCAGATATCATTAAGATGTACAGGATGATTCGTGTAGCTGAGGAAGACACGGATTTCCAGAGAATCGTTTGGCGGTTTAAGTCAGACGGATCAGAGCCAATACAACACTACAAGCTATTGAGATTGACATTCGGGACAGCTTGCGCGCCTTATTTGGCCGTTAAGTCATTACAAAAGCTTGCAGAGTTAGAAGAGAGTAAGTATCCATTAGCTGCGAGAATAACAAGACAAGACTTTTACATGGACGACTTAATTACTGGAGCTGACACTGAGACTGAGGCACTAAAAATATTTGAGGAGATGAATGAGTTGATGAGATCTGGTGGTTTCGAACTTCAAAAATGGAATACTAATTCTACAACTGTACTGGAGAAGATTGTAGGTAATAAAGAGGTATCAGAGCAGACAGTGCACCTAAAACTAAATAATACAATGAAGGTTCTTGGAGTGAGTTGGAACAGAGATACAGATAATTTTGAATATACATTAAATTTATCCAATGTTCAAGAACCTATTACTAAGAGAAAAGTGTTGTCTGATGTAGCTAGGTTATACGATCCCCTGGGGTGGATTGCTCCAGTCGTGGTTGTTGCCAAAATCTTCATCCAGAAGTTGTGGAAGTCGGGTCTAGAATGGGATTGCCCATTGACAGAAGAGTTGGTGAGAGAGTGGCTGTCGTTCAGAGAGGCATTGGTAGATCTTAAGCAGCTGGCTATACCAAGATGGCTAAACGCCACGCCGAGCTCAAAGATCGAATTGCACGTTTTTGCAGACGCTTCAAAGTCAGCGTTTGCAGCAGCGGTCTACATGAGAGTGACTGATGAACTAAATGGTGTACATGTACATCTGATAACAGCTAAAACAAAAGTAGCCCCGACAGAGAGAGAAATTTCCATCCCGAGACTTGAGCTGTGTGCTGCCGCCTTAGCAGCGAAACTTATATTTGAAGTTGCACAGGTAATGGACGTACCTAAAGAGAACCTACACGGTTGGACAGACAGTACAATAGTTCTAGCCTGGCTCAAAGGAGGATCAGCTCGTTGGAGTACATTTGTGAGTAACAGAGTGTCTACGATCTTGAATATACTGGAGTTTGAGCAATGGAGTCATGTACCTACTGAGTTTAACGCTGCCGACTGTGCGTCTCGCGGTTTACAACCAAGAGATTTACTAGACCATTCATTGTGGTGGAATGGTCCGCAATGGCTAGCCCAACCTGACTTTGAGAAAAACGACATAATCATAGAAGACACACATGAGGAGGAAAGAGTCGCATCTTTAACTGTTGTATCCCATGTTGATGAAGAACCCCCAATCTGGTCGAGGTTTTCTTCATTGTCGAGACTGTTAAAAGTTATTTCGTACTGTAGAAGAGTATTAAATCTAAAATTGCCAAAAAACGAGAGAGTTAAATTACCTAATTATGTAACTTCTGAGGAGATGGATAAGACTTTGCTTTCGTGTATTAATCAAGTTCAAGAGAAAGAGTTTTCACATGAGATAAAACAGTTAAAGAGTCGAGGAGTCGTGCCTAAAAAGAGTTGGCTACGCACTCTTTGTCCTTTTTTGGATGAAAAGGGGACATTAAGAGTTAGCGGTAGAATAGAACAATCTGATGCAAGTTACGATACGAGACATCCGGTGATTATGCCTGGTAAAAATCAATTTACCTCGCTTCTAATTATTGATGCTCATCATCGTACTTTGCATGGCGGTCCTCAAATAATGTTAAATTTTTTAAGATCCAAATATTGGATATTGCAAGCGAAGGATCGTACTAAGAAGGTTTATAGAGAATGTGTCACGTGTTTGAGATATTCGAGCAAGAAGTCTATTCCTATAATGGGACTTCTACCTGAAGCGAGAATGAAACCCAGTAAGCCTTTCAAATCTACGGGGGTAGATTACTGTGGTCCTATTAATATAAGGTTTTCACCAGGTAGAGGAGCTAAGTCTTTTAAAGGCTATATATGCCTGTTCGTGTGCATGGTTACCCGGGCAATACATCTCGAGGCAGTTACGGATTTGACAGCCAAGGGTTTCATTGCTGCATTCAGGCGTTTTACTGCAAGGAGAGGTTACTGCCAAGACTTGTATAGTGACAACGGCACTAATTTTGTTGGTGCTGACAGAGAGATGAGAGACATGTTTAACACTGCTAAATCATCATTACCTAATGAGATAGCAGCCATACTTACCTTAGAGCATACGACTTGGCACTTCATCCCTCCGCACGCTCCCAATTTCGGCGGTCTTTGGGAAGCTGGGGTTCGTAGTACAAAAGGGCATTTGAGGAAGGTAATAGCGAATGGCACACTTACCTATGAGGAATTAGCGACGGTCCTGGCGCAAGTGGAATCATGTTTGAATTCTCGGCCTTTATCTGTATTGAGCGATGATCCAAGCGACCCTCTACCATTGACACCAGGTCACTTTTTGGTAGGTGAACCATTGATAAATATAGCTGACGAATATAATCCCGAGTGTAATGTAGTTAGTTTAGATCGTTGGCGCTTAACGCAAAAAATTGTATCTGATTTTTGGAAACGGTGGTACAAAGAATATTTAGTAACCCTTAGTCAAAGATATAAATGGAATTCTAATGTTGCTACCGAACCTGAGATTAATGACGTTGTTATTTTAAAAGAAGACAATGTACCTCCTGCTAAATGGATTTTAGGCAAGATCATTCAAAAACATACTGGGCCTGACAATATAACACGAGTTGTTACCGTTAAATGTAAATCAGGAATCTTGAAGCGCCCAGTTAGTAAATTGTGTGTAATAACTAAGTGATGTTATACATAACTAAGTTATACTTGTACATATTAGTTTAGAGTGCCGACTGTGTTATGTTTGACATTTTTATTGTTGTTATTGTATAGATTTTGCTGTGTAAATAAAGAACTATGTTCTTGGCGGGCGGAATGTCCAAATTAGGCTAAGTAGTTAAGTACTTATGCTATACATGCGAGCGCATACCTAGTTATAGGTCAATATATGTATACAGTCCACATCGATATTTTGTTAGTATAGAATAAATAAGCATCGAGAGCACACGTTTTGAGTTTAAATTTCCCGGCTCCTCAATAATCAACCTTACCGCCTGGACACACATTGAAGACCCGCTATTACTGAAAATTTGTAGGTCTGTAACTGTAAATCATGCCTCTTTAAGTAATAAACTTTAATAATAAATTAATAAACATCACTTAAGTATTCATGCCCCAAGTTAGCACACGCACGTACGCATATAAATATGACATTCAGCTAACAATCACATCGTTTCATTAAGCCTAACTCGTACACATTCATCTTTGGAATATATATTTAAAGTAACGACCGGCTAACATCGTAATTGTGGTTGATTAGCGGACTGATCAACCCTAAAAGGCAAATGTCGAAAGTCGTATATGCCCGTTTCAGTGAAGTAACCATTTGCTCGCACCAGAGCTTCAATTCATCAATGCAATGTATCCGTATCTTCTACACGTTTCACATTAGTGCTAGCGGTACTTGTATAGGTACGAAAACAAGCGCAATTATTACATAAATAACGTAACACAGATACGTACTTGCTAACGTATTATGTGTAGAGTAGCAACAGTGATTTCACTTTAAGAGACACATTTTTAATACTCTTTAAATAATCTTAAATGTATTTCTTGTAAGTTATTAATTATATCCTAAGTTTATTGCGAACTAAATTAAATAAACAAAAACCAACATAATAAAACTTAATACTAAGTACTTAACCTAACTACAGGTAAAAAATTTGCCCTAAATCGCCGTCAACGGGCAAGGTGCCCAGAAGGCTGGCCATATCCTAAGTAACTCAAACATGCAGATCCAAATAAAAAGATTTCCAGACTTTTATATTTTAAGAATTCTAAAGCAATTACAAAATATGTCCATTTATTTTCGACACTCTCAAATAAGTTATGAAATAGATATTTTAGTCAACTTAGTCTTTGTTTTAGTCAACTTGATTTAACAATAAATGAATACTGTATCATTTAAAGAGACTATATTTTCGAGACCTGATACATATTAATATGAATATTCGTTCCAATAGATTAGCTAGCTGCCGTATAATCACATAAAATAACAATACAATGTAAACTATGTATACAGCTAATTACGCGAATAAAAACAAACAAATGGAGCTAATTTCCAACAGAAACTAATTAAAAATCTGCGTGGTTTCAAAAAAACAATCATCCGCACAAATTGCACCATATTTCGGCCGAGAATAATTAAATTCCTGGCCGTGTGAACGATGCTAATGACGTCATTTGTTTCGTCGGAACGATTTTTTTCTTCGCCCCGAAATATACGGCGCAAAACGAATTATTAATTAATACCCCTGAATGCGGACCTGGCTTTTGCGTGCAGAACAAATATGGACCTTGTATTGATGGGATAAGGGTTCTTTTGGGCTGTTTATTAAATTACGACGCTCATTTTGTGTTCAAATAAAATCGCTCTAGCAAAATGGCTAACGAGACGGGTGATTGTGTGAACAAAAGATTACTGAGGAATATACTTTAGCACACCGAAATTAACTACGGAAAAATAAAGAACTAAGTTCAGCAATTTGTAAAAATTAAACGCTACCTATTAGTTTTGTGTGTTGTACCAAAAATTATGCGATCATTTATGCATACCGATGTATTCTGTTTTGTATTATCTATCACAGTCATTACAAGAAAACAACAACACACGACTCCTTTTCTTTACTCCTCCTCCCAATAGAAAATTCTACAGTCTTGAAGTATGTAAGTACGTATGTATTTTTTGATAGGCCTTGAAGGGTGTACTTTCGTTTGGGCCAAATACCTTTCGCCAAATTTCACTTCCCAACAAACTTATCGCAATAGTTTCATTTCCCAAAGGAACCTTTAGCAATGTTACACTTCGCATATAATTTATTTGGTCAAATTATCACTTGGCATGATTTTACTTTGTCAAATGTTGTTAGGACAAAAAAATATTTAGCAAACGTTTTTTATTGGCTAATATTTATATTCCAAAAAAGCCGTTAAGTGGGTTAGGTTAGGTTTGAACTGCGATCCTCACAGAACCGGACAAAAGTGGGTTAGGTTAGGTTAGAACTGCGAGCCTTACAGAAACGAATTGCTACTAGAAAAGTGGGTTTGATTAGGTTAGAACTGCGATCCTCTCAGAACCGAACTGCTATCAGAGAAGTGGGTTAGGTTAGGCTAGAACGAACGAACCTTTACAGAAACGAAATGCTGCTAAAAAAGTGGGTGGTTTTACCTCTTTTTCTACATACCTAGTGCACCATCTACAATAATCTTTCACCGGCCCCCATAGAAATCGGTTTTTTTCTTAAAAATTATAATGTTTATGGTTCAACTAATCACATCCGTATGCGTAAAACATAACCAAAATGATAAAAAAACCAAGGTCGGGATTAAGTATTTCAAATAAAAGCAAAAATAAATATTCATTGGTATGTAAATTGTATGCCATGCAATATGTTATGCTTAATGATAATAATGATACATTTGACTAAATAATACTTGGTAAAATGAAACTTGTCCAAGTAATTATTTGCTAAGCAATAACTTGCTAAAAAAGACTATTGCTAACTGAAAAATTGCGATAAGTTGTTTTGCCAAACATTTTTTTGGGAAATGATAATTTGGGAAACATAGTTTGGGATGTGATACTTTGGGAAACGTTTTTGGCCCATTCGTTAGTAAACCGCCTTGAAGATTAGAAACTTGAAAAATATACGATATTGTTCGTACTTACGTACGTACCTACGTACTATGAGAAAGGGTTCGAGCCAGAAAAATAAGAATTATTCTCGACATGAAGCGTTTTCTTCAGGAAAATGTAGTGATAAAATTTACGGGGTTCAGAAATACGGCTGCAAGAAGATTACGCACCTGCGCCCGTCTTTATACCTAAGTACAGTCAACCAGTTTAACTCCTAGGCCACTAGAACCATGTCATAATGGATCAATTTGTTTCTCTTCTACGATAGTGTTTATTGAGTGATGTATGACATGGTCTAGTAGTTAAAACGACAAGGTTTTAAAGTGGCCTAGGAATCAAATTGGTTGTCTGTATTGCGCTTGATCATCTCAGGGCATACACGCAATAGGGTTCTGTTATTATTGAAAGGCAACTTTTGAGATACTCTAGTGAGAGACACTAATATTATGAATTAATATCCCTTGGACTAAATACCAGTGAAGGTTAGTAAAATTTGTTATCACTTTATGTGTTATAACTTTCATGCAATAAGTATGTAAATATAATAACATAAAAGCATGTTTGATAATCAATAAGTAATAATTTTGGACCTGTAACCCGACAACGGTAATTTTCGTAAAAATAACCTTCTCTTCGTTTAGCATCGGATGCATAATCCTTCCCATAGTCGAGTGAAAAGTTACGGCATTATAAAATATAATATATATACCTACTCAGCTATTTAGCATAAACTTTAGCTCACATCAGTGCAGCCGAAACACGAGCTTAGCCGCGCTAGCACAAAGCCGCTGCTGTAGTCGAGTTCCGAGTGATTAATCGTTAGGTGTGACAACAGAAGATGTTTCCTTTTAAATATGGCGGCACTTTTAAATAACGACATTTTTTTTTCACCCTCGAAAATATGAAATATAAATGTGCTTGCCTTGATAGTAGATAAATAATACGAATTAACGATATTAAATGTGCATGAGTTAATAATTAATATTTACTACTATAACTGTAGGTAAGTATAGGTAATAAATGTTTGTTAGATATAATTTCGCCGCTATACTTACTCAGCCACGTATCTGCAACACTCATTTGATGACAAAAACACCCGTATTCCGAATGAAAGAAAAGCGACATTTCCATCAAATGATTGTTGCAGATATGAGGTTGAGTAAGTATAGCGAGGATTTTTGATTAAAGTTAATTCTGGATTAGGCAGGAAAGTAGCTATTTAATGTTGCAGCTTTTCAACCACTGACGAATAACTTTTTTGAATTTGAAATTCACGTATTTAATTACAAGGAGACGTATTTCGATTGTAATAACAGTGACATTTCTTCAACCAGAAGGGCCACTTTTGTCACTGATAGATCCTTAGAGCATTTAGTAACTGGAGACGCCTTGGCTGTTATTTTCTGTACAAAATAATTCGCCGATTTTTGCGGGGAAGGGGCACGTCAAATTTCACGTCTATTTGTACATGATTTGTACGTAACGTACAAATAGCCATTCAGATATACGTCAGTCCATACAAAAGTTTGCACAACTGTGCAAGGTTTTCGGCAGAGGGGTAAGCTCTTAAAGGCGACTCCGGTTATTAAATGCTCTAAGGATAGATCATATCATATCCGTAATACGTAAATAAATAAGTAAATCCAGATCAAACTCATAACCTGTTATTACAATCTGAATACGGCTAAAGTTCTACAATCTAGTTTAGTCTCTAGTTTAAATTATGCTAGCGTTGTGCTGTATAGTATAAGCAGTAAATAGGAGTAATCAAAACTTGTAAAATGCCGTACATTTAATTCATTTTAAATTTTAATTAATTAAATGGCAAACATGATTGCTTTCAACAAATCTGAAGCAAAGAAAGCTTGAGTACCCTTTGTATTTTATACAAAAAACGTACAATCAACATACCAAAATAATTTGAATGAAACAAAGACGATTTGAACGGAGAACATTATAAAAGGAAATACAATAAAACGAGGGACAGGACAGGTAGAACAGGCTGTTATTAATAAAAAGTCAATTTGCTTGCTATGAATGGTTTGTTATTTTTACGGAGCACTGAATTTCGCTTCAGAGTTATTTGTGAGTTTTTAATGGTGTGACTGTATAATGTTATTCAAGAGAAAATCGTAATTAGAGCTACAAATATTGCTAATGATAAAAAAAAACAACGGGTTGCACTCCGGGAGTGCCGACAGAAGTGAAAACTCAATGACTAGTCCAAAATGTCTGCAGCACTATGTATAATTGACCCATTCTCCTTTCTATTGAAAAACTTTAGTTCCGAAATTGCTGGTCAGTGAGCTTGTTTAAAATTCAAAATTCAAATTTGTAGCGTTAATTGTTTAAAATTCGAATAGAAATTGTAATAGTACATTATTGTCGAGGTTCGGAAGTAGCTACTTGCAGGCTGAGGATTCGTTTTAAACGGACGACCTTGGGAGTCCGTTTAATTGAATCCGAAGCCAGCAAGTAGCCTTCCAGCCGAGTCATATATAGTGCTTTTCTCAAAAATGGTGCAAGAAATATAAATATCATAGAAATATTTTACAAAAGCAACGTTCTTACGTATATATTTTCACAGAAAAAAGTAGAAACAATTGAAAAAATTAGCTTTGCCGCCTTTTTATTTTTTTAATAAAAAAATAGAAGTGTATTTTTCTGCCGAAAATACGCCAACCTATTTGAGACAGCTAAATAGTCGCGGTACTAATCATCTGTTTGGCTGTTTAATGGGCCTGTGCCTTCATTTGACATGGCCATTTCAACTTTTAAAAAGTTTGGAACTCGACAAATAATGGAATTTGTATGCAACATTGCAGTCCCAAAATCGAGACTGCAATGTTTTTAACTTTTTAATTTTTGACTGACCATAAACTACGCGCTTCGCGACGTATTTTTTAAACGGCAAAGTCGACTTTGCCGTCCATTTTTGAGAAAAGTTACTTTGCAGACCTCACATCTAAATATATTTGGTCATGATATTTTGAGTTTTATTCACCAGTACTAGAGTTCACTTTTATTGGCGATTTCATCAAGATGTAGCTTTATTGAATTATATTTGAGTGATATAAAGTTAGAATGTAACTGTGAGATCCTCGTATTTCAACCCGTACAAGATTAGAACCTTTTTCATGTAATGTCATTGAGTTTTTCTTTATTGATTTAAATGCCATCTAAATGAGTGGCCATCTAAACCTTACGGTCACGTGATCGCCTTACGCTGTCTCGAGTTTATCATTTTTTCTCCACCTCAAAAAGTGCCTAGCAACGCTAAAGAAGTTTTCACTTCAAAAAAAAAAACTAAAATAATCTCTTATCCATTCCAGAAAAAAAGTCAAAGAAGTCTTTATAGTGGCCCGGCCAACGAAAGAAAAGTCTTCTAGAAATCGATTTTCGCTCATGTCGTCTCGGATATGGATGAATATGGTATCGACGCATTCAGTGTAATACCCTGAATACAAATATATGAGATGACAAGCGTGAAAGTGGTGGGGGTAGCTGCTGTGACGTCATAAAGTCGGCAGTACAAACTTTTTTTTTATTTTCTTTCAAACATACCATGTGGGGTACCTAATGAAAGGGCTTTGTGAGTAGATTACAAATATATAACATACTATAATATTAACAATACTTGGTTTAACTAATTATTAGAAAACGTTCAAAAATTTCACAATCCACAGTTGACTTCTAACTGCTCTAAATTGAAAAAAGCTGAATGGATCCGTCCAAAATACATACCAAGTGACTGTGAATATATTCTATATAATTTTAAAAAATAATTAACCAGATATATCAAAAAATAAGAAAAGTACATCAAGTTGAAAAAAGTATAATTTTCTGTTATATTAAACTGCAACTATTATTAAAACAAACAAAAGACCCGACAGTTTGACATATATTTTTGAAATGGTATTTTTACTAGCTTTCATTTGGTACCCATATTGCTATAGTAAGAAAAAAAAAACAATCCCCCCTCTCCATTTTTAGGGTTCCGTACCCAAAGGGTAAAACGGGACCCTATTACTAAGACTCCGCTGTCCGTCCGTCCGTCCGTCCGTCCGTCTGTCACCAGGCTGTATCTCACGAACCGTGATAGCTAGACAGTTGAAATTTTCACAGATGATGTATTTCTGTTGCCGCTATAACAACAAATACTAAAAATCACGGAACCCTCGGTGGGCGAGTCCGACTCGCACTTGTCCGGTTTTTATATTAGTGGGCGCCATTCTCAAAATATATGTAGCCTATGTCACTACCACAATTCTGACGAATTCAACCACACCTCATATGTCAAAAATGGCGCCGGCTAAAAAAAAAATGGAGGGGGGGTATTGTGTCTTTTTTCTTACTATAGCAATATGGGTACCAAATGAAAGCTAGTGAAAAGACCATTTCAAAAATATATGTAAACAGTCGGGTTTTTTGTTTGTTTTAATAATAGTTGCAGTTTTATGTAACAGATAATTATACTTTTTCAACTTGATGTACTTTTCTTATTTTTTGATATATCTAGTTAATTATTTTTTAACATTATATAGAGAATATTCACAGTCATTTGGAATGTATTTTAGACTAATCCATTCAGCCATTTTAAATTTAGAGCACTTGAAAGTCAACAGTGGATTGTGAAATTTTTGAACGTTTTCTAATAATTGAAAATGTTACAGTATGTTATATATTTGTGATCTACTCACAAAGCCCTTTCATTTGGTACCCCACATGGTATGTTTAAAAGAAACTAAAAAAAAAAATTGTACTGCAGACTTTATGACGCCACAGCAACTACCCCCACCACTTTCGCGCTTGTCATCTCATATATTTGTGTTAAGGGCATTACACTGAATGCATCGATACCATATTCACCCATATCCGAGACGACATGAACGAAACCTAACCTAAAACCTGAAATTACGGCCCGCTATTAACAATACTAGCCTAAATGTTTAACTTTCCGCCAAACGATGCACTACCCCACTAACAGCAAAACCCCATAGAAAACGACCTGCCCATAAACAACAACATCAACTTTACCTCACCCAAATGAGTTACAATACAACTAAGCATTCGTTCGGGCACTTTACTCTAGAGCGAGCGAGACGCCCTGAGCCACCCTGGCAGGATAGACGGAGACAGAATGCATACATTATTCATGGCCGATTCAGAATAAGCGAGATGTCAACCCTTACCACGATAGTGACATTGCGAGTCTTTTATTTGTGACTGTAAAAGTTGGGATCGCATGGATTCTTGGGTTCCGCAGTAAAACACATTTCACGTGACAAGTACCTACGAACGAAATGCACGATATTTGAATTACATCATTCAGATACCAGTGTTCGTTCGAATTGGCCTGTCAGCAGTGAATGATTTTTTTTTAATAATAATATTCACCCTTCTGCGATTATTGGAAATTCTTCAGGCATAGAGAACTGTATGAAGAACCATTGTTATTGGAATCGGGCAAATTTGGGGTAGGTAAAGGTACAGAATGTGAAGAAATTATACGGTAGGTATCCTTAAAAAGTGGTGGCCTTCAGAGAATGAGGCCGAATCGCACTTCACCGGATTATTCGACTCGAGATAATGGCAGGTTTATTCACTAACGCATTCAGGAAACTACCGCCACTACCGGGTAGATCGAGTCCTTTAGATAGCAACAATAAAGAAAAGTTCTGCAAGCTTTTGACTCGGCGTCTTTGACGAGGTACATTAAATTGAAGGGATGTTTACAAAAACAACATAACTGACTACACTGGTACTGGTTGACACCTGAAACGATTAACAATGTTCTTAAAAAAGTGTCAACCGCTCTAAGCAGTTATGTTGTTATTGTAAACATCCCTTCAATTGTTCTGACTGTCTTTTTTAGGGTTCCGTACCCAAAGGGTAAAACGGGACCCTATTACTAAGACTTCGCTGTCCGTCCGTCCGTCCGTCCGTCCGTCCGTCCGTCCGTCCGTCCGTCCATCCGTCCATCCGTCCGTCTGTCACCAGGCTGTATCTCACGAACCGTGATAGCTAGACAGTTGAAATTTTCACAGATGATGTATTTCTGTTGCCGCTATAACAACAAATACTAAAAACAGAATAAAATAAAGATTTAAATGGGGCTCCCATACAACAAACGTGATTTTTGACCAAAGTTAAGCAACGTCGGGAGTGGTCAGTATTTGGATGGGTGACCGTTTTTTTTTTTGCTTTTTTTTTGTTTTTGTTTTTTGCATTATGGTACGGAACCCTTCGTGCGCGAGTCCGACTCGCACTTGCCCGGTTTTTTAAAATATTTTTCTTTATTAAAATAATAAATGCATTGAAGAGCAGTGGGTTAATATCATAGCAGTGGGCGTCTTTCTGTTTCTGTTCGCGATAAACTCAAAAACTACAGAAGGAATTTTCATGCGGTTTTCACCAGTCAATAGAGTGTATAATTTGTTTAGGTTTACCCGTGCGAAGCTGGGACGAGTCATTAGTACTTGTATATTATTTATTATAAAGCCAGGCCACTTATTATCACCAATTTTAGTTTAACCTGTTCACAAAATTTCACGAGTATCTGTTGAAATATGCGACCAGTAAAGAAGAAAAGCATTTTTGACAAGCTGAAACAAATCAAAAGGTCAATTAAAATTAACCAAAAGCTCTCTAAGCCGTAGGTTAAAAAAGCCTTACTTAATATCTATCTTCTTTAGTTGGTTATTATGGTGATAAGCCAAGCCGATCCGATTTCATTCATTTATTTATTGAACACAATGCAAGCTTACAGTTTCAGACCAAATCACTTACATGCTAGGAAAGCAGATACATTATCAAAATAATAAATATACATGCTAATTAATCAAGGATTAACATAACAGAAACATACAAAAATGTAAAAATCATGCGCATAAAGCCATCCGATAAGCCAAGGGTCTCCATTAAATTATAAGGCGATGGTAAACCATGCTCTCTATCTCTATCAATACACCGTGCGTGGCTATAAATATTACAAACATAGATGGAAGACGGCCTCCTGGGGGACTATCGTATCTCACATATGTATACAGAGTGGGCTAGCAACAGAGCGATTATCTAATCAAATTAAATATTTGTGAGAAATGTTACATAAATCCAAATAAAGATTTTGCTAAGCGATGTGAATACATTCCTAGGAAATAAATAATAATCATATTAAATTAAATATTTAATTACACCTCCCCCCCCCCCCCCCCCCACGCATAAAAATGCCTTACATAATTTTGGAAAAGAGCTGATAGGTACTATTCAAACTGCTGGATCGATTTTTGATCAAAAATAGCTAAAAACCACTGCAAGAAAACTCACGTAGAAAAACCGGATCGAAATCGGTCCATCTGTTTGAGAGCTACGGTGCCACAGACATACAGACCTTAGCGTCAAACTTATAACACGAAGCTTGTTATAATCAGTGATTGTACATTTTCCAGCGTTTTTGGTCCACGAAGTGTTGTTAACGGAATTGGTATAAATAATTTCAACCCTAATGATTAATTAGCGTTTATTACGTTCATATTAACCTTAATTTACCATTTTAGTTGAAAATATCTATACCAATTCCGTTAACACCACTCTGCTGCACCAAAAATGCTGGAATATGTACGATCACTGGTTATAATAAACACGAAACCTCAATTTGGGACATTAAAAAAGGTATGTAATTTTGTTTTAGTAACGATTTTTTTAAGACATACGGTGAATTTGCGCTTTTGTACAGAATAGGAAACTATAGTATCTATTCACCATATTTTATCGAAATTTAACGAAAAACAACGACAAATATAATTCGACACATGAAGCAGGCCCTGTTACAGAGCCCACCCTGTGTCTGTATTGTATATCCCCAAATATGATAGATAACTGCTATAAATAATTCACTAGGGCAGCTTCAGTTATGTATTGGGCAGATAAGGCAAATGTAAACGTCAGGTGAGCGGGTTACAAAGGAAGCCCCAAAGGAGGCTGTGGCGTGACGTCACGAGTCCTGATTGCTTACCGGAGTGAACGGGGGTGATGGTAACGTGTAAACATGTAATAACAACGTTGGAAACTGATTTAATTACTGATAATGAAGATGCGAAGCGTGTCCTACAAACAAGGAAAATTATAGCGAATGGAAATGTAATAATTTAGATATGTTCACTATGTTCAGTCGGATAGGATATACTCATAGGTTGAGTTGGGCGATATTTTACGACATTATAATTACATATTGTTAGTCAATGATGATACACGAATAATATTAATACCGTACCATTAACACCAAGAAATAAGCCTGCGTAAAACGAACCTACATTAGTTTGTATTTGTTAGAAAATAATAGGATTCGACCATTTTGTCGACGTAATAAATAGTGGGTATAATTCATTCAGCACTTATTGGCACCAGAGTCATGTCTTTGTCGCTTTATTGACGAAATAGTCTGATTGCTGGCCTGTTTTGTCATGCGGTTATTGTATGTCTTAGTATTGGATTGATTGATTTTAAGTATTCAATATTATTATTACAGTAAGGATTGCTAATTTATAAATTTATGGCCTAAATAATATTTTATGTTTAGGATTCATTCAGTGTACAGTTTAAGTTCTAACGACCACTAAGCTATGTCGCGGATGGCAACATACGGACTTGTACACTAGGGAGCCAAAATATAAAAAAATCTAATTATCAGTCATCAAATGGAACATTCTATGAAATTGTCTACCGTTTGTCCCGTACATACGCGAATTTTCTGAAGATTTGCAGTGTATAAGAGTTTCCTTTTCCATGACAAATAGTCAAAAATATGCACAGAAAAGTAATCACCTGCTTTTAATACCGAAAAAAAGTCGCAACACCATACAATAAAATGCGTTTGTACGGAACAGCCAGTGGAATGCTCCAAATACACATACAATTATATTTTTTGCCAGAATCTCATATATTATATTTCATTTGGAGTTCTCTTAGCTCAAAGACATCTTTATCAAGGACAATATTATTAGGAAAGCTTCAAAGTATTTAATAGGTATTAACATAGATCAAACAGCAAGGGTCAGACGGACGAGGAAGGGGCGTGTCGGCAGTTACGAATGGGTCTTCCTTCGGTCATATTAGGGAGTATTACTGCAATGTTCTGACGCCAGAGTGTAGCACTAATTTGTTTAGTAAACCATAGAGTAACTTATACATACTACGCCTTAAACAGTTGTTTGACAAGTTTTTACTATGACATTGATGCATCAAGGCGGTTTGTTTACAGGTGGCCTACCGCGAAACGCGAAAATCAAAATTTCGTTATCTGCCTCTCTATCGATCGAATAAGCAAGAGTGATAGAGAGGCAGAAACCGAACTTTCGATTGTCGTGTTTCACTTTAGGCCATGTGATTGAGTTAGTGACGCCCTCTAAACAGAGTTTTGCGTAATATTCCCTATTCCAAGAGATTTCGCGACTGCAGAACATTCATCTCAGGCATACCAGCTAAAGCATGCCCTTGAGATCTGTGATGAGTATACGTAATCGGATATCATTCTTATATTGGTTATTACGATGCCTCGTCGTTCGTTCGTTCTCACTCAGTTAGTGCTAATGCCGCTAGATTTGCTAATGATGAAGTGAGAAGAAAGCACATTATTTTAGCCATTTATTGTATTAAATGAATTTTAATACAAATTTACTGTACCTACAAGTTACATTTACTTTGATTAAGATATAAGATAAGGAGACAAAATATTCACAAAATAGTTTTCGATGCCATCATTTTATGGTCTTTCTCAGCAGTTCCACTTCATGGTGTTTTCGAAAACAATAATTGTTCTCGAAAACATGTATTTATTACATGAGTTACTTTAAAAATACCATAGACATAGTTGACCCACAATACTCGCATTCTAGGAATTCCCGCAATTTCTCCAAGTCTTGACATGATGACAATGCAACCAATCTACCAACGATTGGATCTTTCTTAGAAATTTTGAAGTTGACCAGCTCAGCTGCCGCAGTTAAAATGTAGTTACTCGGATTTTACATAGGTTGGACGGCACCTATACTCACTCCAAAAACTTTCAGTTAGATAAAAAAGACAACAAAATTACGCAAAATTTTAAGTATCCTTAATCATCAGATATACAAGTTTCGCCATGTAGCCTGTCGGCACAACCTCACTGGGCGGGTCTGGATAGTTATAAATGGACCCTGTCTCCCCGCATGGCTGGATGAGAAGTGAGCTTATGATTTGCGCTATTTGTTATTTAGGTCGCGCTTATATTCATGAAACTTTAATACGATATTGCTACAGTTTTTCCAGTAGCTTCAGTCAATTAATCTAAGTTTGACGATTGTGAAGATCCGATAACAATATCGTCCGATAGCAATCACACTTCATTGTGTTCTGCTGCTTGTATTTTATAATTAGGGCTCATGTGGGCGGCGCGCGAATTCACGTGCGATTTTAGTTACATATATTGCGGACTATTGAGGTTACATCCAATTCGACCGATCGATCAAGTACCGAGGATGCCTAGCGAGGACTGTATTTGTTAATAACCAATAAAAATTGCCCTCCAGGAGCTGCGATGAGCGAGGATACGTAAATAAAGTGATTCTATTGGACTCTTAACAACACATGAAACACATCCCTCGCTAAATGAGCCTTTAGTTATGCTACAAAGAGTCGCTTGGATTTTCTCGGGGGTATTTTCTATCGCGGTACGCCTTGCTGTAGGAAAGGCATCACACAAACATCCTAAGTTTTAATGCAATGTTACAGAGCACGATCCTCTCACAAAATTCCATTAGAATTATACTCAGAAATCATTATACACTTCATATATGATTATAAATATTATGATACCTTTGTTAATATTAGGCAGGCTACAGTGATCGTTTATTATCAGTTAGATTAAAAACACGTTCTTTTTCATAACAGTAAAACAAAAATCTTCTATTTAAACTGAATTTTTCGATGTAGTTGCACAGCTATCGGCATCACAGATTGGCAGAGATAGCACTTTCAGACAAGGCTGCCTGTTGCTCACCTGTTACTGCCGCATACATCCGTCTACTAGCAGTACAGATATCATATGGTATCTATGTTTGAGATTTGACAACGAGATAAGATTAATTATTGGAACTTGCCGAAATAGACACATTTCATTGATTAATCGACTACCATTTAATACGAATGTTAAGCATAAAAAACCGATACAATTTACAATGCGTGTGCTGTAAGAATACTTACAACGATCTCAGGAAAATCTTAATTGCATCGCGCTGTTCCAAAATGTATACGAGTACGTACGTACCAGGCGAGCAGCAACAAGGTGGAGTAGAAAGGTCGTTTTTCACGCGCCGTGTTTCCTACAGGAAGCAATTACGTCCATACACTGGAAGCTCACGCTTTGAGCTTAAAGTCTTGTAATTCATGCTGCTCTAGTACTCTGAAAAGCAATTTTTCTATTTAAAAGTTCTTTATAAAATTAGGACGCTGACTAAGCGAAATGAACTAAATAATAATATAATTCGGGATAAAATATGTCCGTTGCCACAATGACAGGGAAAACGCAAGATTAATTGCGCAAACCCGTGGACTCACTCTCGGATATTAAAAATGAATTACCATTTTTATTCCTAAAACGCTTCCCAAAAACTAAAAACCGTCGTTGATTTTTGAAGTGAAGACTTCTTTAGCGGCGCTGTGCACTTTTTGTGATGGGGAAAAAATGTTAAACTCGCGACAGGTCACGTGACCGACAGATTCAACAGATTGACAATTCGTAAGACGGACACGTGACCTGATCGAAAAACTGTTACAATCAATGTCATTGAGTTTTCACTTCTGCCGGCACTCCCGGAGTGCAACCCGTTGTTTTTTTTAAGAAGTTAGGTACAGTCACGCTGCGTGATTGTTGAGCCATTTAGGGTTCTAGCTAAATTGGACATTCTATAGCGCAAGTATTGAACAACCATTTTAGCTGGGACCCTAAATGGCATAACAATCAGAGACTACTGTGCAAATGCGAAATGTATGGTTTGAGAGGTCTTGCTTTAAAATGGATCAAAAGTTATTTAAGTGATAGCAAAGACATATGTAACTTCGTATAAGATGAATAAAGTCTAAGGAAAAAACGTGCCTCGGAAATCAAGAAAAAGTCATTCTCGGATAGATGGCGCACACACCTTTAGCCTATGCTCGGCTAGATGGCGTGACGGCACCGTTTCATATTTAACAATTTAAACACATAGATTAAGTGAATGAACATGGGTCAAAATGATATATAAACTAGCAAAAAGCAGAGCTTTGTAAGGGCTCGCGGAGTTTTTCTACCTAAACGTACCGGACCGCGACTTTGGTCCAGTCCGAGGCTTGTTCCATGTTCGATCGAGTGGGTACGTAATAAGTCCGTTAAGGACGCAGCTATAAGTGAGAGCAAGAAAGAAATATACCTACTAATTGAACCCCGGTCGCTGTCCCGTACGCCTGTCTGTTACAGCTTTTACTTTGTCCATTAAAAACGTGTTGCACCAAACCTGAGTTCCGCTAGGTACTGCCAGGGTTCTGAGTCATTTTGTTGAACTGCACGCCGACGTTGCAATAGGCGTGCAGTCGGCATGCAGCTTCCATACAAGTTGCAGTCGGGTTGTAGTCCGTCTGTATCGGCCCTAAATCTGAGTGATTTAGGGCCGATACAGACGGCCTAATATGCTTATCTTTATTTATAACTTTGGCAGTTTCAAGCAATAGTAACACTAAAACTTTCTCGAACTTAAAATACCCGATTTAAGTTTGCTAACACAACATGACTGATCAATTCATCGGCGTCACAGAACAGAACATACGAGTAAATTGACCTCCGCAGTGAATATACAGCAAGATTGAATGTTCCAGTATTCACAGAAACTTAATTGCAAAATTGGGAATCAAACCGACCGAAGCGAGATGGGTCAGAATCCAAAATTTTAACCCTTGTTCCGTACCTCAGAAGGAAAAAACGGAACCCTTATAGGATCACTCGTGCGTCTGTCTGTCCGTCCGTCTGTCCGTCTGTCACAGCCAATTTGCTCCGAAACTACAGGACCAATTAAGTTGAAATTTGGTACACATATGTAAGTCTGTGACCCAAAGACGGACATGTAACGTCAACAAATGAATTTTAAACATAGGGACTACTTTTGGGGGGTAAATGAGAAAATAAAAAACAAAGTTTTGCAAACTATGTCGTGTTACATATCAAACGAAAGGGCTCATTGTGAGAATCTCAAATATATTATAAATTTAGGATAAAAAGTTTAGAAGTTATTCAAGAAAATAGATAAAAAATGACTATTCCCCCCCTCTCTCTCCGAAATTACAGGGTCTAAAATTTTGAAAAGAATACACTAAATAGTTCTTTACTTAAAGATGACAGGAAAACCTATTAAAAATCTAGAGTCAAGCGTGAGTCGGATTTAAGAACTAAAATGCGATTAGGCTTTTTTAGGAACACAGCCGCAATGGCTCACGTGAAACGTGGTGTAGACAGCTATTACGAAGGCACTAGGCCGATAGCCGCATAAGAACGAAGGCCCGAAGCGTCCCGATGAGGCGTGCCTTTATGATCAAGCGTGAGTCGGACTGAAGACAAAAAATGCGACTAGGCTGTATCTGGCACACAGCCGTAATGGTACTTGTACTACTGATGGGTTTGGTTACTATAATTACGTGTTTAAGAAAGCACTATAGGTATTACCTTTCTTCGGCCTTCGCTTTTAAAACACTTGCGGAAGTTGTGGGAAGCGCGAACCCGTCGGACGCTCCGAGCTTTCAGCTCTACGCGGAGCTCGGCCTTCAGTCTTCGCATTTGGACAGTTGTACTATTGTTCGGGATGTAATCTTCCTATCCAAGCTACTTTGCATAGTTGCAGAGATATAGGCCACCGCTCCGTAACACTTCATGTTACATCTGGTTTTTGATCTGACCAATTCGGGTTTTTCAAGACGTTTAACTCACGTCGTTGCACGTACAAAAAAAATTGTTATAAATTGTGTGATGTACGGAACCCTTAAAACGCGAATCCGACTCCCACTTGACCAGTTTTTTGTATTCAACTTTGTTAGCACCATAGTACATTAGCACGAATTTTAATTATTAATTTTTCTAATAGATGGCGCTAGTAGTAATACAAAGTGTTATTCCTTTATTTTATTTTTTTAGGTTTATAAAATGATATTTTTATGTTTGATAACACATCTAGACATGAAATTAAACTACTATGTTAAATTTCAAACCTATAAGTGCGATAGTTTTTCCGTAAAGTGTACCACAAGAATGCATAGTTTGTCGAATAGTGATAGGGCTCGCTTCGCTCGCCCTAATAAGAAAATCATTTATCCATATATGTATATTTTTATGATAATTTTATACGTTTTCATTTTGAGTTTTAGTCGTGTGTCGATAGATGGCATTAAATTTACTGTGACTACAAAATTTACTACGACAGGACCCCTCTATATTATCTATTCTCTTTGGTGATAGGCAACAGTGCGTTCAAATAGAAAATATAAGTAAAAATATGCAGACAAACACTCGCTCCAATTATTTAAGAAATGAAGTTGGTGTGCCTCAGGGTAGTGTATTAGGCCCATTATTATTTTTATTATATATTAATGATCTACCTGACATTTCCAATCACCAATATATATACTCTTTGCTGATGACATTTCTATAATTATTCCCTGTATAAATGTAACTACATATAATGATGACATTAATAATTTAATAAATCTTGTAATTAAATGGTTTGAATCTAATAATTTAAATGTTAATTTAGATAAAACTAAATATATTCAATTTTGTAATAGGAAAGAACATGAAAAAATATGTGTAAAGTATAACAATCATTTAATATCTGAAACTGATCAGCATACATTTTTGGGGATGTTACTTGATAAAAACATTTCATGGAAGCCTGAAATTGAAAAGAAATGTAAAAAAATTAATAGTTTTGTATATCCACTAAAAATGCTTTCAACTCTAATAGCTAGCAGCTAATATATACCAACAGCTCTCCTCGCCTACCATGGGTACGTAGCATCAGTTCTCAGATATGACCTTTTATTGTGGGGTAACTCTTGTGAGGTTGATAGGCTGTTCATCAGCCAAAAAAAGTGCATAAGGGCAATAAGGAATGTACCACCACTTACAACATGTAAACCATTGTTCAAAGAACTCAACCTCCTTACTTTGCCATCAATGTTTGTACTAGAGGTAGGTAAATTTGTAAAAACATATCCAGAACTTTTCACACAGTTAAAGAGTGTATGTAGATTTAATACTAGATACCCTACCAAACTTGTGCTGCCTGAAGCAAAATCCAAATTATGCAGCAGGAATTGTTACTGCATGGATGGCAATAAAAGTGTTTAACAACATTCCAATAGAAATAAGAGAAAACCAACAACCACTATTCTCTAGAAAATTACACGAATGGCTTATGAGCAAACAATTTTACTCAATTTCAAAACTCAATGGCCAAGTCATTATACGTATTACAAATTAAAGATATCTTATTGATACGGTTTTAACACCCCCTGGCACTGATTAAAATAACCGACTTGGTTTCACATTACATCTCAAAACTTTTTTGTAGTAAAAGCGTTGCGAGACTTGCACCTTTTTACATGTAATGTTTTTGATGGGATGTACCTATTCTGGTTAATAACGGCTCTGGGACTATTTTTTTCAAGTCAAGATATAGGCTTACTTGCCTGTTGGTTGTTACTTGGTTTACTATGGTGATTTACGGTTCGGTTAGTGTTTCCAGTAAGTAGGTAACTTTTTTACATTTCTTCAACCAGAAACGTCACTTTTGACACTGACAGATCATAAATCCCGATAAAATTCATAACCTGTTATTACATTCAAAATACGCCTCCAGGTTTTCTTCTTGTCAGCTTTCAAAAAGCAGTTTAATCAAATCAAATCAAAAATGGTCACAGTCCCACTGAGTTCATTGATTTTGTATAGATCCAAATTTTAAATACAATCTTCACATGGTAGCCATTCCATTTAACCATCAAATTAATAGATTACCTTTCAAAATACAAAAGAAACTTTGTGCCGAGAGCTTGTTCCAAAGCAAAAAAACTTCTAAAGCCCAGTTATAAAACGATTTCCAGGACTTCCCTTGTCCATCCACTTTTTATCGCGAAAACTTTTAATTGATTTTCATAGAAAGTATTTAATGAAAGAGCGAATTGAATACACTTCATGTTTCAACGTATTCGTTCTTTGTTTTAATGAGGCCATTGTTCTTTTTAACAATTTTTTTGACATAGGTACAATATATGCGATTTTACCTGAAATTTTTCATAGCTGAGCTGTTGAGTATATGCTGTTAATTTATTTTGTTACATTTATTCATCAAAAATGTAAAATTAGAAAAAAACAGAATGAGTAACAACAAAAACATGGCGCTAGTACAGAGTGGAGCCTGAAATGTGGTATTGTTCTGTCTGACATTTATTAACTGTGGAAAGCCACAGAAGGGTCCTATGTTTCATCTGAAATAAGGATGTTTCTATCATAATTTCTGTTGAAATTTCAGGTGGAAACGTCCTTATTGCACTTAAAGCATAAGGACCCTTCAGTGATGGAAAACCACAATTATAAATTCATGTTTCTACTCATACATATTTTAATATCTAATTTTGATTTGATTTGCTGTGTTGATTATTGTTCAGCCTCATAGACCTTATGGTTGACTAGTACGAGTAGAATCATGCTTTAAGGCAAGGTGGAACGAGTTCAGGATCTACTCTGAACGCAGCTAGCTGAACACTGAGTGGACGGCCGTGCCAGCCCGGCGTCGCGGATGTCATTGTTATTTTTAGTTCTTTTTAACAAAAAAAAAAGTAAGTAATCGATAAGTTTGATTTATGGATTGGGTTAGATATTTTTAGTTAATAATTTTTGTGCAAAAATAATTACCATTTTTCAATGGTGCGTTTCAGACCATAGGATTTTATTACATCTAGCGAAAGTAGCTGAATCAGGTTTCGAATCGATATTTTAAGCACTGTCGTAGAGGATAAACCATTGGATACATTATGACATGGTTCTAAAGTGGCCTAGGAATCATTTTGCTTGACTGTACATGCGAGTAATTTAGCCATCCTATTATGTTTTTTAGCATTACTTATTAAGCTGTGTAATGAGCATAATCTGAGTTTCCCCTTGCGTCGAAACAGAAGCACGCACTCGTCGACTCGTTAGGCAGTGGGGCCCGTAATGAGGTCGCAGCTTTATATTTTATTACTGCAGTTTCGCTGAAAATATGAATATTTAACATTGAATGGTATAAAATTAACTTATTTAACTCGAAATTTTCAAGGTGATTTTTGGAGTAAGAATATTGTGTGTTGATTTTAAAACTTAATGCATTCAAATTCTGTGACTGTACCGTTCCTATACACTTAATTCACACTCGTATTTTAATGCCTTTCATTATGTAGCAGTCACATAAACTACTATTAAAGTGTATTAAAATTCAAAACAAGTCAATCATTTTAAATGTTGGTCACAGTATGAGGGGTACAGCCTAAAGTTAAATTTTTTGCTAGTATTACAAGCCACATCCGGTATATTCACTGTGTCAAAGACATTGCCTCAATTCATTACGTCGATTTCTTTTGTTACATACATATGTATTTAGCGCCGATGACGCGATCTGTCCTTAATCTACCAAATTACCCTGTATCGATCAGCATTACGGAATCCGGCAAACGAGTCATTTCCGTAACATTTCCTATCGCCCGTTCCTATAGGGAATATTAGGCAAAGCTCTGCATAGGTGGCACCTTTGTGGCACATACAGTAAACAAACCACATTGACACATGGCCTACCGCGAAACAAGAAAATCGAAATTTCGTTATCTTATTTCTCTATCACTCTTGCATATATTCGAGCGATAAAGAGGCAGATAACTAAATTTCGATTTTCGCGTTTACCGGTAGGCCCTTGTTAACAAACCGCCTTGATGCATCAATGTATATTTTTTGTCTGTGAAAACTTGTCAAAAAACAGTTTAAGGCACAGTATGTATAAGTTAGTCTATGAATTTACTGAGTCGGTAGTGCTGCACTCTGGCGGCAGAACATTGCAGTAATATCCCCTATTCCTATGAGTTCCCGGGGTTTGACATGAAATAATATAATTGTGCACGTTTTTAACCTAGTTCAAGATGTCTGAAGTTTCTGGAGTTCAGTATACTTTACAGTTGGTTGGCAATGGTGGTTGGTTGGTTTTATGGTTGGGTTGGTAGGTTGGTTGGTTTTATGGTTGGGTTGGTAGGTTGGTGACATTCTGGATAGGATAGGATTGAGAAAACTCTTCAACTATCATAGACATACCTACAGTGATTTGGGTATTTTTTATAACTTGTACATTTCTCGAAAGCGACGTTTAGTGAAGTGGGACTGCCGATGAAGACCAATAAAATTCGTTAAATGGCCTATACAGCGATGCGGATGGCGAATAGCGTCAGTGTTCGTTTAAGGAACCATAAAATAACCTAAAATGTAGCTAATCCCACGTACGGCCAAGTCTACAGGAAGAAAAGAGATACTCAATAGATCGAAACTTCGTAAAACTACACCCTGCCGTATTCGAACTTCAAGATATCCACAAGAGACGACACGTACTAGATCCATTCTAGATACGTTATAGTTTAGATATCAACTAGTTCTCTTTTGCAGCGCAATTCGGGCAACCATTGTCACTTTTACGTTACATAGAGTAAGATATCTATTAGATGTGAATTGGATCTCTAAGTCATATCCTGTGGAAACCGTTCAAGAGTATCTCCAGAATCGCGCAAATGTCAAATTTGACAGGTTAGATCTTAAACATATCGTTATCGTATCTTGGTGATGTCTAAAAGATATCTAATAGATGTATATTTCAAAATCCGAATCGGGCCCACCGTTCGGCTACTACCTCCGCTAAATTCACGTCATGCACCGTTCTGACTGTGTAAATACATGATGCAACTTTAATTATAAAGTGTTTAAAATTCAGCCTGCAATACCGACCACCTACTTGAACACATGTGTATTAGTTACATTTCATGTTTTTGTACAGGTACACAGTAATGATTTTACTCGAGATTTGCACATTCACTGCCAGCATTGGCGGATTCTCTGTTCGTAGGCGCTTTTCGCTACATACGGTTTTTCCCGTGTTATCGGCTACGCTCGTAGCGCGTAGCTCGCTCTGGCAGTGAATGTGTTGAATTAGTACAACTACCTTAGTCAGGGTCAATTAGTGTTGACGTTAATTACATTATTTGGTATCGACATTATTTGCCCTCTCTGTGTATTGAGTAGGTATAGCTAATGCAGAAAATACGTTTCTACAAATTAGTCAAATAAGCTATTATATGAATGATATCTATTAGAAACAATTGCTTATACTCGTGTCAGTAGGAATCCTGATAACTTAACTAACTTTAGTTTTCCCGTTAAGTGTAAAGAAGTCACATTTTGAAGCATGATTTTACGTTTACGTGTTACGTTTCGGGCACTTACATTACTTTTGAAACAATTTTTCGTCAAGATCTCCTAAATCTTTACTTAATTCCTGACCATATTCTAAGTTGACACATTAAACAGCCATAAAATAATCCATTTACCTCCTGTTCCTTAATGCAACATCCATAATATTATGTCCCCAACTCATAACAAAAGAACAATAAAAATCTCCAAGACATTACCACCCGATTATTTGCTTACCACCCGAGACCATTGCGAGTCCTTTAATCCGAATACTTCATCTTAATGCCAAGGCGTTTTCCTGAAAAATTATCTCATCAATATTAAATGTTTACACTCACCTGAAGTGAACAGGCTTTTATTAATAACGCGTTTTCACTCGATCCTATGCACATCCCTAACCTAGTTCCATTTTTAAATTACCAACGTCCACACGCGACAAGAGGGAACTGTATGAAAAAAGAACGAACTAACTCGAATTTGGAATACGGCCTTTGTTTTTATGTCAGTTTATTGAATTCGGTGTTCGATTTTGGCGGAATTTGAGCGCGGTAGGATTCAGCGTGACTACGCCGTTCGAGATCCGGCGACCGACTGAAGCTCGAGCCCAGTTCCCGGCTTTCGGTCGGTGTTGCCAGCGCCTGGTGCGGGTTTCCTGGTTATTTTTACGCGTTTGTAGTGACGTATTTTCCGCTCGGATGGAGCAACTTCTAGCGCTCGTGTGCTACGAGTACTGACGATTAAGTCACGGCCGCTGGAGCCGTATTTGCTGTACAATTTCCTTTTCTGCGACTATTTACGCGAATTTTTTCGTTTGTAACCTTTGTGCAAATTGTTCATGACCAAATTCATACCGAATTAGTTAAGGGGAGCAATTTAGTTTGATTAATATATAAAAACTAAAAGCAGCTAAGTAGGTACGAGTCTTGCTCGCGGACTGAGGGTTGCACACTGTCTCAAATTTTTATGAAAGTTTTTTTGATTAAATAACGTTTGACCGACTCTTATTACTTGTTGTTATGCGATCTATTTTGATTATAATTAAATACTAAGTTTAATCGTTCTAATGAAACAAAACAAATACTCGGTACATAAAGAAACTAGCCAACTGCGTGTGGGACCAAACAAAACATACAAGAAAAAAGGTCTCAATAGATGTTATGTTTCAAAACTTTACAACATTGTAAGTAAGAACTACAAACCTCCCCACTTTACCACAAAATTCCCTGAAACAGGGTAACCCACCCACATTTCCACCACGACCCCGAATCCTTTGTGTGGTCTACAAACTGAGCAATACCTTCACTGAAAATTTTCCCACGCCGAATATCCCGACTCTATTGTTTTCCGTCCCCCTTCCACTCACTGTTCAGAGTATTTGTATCCTTGTTTGGTGGATGGAGTGTGCTAATTAAAGTTGTTAACTTGTTTCACACGGTGATATATTTTTAACTAATTTTCCAACATGCCACAATTAGCTGTTCTCTTTAGAATTAAATATTTATTCCATATAAACGCAGCACCTATTAAATTTTGAAAGTAGTAACTTAATAAGGAGACACACGTGCTTGTTAAAGCTATCAATCGAATTAATGGTATTTTTGTATTGGTGTTGATTTAAAATACTTCTTTCTTCAGGTTATGGGCCCAAAAATAGTCAATCAATGGACTTTATATATGCTATTTGATTCACGTTAAGAATGTGTAAGTATCTTTTTATGCAGGCATTTTTTGGGAAATTATACGAATTATGATAATCATATTAACATTTATCCATCATATGAAAATTAGGCCAATCAGACATATATGTATTAATTAAAAATCAAAAATTTCTTAAGTTAACAATTCATCTTTTACCGGCGGCGGTTAAACACTGTAACTGTTACACCGATTTCATAGCTACGAAGCAGATAAACATACCCAAGGACGAACATTAACACCCCTCTTTCGTCCTCGGGGGTTTACGGATGACGGACCAAACCCGAAATGTGCCCCATATTCCGCCTCCATAAATCCTAAGCCAATGTGAGGATGGAAAGTAAAATCCCATGGAAAAAAAGTGCTGAGGTTTTATTTCGATGTGTTTTCGAGCGCACTGCACTGATTGATCAAGCAGCCGTTTTTTAACCCCCCAAAACTTAATAGAGGTGTTATGTATTGGGACACGTAAGTCAAACACAAGTTCGAGACAAAGACTGATTTATTCAAATCTGGGAATACCCACATATATCAATTCATACTATACCCACAATTCCCCTTTTTACGAAATTTGAAAGAAAATTTTAATCTTAACACTAGGTACTTAAATAACATATTTGCCTACGGCACATGCATAATTGTGCTTATATTAACGTTTGCTTACATTCACTTGATAATAACCTATTATTTATTTAATAAGAACCAAGTATTATTATAAGATTACAATTAATTTTTTGTTAATCTCGCTTATCCATTACGAGTAATTTTAAAATATTATAAATACAAAGTTTTGTGAAAGAAAAAGTAAATTAGGTATCTACC
The DNA here is from genome assembly GCF_910591565.1 of Cydia splendana. Taxonomy (NCBI): domain Eukaryota; kingdom Metazoa; phylum Arthropoda; class Insecta; order Lepidoptera; family Tortricidae; genus Cydia; species Cydia splendana. Next base: position 15,136,221 of record NC_085979.1, on the reverse strand, counting down.
TAATTTAGTGAATTAAAATATAAATATGTACCTATATATTTGACATTTATAGGATTGTGTAATAATGATAGGATTATGTAATTTCACTTAAAATGAATTTACAGCTCATTTCATAATAACCAGATAATTTACAAGGACTAAAATTGAAAGTGTATTACATTTGTGCATTTTATATGTAATCTAATTATTCAGTACAAATTAATAGACACAATTTTAATGACGTTTGATGCCTAAGGGGCTATTCATAAATTACGTCATTTCAAATTAGGGGGGGGGGGTCTGGACATCGGATGACGGTAGCGTGAAGTAGGAGGAAATGGGGTCATTTGAAGCATGATTTTTGGATGATTATAGGGGGGGGGGGTCCAAAATCGTCAAAAATCGATGACGTAATTTATGGACAGCCCCTAAAGTTAAAATTAACATGCATTCACTTACTACTAATACAATCACGAAGAATCGAAGCCCCACCGATCAGGTCTAATCACCACCCTGCCGGAAGAAGTAACATAAGGGTCAGGTCTTACTGGTAGCGAGCGTGTATTAATGGCATGATTCACAGTGGGAGCATTCGGGACGGCGATATCATCGTAAAGGTAACTAGAGGAATGGTTACTATCATAGCCTACATTTTCAGAGTGGTCAATAATTAAATGTCGACGATTCCTAATTATAACGCCTCCTCCATCAATCTGTACCGAGTAAGATTACTCCAGTAAAGATACGGTTACGTTAAACATTAATTAGTAATAGGCAATTTTTTTTTTATTCCTGTTCTTTAGATCATTTTAAGATACTTTATTTTCGAATCCAACAAACTTTCTGTCCGGAAGTAGGTAAAAAAAAATAGTTAAAAAAAAGAGCCGTTCTTGTTTGTTAAAAATAGTAATAGTATTTTTAGTTCGTAAACGTGACGAAAATAATATTTATAATGAGTCGACAATGGAATCAGTCAAAATATTAACACGGAAAATAACTAATTCAATAAATGGCGGGGCCTCACGGATATACGTCGTAACTTGATATAAAAAAAAAGTAATAATTAGGTCTTTGATTGAATTACCATAAAACTACCTCATTAAGCTATTTATCCGAGAATCCGACATCAATATTATTTGTATCACTTGTATATATATTAACGCCTTAAACATGCTAGAAAAAATGGTTATAGATATAATTTCTTGCAGACTTTGTTCTGATAACGTTCAAAGTGATATTCAATACATAATCACACAAAAATATGGTCAATGTAATAAATATGTGCATTTTAACAAATTCGCTAAATGAAACTACCAAATTTGAACTCTTCGCGCTAATGCTAAGGATTACACTTCCTTGCGGCGCGCGGGGACAGTTTCAATGCGGGCGGTGGCGGGAGTTCGTGCCAAGGACGCGTGGATAGTATGTAGGTAAGTATGTACTTACCTACAAGTTGCTACAAGTGACAGGCCAATTCGAACGTGCGCGGGCGTCTCGCTTGCACCAAATATTTGTGCGGCCAAGTCTGAGCAAAATGAACGCGCGCGTGAATGATAGCTGATTAAAAATAACTGATATCATTTCCAATATTATTGGTTGATGTTCAAATTATATTCGTAATTATATACGTCAATTATGACCCACTACAAAAATAAAAATTGCGCATGACTATCTATCGTTCTTATTTAATTTCAGAATGGCATAGTGTGGAGTGGCATTATAAAAGGAATACTTATTATCGTAGTCATTTGACAGTTTTGGTGACACTTTCACATTCTGTCACAGCGAAGTGTGTAGGCCCACTCTTTAATTTGATATTAACGTCTATCCAACAACTTTGTCAGTAGAAAAAGGCGCGAAATTCAAATTTTCTATGAGACAATAACCCTTCGCGCCTAAGCGTCTGTAGACTTTTTTTTTTCAACAAACGTATTATATTGACTATTTCGTGCTCTTTCAATTCATAGTTTACGTTCCATAATAAGTATAACATAGTAAGTTCCATAATAAGTATAACATAGTATAATAAGAGTCGACGTGAAATATATGTTTACACTTTTGCACCTTACTCCTTTGCAATAAGGCGAAAAGTACGGCTTTAAAATGACAGCGTTTTACACAAAAATAAAACGCTAATTAAATAACTTATCATATTCGGAACCTAAGAACAAATAATATTGAGAGTGGCAACACTGTCGTAGGGGTCCATTCATAAATTTAAGTCATTTCAAATTTGGGGGGGGGGTCTGGACATCGGAATATGGTAGCATGACGCAGGAGGAAACGGTGTCATTCGAAGCATGTTTTTTTGATGATTTTAGGGGAGGGGGGGGGGGGGGGGACAAAAATCGTCAAAAATAGATGACGTCATGTATGGACAGCCCCTAGGTCGTATTGTCTTTTTCTAGCATATACCTCCCTCTCTCCCCCACACTCCTACCACACAGGCAGGTTGCTTTGTCAGTTATACAAGACAAATTTTCAAGTCATTGTCTCAAAATTATACATATTTGCACCATGCAGGATTAAAACTTTAGGTTCCGAATAGAGATGCACCGGATATTCGGTTACTATCCGGTATCCTATCTCGCCCTTATTTTAATATCCGGACGGATACCGGATACTAAAATAAGGGTACTAAATAACTATGCTTGATATCGGAATATAATTGTACTCGATTATTATTTTAAAACAATTTAAACGTTCCATTCACTAGCTCGCGCACTAATTTCGTACCTAGTGATAGACCTATATACCGCGCGAAAGTTCATTACGAAACAGGCCAAAACTTCCACAATGCGCACCTGAAAAACCTGAATATTTCCGCCGGCCGAATATTCGGCGGCTGAATACCGAATATTCGGCCTATGGTCAGGCCGTACATCCGGTATCCTGTATGCGGCCAAACAACTCTCCGTTGCATCTGTAGTTCCGAATATGATAAGTTATTTAATTAGCGTTTTATTTTTGTGTAAATGCTGTCATTAAACAGCTGTACCGATATTCGGAACATAAGAATAATATTGAAACATGTTTGTTATCGCCTGGTGGTGGGAAGACGCCAAACCAATGTGATTATACATATCCTATGATATACTTATTATGTGTATGTAATATAATTATATTATGAGTGTTTAATTAATTATGTAGTACGTACACCCTTTATTGTAACACCTGTGAGGAGAGAGATATTTAGTAAAGTATACAACTTGACAGGTACATTTTGTAAAATTAACATTTATTGTATTTATTTATTTATTTCAAATAACAAATTGCACCTTACAGCTAATGCCAAAGCGGCACAATTTGGAACACATTAACAACATAAAGCATTTTTAACATTATTTATAACAATACAATATACAGCTAAGACACATGTATTCATTATGGTATGCTACTCTTAGGCATCTCTCTTTCTAATATCCTCTTGCACTTTCACATCACTATTCCGGATCGTTTTTATTTGCTAGATAATTTAATGGACAACTATAGTACATTGTAGGAGAGGACGGAAAACCGCTAAAAGATGGACGAGTGACTTTGAGGGCCGACACGTTGGTGGAGGCCCTCGAATAATACGACTCCATCTTTAGCGTTTCCGGCCGAGGCATTACATAGTGCTTTTCACGACTACTGCGAGGAAATAAGGAAACATTTGGATAACTATAAGTACTAGCCCGCGATTTCTCTGGTAGCAAATTACTAGCCACTGCCTGTGCTGTCTCTTGAATTTCGGTAGGCGTCAGCGTAAGAATATCATTTTCTTCACTAGAAGAACTCATTTTTATAGCGAGCGTAGATACGTGTTTCTTATATTTTATAGTACTATCCAATTCAGTGAGAATTTTCCGATCCCGCCTTTTTTCTTTTTTATCACATTTAAGAGGCGTTTTTATGTTGTTTGCTTTTCAAACCGACTCTAAACTTAGAAGCGATTTTGCTAAAAAACCACAAACAGCTACAAAAGTAAAAAACACCTTAAGCGTGAATCGAATGAACTGACTGAATGAATGAATAGTTTGACATTTCGTTTTTTTTTAAACAAGAAATTGGTCCTATAAATAACCTAAATTTATTTTTGAAGGAAAAAGTTGCGCCAAAAAAGACCTTTTATTGATTTTTATGTTTTAAATTATACTCATTGCTGTAGCGAACTGTCACCAATGACAGATGATGATAATAATGAAACATTGTAGTAGTGGTGGTTCAGGTGCTACAGCTATTGCCTACTTTCCAGCTTGGTTTTAGACCATCTATTGCCACATTTCCGAACAGTGGCGTGAAAAATTTAATTATTTATTTCACACCAGCTCGGAAAGGCTTACTTTGCACTTCAAAAACTGAGAGCAAAGTTTCATTTTATTCACAAGTGAGGCAAAGGAATCAAATGCAAATTTTGAGTTGTTTTCTTATGTTTGCTGGTAGAATTGACTTTTAAATCATAAATATTTAATAAAATTCATTTGTATTTTATTTTGTATGATATTTTTACATTTAATATTTGCTTTGGGTTGGTGTGGTGAAACATTTTGTGTTTCACTTGGGGCAAATTTTGTTTAACCCTCGTGCTTTGAAACCCTCGCAACGCTCAAGATTCCGTTTCGAATGTTTTACTTGCTCCAGTATCAATATTAGCACGAGCGGTTAAACAACAACTTTGCCCCCTTGTAAAATAAATAACTATTTCAATATAGTCAGCTAAACTGAGGTACAAATTCAAAAAATCACCAGCAGTTTAGCTTCACGACCTTCCAGATGGAAAAACAGCAAGCCAATGACTTGAAAATTTGCCTTGTATAACTGACAAAGCAACCTGCCTGTGTGGTGGGAGTGTAGGAGCGAGGGACGTATATGCTAGAAAAGGGCAATACGACCTACGATAGTGTTGCCACTCTCAATTAGAAATGCAATGGATAGTTGTTTGGTCGGATACCGGATATTTGGCCTGACCGTCGGCCAAATATCGGTATCCGACCGCCGAATCTTCGGCCGGCGGAACAATAAAAAAAATAAAAAATCATTTATTTCAGACCTTGGTTCATACACTTACACCAAAAAACTAATTAACTACAAACTAAATTTAACAATACCTACATTTCGGTTTTTAGGTGCGCATTGTGCAGGTTTTAACCTGTTTCGTGGTGAACGTTGGCGCGGACTCATTTCTATGTTCGAAATGAGTAGGTACCTACGCGTGCAAGTGAGTGGATGTTTAAATTGTTTTGAAATAATAAACGAGTAATGTACAATAGGACCGTGACTGTTTCTTAAATCCAATTTGTTTACTCTGAAATCAAGCAAAGTTATACTATCCGGTATCCGGCCGGGTATATTATTCTGAGGTTCCAAATATGGGTACAGTTGTTTAATTGTTGCTTAATTTGGAGATTGACCCCAATTTCATTTCTGATCAAATCGGTCGATTTGATCATCCCGTCTGGACTTCACTTAACAGCCGTAACACATTACCGCGCCGTTCAGGGTCACGGTGCGCCAAACCATAGCCTGATGTCATGTAGGTATGTATAATGTACTTAGTCCAAAATTATGTTATTTATATGCATTAAACGTTAAAGGGTGGATTTCATCACCAAAAATTTCACCATACAAAAAAATATATTTTTTAAATGTTTAATTTAACACGATTCTAGCTGGGTAAAGTAATAGGGGGCTGTATATTGAGGATATTTATGGTATTTATACAATCATTTGTGGCTTATATTTGAAGTTATCGCTTTCGGAAAATAAAAACGCAAGATGGTGATGACAATCATGGTATGGTAATGACTCTTTTATAGACGGTAATGACACTGCATGTACGGTAATGACGATTTGGGAACGAATTTATATATGTATTAAAAACGTATTAAAATAACAAAAACTTTTTTTAATTGTAAGGCTTTAGAACTTTAATAAACATTACAAATAACATGTTTTTGAACATAAGACTAGCTACATAAATTATTTTTAGAAAATTATAAAAAATACATTTTATTCATATAAATAAATATATAACAAGTATTTTTATTGTATAATTTTAAATAATTTATATTCCGAAATAGGCAATTTATGTATTCATTTATTTTTTTGGGTTTTTTCAATGTTAAATCATATTAACAATATTGTACTCTTATTATCAGTTTAAACCCGCATCTTCTTTTATCTACTGCATAACTTGGTATTTATATCATATTATAAAATTGCTGGTTTACCAGTGAGCTTAATTTTTATGATATATTACTTTTTTTTGATAATTTGATTCATTGCATAAGTTTGTATTTTTGTTGTTTTATAAATTAACTTTAAAAATAGCTATAATTATTTAAATCCATATATATATTGTTTAATAGCTAAACATTAATATATAATCAGTGTTTTATAAGTTGCAAGACCCCTACTTGTAATGCATGTCATAAGTTACAAAATGTTAGGTATTGGGTCCGGTGACTACCCAATGGTATAATTATTAATTGCTGTAATTATATACATCAATTAATATAATATTATCAAAAAACATAAGGCCATTACGATAGTGAGCCAGTACTGTAGCCTATGGTCGCTTAAAACTTAATATATGTTGCTTGTTTAAATACTTTGTTTTAACACGACTAACATGCAATTACAGACTCTAAGTTGCACGATTTACATTATTAGATAATAAAAAATAAACATTTGTATGTTCTAAGTTCTAAGTGACCTAAATTTTGCCTACTTCAGTCAAAATGTTATTTAAAACTAACCATCCTCTAGTGTGAAAAAAATAGTCATATCTTCTTCTACATTTATTCTACATTTATAAGGTAGACATTATATAGTGTTAGAAGACATAGAGAACGTTTTTCAAACATACAGCTTAATTTCATAATGAATTATAGCAAAATAACTAGAAAAGTTTCTGAGAACCGTCATCACCATACACATGAAATCATCACCGGTCGTCATTTTTTCCCGGTGATGATGGGTATGGTGTTGACGATTTGAGAGTTTCTTGTTTTTATTTCTAGAATACGAATAATAGTAGTTAATGTCTATGCTACACAATAAACTTCATGTAGTTTGCCATTCATTTCAATAATTATTTCTAATATATCATTTGTAACTTTTTTAAACCAAAGCATAACGGTGATGATGCTCTGTTGTGACAAACTACGTTTTACAAATTCGTTCGTAATATTTCTCACGATTCAATGATGTGACTTTATAGTGAAATCATTTTTGGCATTCTATATTAAAGTGAAAAATAGGGCAAGGACCTTTAGCGGTATTTCGTTGTTCATACACGGAGATAAGCTCACATTGACATTACCATGACGGTGTTGACGAATATTCGTGACAAAATTTTAAATATTTTTAAATGTACTTTCTCGGTGAAGGAATTATTGCATATTTTCCCATGTGTTAAACAACAACATGGAAAAGATATAAGTAAAAGAAAAATCGCAACCGTACGATAGGTATGCTATAATTTTCACTGCAAACAATAAGGTTCCGATTTTTCCGGTAGACGGTGATGATTTTAGACACATAAAACATTTTATATAAAAAAAACTATTAAGTTATTGGAGATGGTAATTGAAGGAACATGAAGATAATAATAGTTCTTAAAAACATATAAAAAAGTTGCAACTCGCACAACCCACTAGTTTTTTTTATAAAGACCGAACCATAAGTTTTCGCAGGATTTTGAAATCCACCCTAAATCTGAACCAATTCGATTACTATTCTATAGTGAAACACATTCAGCTTGACTAGAAAAAGCGCGGCAAATTTAAAACATGTATAAGTAAAAAGCATTTAACGTTTCAATAGCGCTCAGAGACCTGACTTTTATCTCGATATCGTAATTTTCTAGCGACAAATCCATTATCTATACAAAACTGTCGCAAAAATGTTATCGCTTCTATATCGTGGTACAGGATAGGATGGAGCCATATACTTTACTACTTGCTTGCAAGTATAGTAATTAAACAGTGCTAAGTAGTTAAATACGCGCAATGTATTTTTATGTCATAAATAATGTATTTATTTAATGTTAATTTAGTATTAATTATAGTATGTATATTGTTTTATCCACAAATATGAATAATTGTAGTTAATTTACCAATAAAACATAATGTATACGGCCACAAATAAAATATTAAATGCTTCTAAAGGCTGTTTGGTTATTTCTACATGGAAACGAAGTCATTTCAAATTATAAAAACATTAACTGAACACCTTATTGCCGCCTGCAGTCACCGCTCGCCGCTCAGCTATCCGCTGTCGTTAATACCACGGCCTTACGTTTTATGACACTGAGTCGCGTCAGGGGAGCGACACGGTTCGGTGCGCTTGCGTTCAGTCGAGTTTTGGAATATTACTGCAAATTTTTGTTGTTTGTTAATTTGTTGGTTATTGTTGTTTGTTAATTTGTTGGTTATGGTGTCGACTTTTATTGCCCTAGTCGCCAAATGATGTTACTAGTGAAATTTTAACCGACACCACACGGTAAAAATAAGTTTAACAATAATTACTTAATTAAAAATCGAATAAAAACGGTATTTCTAATACATAACTTATATTTTTTGCTATTCAATTAAAGAGTACTAACAAAATCCTAACTCAATTAATTAGTGCAAATATTTTAAGGTTTGCGATTCCTGCTCGGCCTTGCGTCGCAAGGTGCCTGGTACCACTGTATTGCAGCAATAACTAGAAATGCTTACTTTGGGGAACATTAGCAACTGTCGTTTTTGATAATTACATTTTAGTGGTGAGGGGTGGTACTTAAATGACCGCTATTGAAATTCTAAATGGTTTAAACTTATAGGCGCGAAGATTTGATTTCCCTAAGAAAATTTTAATTTCGCGTCTTTTTCTGCTATCAAATTGGGTGTGTGTCAGTATAATAGCCCTATATAATTGGCCTATTATTGTATTAAATTTAACGCGCACGCAAAGACGGAAAGCCTGCAATTACGTAAAATTAACTTTCTTATTTACAGCACTCTTGCCCAGATTAAAGCTGATAATTAGTTCGAATCTAGTCTCCCATATTTTTTACGTTCACTGGTACATATGTTTTGACCGAGTAAATAGTAAATATACTAAATACTTTTTTAAATATTCGCGCTCGGGGCGATGGAAGTTTCATCGTTCCGTCGCCCCGCTCCATGCAACGACCAATCGCGTTAGCTCGCTGGCTCGTGCGCGGCAACTTTAAAGCAACGATAACGTTTTTGATGGTTTTTTGTGTTACGAATCATATTTCAAGCCGATTTTTACAGTATTCGACGAAAGAGAACTCATAATAAAAATCCCATATGATATTGATCTATTACCATTTTTAACCAGGCAATTAATGCACAACCCCATAAAACCTACCATACGGTATTATTTAGTGTACGATTAAATTGCAACGCTTGTACTTATTGTAATTTGGAAATAATGAGAGAAAAAATAGCCTATTACCATTTTTGAGGACGGAAATATACTGAATTTAATAATAACCGTAGGTTACTTACTTTAAATGTAGGACACAGAATTATTTTTTGTGTGATTCATGCTTAATGTCATAAAGCAAATATTTCTCTATGAGTATAAATTTAAAAAATGTTATTAATATTTTTTACAAACTTTCTGTGATTTTTTATATTTTTACATTTTTTTTTTAAATACCTAAATGTAATATATTTATTTGGATTATGTGTCGACGTAATCACTAGATTTATTATCTGTCCCATACACCGAAAATTTCAGCTATTACTAATTATTTCCATTCCGCCATACTAGCCGAGCGTACCTTTCTTGGCCTAGATCGTATACCTACCAAACCTTTGACTCGCGCGCTGACCCAACGTTTATCTACGCGCACCTTAACCCGCTGCCCGACGGACAGCGTGGCCATATCCTTAGCGCCTTTATCATAGATTTTTTTCTGTGTTTGTTGACGCTTATTGATTTCGTTACGAACATTGGTAGGTATTTTAGGTTTAAGTAAACGTGGAGCACAAGGCACTATACTTCGTAATTTCCTACTGTTAAGCAGTTCCGACGGAGATGGTAATGTATTACTAATGGGCGTGTTTAGGTATTCTAACAAGGCTAGTCTAAAATCCGTTCGCGCTAAATTCGTTTTCTTTAACATGTTTTTAACTGTCTGTATAGCCCTTTCGGACTGACCGTTGGACTGGGGATACCTCGGTGAAGAAGTCACGTGACTAAAATGCCACTCGCGGGCAAAACGCTCAAATGTGAATGAACTGAACTCCGGACCATTGTCAGAAACAACAATGTCAGGTATGCCATGACGGGTAAAAATTGTTTTTAATTTATCTATTACCTCATCTGACGTAAGATTGTTTAATCTACTGACCTCAATATACTTGCTATAATAATCGACCACCAGTACATATTTGTCGTTACCAAAGTGAAAGCAATCCGTGCCTACTTTAGACCAAGCACGGTTAGGTATGTCATGTGATATCATTGTTTCTTTTCTGTTCTCATTTTTATAATTTAAGCAAACTGCACACTTCGTGATGTAGTCTTCTAGCTGACTGTTGATATTCGGCCAAAACACAGTTTCGCGCACTCGTAACTTACACTTTTCGAGTCCTAGGTGACCTAAATGCACTCTCTTAAGTATCTCACTACGCATTGCCTTTGGAACTACGACACGGTTACCTCTCCACACAATATCGTACGAAACTGACAGCTCATCTTTATAACACCAATATGGTTTAACACAGTCATCACAATTATTTTTGTTGTTTGGCCATCCTTCTTTAATATATTTTATTATACATTTTAATTCATTATCACACTGAGTATGTCTTTGCAGCTGTAAAAAGTGAGTGTCTGTAAGCGGGTTACAGGAGAGTACAGCGCACACTTGCGCGTCCGTGCTGAAGTCGGCGGCGGCGGCGGCGGGCTCGGTACCTGCGCTTGCGGGGTCTACGGCTCTCGATAACGTATCCGCTATATACAAAAACCGGCCGGGTTTATATACCAATTTAAATGAGTACAATTGTAATCGTAGTAACATTCTTTGGAGTCTTGTGGGAGCATCTGCAATTGGTTTGCTTATTATATTTACCAATGGCTTGTGATCCGTTTCAATAGTCACATCATGTTTGCCATATATATAAGAATAATATTTCTCACACGCATACACACATGCCAATAATTCTTTTTCTATTTGCGCGTAATTTTGCTCCGCCTTTGTCAACGACCTTGACGCATAGCTTACGGGAAGATTATTTTGAAGAAGACAAGCTCCAAGTCCGTTTTTACTAGAGTCTACCGATATAACTACGGGTTTACTTACATCAAAGTACTGTAACACCGGTACCTCTGTCAGGCATTTCTTGATCTGATCGAAAGCTTGTTGATGAGAGCTGTCCCAATGCCACTCAATATCTTTTTTTAATAATTGCCTTAAATGATGCGTTTTTTCAGACATATTTTTTATAAATTTTCCTATGTAATTCACAAGGCCTAAGAAACGTTCTAGATCTTTGTGATTTTCAGGTTTTGGCATATTTTTTATCGCTGACGTGTGGGAGTCATCTGGGTAAATCCCATTTTGAGTAATTTTATGGCCAAGGTATTTTATTTCAGACAATGCAAACTTACACTTATTTAAATTCAATTTTAGATTTATCTGCCTACACCTATCAAGTACCTTTCTAAGCCGTGTATCGTGTTCCTCCCTGGTGCGCCCGAATATCAACAAATCATCTATAAACAAACAGATTCCACATCCTAAATCATCAAAACATTCAAAAACCTTTTTATGAAATACTTCAGACGCTGACGTGATGCCATACGGTAGCCTTAGGAACTTATACCTACCAAAGGCTGTATTAAATGTGCATAAGTTGGTACTTTCCTGACTAAGTTTTAACTGCCAAAACCCATTTTTCGCATCTAGTGTACTAAAGAATCTCGCACCTGTTAAGTTGGCTGTTATCTCATCTATTGTAGGTAATCTATAGTGTTCCCGCTTGATCGCTTTATTTAGATCTTTCGGATCTAGACAGATACGCAAGTCCCCGTTAGGTTTCTTAACCACGGTCATACTGTTTACCCAATCAGTTGGCCCTTCAACTTTCGCAATAATTTGTTGTCTCTCCATTTCGTCTAATTTAAGCTTTATTTGTTCCTTAAGGGCTACAGGCAATTTCCGCGGTGCATGTACTACAGGACGTACACTGTCGTCTAACGCTATCCTGTACTCACCCGGCATACAACCAATACCTTCAAACACGTCCGCGTATTCTTCTAAAAATTTTGTTTTAAAGTCTTTGTGCGAGTTTACTGAAAGTATTAACTTTACCACATTCAACTCCTGACATGAATCGCGACCCAAAATCGGAGGTGAATCTGTATCGGCTATTATAAATTTTAAAATATAATCATTATTCCTGTGCCTCAACTTTAAGTTGCATCTACCTAATACTTTGATCTCGCCGCCAGAATACCCACGTAACCTAGCTAGCGTAGGTAAAATATCTTGTTTATTATAGCCAATTTTTTCCAAGTAACTGTAGGGCAATACATTTGTATCTGCACCTGTATCGATTTTAAGCGATATTTCGATATTATTTATGCTTACTGTAACTGACCAATCACTACTATTGTTATTATTGAAATAGTAAATTACCTGATCGGTGTTATCTTCGGCGCTCAATTCATACACGCGACAAACACGCGAAAAGTGGTTCAATCGATTGCACCGCAGGCACCTTTTTCCATAAGCTGGACATCTCTGACTATCATGGGACACTCCACACATCTCACAGGCAGCGCGCATTCCGTAATTGACTCCGTTATCTCGTTGATCATATGGTCGCCGCACAGCTGATCCGGCGGCGGCGGGGCGAGCGGCAGACGGGGGTCGCGCGAGCGGTGGTCGAGCGAAGCGCCCGCCTCGCCAGCCACCCCGACCTCGACCTCTGCTAGCCGCTCCTCCACGTCGATATAGAAAATGTACATCTGCAACTTCCTCCTGTGCACTGCCATTACCGATGTAATAAGCGTGTTGTTCTGTCGACTCCTTTTTTATGTTGCCTGCTTGCACGCGTGACATCTGTGCTATATTACAGATATCAATCGCTTTCTGAAGCGTCAGAGTAGGTTCCCGAAGTAGCCGTTCCCTTATTGCAGTGTCTTTAATGCCACAAATTAACCTGTCTCGTACCAAGTCGTAGCACAAGTCCTTAAATTCACATTTGTTAGCTAATTTTTTCAGTTCAAACGAGTATTGTTCTATTGATTCTCCATCTTTCTGATCGCGCGTAAAAAACGAATGTCTTTGTACGGTGATATTTTTCCGCAACAAGAAGAAAGAATCATACTTGCTAAGTAAACTTTTTAAATCTGCAAACGTGTCACTAAATTGTTCATACACTTCACGTCCTTGCTCACCAATGACATGTAATAAAATATTTATTTGCACTTTTGCGTCCTTTTTCCCTAGTTCACACGCGACGGAATAAATTTCAAATGATTTTTTCCACTTCTCCCAGTCTTTTGAAACATTTCCAGAAGTTACATTCTGTTCATTGTTCAAAAAAGTAAATGGCGGCGGTGGAGGCAACAACGATTCCATTTTTCAACGATAACACAATATCTACGCGCGGCGTAAACTACAATACATAAACAAATCACTTTTTAAGTCCGAATCGCAATTAGTATTCCGATACTACTAATTCGTTAACAAGGTTCTATTTAGAAATCCTTCGGCTGCGCCATGTTATGTATTGGGACACGTAAGTCAAACACAAGTTCGAGACAAAGACTGATTTATTCAAATCTGGGAATACCCACATATATCAATTCATACTATACCCACAAGAGGGATTTTATTATACTCTGTGTCAATGATATGGATATCGTAGATCCCAAATATATGATACTATACTTGGTCAAGCAAATCTTGTCAGTAGAAAAAGGCGCGAAATTCAAATTTTCTATGGGACGATAACCCTTCGCACCTGCATTTTTTAAATTTGCCGCCTTTTTCTACTGACAAGATTTGCTTGACAAAGTATAGGTAGTTTTCATTCTACTGTATGTTAAAGAACATGATGACTCTGGATTGCTGCCTTTCAGTTGGTAAAATGGAAATTCTAAGGTGAATGCTAATGCTACGGTCAGCAAAGACGCTGAGATTACAGCTTAATTCAAGTAAGCTTCAAAGCCTTGAGGACCGGTAGACAAGTTAATGAATATTTAACGAATGATGCTGAAATGCAGGACCAAGAAACTGTGCTTTAATTTAAACATTTAATTATTTATGTTCAGCAAGATAACATGGAAATGGAGAATTTTTTAGGTCACACATCGCTGTGACATCTTATAAGCATTGTTCGAATACGTTGAATTGTCAATCATGTCATAATTAGAGCGATTGATGACATGATTGACAATTGACGCTAGAAGCGCCACGGAAACGTAACGTAACGGAAAAAATATGCTACTGGCTACGACGTAGCACCGTAGCAAGGGTGAAGCATTGGCTGTTAGCTTGGATATTGCGAAGGCCTTCGATCGCGTTTGGCACAAAGCACTTCTTTCGAAGCTACCATCCTATGGGCTTCCCGAGAAATTATGTGTATGGGTCAGTAGCTTTCTAGCAGACAGAAGCATAAAAGTCGTAGTTGACGGTGAATGCTCAGACCCATTCCAAAGAAGGAGGCATTCATTTGATGTTAAACTGGTTTATTGACATCTTAGAGTGATTTATTTCGTAGTCGACATCTAGCGTCAAGTAGTGGATTTATCAATACCCGCTACTTGACACCAGATGTCACAAGTGTCGCTACTGACGAAAAATGTTACCACTCTTTGTTTACTTATATTTCTCTCCCCAAAATCTTCCCAACTTTACTATCGCACACAACTCACATAACTGCACCCAAGAGTAATGAAAACAGCTAATTTTGTATAGAAATTCAACACAAATGTTACCCGTTTTGATTGCTCGTAAGTGTAGGAGTGGTTTTATGAGTATGGTTCATCCCCATATATAGCGCTGCACTCCGATGAAACCAGGGTAGAGATTCACCATGATCTCTGCATCGCTACAGGCGGGCTAATATAAGACTGGCCTCCGATTTTCTTGCTCTATACGATTATAGTTAATAGTTCATTGAGCATACAGCCAGCAGTAATAGTAGCTAAGCGGGCGAGGTGTTCAAAATGATCTTGTGCGATTTTATTGTTAAGAGAATAAGAGCGCGTCAAGATAATTTTGAACACCTCACCCGCTTAGCAACTTTTGCTGCTGCTGACTGTACCTCTGACTCCCCTAAGGGGCTATTCATAAATTACGTCATTTCAAATTAGGGGGGGGGGGGTCTGGACATCGGATCACGGTAGCATGAAGTAGGAGGAAATGGGGTCATTTGAAGCATGATTTTTGGATGATTATGGGGGGGGGGGGTCAAAAATCGTCAAAAATCGATGACGTAATTTATGGACAGCCCCTAACGCGGCATAGTATGTGTGTTAAGGGGCCCACTGATTAACAGTCCACCGGACGGTATCGGCCTGTCAGTTGTTCGGAACTGTCAAAATTTTGTTCTAACTGACAGGCCGATACCGTCCGGCGGACTGTTAATCAGTGGGCCCGTTTAGGCTAGGTGATGCATATGACACGCAAACTGAACAGTTAAGTGGTTACGGTAAATGTTACTTATGCGTTTAGTTACTTATGAGTGTCATACGCCATATTTAGCTGCCAATAAGTTTTTTGCCACAATTTCATTTTTGATACAAGCAGTTATCGCTTACTGCACTTTTCTTTCCACAGGCTATTAATACTCATCGAGACAATTCTAACAACCCCACACACAATTAGGTTGCGCGTGTTAGAATATTATTATCCTATGTGCCTTGCAAAAAAGAGTAGAAATTAAAAAGTGGCAACACTGTAGTGTCGTCCCGTTGTCTTATATTAATTGATTTGAAAGGGACGACACTACAGTGTTGCCACTTTTTAATTTCTACTCTTTTTTGCCAGGCAGTGGCATGATTAACCAGGTGCAAGTGGCTGGTCACCAAATTCATTTGGGTCATTCTGCTTTGAGCATCAGCACTGAGTTAATCGTCGCCAAAGGAATATTGAAAGTTAAGTAAATACTATGTTGATAAGATAATTAATAATATGTATTATAATAATTAAGTATTTACTTGATTAATTAGATGGATTAATTAATTCAATTATCTCTTAGTGAATTATAACTCTTAGTAATTATATTTATTAGTTGTTGATGATAAGGTGAATAAATTGGATTATCGACTTAAATAAACAGTTTTATTTTCAATTACATCTGTTTAATTTTTTATTTATCATACTTAAAACCCCAATAACAACCAGTGATTGTTTTAGCAAGTGTATATACTTTGAATCAAGGTAAATAAATAACTAACGACAAGTTATGCCTAATTTATACACTAAAACATAGTGTTATTAGGCAGTAATGAGAATAGAAGTAATATTAATTATTCATTTTGAGTTTAATATTTAAATTTGTTTATTTATATGGAAGTGGGGTTTCTCCTTATTTACTTAGATAGCTATTTTAATTCGCTTTTCTCACACGCGCGTTGTCTTATCACAGAGTTCCTATGGCCATTTAATTTTCCTGTCATCATCAAATCAGTTCGATGGTATCATAATATTGCATTGTCATCCAACTCACATATGTACACGGTGTAACATGAGGAAACCGAATAATTTTAACCACGCATTTCTGAGGTCAAAAGAAGTAAAAAATGTAATATGAGTTTAGGTCAATTTCGCCAAAAAAAATTTTTTTTTTTCGTTTTTTTTTTAAATTTTTTGGTTGTAATTGTACATAAAAAATAAATGTTACTGGTAAACTTGTCACTTAAAATTGATTTTTCAATTTTTTTTCGTAAAACCTACTTTTTGCAAAGTGTTACTTGTCACTTTTTGACATCTATCAATAAGGATATTTAGACTACGCAGCAGCCCATAGCAGCAACATCACCATCAAAAAGGCCATTTACACTATGTAGGTAACAATAAAAACTAGATTTTTTTTAAATTAATAATACTTATCTCTGAAACTAGGCGAATTTCAAAAAAGTTTATAGGAAATTTTTGTCTCTAAATATGATCAGAAATACGCTGTTAAAATTATTCTGTTTCCTCATGTTACACCGTGTATATTCCATATTCCTATGCAAATTTTTAGCTTCATCTGAAACCAGGAATTGGGTCAAATTTAACTTGCAAGATTGCACAGTACAACTTCGAAGATTATTTCTAGAAATCTAGGGTTCGAATTAGTCTAGTCTGAAGTTGCACTCGAGTTAAAATCATTTGTAAATAGTTGCCCTGAGCCTCGGTTTATGGAGATTGAGCCGGACGGGGAACGGCGATGTACTGCCGAGTTTACGACTGTGGAAGTTCTGAAGTTAAAGGTTATGTTAAGATTCTCTGAGAGCTTAAACTGAAGAATAAGTCAAATACAAATTTACCCAACTACGTAATTAAAAAATGTTTAAATAACTAGACAAGTGCGTGTCGTGTGACGTTTCTAATTTATTTATTTATTTATATATTTTAAGTTTTTTAGCGACACACACTTTTTACACGCTGAAAATTTTCAACTGTCCATATAACAGCGCACTGACTGACAGACAGATCAATCGGATATGTTAAAATCCTGCTCGTTATCCTTATTTCCCTTAAGAGTATAATCGTAGGTACTAAGTATAACACACTTTTCAGCCCTGGTTTCCTAAGAGAGCGGTTCCGTCATATAGCGGTCATCTCCATACAAAATAATACGGCTAAATATGGATGAAGTACCTAGTATTTTGTATGGAGATGGCCGCTATATAACGGCACCGCTAGGAATTAAACCAGAGCTTATAAGGTTATAAGAGAGTTTTAATAAACTGAAAACGTACAAAACTTTGTAATCCGCGCAGACTATTCATTTCGCAGGTGTTTGGTAAAAAGCAGTCCAAGTTTGCTGCAATTAGTGTAGCTGGGCAAGTAATGAACGGAATTATAACTTTGCAGCGCGCGCGGTAAGTGCGCTCGCAGCAAATGCTAGCGACAGCAAAACAAGATATTTCTTACGAATTTTAAAACAGCGGTAGAAGACGATAATAGTATTTTTCACCTCAGCAGCTCGAACAAGGGTACTTTGCTTCTTAAAAACAGTGAGCAAAATGCGATTTTGCTCACTAAGTCATTTTGTCTCACTCAGTGAGCAAAATCGCATTTTGCTCACTGATCGTGTCTCACTCAGTGAGCAAAATGCGATTTTGCTCACTGAGTGAGACAAAATGACATTCAAGTGACCTTTATAGTCATTTCAACATGCGGGGTCTAATAAAAGTTCGATATACTTGGGTTCTATTATGTCTGTCCCTCAGGTCCCTCTAGGTATGTTCTCACTGCTTAGGGTGAAAAATTTTGTGTACTACACGAGATCAAAGTTATTTACATCTCGTGCGCTTTTGAATCCCTTACTACGCTCAAGATTCTAAATTAGATTCACTCGCTACGCTCGTGAATCTATTATAGAATCTTTCGCTTGCACGGGACTCAAAATAAGCACTCGAAGAAATATCAAACTTTGATCTCTTGTTGTACAAATAACTATTGTGCAACAGGTTCTTAAAATTCAAAGGCCGAAGTTACAAAAGGAAGTTAATTAATTAAGTTATTTAATCTAAGACATCGACAATCAGTTAGTATGTGTGCCTAAGTTGATTAGTGTTACCAACATTAAATTAGTATTGCTATTGTGCAAAATATCTCCCTAAAATGATGGAAAACAAAAGGAAGTTACGAAGTATACATTGTAACAGTTGTATAATATGGTATTCATAATAGTTAACACCGCTGTTATGATCCTATACGAGTATTATAGACAAACGCAGACTCGCCCCGCATGCCGCGCCTCTAATGAAGTTGATTTACGTAGATATCACTTGTCTACTGACTGATTTAATTGACAAATAGAAAAGCTGGAGTAGAGAAAACATACACTTTTACATATACACTTTCCATTCCAATTCTCAATTTCCTCCTGTGATTGTTCAATTGTTCATGCCATGAGATTTTTGACAGTAAGAACTGAATCTGTCACTCGCTTGAACATATACAGTATAGTACGGATATTTAAAATAATGATTGCGCTTTTTGACAAAGAAACCTTTCCCAAAGTCAACATTCGGAAATCACGTAACGTCATTACGTTCTCACATTTAATGCGTTCTGTGTTTGTATCCTTTATTTACACTGTCTCCGTTTCCTCTTGGATAATAAATGTTTGCCGTGCGCCGGTGGTTGTTTGCTGACCGTATCACATTAACAATGTTTGCAGCCAAGGAACGTCGCAACAATCGCACTTTAGCCGTGCCGACTAGCCGTCACCCCGGTTTTACATCCTCTGGAAAATTAGTATTCATGTACTATTTTTTACCTACCTACACTAGTTTAATTAATAGACATTTTTCATATACCTATTCACGTTGATATTGATTTTAGTTTCGTTTTACAGGCCAATTCGAACGTACATTGATATTAGGATGACATCTAATTTATGTCATTCAGGTATCGTGTATTTTTCTCGTACTTGTCCGTAATATATGTATTGGCACGAGCAATAAGCACGATAATTAACTAAATGTCAACATTCCAATATTTCTAATATCAGGGTACGTTGAAATTGGCCTGTTAGTTTAGCTTTGATTCTTTCACTTCTGAAAAGCAGCTGGTTTTATAAACAATGGAGGCTTGTTAATAATCTATTGGTATTTTCAGGTACGGAACTTTTAAACAGTCTATAGGATAAGAGCATACCATTTAAGTTGTGTAACTCTTGGATATAGCTAGCTAAAAGTTCTCAGTATTCATACTGAATTATTTTAGTGCTAAGATTCGTAAATCGAGCCCCGGAGCCTTGTTTTAACCCACGGCGAAAAAAAAGAGTGTTGAGTATAATTTTGTGTATCGCCGAGGACTTTTAACAGTTTACATCAAAAGTCTTTCTGTCAAGATAGTTATTAAACTTATTATATTAGATAGGTTTCAAATCACTATCCGGCGCTGTTCTGGAGGTTACATTGATTTTCAATAAACTCTTTTATCGCTAAGGAACTCGCGAGTTGCCGCCGTGAGGCCTTAAGCTTGTAAAATTACACCCTGTAGCTTTGTAAAATAGGGTTCAAATATCTCTAATATTATTCCATTCGTTTGATACAGACATAATTTTACTCACTTAAGCTGTTCTTTCCCTGGACACTTCACCCCACAGTGTACCTGTTGCGCTCGAAGGTAATGTGTTAACTTTGCGATTTGTGACTTCCACTTCACCTGTAGATTCGTTGATCATTTAAACTGTCAGCAAAGTGTGACGCAGTTCCTAAGGATTTAAGTATTAGGCCTGAATATCAATAGACTTGAAATTTATTGCTCGATGTCAAACACTTTAGGGCCACTTTTCCCACGGTCAAATCGAACAATGATACGACTATATAGCCGTGGCACAGAGTAATATCAGTAAAAAAATTCACAAGCGTTGAAGCAAAATGAGATGAGGAAAGCACAAATAGAAAATTGGTAACCCTTTCAGCGCGCGTGGCTCGCATAATAATTTTTCGCTACCTATAGGTAAGTACATTTATTGTATTGTATTGATGTACTATAGCGTGGCAAAATATTACTACGAAGTAATACGGGTAAGAACCCGTGTGTGTGTATTTTACACTCTAAAAATTCAATTCCAAACATATGTATGTTCGCGGCATCGTCAAACAATTAATCATGCTGAAAAATAATACAATACCTAAACTTACTATGGAACTAAATTCCGATATCATAGCCATACAGTTTACAGTCGCTGTAAAGTTTCCTTTCCGTATAGAAACATAAAATATCCAAGATATTCCAAAGTTCACTCGCGATAAATCGAACCGCTACATCGAACGACGCAAAGCCAAGCTTCTTTAATAGATATGGGGTCGACCCTCCCTATAAAGAACCTCATGTCCAGTCGGATGTGGCCTCGATGTGGCCCATAAAGAAACTAACGTTCACTCGTATTCCACCTATAAAAGAGAATTACGGAAACTTAAACAGCCGAGAACGGTCGCTGTACGAAAATAAGAATTTGAACGCGAAGAAACAAGCAAGTGTTTGTACAGTGTTCACGAATAAATTTCCAATAACCGATTTGCAAGGCCGAAGTGATCCCATTTTAAGTGTTCCGTGGACAAATTTTTGTACGGAACACTAAAAAGTAGCTACCTATGCCTATTCATAGCTACTCTGCTCGTTAGCCTTTGTGTTCTTGCTATGTATAAAATAGCGACATATAAAACTAAACAAATTCAATACTGCGGTCAGAGTGAATAAAAAAACCGGCCAAGTGCGAGTCGGACTCGCGCACGAAGGGTTCTGACCCATTACCACAGAATAAATAATAGTACTAGGTACAGAAGACTCACTCTGCAACAGACGCGCGGCAACAGAAATACATACATTATCTGTGAAAAATTCAACTGTCTAGCTATCACGGTTCATGAGATACAGCCTGGTGATAGACAGACGGACGGAGTAATAGGGTCCCGTTTGTACCCTTTGGGTACGGAACCCTAATAGAGAGAATACAATGACATATTCTCTAACTTATCTGCGACGCGAGTCTAGAGGGCATGAAAAACTCGTAGGTAGGATAACTTCCCTTTCGGTCATATTTTTCGCCGAAATCACAGAATAAATAATAGTACTAGGTAGGTACTGAAGACTCACTCTCTAACAAAACGCGTCTGTTACGATCAGGACAGATATGGCCGCTAGGTGGCGACACACGCGCGGCTTATGGCCATCTTATGGCTAGCCACCAAAATTAGTGTGGAACGGATGTACTTATAGCTACCTGTTGCAAAGCGACGAAATCGCGGAGTGAGCCACGCCTGACGAAATGTACTGTCGGCTTTTGGTGTACTCTTGCATATTCGAGCGACAGAGAGGCAGATAACGTTTTTCGTTATTTTTCGGTGCTAGCATTAGGCCCTCTGGTCTGGAACAAGTGTAGGAACAGTCATAGGTATTAAAGTACGTACTACTAAACTTATCTACAAATCGAAACGATTTCAATTCGTTCCAATAATGGCTAATCTCAACAAAAACATAAATGTGAAATGAGAGCCAAGTTCAATATTAAGAATATGTGTCGTTGTTGACTCGCTGACAAAAGAATTGAGATCTATATGGGTGCCAAGTTCTGTGTTGTGTAGAAAATCCTGAAATTATAAAGGAGTTGACTTGGCTAGTTTTTACCAACAAACCAAATTTTAGAAAAGTAGCCTATACGTAAAAACTAGCCAAGACAACTCCTTTATAATTTCAGGATTTTCTACACAACACAGAACTTGGCACCCATATAGATCTCAATTCTTTTGTCAGCGAGTCAACAACGACACATATTCTTAATATTGAACTTGGCTCTCATTTCACATTTATGTTTTTGTTGAGATATCATTACTTTTTGTACAGAAATTACTATAGTAGGTATTCATCAGAAAATCAGTTTGCCTAAGCTGAAAAGGAGACCCTAGCTAATGCGCGGTCAATTGTTAAAAAGTTTCAGTTTTCAGATTTTTTTCTTTTTTATACGCCTAATAGTCTAGCTTCATGCCAAATATCAAGTTTCTAAGTGATCTAGAAGTGGGTTAGGTTTTTGGTTTATAAGTATTACCTAATTAATTTTTTTACATGTAAATATCAATAATTTCCAGTTTTCAGATTTTTCCCTCTATATAAACCTAATAGTCTACCTTGATACCAAATATCAAGTTTCTAAGTCATCTAGAAGTGGGTTAGGTTTTTGGTCTATAAGTATTAATTATGTTTTTTCCATCGAATTATCAATAATTTCCAGTTTTCAGATTTTTCCCTATATATACACCTAATAGTCTACTTTGATGCCAAATATCAAGTTTCTAAGTGATCTTGAAGAGGGGTTAGGTTTTTGGTCTATAAGTATTAATTTTTTTTCCATCGAAATATCAATAATTTCCAGTTTTCAGATTTTTCCCTCTATATACACCTAATAGTCTACCTTGATGCCAAATATCAAGTTTCTAAGTTATCTAGAAGTGGGTTAGGTTTTTGGTCTATAAGTATTAATTCTTTTTTTTCCATCGAAATATCAATAATTTCCATTTTTCAGATTTTTCCCTCTATATACACATAATAGTCTACCTTGATGCCAAATATCCAGTTTCTAAGTGATCTAGAAGTGGGTTAGATTTTTGGTCTATAAGTATTAATTATTATTTTTTCCATCTAAATCTCAGTAATTTCCAGTTTTCAGATTTTTCCCTCTATATGCACCTAATAGTCTACCTTGATGCCAAATATCAAGTTTCTAAGTCATCTAGAAGTGGGTTAGGTTTTTGGTCTATAAGTATTAATTCTTTTTTTTCCATAGAAATATCAATAATTTCCATTTTTCAGATTTTTCCCTCTATATACACCTAATAGTCTACCTTGATGCCAAATATCCAGTTTCTAAGTGATCTAGAAGTGGGTTAGATTTTTGGTCTATAAGTATTAATTATTATTTTTTCCATCTAAATCTCAATAATTTCCAGTTTTCGGATTTTTCCCTCTATATACACCTAATAGTCTACCTTGATGCCAAATATCAAGTTTCTAAGTGATCTAGAAGTGGGTTAGGTTTTTGGTCTAAAACTATTAATTATTTTTTTTCCCTCGAAATATCAATAATTTCCAGTTTTCAGATTTTTTCCTCTATATACACCTAATAGTCTACCTTGGTGCCAAATATCAAGTTTCTAAGTGATCTAGAAGTGGGTTAGGTTTTTGGTCTATAAGTATTAATTATTTTTTTTCCATCGAAATATCAATAATTTCCACTTTTCAGATTTTTCTCTCTATATACACCTAACAGTCTACCTTGATGCTAAATTTCAAGTTTCTAGGTCATCTGGAAGTGGGTTAGGTTTATGATCTATATGTCAGTCAGTCACAAAAATGCCGGTTTTTAAACGTTAATTTATCAGTAACTGTTTGAGCTACGTTTATGAAATTTTGTATTTTGGACAAGCTAAGGGGCTATTCATAAATTACGTCATTTCTAATTAGGGGGGGGGGGGTCTGGACATCGGATGACGGTAGCATGAAGTAGGAGGAAATGGGGTCATTTGAAGCATGATTTTTGGATGATTATAGGGGGGGGGGTCAAAAATCGTCAAAAATCGATGACGTAATTTATGGACAGCCCCTAAGGGGCTTGAATACATGTGCCAGATTTCATTAGTGTAGATTAAGTAGGTTTCAAGTTGTGAAGGGGTCAAAAGTAGCTCGAAATGGTTCGTGTAATATTACACACGGTTGCTGCGTCGCCAGTTCCTTTTTCTTTGAACTTGGCTGGACACGCTACCGCGTGTCTAGATGAATAAACTAGCACTTATTCTCTTTGCTAGCACTTACCATTCACGGCTCCATGATGTTGATGTGCCACTATCTGGATACGGCGGCTCATGATTTTCCTGCACTCGTATCATTGTTAAAAATGTATATGGTTGTGTATTATATGGAGAAGATATTATAATTGTTTATCGTATTATTTTAATTTATTTAAGTAGGTACCTCTAGGTACTTCAAGAAAATATTGACAGTTACATTCCTGGTACTTATGCCAAAAACCAAAATAACAAGCCAGCAAATAGCCGCTGTTCATTAACAGAGGTCAGCAAAGAGGTCGAAGAGGTGAGACAGGGTGGTAGAGTCTGACCAAGAAAAGTCTGCAGCGGATTGGATAGCCCACGCAGTGTAAGTGTTATTTATACGTCATAATTTTATAAAAGTTTGACGTTTAAAATAACACGTGCACTGCGTGGGCTATCAAATCCGCTGCAGGCTATTCAAAGAGTAGTCCAATTTCTTTGTCCAATGAGTATTTTGTTTCACATTTTGCTTTAATGAGAGAGTGAGACGCAATGACATTGGACCAAGATATTGGACAGATGGAATACCACCCTAAGAAACATAAAGATGAAACCTTAAGGCCCCGTTCGCACGGCAGCTTTTTCAACGCGCGTTAAAAAAGCGTTTGAATGACACAAATGGATAACCATGTCCACTTATTCACACGACAGCGGTGGCGCTTTTTATCAAACGTTGTTGGATTTTCGACTTTAAGCCTTGGTCGTTAAATCGAATTTAGAGTGCAGACAGATTCAAGCGCTTTTTTAACGCGCGTCGAAAAAGCTGCCGTGCGAACGGGGCCTAAGTTTAATAATAGCCTGAATGAAACCTTAAGATAAATAGGGAATATTACGCAAAACTCTGCGTAGAGGGCGTCACAAGCGCAAAAGGGCCTACCGCGAAACAGCGAAAATAATGAAAATCTAAAGTTCGTTTCTGCCTCTCTATCACTCTTGCCATAAAACCGCCTTGATGCATTAATGTCATTGTGAAAACTTGTCAAAAAACTGTTTAAGGCCTAGTACACGCCTAGTATGTATAAGGGTATAAGTTACTCTATGGTTTACTAAACAACATAGTGCTCCACTCTGGCGGCAGAACATTGCAGTAATACTCCCTATTAAGGTGCAGTAAATAGCTTTACATTCATACATTGGACCACCTTTCTACATACAGAACATAGACTTATAATATATAGAGACGGTGTCTCAGCGAGCTGTCACTGTTGCCACTTTTGTTTAGTGTACGATTAACAATGAGGCCCACGTTGCTGTAGCCATGTCGATAAAGTCATATCGATAAACTATCGACATTTCTTGCAATTTTAATTTTACTTCAAAGGCTTAACGATACCTAAAATTACCAAAAACGCTTTTATTCTTTATTGTGGTTATCAGATCACAATTTTATAGTCACGCCCCAGCAGGGAACCAAGGGAAAGTTCAGATATTTAATTAAAATACATGAATACGTCCTAAAATAGGTGTTCCGCAATAATTGAATTATATTATTATATTATAATATATTCATTATCCATTAGCATTTCAATTATTTTTATGTTTAACGAAGATATTGAAGCTTCAATTAATCGCTATTTCGTTCCGCTGTGTAGCGTTTATCGATATATAACATGATTAAAATCGACTTTTCACATCCCTAAAAGAGCACACATATACGCTTTTACGCACACATACACAGCCTGGGCGCATCAAGAAAGGCAACACTTGATTTGAAGTCCACCTTGTCAACAGTATGGTTGTCCTTTTTTGACAAACGGCATTTTTAAAAGAGCGAGGAGAGAGAAATGATACTAGTTGCTGCGACGTGAAAGAGAACAGAAAACGTTGGGCCCTTGATTAGGGCTTGCAAATATTCGAAACTTTCAGGTATTCGAATATTCGACTTTTTCTGACGACATATTCGAATATTCGAATAATTATTCGAATATTATAAAAAATAAGAAAAAGAACGAGAAATCGGTTTATTATCGTTTTATTCAAAAGCTTATTTCACTTATTGCTAAAACTAATGATATTTTGCAGAAATCCACTTAATTGACTAGATTTTATCATCCTACTATGAGATGCCCACATTTATAAACACAAGTAAAACGCCAAAATAAGACGTATTCAATATTTCTAGATAAAACTTTTATTATAAATGCGCCGTTGAGTGAAATAATATAACTTTAATCATCTAAACCAAACCTAGGTATGTAAGATATTTTTTTAGTAGGTAATTATTTTCTGATTCAAATTAACTTGTAGTCACTCAGAGGCCTTAATTAATGGTTGGCTTAATTATATAATATTGGAATATTTAAGGGAAAAAGTTAGTTGACTACTGGATTATTCGTCAGCTAAAGGTGCATAGTTAGATTACCTAGTTGGGCAGGTTTGGTATGATCAAATTTGAGAATTGCGATAAGTGCGGGCAAGGTTTAGTCTTAATAAACAGAATGACCCTTTAACTTAAAACTTATGCACCGTAAAAATAACATACTTTTTGATTTCGTTTTCTTTCAAATTGAGTTAGGTTTCACTGTATTCACGAAGTCTATCGAGAGGAATACAGTAAAAATATTATTTCCTTCGTATTTGGGTACCTACTTCTTCACCATTCCATTACTCATTCACTGTAAATACCCGGAAAACACACAGAAACTGTAACTGCAGCGGATTAAATAGATTTTTTATAGTAATAAAAAATATTCGAATATTCGAAACCTGAGCGGCCGAATATTCGAATATCAAAACAGGCCGAATATTCGACAAATTCGAATATTCGAATATTCGAATTGCAAGCCCTACCCTTGATACAGAACATAAATATACACTAGCGCCATCTTTTATTGCCCTAGAAAACAACTTTACAAGCGTGCTACCAACATAAGCCACGGAATGATATAAACTCGCTAGTCTCGCTACTTAGCAAATTAGTTCTCAAAGCGGCCGCTAGATAGTGTACTGACTTCCGCCGACGTTCTGCCGCCATCTTGCACGACTGACGCTCTTCTTGTCTATAATTTCGAGGCATAGATCGTATTTATGGGTGAGGTCCGTAGATAATTTTTACTCTTTGGATACCATTGTGCTCTTTGATTACTCGCACACAGTTTATCTGTCAAAACAATGGATTCATATCGTATTTACGTATTTTTTCCAGGTTTTCCTGGTGGATTGATTATGTATACGACGTTTTGAGATGGATACGTGGTCTAGTTTGTGCCGTTGCTGCCTGTCGCCCGAATCTGAAGTGTCACTTTTCGATAATGAGAAAAACGTGAGAGAGAAATTTTTGGAAATCACTACAATCGAGGTATGTATCGTTTTAATAGAATATCGTTCTTAAATTAGTGTTATTAACTAGGATAATTAGGTTAATTTACATAATCGCAAATTCTAAATTAAATATATTATAACCTTCATACCTACTTCGAAGCATGTCAGTTTGAAATGTGTCATTTATGTGTGCTTAAAATGTCGTGTTTTTCGCGTAATATCAAAATACGTTGTCACTAAAATAAAATTGAGGTATGCTACCCCTAATTTTATACTGATTCCCATATAAATCTTCCTATGTTGCCCTTGTGCTATAGCTTCAAACTTTTGGATTTCGTATCCAACCTTACAAGTCTATTTCTCGTACTTTAGCACATAGTTAACCCTTAACATGGCAAGACATGAAATAATGTATCCACCTATCTAGTGGAATGTTTTTGGGGATAGTAATGAGTAAAAAAATACTATATTTAAGAAAAAAAAAATTAAAAGCATTCTGAAAGTAGGGTTTTCAGGACGTCCGTTAAAACGGACATTGCCACGAACCTTATAGATTGATTGCTCCCAAGGTTGTCCT